>NW_022436943.1:39555464-39896666 GCF_009761245.1 Sapajus apella | reverse complement strand
ACACACACACACACACACACACACACACACACACACACACACACACAGAGTACCTAGGAATATATCTAATCAAGGAGGTAAACTATCTCAACAAAGAGAGCTACAAAACACTGCTGAGTGAAACCACAGATGACAAAAACAAATGGAAAAACATTCCATGCTTATGTATTAGAAGAATCTATATCATTAAATGGCCATACTGCCCAAATCTATTCCTATCAAAGTATCAGTGTCATTTTTCATAGAACTAGAAAAAACAATTCTAAAATTTACATGGAATGAAAAAAGAGCCCAAATAGCCAAAGCACTTCTAAGAAAAAAGAACAAGGCCAGAGGCATCACATTATTTTCCTTTAAACTATACTATAAATCTACAATAACTAAAACAGCATGGTATTATATAAAAATAATCACATAGACCACTGGAACAGAAAGGAGACCCCACAAATAAAGCCATACAATGACAACCAGCTGATCTTCACAAAATCAACAAAATAAGAAATTAGGAAATAACTTTCTGTTTAGTGATGGTGCTGGGATAGCTGGTTAGCCGTACACAGTAGAATGAAACTAGATCTCTATCTTTAACCATATACAAAAAATAACTCAAGATGAATTAAAGATTTAAACATCAGATCTTGAACTATAAGAATCCTAGTAGAAAACCATTCTGGACATAGACCTTGGGAAAAATTTATGACTAAGTGCTCAAAAACATTTGCAACAAAAACATAAATTGGCATTTAGGATCTAATTAAACCAAAGAGCTTCTGCACAGAAAAAGAAGCTATCAACAGAGTAAACAGACAACCTACAGAATGGGAGGAAATATTTGCAAACTATGCATCTGACAAAGTATAATATCCAATATCTATAAGGAACTTAAACAATTGAACAAAAACAAATAAACCCTTTAAAAATGGTCAAATGATATGAACAGACAGCTTCTCAAAAGAAGACATACAAGTGCTCCCCCCCAAAATATGAAAAAATGATCTATATCAAATATAAATCAAAACTGCAATGACATACTGTCTCACATCAGTCAGAATACCTTTATTAAAAGTCAAGAAATGAGAAATGCTGGCAAGGCCACAGAAAAAAAGGAATGCTTATATGCTGTTGGTGAGAATGTAAATCAGCCACTATGGAAAAAATGGTGAGAATGTAAATCAGCTGTAATGTAAATGGTAAGAATGGTGAGAATGTAAATCAGCCACTATGGAAAGCAGTTTGGAGATTTCTCAGATAACTTAAAACAGAACTACCATTTGGCCTAGCAATCCTATTACTGAGTATATATCCAAAAGAAAATAAATCATTGTACCAAAAAGACACATGCACTTGTGTGTTCATAGCCATGCTATTCACAAAAGCAAAGGATGATGTGAATAAAAAAAAATTGTTCACATGGAATCAACTGAGGTGCCCATCAGTGGTGGGCTGGATAAAGAAAATGTGGTACATATACACATGGAACACTATGCAGTCTTTATAAAGAACAAAATTATGTCCTTTGGAGCAACACCAATGCAGCTGGAGGCTATCATCTTAAGCAAATTAATGCAGAAACAGCAGTCCAAAATACTGCATGTTCTTAGTTATAAGTGAAAGCTAGACACTGGATATTCATGGACACAAAGATGGCAGCAATAGACCCTGGGAACTACTAGAGGAGGAAGGGAGGGAGGGAAGGAAGGGTTGAAAAACTAACTATTGGGTACTATGCTCAGTACCTGGGTGACGGGATCATTTTTCAAAGTTTTATAGATGAAAAGTACTTTGCATGCTGGGAGGAAATGAGCATAAAAGTTTCAAAAGGTGTGAGATAGTTTTCTCCTAGTAGATTCATGTTTGTTTGGTAGACTTGAAAGAACTACATTAACTTAGTTTATTTGCTTTATAGCAAAATCATATCGCTTAATTCTTTTATCTTCTTTACATGTGCTTATATATAGTAGGACTGGCCAGTTTACTTTAGACCAAGAAGAAGTAAATAAAAGCTAAGGGCTGAAAGCTAAATCTCTTCAGTTGATTTTGGTTCTTATGAGTTGTGAAACTTAAAGGAATGAGCAAAGAGAACATTTCTTTGAGAAGGCGCCACTGTGGTCTAAGAAATTTTACATATCCATTTGGCTTTTGCTATTTGCATAGTAACCAACCATTTATTTTCCATTTGTCTAAATTTACACATTCATATGGTTTACTTTATCCATAAGAAGACATCACTCCCTTTACCCCCCATAAGTATGAAGCAATGAAGAAAATCTGTTTGCCAAATGACAAATAAAGGGGATTTTCAAAAAGGGAATTAATAAATTGGTGGTAGCTCAGGAAAAAAAAAAAGAACAGCAATAATTTTCAAATTAGTTAAGCTTTCTCTTTGTTTTCCAGAAGATTTTGAATGGATTGTCCTAACCTCAAACCAGAAAGTCCACTTTCCTTTTTAACATCCTGATTGTCTAATAAGTCCTTGCTTTGATACTTAATTTGCTGTTATATTCTTATATTTTGGAGCACGGTCATTTCTATGGGAAGAATAGAACTCCAATGTTTAAAAAGGAGTTCACATGTAAAGCTTGGAAAACCAGCTTTAAAAAGAGCTTTTCTTCTATTATTCTCTTCATTGACACTTACGCAGGGCGAGAGAAATTACTAGGTTTTTTCCATTTGAAGATTCTTGGATAATAAGATGAAATATATAGTCAGAATTGGCAGCGAACAGAAAAAAATAAAGTGACTAACTGATCAATCACCAGAGTAGCTAATTACACAAAAATAAGTTTCCATTTTCTTTGATGAATTCTCTCTGGCTCTAGCTATCTGATTAATTACAGTGTATAAATCGAAACTAACTCCTCAGAGGTGGAAAGCCACTGGAAAAGCTCTTATAAAATATCCAATGAATTCTATTGGTTCTTTAAGTCAGGAATTGCTACTTAATCACAGGTTCCTTTTATTCAGCAGCATAGAAAAAAAATGACATAATAACTTTTTGAGAATTGCTGAGATTGCTTTTTAAAAATATATAAAAGCATTCTTGAAGATGTCTTTCAAACAAAAAATCTTGTTGACTCTGCTTGATTCAGTGTCAAGAATTTTTTTTTGTACCACTCCCCAGTATTATGTTTAGTTATTTTTTTTTTCTAACTTATATATATACCCACAATCTCTGAGGTTACTTTTCATGCTTATACTTCCTTAAGCTATTGTATTATTTTTTTTCCAGTTTATTCTGTAAGTCACTATTAAAATATCACACATTTCTATATAAGATTTGATCAACTCGTAACTACAATTGTCTCCCAAATTGAGACGTGGGGGCTAGGACAGAGGTGAGAGTTGTGGAATAAGGAAATTAAAATGATTCACTTACTCTTCAGTTTCCTTCCTTCCTTCCTTCCTTCCTTCCTTCCTTCCTTCCTGCCTGCCTGCCTGCCTGCCTGCCTGCCTGCCTGCCTGCCTGCCTTTTTCTTTCTCCTTTCGTTCTTTAAAAAAATTTTGTGTTTTAAGTATAGTCGATGAGATGGAAAAAGAAGGAGATATAAAAGAGCACTGATGCACTTCCCACCTTTCCAAAAAAGAATTTCAACAATTTCGAACACACAAACAAAACACCAGAATGATGTTCTGAGTTCCTAGACTCTGTCCTTCCTACATTCTTCATTGTGCTCCCCTCCTCCACAAATGATTTTGAAAACTCTGATCACCTATAAAACCTGAAGATATGAAATAAAATATCTGTAAGACACAGACAAAGCCATGAGTAAAACAGGGCAGGGTGAATTACAGAACTCACCCCCATCCAGGGGGAGCCTGCCAGTGACTTGGGGATTCTATGGGATTGTTGCCATGCAGGAATGTGGGCCCAGCATTTTCAGAGCTCTGTGTTTTCCAAGAAAATTTGGAAATCTGGATTTTTATGTGAAATGTCTTGGTTTTTGATTGTTTGAGACTAATTCAATTAAACAGAAAACACCATAAGGGCCAAAGGCACACACATGCAGGCCAGATTGAGTCTTAAGGCCACCACTCTGCAACCTCTGACAAACATAGTATTACAGGCTTTGGCTGGATTCCTGCTCTGGGGACTTCAGTACTACTAAGAAAGAAGAAACTGCCATTTATATGCTTTCATTTTAGTATAATGAGAGAATAAAACTGACAAATTCATGAGCACATATATTTGCATGAAAGAGAGACCAAACTCTAGTTCATTGTCTTTGTGAGGAAAGAAATGTGTAATTATATATCTATTTAGCTTTTTCTTCCAGCTGTAGTGCAGTGGCTTGATCATAGCTCACTGCAGCCTTGAACTCCTGGGCTCAAGCCACCCCCTTGCCTGGGCCTCCAGAGTAGCTGGAACTACAGGTGCACACCACCCTACCTGGTTAATTTTTAATTTTTTAGTAGAGATGGAGTCTGGCTATGTTGTCTAGGTTGGTTTCAAACTCTTGGCCTGAAGTGATCCTCTCACCTCAGCCTTCTCAAGCTCTGGGATTGCAGACATGAGCCACCACGTCCAGCAAATTTCTGTATTTTTGATTTTGCATCAAGGAGTGAGGCTCCGTCAAATATGCTTTCATCCTTTTCGGCATGCATATCTATGTAAGGCATCAGTATGTACTTGTCTTTGAAAATTGCACAATGTATAAGTCTTAGCTAACAGAGTTATTAAGACCGAAGCTAGACATTTTTTTTTTGGTAACTTATACATGCTTTGATTAATAAAAAAAAAAGCAGGGCATAGTGTTTAAAAGTGCCAGCTTTTGGGCAAAAAAAGACTCAAGTACCAATGGTTAAGAAGACAGCTTGAGAGTGAGGAACACTTAAGTTTAAAGCCCAATTTCCTTTTCTTGCGCCACATTCTAGATTAAGGCACATATTATCTTTAAGCTTCCAATCCTATCAGTCACGGCTAGCATTATGACTTGCGCTCTTCAGAGATACGGGACAGATAGAGACTTCGTGGCCTGGAAGGAACACAGGCTTTGTTTGAGACATAAGTAACAATATGAGTGAGTAGGCAGAGCCAGGTAATGAAAAGTTGCAAATACACATGAGAAGTTTGGAGTCTATTCTGTAGGTTAGAGGGAACCATGAGAGCATTTGGGCAGGGACAACCTAGAATGATTTTAGAATGATTTAGCAGTCGTATCTGGGATGGCTCCAACTTGGGTAGCTGTTGCAGTAATCCACATGAAAGGTAGTATCAGTCTGAATTAAATAATGGTTGTGGACACAAAAGGGTATAAATAGGTTTGAAATATACCATTAGATGTGACTTTTAAATACATAGTCCCAAGATGAAAATCTTGAGTGTGTGTAAAACTACACAGCAGCAAACCTAAGAATTTTAGGATGATCCTAAAGGTAATTTGTGGATGGTGAAAGAGAAAAGAGAAGAGAACTAAAGATTGAGAACTAAGTAATATCTATCAATGGAAAATTGAGAAGAGGAAAAATGTGTTAAAGGAAATGAAGAAGCAATAAGGAATTTGAGAAGAAATAGGTATTTAGTAATAATAGGCTCATATCTGCAATCTCAGAGCTTTTTTCATTTTAACAATTCAAGATGATTTTATATTCCCTGTATTTTTAATGCTGTTGGTATGATGATTCATAGCTCACTTATCTTCTAAGAAAGAAATATTTTCTTTCCTTGTCACCTTTCCTATTATTATATGCCATTTTAAAGTCTGTCTCTTCTAAGAGGATTTCTTCACTTGGTTTCACTGCTATATGCCTGCCTTCGGAGTTGGTGTGAGGTTACATAGATGAAGAAAATCAAGAACATCACAATCTGGTATAAAATATGATACTTCATGTCTCTATTTTGTATGTATCTAATGTCTGTAAGGAGTCAGAGCCTATTTCATTTTCTTCTTAATGTGTTGTATGATTTACAGTTTGCTAAAAGTAAGACTGTCAGCTCCTGCAGGGCTGGGGCCTTCTTCTTTTGTTGATTCTATTCAATGAAATCTTCTATTATGCCTTGTGATCTTGTCTCATGAAACATTAAATTGAATTGTGAGTAAATTTTTGCTAAATTTTAAATAGGATTTTTTTCTTTTCTAAACGGAAGCATGTTCTTATAACTTGCTCTGTGATCTGCTGCCATACTTAGTAGAAACTATAATACGGTGAGAGATCAAAATTCACAAAGGATGTATTAGCACTTCTAACCATTTAAATTTATATTTAATGTTAATTAATTAATGTATTTGTTCATTCAATCGATCTCTCTGGCCATTTTAACTATGGCTGGACTAGATCACATCTTCTCTGACTTCCTTCCACATAAACTCTTCATCACTCAATTGAAAATTTGGGAAAGAAGACTCTCCAACACCTTCTTCCTTTCTGTGTCTTCTCTGCTCTGCTCTAATTTTGTGTTCCTCCCACAGTTGTCTCATTTTCAAGTCTCTCTCTCTCTCTGTTTTTTTTTTTTTCTGGTACTACTTTGATTTCCTTTCTACTGTCTTGAGAGTTGCTTTTCTTTTCTATTTCCCCTTGATGTGACACCTCTGTTATAGCTCCATTCTGTGTTTAACTGGTTGAAGTTCCTGGAGGGCAGAGGTGGATTCTTTCCAGCCCCAAAGCCCAAGTTAGCGCAGTGCTTCACACGCAACAGGTGGGCAGTGAGTGCATTCAACACACAAATACCTAGAACATTTTTGAGTGTGAGGCACTGTGCTGGATGCTGGGAAATAAATTTAAATAAGATATTGCTCCTGGTCTCCAGGAGCCCAAACTCCAGTAGAGAGATGGACAAAGTAAGTCAGCAATTATATAAGGGATGGTAAGAACTATTCTAGAAGTCTGTCAGGGTTGAGCTTTAAGGAAATGCATCCAAGAAGAGGTTCTACTCACTGAATGTTGAAGGATAAGTAAGTATAATTAGAGGTGAAACACCCAATCTTAGGTTGTGTTAGTGGGTGGAGAGATGAGAGGAGCGGAATAGGAGAACTAAGAAGAGAACAGACTCTGAGACTTATGACTGATTGTATATGGGGTTATGGAGAAGGAGGAGCTCAAAGATGGCTCCTATTTTCTGCCTTGGACTATGAGTTAAGAGGCAGTGCCTGTTCAGGAATGTAAGAACTAATGGGGAAAAAAAACTTTAGAAGAAAGAGGAATAATGATGATGCTAGGAATGGCCATTGCTCCCTTATCACGTCTCCTTTGCAGTCATTCTTCCTCCTCCTGGCAGAGTATTTGACTGGAAAGGACTAACACAGGACTCTGTTAGTCCTTTCCAGTCAAATACTGGAAAACATGTGGCTGCACATATATTTCTCTCCTTTTACATGGAGGCCATGGAGATGGGACTGAGGGGAGGAGTCTGAAAATGAGGTTCCCAGATCTTCAGAGAAGGACTTGTTGCCTTAGTTCTCAGTCATGGGAAATGTATTTGGCAAACAGCCTCCAGTTCTCAGCCCCATTAGGGTATTTCAGCTGCCAAAAGCCACGCTACCTGTATCTGGTGACTGAGCAAGATAGGAGTATAAAAGTTCAGACAGTTTGCATTGTGAAAGACACTAAAGGAAAAATACTCCAGAGCATTCTGCTAGGTGGACAGACACTTTGTGGGATCTGTGACACAACCTGACGTCATCCTCTGCCCCATCCTGTTTTCTCTCCTTCCATTCCTAGGTGTAATCTCTCACAAAACTTGTGCACCCCCAAACTCCCTTAGAGTCTACTTCTGGAGAACCCAATCTGTAACACAGACAGTGCCGGGAAATTATTTTCCAGCCTCTCAGCATCCCTGGGATTACACAGGTACTTGTTTCTCCAGGCATCCGTGAAAGAAGGGGCTCAGAGGGTATATCCTAGAATGTAGTAGCGTAAGGGCCTGTAGTTATGTTCTGGTTATTACTGGCTTAATAGGATGTGGTGAGGTTGCCATAACTTGGGAAGAAACAAATCTGAGCAAACAAGGGAGCAGTTAATTTTATGATTAGATTAAAGTTACTTCCAATGTCCAAGAGGGCTTTAGTTTTAAATCAACATATTGCAGCAATTGTTCTAAATGGAAGTCTCCTTCAAATAAAAAATATCAAAGAAACCGTGGGAAAGTTTGAAGCAAGTTGAGTTGCTGTGAACTGGAACACTTGAGTCTCTTATTAAATGAATGCAGTGTGATAATAATATAATGATACCTTGCATGTAGATTGCATATTTATTTTTCCCCAAGACATTCCTACAGCACTTTAGTGCAATGTCATTTTTCCTCCCTCACTTCTGACTTTCTTTAAGTGGGAGAAGGAAGACTAGACGGAATTGAATCTTTAACAACTAATGTTCAGTTTTTTTAATTCAACTGCCTGCCCAATCCGTCTGTATTATAGTTATGAAATCATACTAAAAATGATTTTGCTTCCTGTCTCTTTGACAGCCTAGGGAAGGCTGTCAGAATAAGAAATGAAGTAGTTTGTATGAGTAGAGCAATGAGGAGTGTGGGGATAAGAAACAATTCTACTAGCTGCTGAATAATCTACATACGGAATAATCGACATGGTAGATCATTTGATCATTAAAATTTGATATTGCTTCCTAAGCTCTGATCATAATCATCAAAAAGCTATCATTACTGATATTTGTGTATATTAGTAGTGGGCTTAGTGAGAACTCTGCTAAGCATTTTATATATACAATTTTATTTATTCCTCGTAATACTCCTGAATGATATATTTTTTCCTCCTTTATATCATAGAAGCTAAAACTCAAGCTCTGAGGGGTTATATGTGGCTGGCAAGGGACAGTACCGGGATTTGAATCCAGGAGATACTGCACAGAAAGATGAAACTTAAACACAATGCTAACTGACTGCTTACTGACTCTGTTATCTGCAGCTGCTGTGCTGACTCTACAGTTGAAACAATGGAGAGTGTGTGTGTGTGTGTGTGTGTGTGTGTGTGTGTGTGTGTGTAGGGGAACAGCATGCTACTGAAATAGTCCCTAAGAGAACAGCTTGCTGAGTATACTTAAAACAGCCCTACCAATAAAGCTGTAGGCTTCCAACAAATATTCCATTTTCCCAGGCTTCTGCTTCATGGAAATCTTTGGTTTTTCAGTACCACTCAAGGAAGAAGATTTGACATCTTCGAGGATGACATCAAAAAATAAAGAAATAACAAACGATAAACATTGCACAACTATGCTAATTCATGCCCCAAAGGGAAGACAACAGGAGAAACCTAGAGTTTGCCAAATGGAAAAACAACGAAACTGGTGGAGACAGAAAAGTTAATTCAGACTTCAAGATGATAAAAGACTTGTTACAAACAATGGGAATTGGAAAAAAAAAAAAAAAGAGTTGTACTCAGCCAAATCCCTCAGATACGTGTAAGCAACTAGCTCCCACTGAGATAGATGGATGCATCAGTTTCTTCATTTTAATGAAGACAATTAGACTTTGCATGTTCACAGGGCTCTCTGTGTTCAAGTCTTTTTCTGGTTGGTACTGATGAAGCAACTCATAAAAAAGCCAAATGCTTACACTGCAGTCAGGGCCAGAAGTGGACTCAAAATGGAAAGTAAATGGTTCCGTTTGCCTTGGATTCAGTACATCCTCTCTTAGTTCCTCATGGGAGGGAGGGGGAGAATTCACAGAATAGCTGACCCTGTTTTTGGATTCATACTAGGCCATTATTAGTATATGTTTGTTTAATATTGTTATCCTAGGAGCAATCTTCCCTAAATTGCAACTTTCTCTATCTGATATTATTTAGAACAATGTACAATTAGCCACATTTCTGCATGAAGAACTTTTCTTCAAAGCAAACATGATAAACTTTGGTAGCATGATACCCCTACAAATAATGCTTGATTGAGGCTACTTAATTTAGTAATTTATTTATCAGCTTAAATGATCCCAGTCATCTTGGCATATGTCAACATCCATTTGTTTTGTGAGTATATTGGGGTCAAAATCAGCATCTCATTCATAGAAATATTTATTTATACCCACAGATGCATCTGAGTCTGCATTTGATATTTCTTCATGCTAATCTACAAAGAAAATTTTCCTAATTAAATTGCTCTTATAGTCTTACTGGAAGATGTGTTAATTTGTATTGTTCTGTTGTAATTACTTTTGTTTATTTTTGTCTCTGACCAGATTTTAAACTCTTAAGGGTAAAGAAAAAGTTTCTATTTCTTTTATAATCTTGTCCTTTACCCTTATCCGAGTTACCAATAAATGCTTTTTAAAGTTTGCACCCTGCCGAAGTAGGTGTTAAGTAAATATTTGTTAGATGGTTTTGTAGATTTGTATATTCAGACAAATAGGAAAACAGGCTGAAAGGGAGAACCTAGTTCTAAGCAAGCTGAGTTTTAAAACCAATACAAGTGAACCTTTGAAGCATACTATTTGCCAACCAAGGACCCTTTGGCAATCCTGCAGGATTGATTAACTCTTTCTATCAGAGGTATAGTCAAGTTCTAACATCAGAGGAAGCAAGCTTACCAGCATGATTGGAGGAGGCAGGTCTATGCTGGTAAGTCCATGAAATAGGCATTCTACTGAGATACTCTCCTTGCTAATATCACTTTTGATATTTCAATTATACATATTTCCTATTGCTTCCTTCATTGAATTTTTGTCACCCTTGTTTCAACTGCCATTTTATCATATTACTTTAAATTTTTTGAGAGGGTGTTATATTTGTAGAATTTGCCTTGGGGAGAAAGGACTTTCCTCTAGCCCCATATCCGTGGCCTCCCTATGAGTTTGCCTTTCCCCTGAAACTATGAAAATGGTACTTTAAAGCTGATGTTTTACAGTTTAGGCCACACACACATCTTCCAATCCTTATTAGAGCAGCTCACTACCTCCCGTCTCTTTCTGTTCCAAAGTGACTTCTGGGCTGCTCCATTGGAAACCAGTAAAGAAAGAAAATCATGGGTATAGTCAGCCTTTGCTGATTGATTATTTCATACTTGTGAAACAATTTTCTGTACCAATTATGTTTTGCAGATGACAGAAGCTATTTAGTCTAATGACCATTATAATTAATTTTCATTATGAAGCAGATCGGTTAATGATGCTAAAGCCTAGATTTCATTAAAGAACTAAAACACAAAACTTGCCCACACTCCCAGAGCATAACTTTCAAGTTTGTTAAATCAGGGAGTAAATGCAATTATTACTTCTCTTATAGAGTCAGCTGAGGCAAAGTCAGGGTGTAAGTGGGAAGGCTTGTAGCAGTTTTTATTTCTTCATTGTGAAATCAGATGAAATTCTCAAAACATGTCCTCTAACCAGCAGCATCTGTATCACTTGGGAACTTGTTGGAAGTGCAAATTCCTGGGCTTCACCCTAAGCCTACTGAACCATAAGCTGTGGGGGCAGGGCTCAACTATTTCCATTTTCAGAAGACTTGCAGGTGGTTCTGACACAGGCTAAAGTTTAAGACCCACTGGTGTGGACAACAAAGAAGAGATGAAAAAGAAGGCTTTATTTCTCTTTAGTGTTCCTTCCTTAAGGTTTTTGGTGGCTATAGGTCTTTTCATATTCAGGAGGATCTCAATGAAAAAGCCTAAGAGCAATACTTGATATGCTAGAGTTAAAAATCTAACATTTGGATGTTAGATGAACAAGCTAGGATTTACGAAGAGATTCATAACTTGGGGTCAAGGGATTCCTCTGAGCACCAAAACGTCCAGTGGGTAGAATTCAATAGACGTATGATCCTAGTAAACTTGTAGGCAATTTTTAATGTATTTTTTCATTTTTTAATCAGGTATTGACAGAGCAGCACTTTGGATCAAAAACTGTTCTAAGTTCTGGGGTTTTAGCAGTGACAAAATCTTTGCTAACATTCTAGAGTTGAAAAGGCAAGCCCCCATGAATCAACAAATCTATAATGTCATCTAAAATGACATGCCGTGAAGATAAATGAAAGGTAATGAGTGGATAGGGTGCAACTGGAATGTGAAGGGCTGCTATTTTATGTAGTTGATACAGCAAGTTCTCTTGGATAAGTGGGAGGGCAAGCAGAGAGCAAAAGGGAAAAGCATTTCAGAAAAAGGAAACAGAAAATGGGATGAGATTGGTAGGTTTATAAACTAGATTTCAAGGAAAGTCAGAAACATGGATAAGGCCACAAAACTAATAATGAAGCCTGAATATACTGGACTGATTCCATTACGCTGTGCTCCCTTTACTGTTTCACTCCAGAGGGTAGTTATCTGGAAAGGCCTGTGTCGCTGTATGCCCAGTGGCAAGACCTGTGGCCTATATATACTTGGTTGTTAAGCTAGTGTATTTTAACCCTGGCTGGGACTTTTGTTTGAACTGACCATCTGTGGTTGTTCTTTTGGAAATATGGCTGATTACGTCAAGTGAAAATCATAGTTCTGTAACTCTTGATGCTGTTCAGAGACAGAGCTTCCCTGTTTTAGCTGTTGTCCTTGGTGACAAAAAAATTAAACTGCCATTGTCGAGCATTTGCTGTGTTCCAAACACTGAGCTAAGTAAATCACCCGCATTTCATCCTTTCAAAACTCATTTTCATTTTTGACGACAATTGGAATATACTGGTGTGTAAGATCCATAGGGCAGAAATTGTCTCTTTTTACCCCTGAATCCTTCTGGAGCAATGCTTGATTCATAGTAGGTGCACAGAAGATATTTGTGCAATGAAGAGCAAAAAGAGAAAAAAAAGGAATGAAGGAATTTCTGTAAGCCATGCATCCAGCAAGGTATTAAGTTGGTACAAAAGTAATTGTGGGTCTTGGCATTTGAAATTTGAATCCAGTGTATGTAATCCCAAAGCTTCAACTACTGTGCTGCATTGTGAATTAACCTGGAATGCAATGAGGAGGAAAAAGTAGTGACATGAAGGCAGAACATAAGAAAGGCAGGGTGCGAGAGCAACTCATGCAAAGCCCTAATAAGCAAGAATAGTGGCTTTCCTCTCCATGGCTGATCTCATTCTAGACTTTTTGGGACTAAACAGAAGACTATAACAATGCCATTTTCTTGCCCTGTTAAAGAACAGACTGAATTTGTCAATTACACTTCAATAAAGCTGGAAAAAATAAAAAGAACCAGCCTGGCCAGACTAACTCTCATGCAGTAATTAATCAGCAATGCAATAAATTAAGTGGGGTGGTAGCTTATTTCATACTGTCTACTCTAGGGCTTGCCATCTTTGGAATAGCAAACATGAATCTCACGTATTACAGTACAATGTTAGAAACTGAAAATTATATTAGTATGAGGATGACCCACATGATAGTTTAAATTAGTTTCACTTAATACAAATGGCCAACATTTCTAATTTGCTGAAACGTACTGTCCAAATGCAATGTAATGCTCTGAATGTGTGGAGAGGTCTCTCTTATTTTCTCTCTCGTTTCCTCTGACCTCCCTCATCTGCCCTTTTCAACCCCCTTTGTCCCCTTTTCTCCTTTCTTTTCTCCTCCTGTTTCCTCTCTTGACTTTCTCTTTGCTTTCTTTCCCTTTCCTCCTTTCTCCTTCACTTCCTTTCCTCTCCTCTCCCCTGTTCTTTCTTTTTAATTTTTTAAAAAACATTTCCAAGTATGTGATTATAACCTTATATATTTTCTGTGGATTTTAAAGACATAACTGGACCCATTTTACACCTGAGAAAACTAAGTCATTGGAGATGTTATGTAACTTGTGAATTTTGTGGTGAAGATGGAAAAACCCCCACGTCATAACTTCAAGTATCTTGTGCTTTTTTACTTGTCCACAGGTCCGACAGCAAAATCTCAGGTTTAACCACAGGGACTGATTTACAGTGTATAATGAGTAAAAAGACATTTCTTAAAGGTGAAAGAAAATAAAGTCCAGCTTGCAAGTTTTTACTGACTTTATATTCTAATTTAGGTAGTTCACTTTTCATCCATGGTATGGGAATAATAATGGATCCCCAATACCATGGCTTAAAAAGCTTTTCACCAACATAGAATTATATTTCAAAACATATCCTTGTGGAATTAGATGACTTGGTTTCCACTGTTGTTACTCAAGACACCAGGCCTCAGGAGTGCTTGTCTTTAGGGAGCATTTCCTGCTTACTCTTAAGTAAGAATTATTAGATTGGTTCTGCTTTTTTTGCCAGTAGGTGGTACTAGCAATTTATGTACTGTAAACTATTCTGATGGGGGGGAGAGGGAAGCATGCTCGGATTTTTTTGGTAGGGGAGAAATAAGCTTTATGGACTGTGGTCAACCTGGTATCTTTACCTAGAAATATTCCTCTGGGTCCCCGGGTCTCCCTATCAGGAACACAATCTCTCAGTGGTTAAAATGCAATGATTTGAAGAGGTTTGGCTTCAGAAAAGAAGAAAAATAGGAGGAGCTCATGTCATGTCATATTTGGTTCCCAGAGTAATTAGATTACTGATGACTTCTGATCATATGATAGCGGGCACCAACTCATTTTCTGAGGAACATGCTATTAGATCAGATGATAACTTTTTCCAAAAGATGTTCTAATAATGAAGCTGTGTGTGAAGAGAAGAGCAGCAAACAAGAAGCAAGTTCATCGTCTCTCATTCTTAAGTGCTGCTATTGTCCTGGTTCTAACCAGGCTAAAATTTTTACGAGCAGTTAGTTCTTATTGGAGACAATGTTCCTGTACAGTGTTGGAAGACACACACACACACACACACACACACACACACACACACTCTGTTAAACAGCCAAGATACCTAAAGTGGACCATTTCAGGTGGTACTTTCCAAACATGTTTTAATATGAAGCATCTGGGTTGTCAAATAAACTTGTTGATTTATAAGAAGGTGGTTGCAACACTAACTCCAATTAAAATGAATGGTCCCATAAATGCGAAGGGGAGTTAGCGTCATCACCATAACCTGCTTCCCTCAACTGCCACCCTCCACAAAACAAAATAAGAAATGAAATGTGACCGCAGACAGTCTCATTATTGCTTTGTCTGGAGTCAGGGTTAGGTGAAGTGGTAGAATTCTAAGCTAAGGACCCTGCTGTAGTTCCCAACTCTTGCAGCCCAAGAAGCCAAGTTGGAAGCCAACCCTTGGCCTTGAAGGCTGTCACTCAAGTCTAATTCAATGACTGGGCATAAAACCCCACATGAGATAGGAATGAAAAAAGCTTCTGGAGCTTTCATTAGTTGCTCTTCAAACCATGGCATTATTTAAGCCATATTACGTCGTTTTCTTCTTCCTACATTAATAGGCCTAAGGATTATTTTGCTCAGTGCTTATGAAGTTTTCAATCTTGGTCCAGATTAGGAAAACACTTCTCTCTTAGTTTTCTCCTATTGGTGGGTGGGTGGGCAGAAGGCATCTTTATTTCCCTACCTGGCAGCACTATTGTAAGTTATATTTATTGACTGGAAACTTGGCAAGGCTAATATTTTTTCTTGGTAACAAAATACTACCTTCAATTTTTACTTACAAGGCTCCATGGCAACCAGGTGGAACATACATCATTAGCTTACCGAATAATGAATATATTTTAAACCATGACTTAAAGCTGTTCGTTTACAGTATATTAAACCAAAGAAAAGGTTTAATGCAAACCCAGCTTTCTGCAGTCGAATTAACTAAATCAAAATGAAGCCCCCCCCTTTTTTTTGGTCAATTTTATTGAAACTCATTCAACTTTCCAAGAACTGAAAATGAGCTTCCTGTCTTGCCTGTTTGGAATTACTTAATGTCATCTGTTTCAGACCTTAAAGGACATGATTTAATATCAGTAATAAGGCTCCTCTTCCTCATTTGGCAGGTGTTAATTATTTAAACACTACTCATTTTAATTTGTTTCCAATGGCTTTTCTGAGTGATTTGCTTTACAGGTTTCATTCAGTGCTTTTCTTTGGAAAAAATAAAATAAGAAAGAAGGCAGGCTGAAGCCCTCGAACTGCACCACACAGTCTATTGATAGGTGGGATGAAGCAAGGCTGTATTTCAAGTATTATGATCTTCATGATTTCTGCTGATGGAATATAATATACAATACATCATTTTTATCTTCTTTGTAATAAAAAGTTGCTGTAGGCACAAAGCCTCAGGTTCCTGCATGCTAATAATCCTGGCTTACTGTAGAAAGCCTTTGCATTTCCTGATCTGTCAATTAGGAATGAGCAACAGAAATCCAGAATAATTGAAAATATAGGAGGGACATTTCTCCCAATAAAACCACTTCTTCCTTGTACTCTGGGTATCATCTTCTTTTTCAATTCTTGCCGCTTTGTTCTTCCTAGTCCATGATGACTCCTGTTATAAACAATGCTGAGGTTTTGTGCCCCTTCTCTCGCCACTGCTCAGATGCTTGTCAGAGCTTCCTCTGCTGAGAGGGGATGGCCCTGTGTGTGCGTATGTGGAAAATCAGCCTTGCACTGGGCAGAGATGCTGCTGTGGCTTATGTGGGGCAATAGTCTGAGTGCCAGATAGAAAACTTTTTCAGAAGACTGACATCTAAATTGGAAAAGCAGAGGAGTAAGGAGAAGGAAAAAGAGATTTCACAACCCCTCTGGGAAAGGAGAAACTGACAATCCCAGGGTTTCTTTTTTTTTTTTTTTTTTTTTTTTTTTTAGATGTACATAGCAAAGTAATTTCATCTCAGTGTGAAATGGAAAAGGTGGGTGTTTGTTTAGATTGAGGCCATTCAGTAATGATTTTAACACTCACTGGAATCTCTTAGCCAAAGTATTCCAGGGACACAGTCTGTAATGAACACTTATTCCCCCAATTAAAGTTTCAGTCCCAATGAAAATGTTACCTGATATCTTCCTTCTCCTGTTTTCAGTGTTTCAGTCTTTGCTCTGTTTTTTCCTTCATGATTGGTGGCCTAATTCATCATTTTCCCAGTGATTCCTTCCTTTGGCAGCCAGCCATGAAGCCCAGTAGGCTGATCCTCCAGCTTAGGAATCTGGTTCATCAAACTCGTTGGCACTTCAGATTTGAAGGCTGGGAGAACTGATTGCATTTCTGGATGAAATAACTTCATTTCCTTGACCAAGTGGAACAGGGAGTCATTAAGAGTCTTTGTAAATAAAATGTTAATAAACAAAAGGCCTTAAATGTTTCAAACATGACTCAGTTATCTAAATTAACTATCATTCGGTTAGCTGTTTCTCAACTCCCTGAGATCACATTGGTTTTGGTGATAGAGGGATGCCTGCGGGTTGAAGAGGTGGCGAAGGTATGTAATGGGAAATGCACTTTGTAATGAAAAGCACAGAAGCCTTGCTTGTCATTCCTCCCTACATGTCTAAGAGCCTGTGAACATAACATGTATGGCTTCACTGGAAATTGTCACAAGATTTTATGGGGGTTGGGGCTTCATGTAGATGAGGAAAGGATGAGAACTAAGGCCTTTGAAAATATTCCCACTTCCATTCTTATTCTCATTCATTTATTCAACAGTTCTTAATTGAATACACACTCTATTGCAGGGGACAATACTTGTTGAAATGAGACAGCCTACAATCTAGTGGATCGGATAAAACTGTGAATAAAGAATGTTAGTAAGTGTGCTGCATGAGCCACAAAAGCAGTATTTCAGATGATCCTAGAAAAGAGAGCAGCCAACTCTTGGGGGAGTTTAGGAAGCCTTCCCACAGGAGGTGATATTTGAGACGGGCATTGAAATAATGAGTAGGTGTTCATCATGTGGAGATGGTAGTGGGTGGGGGAGAATGGTGCTAAAGGCGTTCCAGGCAGAGAAGAGCTTGAGTCAGCACTGGTGAAAGTGGCAGGGAGTGCTCAGGGTTTGGAGTAGTGACAAGATAGACCCAGATTTTGCAAGACCGTGGTAAGAAGCTTAATCGTTTTCCCTAAAGCATGTGTGATCCTGTAGAAGGCTTTATGCAGGGGAAGGCTAGCATGATAATTGAGTTTTAGACGATAACTCTGATGACTTAAAAGAGAATATATTCAACAGGGGAGAGAATGAAGATAGGAAAACACTGAAGAAATTTAAACCAGATGAGCAGATAATTTGGATCTAATCTAAGGCATTGGCAGTGGGTATAAGTCACCCTATAAAGGGTCCAAGATTTTATTCCACTTGCAAGCAAACAAGTTAGTTGGCCCCAATTTTAGATACAAATACTGACAGAAGACAGAAGACCCCTGAATGACAGACACAGATGGTTCAGTACTTACAGCAAAAACAGCAGCCAGAGCTGCAACTTGCATCATTTCCCCATGTCTTAATCCCCACAGGATGACTCCATGAAGGTTGGGTTTTACCTGCATGTGCAATGAGGTGCATCACAGCAGAGGACCCCAAATTTTAGTAGACTGAGCATTTACAGTGTTGTTATCTTTCCAGTCTCCCCTTGAGAAAGAGAGAGGGAGAGATTACTCATTACCCTGGATTGTTAGCCAATCTCCTTTAAGAGAGAGGGGAAATTACCTTTGGCTTTATTAGCCAGGAGTGTAAGCAAAAATCTCTGGGGAGATGCATCTCTAAATCTCTCTGGAGGGATATACTGTCTATAGCTTCCAAGGCTCTTTGCTATTTAAACATGTCTTTTGCTCAGACAGCCCACTGTGTAGGGCCATGAAAAATCCATATAGTTTTCCAAATGGAGGTGGAAAGGAGGGGCTAAGTAGATGAAATCTATGAAGGATAATTGTCAGAGGAAAGCAAGCCTGGAAGGTGATTAGATGAAGCAGAGGTTGTGTGTGAAATCAGGAAGGCTGAAGTGTGGCTGAGGCTTCTGATTTGATAGATCTGGTGGTAAGCAGACAGTAAATGAAAAGGTTTTTTTTTTTTTTTTTTTTTGATGGTAGTGGTGGGAAGGGGCCACATACGTAAGCACAAGTTAAATGTTTAGAGGTTTATTTGTATAAAACTGACTCTGTGAGGATATGAGGGGGCTCTTTTAGTAGTCATCTGCTGTTGCACAAATAGTAGGAAAAGAGAGGGAAAAGTAACTGAAGTTATATGTCTCATGTCACCTTGTTTTATTTTTGTTGTTGTTGTTTTTGTAAGACAGCTGTGGTATCCTAGTAGGTAGAAAGAACTAAGAGCTATGTACTACTTAACTCTTATTGTGAGCAATGGAATTCAAGGGAAACTTGAACTCGCCTCGAGTAGAGCTCCTAAAACATCTTCCGTCTCCCAGATTACCGCAGTTGACTCAGCTGTCACTCCCATAAAGCAGACTTTTGACAGGCTCTGGAGATGTGAGAAGTAAAATGGTACAGAGGGGGAATTGTCCAACTCTTTACGGGCTTCTTATGCACTGTCGTACACTCTCTGGTGTCTGGTACTGGGAATTTTGGAATGCATTTTTCATTGTTGTGGTGTGGGTATAGCAAGGCGTGGTAGTTAAAGCCTTAGGTTAAAAGTTAGAAGGTTGGGAGGTTGGGGTAACAGTCTTAGATGCATCATTGGCCAGTCCTGGAGGCCTGAGAAATTGCTAGGACTCTTGAGACCTTTGCTTATTTTTTCCCTATTCTTTTCATACAGGAGAGACCACTGTCTTTACCGTTTCTAGAACTTGTGGGATGGGTGGGTCATGGCTTCGTATGTATGAATCTTAGCTCCTTGTATCTAACTTCCTCTATTATGTATGGAAAATTCTAGAAAGCCTGCACCTAAATCTTATAAGGCAAATAGAAAATAGCATAGTAAAAAAGAGAAGGCATGTTATCATCTCCCCACTGGATTTAAAACATGAGAGCATTCCAGGGGGAAAAAATAGGTGGAAGCTTTATTTTTCTTTGGCATGTATGGTATTTAAAATACAATTTTATTATCCATGGTATCAAATAACTGTATATTATCCAATGTGAAAAAGGTACTCTGTCTAAATTGTTATTAAAATGTCAATTATGATCGCATCACTTTTAAAGTTGGGTATTTAATCTGAGAAAATAAACTATGTCTATACCCTCCTCCTGTGTTATAGAGATTTTGGGTTTAATTTCTTTTCTGATATACAACTACTGGCTGCTAAGTACATGAGACTCTACTTGATTCCAATGTAATAAATCAAACCCTTGTTACAACTTGTCTTCAAAAGTTTACATGCTTTTCCTCTTGGTCAGCTGAGAATATTAAAAGCCACTCTTTATCTTTAATCATTGTTCTTTTATATACTAATTGCATAGAACAGCATTGGTGAGTTTATAATTTTGGTATTCCTTGACCTTCTGAATTCATGCATTTTATTACAGGTTTGAGCATGACTGATGGTGGGAAGATTAAGGAAAATTTAGTTTGGCTTCCTAGGTACAGGAGATTACAGCTAAAACAGCTCCATTCCAGTGTCCAGAGATCCCAAAAAGGATGGGGAAAGGTTGATGAGAGGAGAACAAACAATTCTCAGAGAATTGTGGAGTCATATAACAATGGCGTTGCAAGGCATTGAAGTAATCCTTTAATCCATAGTGACAAAGAAATCAATCAACTGGACACATGAAACCAGTTGTTTTATCAGAGTAATGTTGGGCAAGAACCCTGCTCTGAGTTGAGTCTCGTACTATGTCTGCTTTCCAGGTTGTACCATTCCTACTTGAGGTTAGAGAAGGAGAGCCAAGGAGGGGAGAAATAAGGAGCAGAAGAAATGTCCACTTGGGGAAGAAGCTTTAATGGAATGCAGCTCAGATTGTATTTCATGGAAAAGAGATCAGTCAATGTAACTAACTACTAAATATAACTTGATTGCTTAAAAGCTGGTGGAGATTTACAAACTCTTCGCGTTATTTCCTCTGAATTGCAGTAGATTTCTATATAGCTTTTACAGTTGAAGGCATCTTGGCTTGAAAAACTAATTGACTGGGTAATTTTGAGCTGTTCTGTTTTACATCTGTGAAAAGTTAATAAATTGCATCTCTTTTCTTTACAAAACAAAGTATTTTCCAAATAATTTAGAATTTAGATATTGCCCTCCCTTGAATATTACAAACAAATTCTATGTGTTTGGGACTTAAAACAGCAAGTTGACTAGTTGCTGGAGTTGTGAGAATAATCACCTGAGTTCAAAACACCTGGGATCTTCATCAATTCTTGGGAAACACTGCCATCCTTGTCCTTCGGCAGTGTGAGCTAATGGTAGAGTTACTGTGCAATAACCCTTTATTTAGGTCTAATAAAATCATAACCACTTTGGAAAGAATGGTGCTCACCCATTGGATTCTTGCATACACTTAATAATTTCTGCTTTAAAAAAAGAGGAGAATAGAAACTCTTCTATTGCTAGCAGAAGAAAATGTATACTAAAGGGCTATAGCTAGAATATTTATTGAGCAAGATTATGCAGTGTATGTGCATGCATGTGTGTGTGTGTGTACACATACTACTGGAAGTGAGTAGGCATGTTGTTCTGAAAGGGATAAACCTTTTAAGGGCCTAGAACCCAGAGTTGTGGTGAGGATGTGCATGGGGGAATGTATTTGGTTCTAGGGAGGACAGCTTGTCTCCATCTCATTTTAACATAATAGGCAGTAGACAGCATAGCGAAGTTTCCCCAAATGGCTAGTGCTGTGGCCTAAATACCCTTTCTTTCTTTCTCTTTCCTTAATGCCCTGGCCAGAACTTCCAATACTATGTTGAATAGGAGTGTTTGCTTGTCCGTAGGCTGTCTCTTTTTAAGCACATGAGCCATCTTAATGATCTGTCAATCCAATGAGATGTTTAAAAACATTCAGCAAAAAAAAATTCAGGATACAAAATCAATATGCAAAAATCACAAGCATTCGTATACACTAATAATAGACAAACAGGGAGCCAAATTGTAAGTAAACTCCCATTTCCAATTGCTACAAAGAGAATAAAATGCCTAGGAATACAACTAACAAGGGATTTGAAACCTCTTCAAGGAGAACTACAAATTGCTGCTCAAGGAAATCAGAGAGGACACAAACAAATGGAAAAACATTCCATGCTCATGGATAGGAAGAATCAATATTATAAAAATGTCCATACTGCCCAAAGTAATTTATAGATTCAGTGCTATCTCCATCAAGCTACCATTGACTTTCTTCACATAATTAGAAAAAAACTACTTTAAATTTCATACAGAACCAAAAAAGAGCCCGTATAGCCATGACAATTCTAAGCCAAAAGAAAGCTGGAGGCATCATGCTACCTGACTTCAAACTATACCACAAGGCTACAGTAATCAAAACAGCATGATACTGGTACCAAAACAGATATGTAAACCAATGGAACAGAATGGAGGCCTCAGAAATAATACCTTTGACAAATCTGACAAAAACAAGCAATGGGGAAAGGATTCCCTATTTAATAAATGGTGTTGGGAAAACTGGCTAGCCATATGCAGAAAACTGAACCTGGACTCCTTCCTTACACCTTATACAAAAATTAACTCAAGATGGATTAAAGACTTAAACATAATACCTAAAACCATAAAAACCCTAGATGAAAACCTAGGCAATACTATTCAGGGCTTAGCCATGGGCAAAGACTTCATGACTAAAACACCAAAAGTAAAAACAACAAAAGCCAAAATTGACAAATGGGATCTAATTAAACTAAAGAGATTCTGTACAGCAAAAGAAACTATCATCAGAGTGAACAGGCAACCTACAGAATGGGAGAAAATTTTTGCAATCTATCCATCTGACAGAAGGCTAATATTCAGAATCTACAAATAACTTAAGCAAATTTATAAGAGAAAAACAACCCCATCAAAAAGTGGGCAAAGAATACGAACAGACAATTCTCAAAAGAAGACATGTGGCCAAGAAACGTGAAAAAAGCTTATCATCATTGGTCATTAGAGAAATGAAAATCAAAACCACAATGAGATACCATCTCATGCCAGTTAGAGTGGTGATCATTAAAAAGTCAGGAAACAACAGATG
This sequence comes from Sapajus apella, assembly GCF_009761245.1. Lineage (NCBI taxonomy): Eukaryota > Metazoa > Chordata > Mammalia > Primates > Cebidae > Sapajus > Sapajus apella. Next base: position 39,873,858 of record NW_022436943.1, on the reverse strand, counting down.
CTAGAGAGGATGTAGAGAAATAGGAATGCTTTTACACTGTTGGTGGGAGTGTAAATTAGTTTAACCATGTGGAAAACAGTGTGGTGATTTCTCAAGGATCTAGAACCAGAAAAATCACTCTACTATAAAGACACATACACATGGATGTTTATTGTAGCACTGTTCACAAAAGTAAAGACTTGGAACCAACCCAAATACCCATCAATGATAGACCAGATAAAGAAAATGTGGCACATATACACCATGGAATGCTATGCAGCCATAAAAAAGGATGGGTTCATGTCCTGTCCTTGGACATGGATGTAGCTGGAAACCATCATTCTCAGCAAACTAACACAGGAACAGAAAACCAAACACTGCGTGTTCTCATTCATAAGTGGGAGTTGAACAATGAGAACACTTGAACACAGGGAGGGGAACATCACACACCACGGCCTGTTGTGGGTCGGGGGCTAGGGGAAGAATAGCATTAGGAAAAATACCTAATGTAGATGATGGGTTGTTGGGTGCAGCAAACAGCCATGGGATGTGTATACCTATGTAACAAACCTGCACGTTCTACACATGTGTCCCAGAACTTAAAGTAATTTTTTTTAAAGTTACTTATTAAAGAAAACAAAAAAAGTGGGAAAAAACCAACCAAACAAAAAACTTTTACTGGGAAAGAAGACAGAGAGACAGAAAACTATTTACAATAGTGTTTTGGAAAACATCTCCACCTATTGTAACTCTATTAATCCTATAAGTGTCAATGATTTCATAGGTGGGCAAATCTCACTTCCTTGATAAAGTTTGTCCTGGACCCTTTGATGGTCTCCTTCCATCTCTGATGTCCACTAGCATCTGTTGCATTACTCTCTCGTCAATGAATCTCATCACATTTCAATCTCATCGTTGCTCTTCATTTAAATCTTTAGTTACAGTTTAACTTTGCCCACTTGTAAGTAAGCTCAGAGCTTAGCTGAGGAGAAGACACTACCTCATGTATCTTAGCATGACAACAAGCTTAGAAATGTCTAAAAAATATGTCCGTTGATTTGATTTGCTGTAGAATAGCTTCAGTAGAGTTAAAGAAGCAATTTTGCTGACTTCCGCAGCAGTAAACAGCCATTAGTTTGTTATTGTGAGGTTGCCCAAGGCCAGGTTTTCAGACTAAAAGTGAGTGTGAGCCATCTATCAAGGAAACAGAATTATTTGGCACAATAAACATTTTAGTGTACATTTGGCCTAGAGGAAATTTTTTGCCTATCTGTATGGCCCAAATTCTTCAAATAACGACTTATTCCTGGTGTTTATATTTCTGGTTACCAGGGAAATCTAAGTCTAATCTAAAAAGGCAGAAAATGCACTCTATATGTGGACTAATGGTGAGTAAAATGCGAGGATAATTTTGAGAGCATCTCTGAGAAAAATATCCGTAAACATTCCAACATGAGTCCAGGGCTCCAGGACTTAGATCTTGGGGTGGAGCTTTACACTCAGCTCTGTAAATGATTAAAATTACAGGTTGCTCACAGCATCAACCTCCTGTGTGCAGCAATGTTTCTGCTCACAACATCTGCTCTAGTGAGGAGAGGCGAGTGCTGCCATCCAGCGTGCCTCATGACCCTGGGAAGTTTCAAGAGTTCTTAATCAGTTGATTTCATGTTTTTAGGCTAATTCCATTTCCTACTCTGAAGACTGGAAGAAAAACATCAGTGCTTAAAAAAACAGCTTAGGATTCTTGCTTTTATCTTAGAGAATGTGATTATTAATGGCTATTTTAGAAGTGCTTTTAAATTTGGAGGCCCTTTTCCCCCTCTCCTTTTTTATTCACAAACCCTGAAGCTGCAACCAGTCAGCCTTCTCCCCTTTCTTCCAGACTCTTCCCTCATGGTATTTCAGACCCTCAGGCAAGTCTTTTATCCTCTTTGTGTATGCCGCAAAATGAAGGAGCCAGTTTGAGGCCTCGAGCTTTTTGTGTGTGTCAGAGGAAGGGATCCAGACTTCTTTAATGCAGCAGCACCCATTGGTCAATCCATCTTACTCCTTTTCCTAACCAACAGCCATCCCCTGACAAAGTCCCTTGGTGCTCCTTTCCTTGAAACCAAGGCCCATGGAGGTCAGACAGCCTCTCTAGCTTTGCCAAGCATCACTCAGCCTCAGCTGAAGTAATGTTTACATATATGATCTTTCCATGCCATTTAAAATATGTAATGGATACTGTGAAAACAATAGGCATATTCAAGCTCCAATGCTGTGTGCAAATGAGAGAAATATTCCAATACTCATATCAGAGCCTAATAGGCATAATTTTGCTCCTGATCGAGTAATGTGCAGCAGCTTTCCCCAGACTGCTGGGTAAAACAAAGAAGTGGTTGTCAACCTTTTCGGAATCAGATGTTAATGATATTTCGTGTCTTTGTTGAGTCTGTGGAAAGTAGCTACTGCACCTAGAAGGGAAATGACTTCCATACCAACCGCCCTCAGCCAAAGTCATTCGGACTGGGAAAGCTGGACTGGGTCCATATTTACATTTCAGAAAGAGGTGTGAAAGAAGATTTCAAGACAGAATTGACTGAGCAGCCTCCCGTTCACCTTCCCCTGTGTTCAACCTTATCAATGCCATGAGGGGTCTTATGATTTCCAACATTCAGAAAGGGAGGACGTAATGTAAACAAAGGGCTGATGTGTTTTGGCAAAGGAGGAAAGTGTTTTCTGTGTTTTGTGTATTTTTGGAAACCTCTGAAATCCCAAAGTCATACATCTTCCAAGGTTTGGAGGAGGATTTATTCAAGCATTGCCTGTTCTCAGCAGCTTGGAGAGCCGTGACTTTGCTGCATCTTTTGTAGCAGGGAATGTCTTGGTCTTTTTCTCAGAGCCAGCAGTAAAGATTGGCTGTAGTCACTGAATGGTTTGCTTTCTGCTTCTTCCCACATCCTCCTTTTGCCTCACTACTATTAGATTTTCATTTCAAGAGAATTATTTTTTCATTTGTTTTAGGGAAATGTCTGAATTCCAATTTCAAGTCCATTCAAAAGTAGGGCCTTTTGGTACTATGTTCCAGCTGCTGGGGATTAGGCCATTTTTTTTCTTTTTTCTTTTTCTTTTTTTTTTTAACCGTAATGTATATATATGTAGAATTTTAATCTTAAATCTTTAGACATTGTACAACTGTTAAGATTCTGTCAGAAAGCACTGCGAGGGTTGGATTTGCATCCTTTATGGAAGAATACAAGCCTTTCTAAAATTTTTAAAAATAGAAAGCAAACCACAAATCACTTTTGAAATCCCACTTTTACAGTGATAGTGATGCATGTTTATGTAAAGGTATTCTTGCAGTTGTCCAAGTTAAAATCAGGGAATATTTCTCCTGTCATGTGTGCTCACCTATGAAGACTATGTCAGTTCATTTCTCTAACAGTGAATATTTTATGACAAAAATTAAGTCACAAGCAACATGTGTGCCAATATGGAGCATCTTATGTGGATAGATGCACCCATGTTAGAGAATGCTATGTACGTTCTACAATGCTTTTTAGGCATGATTGTGATTGTACATTGTGCTGATTAGACATTTTCCAGATATCAATTCCAGTCCATTAATGGGATTTTGGTACAACTAATTCAATCACTTCAGTTATTTTAAAGTCTAATTCTGATTCCTGCATCTCAGTGTCTTGCTACTCAAAGTTTGTTAACCAGCAGTATTAGCAGCACCAGAAGGCTTGGGGAAATGCAGATTCTTGGACTCCAGATAAGACTTCCTGAATCAAGTGCCAGAGCTGCTGGTCTACTGACTACTCTTGACTAGTAAGGACCCAGTGGGTCTTAAGTTAGGTGTTCAGGTTATTTTTGATATTAGCCAGCTTCGAAAATGTGTATACATATTTTTGTGGTCAGTGGGGTATTATTTATATATGATTAAATAATATAATAATATCCTCTGAGTTATGTGGTTTTCCAAAGAACCTACTTTAATTTTTAGGAGTATGTTTTTGGCAAAATCTAACTCTTAATTAATTATCAATAGTGACCGTTGGAAAGATTATGCTAAACACTTTGTACATGTACAATCAAGGGAATTAACACCGTAAAATTAAATACTAAAATGTTACTGGAAATCTGAAATAATAAAAATTTCTAATAGCAAAAGGTAATATTTATATAATACTTAGTATGTGCTGGGCACTCTTCTAAGCACTTTACATATAGTAATCTATTAAACCTTCTTGACACTCCTAGGAGATGTCTTAATATTATGCTCACTTTACAGAGGAGGAAACAGACAAAGGAAGGTAGTGACTTGCCCAGGTTCGCTGGGCTAGAAAGTGGAGGAGTGGTGACTGTTTTAATTGCCGTTTAGGTAGTGATTAAGCAATGGCTTCCATCTGGGATGGGCCTTTGGTGGTCTGCATATCCTTTTATTTTACATGTAAAGGTAATGAGACCCAGAAAAGCCACAGGACTTGCCTAACATCCCAGATAAATTAGTGGCAATTGGGAATATAGCTCGGGTCCCTTATAGTTTGAACATTTGTGTTTTATAGCCTCCCTGGGAAATAGGTGCCCTGATGCCATGCCAATGACGGCCCCATTTTGTCTCATTATTTCAAGGAAAAAGGTTGGCATAAGTGCAGGTGCGAATGCCCATAAATTGGATGCTTGTTTTGTGGCTGAATTGCACCCTTTCTTTTTTATGCTTCCCCTCAAACTTGTCTGGTTGAGTTCTGCTGCGCTAGCCACCTTGATTTGAGTTATTTGTTGACCAAGGCTGGAGAGCTGAGGCCATGCTTTCTTCTTCTTTATGACTCTGATAATTACCATGGGACCTGATACATGGTAAGCCCTTAGGAAATCATCATGTGGACAGTGATTACTACTCATCACAACTTCAGGCATGAGGTCCAGGTGGGATGTGAGGCCCAGGTGGCTTGGGCAGGAATGGAAGGCACGAAGCCCAAGATGAATGTGGGAGACGGGAAGTACAGTTTGACTGCTGGTGGAGTTGGCAGGGATTTGTGCACGCAAAGTTTAGGTGGTCACCTATTTCTGCCCTACATTTCTTCATGTGTTTAATTTTTACTTTAGTTGTAAATTCCGAAAGGCAGAAACTCCCTTTCTTTATTTCTTTGTACAGCGCCTGGCTTTATACCACACACAGAGAAGAACCGGTGAATGCTTGTGGGGATAAGAATGAAACTATTAATCTACACCTTGAAGTATTTACAATATTACCTTTTTGTAGAAATAAACTTTATGAAGAATTTCATTTGTTCATCTAGGTAAATGGAATAAGCAGTAGATGAACCAGTGGTCAAGGTGACAGGGAATAATTAAAACACAGATGTTTCAGTTCTTACTAGTTTGTGGTTCTAAAATAAGTCACAATTACTTTTTAATGATCAAGTGAGCCCTACTAGCCTAAAGAGGGTATGGTCAGGTGTTTCCCAGTTATTTCTGAGAGCCTCCAAAGGGTTGGCCGATCCATCCCCATGCACCACACTGTCAGCTGAAGTTGTTGCTTGGCTTCTGCCTATTCTTCTCCTGCTCTAACTTGCACTTTACCACAATTGCTGTCTGCCAAGCCTCTTCAGGAAATGTCATGGCTGCTGTCTGGGATGTGAACACCGAGGGCCTATCCAGGTCAAGAGAGATGCTTCTGGACATTCCCACTGGTCACCCCTGGCTGGCAGAGATAGGAATGCCTTGTTCTGCTCTCCAAGAAAACTCATTAGAAGAAAAGGGTCTTTATCAAATTTACTTTTGAAAATGAATCTATTTTGAGACGATTATTGATTCACACGCAGTTGTAAGATATAATACAAGGAGATTTCACTTCATGGTTTCCACTGACACCACAGAGGGGACAGTGGCCTTGTTGCTCCTGGGTGGGGCTGAAGGTCCTGACCCTTTTCTGGTCCTCCCTTGACATCCACATCAGTGTGGAAAGGGATGGTATGCTTCTTTACTCTGAGATGAACGTCCGTACTCCCCACTGGGCTTTTGCTGGTGTGCGTAGGTTTTTCTGTGGTGTTTAGCCAAAGGAGAGAGATTGCTGTATAAAAGTTTTCTGTTTTTCGAGGCTGTCCCTTTGAGGCTCTTTGGCTAGAGACAGTAGGCTTCATGGAGGCTTTTTCTTTATTTCTTTGTCTGCACTTGTTGGTGTTTCTGGGTTGTAGCTTCTTTAGCTTCAATTCTGAGATATATAAGGTTCCAGGAAAGCCTAGGGGGCTCCTCACCATGCCTTACCAAAGCCCAAGCCACTCTGCCATCTTTGCTTCACCTTTCACTGTCTTCTTAAATTACTTTTATATAGAATGTTCACAGTTCTTATTTGTATTAGTGGGAGGACCAGGGAAAAGTATGCCTACTCCATCTTTTTGAAAGTTGAAGCCTTTATTAGATATTAACACTTACTATAAAGATATAGAAAATTGAGCAAATTATTCATTTAATCCATTGATTTTTGGCAAATAGGCATTTGGCCAATTGATGCTTGGGGAGTTGCTCTAGAACTGCTGCATCAGTAGATATAAACCACTGCTAGGGAAGACTGGGTGGAAGAATTTGTAAGTCGAATGGAGCTGTGCCTGAATCTTCGAGACGGGCGGATCACGAGGTCAGGAGTTCGAGACCAGCCTAGCCAATATGGTGAAACCCTGTCTCTACTAAAAATACAAAAATTAGCTGGGTGTGTGGTGTGTGCCTGTAGTCTCAGCTACTCAGGAAGGAGGCTGAGGCAGAATTACTTGAACCCAGAAGGTGGAGGTGGCAGTGAGCCAAGATTGCACCACTGCACTCCAGCCTGGGTGACAGAGAGAGACTCTGTCTCACATGCACACACGCACACTCACACAAAGAAGATTCTTCTTGAGTGGCTGGAGAAAACTCTAAAAGAGTAGTAAGAATACTCAATATTTATAGCAATTTACAGTTACGAAGTACTTTCTTAAATAGCTGATTTGTTGCAGATTGGTATTAGCCCACCAGGTGTCTTTTTGTGAGAAGTAACTATAGTTTAAATTTAACAGTTTCAGTGGTAACTAATTAGGACAAACCATGGGTTCTTAGATCAGTCTTGGGAATAGGAAGAATTAACTAATGCTGAATCACTAAGCAAACTGAATTATTAAGATTTCCTTTCAGAAGCAACCATTTTCAAAGGTTGCCGCTACTTCATATCCCATCTATAGTAATGATTCATAAGGCTGGATTTTCACTGCAACACCATAAAACTTACCGTTCCTTGAATAAAGTCACACTAGACGTTGCAAAGCAGTGACCCACCAATTGAGTTAACTGAATTTTTATCTGTATTTCATATCATGAAGTGTTAAAAATATTTGAGAAAGCATTCAACTCATTAGATTTTACATAACAATAAAGATTTCTGTCTTAATTTGAAAAAACATATTGGATGACCTAGTAATGATTGACCCACATTCCTCGGGCCAAATGTGGGTTTGAGCTGAGATCTGGCTAAGTTTAACTGGTCTCACTTATGTGTTATCTGATTCAATATGAATGAATAAGTTTGAATAATTTTCACAGAATGCCTGTGAAGTAGATACATCCAGTAGATACAGTACTTCAAGAAAAGAATATGCTATGAGATGCCCAGAATTATATCCAAAGCTGTTTTCTCATTAAAAATAAAAATATTTTCTGCCATGTTTCAGGGGCTATAGTGTAAGAACTAGAATCAGGAATCAATTTATCATCTTTTTAGTGGCTCTCATAATTATTTTAATATTGTCTTACCTTTGTTAGTACATTTTATGTGTTAGCTACATGGTTCAACAGACTGTGTATACAACATGAGCTTTAAATGAGGAGCATGTTACATAAACGTGTTTTTTAAAGTGAAGTTTTTTATTAGACTCATATCACAGAAAAAAAGTGTTTGTGGCTTCCGATATGGTAAGCACTGTGCTAAGTTACTGTCAATATATACCTCCCAGAATCCCCCAAATAACCTAGTTTTTACATTGAGAAGAGACTGAGTGATTTGTCCAAAATTTACACTCAGAAAACTAAGAGAGTGAGTGTACACACAGATCTGTCTACTTGGAAACCCATAAACTTTTCTTTAAACCTTTTCCTTATTTTTCTTAATTTCTCCCTCTATTTTAGTTTAATTTATTTACAACTTTTCCTTGATTGGTGCTACACACCAGTAAAGGAACTATCCCATGAACCATCTTTTGTGAGTCAAGACCGCATTTCTTAGAAGGCAGATTGTGTAGTAGAAGTTGAGGGTATTTTACAACAGATATTACATTTGTTTTTCTTTTTTTCTACTATTGTCTTCCCTGAAGGTCCCTATCCATTCCATTCCTTAACGTCCTATGAATTTGAACATATCTGTTCTCTCTGTCATCACTGCAGTGTCTCATAAAAGAAACCCATGCCATATGTTTTTAGGTGCATGAAGAACCAAGACATAAAAACCTGTTATTTTTCATTACCCATTTGGCCTCTGCTCCATCAAATCCAGTAGCTGGCCTCCAGGAGAGATCAGTCTTTGACTCCTCAAGAGAATCTCTTCTCTCTATTATAAATTTGGTTAAATCAAAAATTCTAGGATTTTTTTTTTTTTTAGGTGAAAGATTTTGCTTCACTTGGATAGCAACCAAGCCAACCATATGGAAAGAAAAATAACCTGGTGAGTGGCAAAATAAGAAATTATGACCCTTGTGTTCCTTTGGATGGCTTTTCATGGGATAAGAGTCACCATGTCTTTAAAATTCAGTTTATAGCTCTTACAATGAGAATATCCTTGGCTTATAAAAGAGTTACAAGATTTAAGAATATAATGAATATACACATGATAAGTAAATCCTTTTACCAGGAAAGGAGCTCTGTGGAATATTTCCCTTTCCTGACCACAAAGAAATGTTATTGACTCATCTGTCATTCTTCACAAAATTAGTGACTTCTCCTATTCTCACTCCGTGTGCTAATCCATTTGTGAAAATATGTTGAGTATGTTAAAGTCTTAGATGATAACCTTGCTGTAGAAACAAATTGGCCAACAAAAGCCAATGATGTTGTTTCTGATATTTGCCCTTCCATTCCTAAGGGCTTGTTTTAGATCCACTGTCTCACTTGGGAACAAAACACACGATAAGAAATATGGCACAGCTAATAATGTGATCAAAGTGAAGACATCAGCCAAACTAGAAATAAGAATTCTATTTATCTATATATTACTGGTGACAACACTTTCCGAAGAGGACAAAATGCAAGAGAAAAGAGACACATTCTCTGCTTAACACTGAGGCCAGTGGAAGAGGAGAGGGTCTGGCAGAACTTCTGGTTAAACTATTTAATAGGTGTTATCTGTTGTCAAGTATTCTTCTTCTCCTTTGATGGAATAAAAAGAATATAGCCTCAGCCTTTCATGAGAATTGGAACAGTGTTTGGCTGATATTGGCATACAACATATTGGCTAAATTAAAAACTCTTGCATGTGTAAATGAATCAAGATTAATGAGTTGAAAAAAATGTTTATTTCCTTTTGGAAACTTCAGGAATATTATACAATTGTAGTTGTCATTCAAATACTAAACTTTTGTGCATGCTTCAACATGGTAATGTCAATGAATTTGTTCAAATTGTCTTCCTAGAATGATTCAACTTGAAAAAGTGTTGGGATTTCATTGTCCCCAGAGTGGCCTTTGTAAATCTACTTTGTTACTTACATGAGGGTCATATTCTTCTAATCACAGTGTGAAATTCACTCCCCTGAAGAACAGGATAAATCTTTTTAGAATGATTTAAGTAAGGATCATGTCTAGAAGCAAAGTAATTAATAAATACTGTAGCTTCCTTGGGCCTTTGCATTTCTGTCAAACCCAGAGGAAAATGTAACAGCTGATGAGTAGACATGGGATGCTGCAGTTTTGTGGCAATCTTTTCTTTGTGTGCACACATTTGCAGAGTGTCTCCACCACTGAACTTAGGAATTTGACCAGAAAATATACAAAAAAGTTGAAAATGTCCTCTGGAGAAATTGTCACACAAGAAGCATAACGGAACCTCTGGTTCCAAAGTATGACTTTTTGTACCTCATTGGAAAAGGACTCATAAAGTTTATGTATAATCCATTTGCTATTTTGCTGAAGTTCAAGATTTGGTCATAATATAGAAATTGGTAAAATGTATAAAAATTTGACTAAATGTATTGGATATGGAGTAGTAGCAGCAATTATAATGTTGGCCAACCTTCCCCTCAAAGACATTTTATGAAGAGCTGAAAGAAGTGATCTGTAGTTTCTCTTGCATTAAACATGGGGTAGTTCATTCTTTGAGTCTTTTTTTCTGGTGCTGAGATAATCTAACCTATAGTCCTAATTTTGTCAATTAGTCATACCTTTAACAATCAGACAAATCTTTCCTCTTTGCCAAGACAACAAACAATATCAACATATTCTTACAAATTATCAATACTGTGAGCAAAGTAGAACTTCCACCTTCTCCAGAAACACCTGTGACGTGTTCCATGGAAAATCAACAGGTTTGTTGGCACACATGGTAAAATTACATAGCATCTCCATCATCTTTGAAGAAACCTCCCTGATATATTTCCATTAGGTCCCTAACCCACATTTTCCCCTTTCTAAGGGTGAATGTAAGGAGATAGAAAAAACCAATTTTTGTACTTTGATTCAGTTATTGTTGTGAGATTACAAATATAATATGAATGTCATTGAAGGCTGGTTCTTTCTAATGCTGAACATATTGCTAACATATGAATGACCACTGGAGGGGTTAATGAATGGCCACAGTTTTAAAGATCACATTTAGGTGATTTAATCACCTTTAAATGCCTGCAGAACAATTAAGAGATCTGTCCAGTCTCTTGAGGTGCTTCACATAATAAAACATTATGACAGGCTGAGGGGTATTGGATTTTATAATGTCTTTCTACAAAATATACCACATCGGTCATCTCTAAAGCTTTAATTAGTCAGGTTATTTAAATGTGAAATGGTAGGCTAATGGAGTTTTATGCCTGATAATAGCCAGGCAAAAGAGAACATGAATAACAAAATGTCTGCTCCACAGACAAATGACAAACAAGTCCATATGTGTAATTTTTTTGAAAAAAATTAGATAAAGTAGTAGAAACACTTTATTTAGCCTTCTCTGTCTTTGGCATTATTGCCTTACTTGGCTAAGGTAAACATTCTGAAGATGAGTTTGTAAAGTGAGGAAATTAACATAGTCAAAATTCAAAATTACCTCAAATTGATTAGTTTAGCTCAAACATCCATGGAATATGATATTACTATATTAAACTGGCATTAGAAATTAATTCATTTTATGCTCAAGAGGCTGTGACAAAACCGCCATCTTCATGTAGTGGCAGTAAGGTCATACAACTTTTGGAAGGTCATTTGGAAGGTGATTTGGAAATGCGTATCTCCAAACAATTCTGCTGCTGGGATATTACATTAAGAAAAGAATCCAAAATATAGGGGAAAGAACCATATCTACTAATGTATGCATAGCAACATTATTTCACTAGTAACAATTGGAAATAAATTGAAGGTCCAATAATGTTAGTTTATATTATGGCATGTCACATAGCTTTCAAGTTATACTTATGGTGTCTATTTATCAGCCTGAAAAATGCTTTTCTCATAATGTTAATTGAAAAAGTTACAAAAAACTATATACATACTGCTGTTACAAATATTATTACTAAAATATTTATTGTTTATTATTTTATATAGATGTTTGTTTAGGAAAGATGTAAAGCAGAGTTATAATTTTAAAAGTTTATATACAAGAAAACAAACATAAAGGAAACACACTTGTGTTTTATTTTTCATTTTGTAATATATTCTCATTTTTATTAAGAAAATTATAATTACAAATAAATCCTAGTGTATACAATAACCTTATCTTCATAGAGGGAAGTTTAGATAGAGGAAATTATAGAGTGATGAGAAGATGAAAAAAAAAATAAGTCAAGTAGAAAGTTGTATGAGAAAGTAGTGGAAAAGGAAACAGTATAAGTATGAAGAGAACATTCTAGTGGATGCCAGGCAAATATGGCAGATACCTAGATGATCTGGAAATTCACTACAGAAAATTGAAATTTGGTGATAAGTTAAATGGGGAAATTGTAAAAAGGAACACACACACACACACACACACACACACACACACACACACACATCAGATAAAAGGCATGGTAGAAATGTGAAAAAAAAAATAGCAACAGGGCAAATGGAGAGATAAAGAGCAACACATCACCTGAATCCCCTCAGGTTTTTGAACAATTCTCCTAGCATCATCTCTGAATTTTGGTGAGTGGTGACAAGACAGGTTATTAGCATTTAGAACTTGGATCAGAGCCAGAAGTCATCCCAAGGAAACTTGGCTGAGGAGAAGCCTATTCAAAGACTTAAAGATAGAAGGCTGTTTAAACACATTATATAATATTGAGCTGAAGAAGTGGACACTTGTGAAAAGAACATTTATAGTCACCTTTATAACTTTGAAAGAGGAATGGTATCCTCAAAATAGCAAGCTACCCTTGAATTGACCTTGGCAGAGTGAAAGATAAAGCCTGCAATTAAACATTCACTTTTTGAGGCTTCATATAATGGTTTAGTTGGTGTAAAGTTTCAAGCTTTCATCTATTTACCATAGGTGTCTCCATGTAATTAATGACTAATACATATGTACTTCTCTGTATCTATATAAGGATAAGGAAGTATTCACTGAAATTAATAGATTAGATGACAAGAATAAATGTATTCTGAGGGGTAATTATTTGGTCACCTGATAAACTTTAAGCCCTGATGATATGAATGTATTATCATCTTCTTACATCTTTGTACTGTCTAACTCAAGGGTAGTCTACCCCTGTCTCTATTGTCCTATACCACATTTATTACTCTTGAGCTGCTTAAAATTTAGATTCCGTTTCTCCTACTTTATTAATGTCTTTAAAATCGCTTATATTCACAAAGAGCCATTAGCATTTCCCTTGTTCCTTCCTTCTTTTTTTCTTTCTTTCTTTCTTTTTTCTAAATGCATAAGCCCTCCATCTTGTTTAGTTCCATCTGACTTTTTCTCCCCATTGGATAAAAACAGTTAATATTCAATGACCATTTACTATGTGCCAGATACTGCACTAAGATCATCATTAGATGCTACTTTGAGTTCTTTCCCAGCCCAGATGAGAGCAAGGGGCCCTCTAGGTTTGGCTGAGACAGTTATACTGATTCACTTTCCCTTGAAACCAATTCCAGGTATAGTTTCATAATACAAAAAAGAACAGAGGAGCTTGCTTCTACAAGGAAAATCATTTCCATTATGCATATTGGATGTGTTGTTTACTATAGAACCACATTTGGAAATTATATGAGGAAGGAATGTCTTTCATAACAAAGGATATGCCCTTGACTGTTCTTAATATTTGCCTCTTTTTTTCCCCCTCCAGCTCAGTGTGAAGTGGACTTTTGGTCATCTGGCAAAGAAATACTTTTGGCGTGAGTTATCCACTGATCTGTCCAACTGGTAATATTAACCAAGCAATTATCTCTGCGTTGTGTCGAACCTGAATTAGAAATACTTTAAGAAGTGTCATGAAAAGTTTTGCTATTCCACTGATAGAGGGAAATTTATTAGAGGAATTCAAAGACCACAAATATGGAAGGTGTAAAAATTATAACAGGAGACTTTTTTTGTGTCCAGTTCTGTTAGCCCAAGGTTTGAATTGGAAGAAAGTAGAGGCAGAAGAGATGAATTGCCATTCTACCCAAAGACATGTGGGGCTCATTCCAGGATAATATTTTAAGTCAGCATTTCAGCTTCTGCCCTCCCTTGCCTCCAAGTTTCAGAATTCTCTGTTTTCTTTCTTCCTTTTATCTTTCTCCCATCTTCCCTTTCCCTTTCCTCCATTTTGCTTTTCACTATCATTAAAAATGTTTGCTGAAGTCAGAGCACAGCCAGGGTGTTATGACAACAGGCTGGAAAGACAGAAGAGAGGTATACTGGTGTTTTTATTCCAACTCCAAACCTTTTTTCACTCTCCCTTTCAGCAACTGTTGAATGTTAACTATGGAAAAGACACACGCATGCACACACACAGACACACACACACACAGACACAAACACAGCCTTATTCTCTGCCAGAGCAGAGCTCTGAAAATTGCTGCCAAGTGGCCATCGCCCAAGAGACCATAGAATTCCTGGCACCAGGCAGAATCTGTGGCTGTGGCCAAGTGATTGTTGCTGAACTTACCTGTCGAAAGGTCAGCATTGCAGTGCTAAGGCTGGGCACAAGCACTAAGGCAAATTGGATTGTGAATGGAGGCCCTGAGGCATGTTCTGCACTTTGCAACTGGTCTGGCAGGCTCCATTCCTCCACCTTCTAAGTCTGCCACAGGCATGGGAAACACCTGGGCAGCGACAAAGGTGGTTAAGAGGCAGCTTCGCCAAGGTACAGTATCAACTACCTTTGCTTTGCGCACAAAACGTACAGTAATGACCACATTCTTAGCAGGTGATTTCCCAATACAGTGTCTTGATGAAAAAGCCCTAAATCTTTCATGAGATGTTTGCTTCAATACAGCAACACTAAAATCACATGTTATTTGAGTAGATCCTGTACCCATTTGTAACTCAAATATAAATGTTACCAACTTGAGAAACTATTAATGAATCAGAGCACAAGTTAGAAGCTGTTTTGTGTGCATGTTTCTCTGTGTGAATGTACCTGTCCATTTTGGGAGGGTTCATAGACTTAAAGAAAAATGATGGATTATCAAAAAGATCCAACCAAAGTTATGTAGCCATTGACCATTTTGTCCGTCTGTTTTTCCAAATGGAAAATGGATAAAAGAAAAAAAATGTGTTTAATTTACAAGTCAGAGGAGTGGGTGAGAGAGTAACTTCTTCATGAATAAAATAGAAGCCATTGGATAAGAACTCCTTCAATGTCCTATAACTGATTCAGCGGCCCGGTCCCCAACCTTCCCTCCTTCCTGCTTGCTACTGTGAATGATAAATCCATCCTCTTCATTGTATCATCAAAGCCTAATTCCACCACCTTTCTTCTAGATCACCCATCCTTTTACCTCTTCTGGAATTGTATCCCATTGCACTCTTCATATTTACGTAACTTCAACATGCTTTTTCTCAAGTATTTAAATGTGAATGAGCCTTTCTGAACTTTCAGGAAAACCTCCTCTAATGCTATGGCACCTTCCTACTCACTTCTATCTGTCACTGCCAAACTCATTTGAGTGTCGTCCACACTTGCCATTTCTCCCTGGTTCCCTCTGATTCTTTTCTCAGAACACTGAAATCTGGTGTCCGCTGTTACCATCCCACTGAACTTGCTTGTGTTAACCAGCAATTCCAGTTGCTCTTATGAATGATTTCCATGACTCTCAGCCCAGCAGGGCACTTTGAAATTTTTGCTTATTTATTCGGCATCACTTGCTCCTGATGACTGTTTGCTCCATTTGAGACATTTCCTCTCTTGGACTGTGTGACACCACATTGGCAAGTGTGTTTTCTGCCTCTCTGGACCTTTCTTCTTGGTCTCTGTTGCATATGTAATAGAAACGTCACTTGGGCAGATTCTCAAATATCTAGTATAATTATTGTAATCTCTTTTTCATAATAGAAGGTTAATATGATTGTCAGTTAAGATCTTTGGGATGCTAGTAAACTTTTGATGCTGATTGTCAAAGTTGGGTAGTCTATGGACCTAGGAAGACCCATTGTTTGGCCTCAAGGCTATTCTTGTCACTCCCCATGCCCCCCAAGAAATTCTGACTGCTTCCTCGGCACTATTGTTTTTGTCTAATGTGATTCCTCATGGAACAGTCACAAGATCACATCTAATTTAATTTTAAAGTCGTTGTAACAGCCTCAGTATGAAATACTCACGTTATTTTTAGTTTACATTTATTGAACACCTGCTATGTGCCAAGTATGTAACATTTTGAATTATCTCAAGTTTGTTCTGGTAAAAGATGGGATATAGAAATAGTCATTCATTATTCTAATCCTTAGACCAAGTCTGGTAGAGTTAGATATTCTCATCTTTCAATAGCACATTATCAAAGGCGGGATTCACTACCCAAATAATATCCTAAAACCATGTTCTTTCTACATGCATACTTAAATTCTTTGCTATAAAGAGCGTCACAATTCAAGATGTCTAAATAATTAACTTACATAGACAATGGCTAAATAATGGCTTCTTATCTGGTCCTTTCTATCCCAAATCATGATTTTAAATTGCTGGAGATAACAACATTAAAATCCTCAGATTCCAGTTTAAAAAAAAAATCTATTCAGGACTTCAGAGTTACCAGAAATATTTCCAAGGCTTCTTTTCTGAATTTCTTTCCCCCTATATTGGTTACTGGTTTTTGAATTTGGCATGTCTTGGTACACACTGCCTATTACATCACTAAAATGTACTGCAAAAAGACAGTTCATACTGGTTGTTCTCCCTGGGGCTGGCACAGTAATGAGATAGCGAGGACTGATGTGAAGAAGCTACAAGAGATGAATGGGAAGAATTCACTTGGCTATTAGGCAACTAATTGGCTGGAGGTGGGGAGTGATTTTACCCCCTAGGAATAGTTGACAATGTCTGGAGGTATTTGGTTGTTACATCTTGGGGAGTAGATACAGCCACTGGCATCAAGTAGGTAGAAGCAAGAAATGCTGCCAAACACTGTAAAATGCACAGAAAAGCTCTAGCCTTCCTTTCCCCAGACAAAGATTTTCAGGTTCAAAATGTCAATAAAGCAGAAGTTGAGAACGTCTGCTGTAGAGAAAGGAAAAAAGGAAAAGGAAGGGTGACTTTGCAATTCTGTGTCTCTGTGACTCCAGACTTGGAGATTTTATTGGGAACAATTAGAAGCCCAGAAGTTTCTCTGAATTATTGGATAAGGGGATGAATCATTTCAACCAGCTTGAGCTTGAGGTTAATGGGAGAGACACAGCTGGCAGAGCCAGTAGGCAGAAATGCTGTTAAACTAAAGCAAGTGCCAGAGGAAATGTGAATATAGAACTAATTCACCTTGGGGTGATAGTTGAGACCACAAAAGTGGTTGAAATGTTCAAGGACATGTGGGAAAAGAAGAGCAAAGGCATTTTACTGGTACTCTGGAAACATAAATCCTTCGCATAAATAGTGAATTTTAGTGATATACTGCAAGAATTATTTCTGTTAAGCCCATCTGTTTCAACACAAGGAATCAAGATTTGAATACCAATCTTTCTAAAATAAAGACTCCTGGACAGATTTAATTTTACTTGTGTTAACAGTTTGCTTCTTTTACCTCAATGCCACTATTTTCTATTTGAAGCAGAGGTTATCAAATTTAGTATTTATTTTTTGCTTAGGATTTCCATGTAAAGATTATAATGTGTCAATGGCAAGAGGGATTCAAGATGTTTTAGCTATAAAATCAAGACCAGAAAAAAAGGATATCTGTAAAGAGCATGTAGTCTATGCTTAAGTTTGTCTGCTTTCTGGGTTGGTTAAAAAGTGCTTAATAGTTGCAGTTTATAATTGCTAAACATGGAAACATTGAAACACCACACCCTTGTATGACTTATAATAAATAGTGTCTTTAGCACAAATATATTTTTATCAAAGCACCTAGAGACAGGCAACCACACCCATCACATTATTAATCAGCCACCTTCCAGCCCAGATTTACTTTGCAGAAGTTGTGGAGTAGGGAGTCCTCACTTAAGCAACTTGCAACTGAATTATTTTAATGACCCAGCTGAGGATCACTCCATTGCATCCCTTCCTCCCTGTAAACCAAGACTCATAATTATATTAAGAAGTTCATATTTGTGGATACTTGTAACTTTATCTGATCCTAGAAAACTAGTGGTTTGTTTGGAAATGTTGCTGCTGAAGAACCTGGTCTGGGCAGAGAAGACACCCACTGGTTCTGTACAAAAATGAGTTGGCATCAACTGGGACTCTCCAAGGTCTTCAGGCACAGTGAGGTTTGGAGTTTCACACATTGGGGGAACCAGTTGGGCTCCTCTTAGCTCCTTTATAAAACTTTTTTCCCTTTATTACTTGTGTATTGTGAATATTAATGGCTTCATCTGATCTGCCTTTGAATAATATTTACAGCTTTGTTAGCCATGGCCTTAAAAATGGTCTTAACTTTATTATTCAAATAGATGTTTCACATTGCTGAATAATGTATGACCCACACATGCTAAGAATAAATTAGATAGTACCATGAAATCTTCCACCCACGTTAATGGAAATGTATGGAATGCAGAGCTGGATCCCAGCTGCAATGTTTTCTGCAGGGATGACTCTTCATGTTGGTAGAGGAAGCCATCTACTCATAATTCATTAGAGGACTCCACAATGTTTGTGTGGAAATTTCTCCCTCAGGCCTGCTATTATATTTGAGATTCTCACCATTACAGTGATTTCTTTGCCTAAGACATCATCTCAGTAAGAGCATCTTTAAAGTGTATTAGAAACGTCCTGCAAGGGCAGGAACACTCAAATGAAGTTTATTTTTATTTTAGCACAGATAAGTTTGTCTTTTTTTCTAATTTTATCCCTCTTTCTTAGAAAGGGAGCTCTGAAAAAATAGGAGTTAGGGAAATATTTTACTAAGGTATGAAATCAGAAATGTTCAAGCATCATGGACATTGCGATTGTCCCATTGTGATGGTTGTAGATGGACGAGCGGGAAGAGAATTGCCCTTGGTTCAAGGGCGCTGCATGGGGAAGCATGCCTTAGGGACACTGCCTTTACAGACCTTTCCTTGAAGATGTCAATGTGGGTCATTTCTAATATAACAACATGAGTAATAATATCAATAACAACAATTTCAAGTATTCTCCATTGGGTGTTAGGACCTAGGCTACATGTTTAACATTCGTTATCTAATTCTCACAACTACAGATGAACAAGCTCAAAAGGGTAAAACCTACTCAAGTATGAAGTTAGGTGGTGGAATTTGGATTTGAAATCAGGTTGATTTGATTCCAAATTCATAATACTAACCATTATTCATATTGCCTCTTTACTCTTTCTCCCCCTTAGCACATCTCCCCATCATCTCTTCAGATTTATGCTTCAGCTGTGTGTTCTTTTCCCTGCCTAGAGTGTCTTAATTCTCATTTATAACTGCCAGACTATTCCTGTTTTTCTGGCGACCAGGCTACATGGTAAAATGTCAGCTATTTAAAAAGTTTTTTAAATATATGATCTATTGCATTCATTTTTTTTATCAACTTTGATTTTAAGTTCCAGGGTACATGTGCAGGATGTGCAGGTTTGTTACATGAGTGAATGAATGTCATGGTTGTTTGCTGCACAGACCAAACCATCACCCAGGTATTGAGCCCAGGACCCATTTGCTGTTCTTCCTGATGCTCTCCCTTCCACTGCCCCTGCCGACAGGCCCCAGTGTGTGTTGCCCTCCCCCATATGTCCATGTGTTCGCATTGTTCATATCTGACTTATAAGTGCGAACATGTGGTATTTGGTTTTCTGTTCCTGCATGAGTTTGCTGAGGATAACAGCTTGCAGCTCCATCTATGTCCCTGCAGACGACATGATCTTGTTCCCTTTTCTGGCTGCATAGTCTTCCATGATGTATAGGTGCCACATTTTCTTTATGGAGTCTACTGTTGATGAACATTTGGGTTGATATCATGTCTTTGCTATTGAGAATAGTGCTCCAGTAAACATGTGTTCATGTATATTTATAATTGAATGATTTATATTCCTTTGGGTATATATCCAGTAATGGGTTTGCTGGATCCAATGCTATTTCTGCCTTTAGATTTTTGAGGAATTGCTACTCTGTCTTCAATAATGGTTGAACTAATTTACATTCCCACCACCAACAGTGTAAAAGCATTTCTTTTCTTTTTCTTTGCAATGTCACCAGCATCTGTTTTTTCTTGACTTTTTAATAATTGCTGTTCTGACTGGCATGCAATGGTATCTCATTGTAGCTTTAATTTGCATTTCTCTAATGATAAGTGATGTTGAACTTTTTTTCATACGTTTGTTGACCACATGAATTTCTTTGTTTCAGAATTGTCTGTTCATGTCCTTTGCCTACTTTTTAAAGGGGTTGTTTACTTTTTCTTGAAAATTTGTTTAAGTAAATTCTGGATATTAGACCTTTGTCAGATGAACAGATTGCAAAAATGTTTTCCCATTCTGTAGGGTATCTGTTCACTCTGATGATAGTTTCTTTTGCTGTGTAGCAGCTCTTTAGTTTGTAATTAGATCCCATTTGTCAATTTTTGCTTTTTTTAAAATTGCTTTTAATTGTTTCATCATTAAATCTTTGCCTGTGCCTATGCCCTGAATGGTATTACCTGTATTTTCTTCTAGGATTTTTATAGTTAGCAGTTTTACAAATAAGTCCTAATCCATCTTGAGTTAATTTTTGTATATGGTGTAAGGAAGGGGTCCAGTTTCAATTTTCTGGCTAGCCAGTTCTCCCAGCACCATTTATTAAATAGGGAACCTTTTTCCCATTGCTTGTTTCTGTCAAGGTTGTTGAGGAACAGATGGTTGTACATGTGCAGTCTTATTTCTGAGTTCCATATTCTACTCTATTGGTCTATGTGTCTGTTTTTGAACCAGTACCATGCTGTTTTGGTTACTGTAGACTTGTAGTATAGTTTGAAGTTGGGTAGTGTCTTTGTTCTTTTTCTTAGACTTGTCTTGACTACACGGGCTCTAGCTTTGTTCTTTTTGCTTTGGATTGTGTTGGCTATCTCTGCTTTTTGGGTTCCATATGGATTTTAAAATAGTTTTTTTCTAATTCCATGAAGAATGTCAATGGTAGTTTAATGGGAATAGCATTGAATCTATAAATTGGACAGTATGGCCATTTTAACGATATTGATTCTTCCATGAGCATGGAATGTTTTTCCATTCATTTGTGCCTTCTCTGATATTTTTGACCAGCGATCTGTAGTTCTCCTTGGAGAGTTTCTTCACATCCTTTGTTAACTGTATTTCTGGGTATTTTATTCTCTTTGTAGCAATTGTGAATGGAAGTTTATCATGATTTGGCTCTCTTCTTGTCTGTTGTAGATGTATAGGAATGCTTGTGATTTTTACACATCGATTTTGTGTCCTGTGACTTTGTCAAACTTTCTCATCAGGTTAAGAAGTTTTTGGGATGAAATCATGTGGTCATCTAGATATAGGATTATGTTGTCTGCAAATAAAGACAATTTGACTTCCTTTCTTCCTATTTGAATACTCTTTATTTCTTTCTCTTGCCTGATTGCTCTGGCCAGAACTTCCAATACTATGTTGAATAGGAGTGATGAGAGAGGGGATCCTTGTCTTGAGCTGGTTTTCAAAGGCAATGCTTCCAGCTTTTGCTCATTCAGCATGATATTGGCTGTGGGTTTGTCATAAATGGCCCTTATTATTTTGAGGTATGTTTCTTCAATACCTAGTTTATTGAGAGTTTTTAACATGAAGAGATGTTGAATTTTATTGAAGGCCTTTTCTGTGTCTATTATGATAAACATGTGGCTTCTGTCTTTAGGTCCGTTTATGTGATAAATTATGTTTATTGATTTGCATATGTTGAACCAGCCTTGCATCCCGAGAATGAAGACTATTTGATTGTGGTGGATGACCTTTTTGATGTGCTGCTGCTGAATTTGGTTTGCCAGTATCTGGTATACAGCTCTGTGCTTCAGACCCAAGGCCCTGGTGGCATGAGCTCACAAGAAGATCTCCTGCTCCATGGTTTGCAAAGATCTGTGGGAGACGTGTGGTTTCCTGGGTGGGGTCATATAATCACTCACCTCCTCCCTTAGCTGAAGGTAGGGGTTCTCCTGGTTCTATGCTGCTTGTGGGTGGGCTGTCGCTCCACTCTGCTTTTCCTCGCTCTCCATGGGTTGCATTGATTGCCTAGTCAGTCCCAGTGTGAGAACCTGGATACCTCAGCTGAAGAAGTAGAATTTACTTATCATTGTCTTTCTTCTCTGTAAGACCTATAGACTGCAGCTGCTTCCAATGGACCATCTTTGCTTACCAAAACTATTGCATTAATTTTTTACAGCTAACTGAGGACACATCACTCTGTTCCCTCAGACTGTGAGACAGCTGAGACAGAAAAAAATCCTTTTTCTTATAATGTTTGTAGCCCAGAGCCTAACTTTATTACTTGAACATACTGAACAATCAATAGGCATTTGTTGAATGAATAAATTTGGTCATAAGTGTCCTATAAAATTGAGGAATAAGTAACATTTATCTTAAATTTACTGAAAAAAGTTTAAATTATGTCCACAGAAATCTGTTTTAGAAGGCAGGAAATGTACAAAGTACTTTTATGAATTTTTTTTATTAACTAAGATTTTTATTACTTATCCACACAATTTTTATCCAAGTCACTAATTTTATTGTGCATGGATACTTGAATTTATTGTATGTTCCCAAGTGATGCAAAGATGGAAAAAAGTATATACAGTAATGTGCTACATAATGTTTTGGTCAGCAACAGACTGCATCTATGACAGTGGTCCTATAAGTTTTTAATACTGTATTTTTACTGTGCCTTTCCTATGCTCAGATACACAAATTAGCATTGTATTACAGTTGCTTACAGTATTCAGTATAGTCGCATTCTGTATAGGTTTGTAGCTGAGGAGCTGATATGGTTTGGCTCTGTCCCTACCCGAATTTCATCTTGAATTATAGTTCACATAATCCCCACCTGTAGTGGGAGGGACCCAGTGGGAGGTAATTTAATCATGGGGGCTATTACCTCCATGCTGTTCTGGTGATAATGAGTTCTCACAGATCTCATGGTTTTATAAGGGGCTACCCCTATTATTGGGCACTCATTCTTCCCCTTACTTCTGCCATGTGAAGAAGGATGTATTTGCTTCCCCTTCTACCATGATTGTAAGTTTCCTGAGGCCTTCCTAGTCCTGCAGAACTATGAGTCAATTAAGCCTCTTTCCTTTATAAATTGCCCAGTCTCAGATATGTCTTTATTTGCAGCATGAACAGACTAATACAGTAAATTGGTACTGGGAGAGGGGTGCTGCTATAAATATACCCAAAAATGTGGAAGTGACTTTGGAACTGGTTAAGAGACAGAGTTTGGAACCATTTGGAGGGCTCAGAAGAAGATAAGAAAATGGGGGAAGGTTTGGAATTTCCTAGAGACTTGGAGGGCTCAGAAGACAGGAAGATGTGGGAAAGTTTGGAACTTCCTAGAGACTTGTTGAATAGCTCTGTCCAAAATGCCAGTGGTAATATAGATAATAAAGTCCAGGCTGAGGTGGTCTCAGATGGAGATGGGGAACTTGGGAACTGGAGTAAAAGTCACTCTATCTATGCAATGAGACTGGCAGCATTTTGTTCCTGTCCTAGAGATCTGTGGAACTTCGAACTTGAGATTACCTGAAACTGGAACTTACATTTAAAATGGAAGCCGAGCAAATAAGTTTGAAAATTTTGTAGCCTGATGATGCAGTAGAAAAGAAAAACCCATTTTCCAGGGAGAAATTCAAGCTGGCTGCAGAAATTTGTATAAGTAGCAAGGAGCCAAATGCTAATTACCAAGACAATGGAAAATGTGTCTCCAGGCCATGTCAGAGATCCTCACAACAGCCCCTCCCATCACAGGCCCAGAGGCCTACGAGGAAAAAATGGTTTCCTTGGCCGGGTCCAGGCTGCTCTTGCTGTGTGCAGCCTAGGGACTTGGTGCCCTGTATCTCCGCCACTCCAGCCATAGCTAAAGGGGCAAAGGTACAACTCAGGCCATAGTGTCAGAGGGTGCAAGCCCCAAGC
Source organism: Sapajus apella (assembly GCF_009761245.1). Classification (NCBI taxonomy): domain Eukaryota; kingdom Metazoa; phylum Chordata; class Mammalia; order Primates; family Cebidae; genus Sapajus; species Sapajus apella. The sequence goes on along the minus strand of NW_022436943.1, from coordinate 39,850,042 downwards.
ATTGGCAGCTTCCACATGCTGTTGGTCCTGTGGGTACACAGAAGACAAGAATTAAGGTCTGGGAACCTCTGCCTAGATTTCAGAAAATGTGTGGAAATGCCTGGATGTCTACGCAGAGGTGTGCTGCAGGGGCAGAACCCTCATGGAGAACCTTTGCTAGGGAATTGCAGAAGGGAAATGTAAGGTTGGAGTCCCCACACAGATTCCCCACTGAGGCACTGCCTAGTAGTGCCATGAGAAGAGGGCCGCTGTCGTCCAGGCACCAGAATCGTAGATCCACTGACAGCTTACACCATGCACCTGGAAAAGCCACAGACACTTCATGCCAGCTAGTGAAAGCAGCCAGGAGGGGGACTGTACCCTGCAAAGTCACAAGGGTGGAGCTGCCCAAGGCCATACATATGCCTCTTGTATCAGTGTGACCTGGATAGGAGTCAAAGGAGATTGTTTAGGGACTTTAAGATTTAATGACTTCCCTATTGGATTTTGGACTTGCATGGGCCTGTAGCCCCTTTGTTTTGGCTAATTTATCTCATTTGGAATGGTTGTATTTACCCAATGCCTGTGCCTCCATTGTATCTAGAAAGGAACTAACTTGCCTTTGATTTTACAGGCTCCTAGTGTTAGAACTTGCCTTGTCTCAGATAAGACTTTGGACTTGGACTTTTGAGTTAATGCTGGAATGAGTTAAGACTCTGGGGGAACTGTTAGGAAGACACAATTATGTTTTGAAATGTGAGGGCATGAGATTTGGAAGGGGTTATGGGCAGAATTATATGATTTGGCTGTGTCTCCACCCAAATCTCATCTTGAATTGTTGTTTCCATAATCCCCATGTGTAGTGAAAGGGCCTTGGTAGAAGGTAATTGAATTATGGAGGTGGTTGCCTTCATGCTGTCCTTATGATAGTGAGTGAGTTCTCATGAGACCTGATGATTTTATAAGGGTTTTTCCCCCTTTTGCTTGACACTTCTCTTTACTGCACAATGTGAAGAAGAACATGTTTGCTTCCCCTTCCACCATGATTTTAGTTTCCTGAGGCCTCCCCAGCCATGCTGAACTGTGAGTCAATTAAACTTCTATCCTTTATAAATTACCCAGTTTCAGATACGTCTTTATTAGCAGCATGAAAATGGAGTAATACGGGAGCAATAGGCTATACCATGTTGCCTAGGTTTGTAGCAGGGTATACAATATAGGTTTGTATAAGTACACCCTATGATGTTTACACAGTGATGAAATTGCCTAACAACTCATTTCTCAGAGTGCATTCCTGTTGTTAAGCAATCCTTGACTGTGTACACACACACACACACACACACACATTCTGTTTACACCTTGGAGGATCTGCAATTGTGAAACCTTTGCCAAAGGGGAACATACCATAATGCAAACACTATCAAACACTATAAGAATGAGGAAAATAAAATGCTTGCCAATTTATTATCTAAGGAATCTATGAATAAATAATATGAATGTGTATAAAAAGATACAAATATGTATCCTACAGTTAGCAAAACGCCTTACAAATAACTTTAAGGGAGACATATAGAGGTGCTATAAGTATAGGAAACACATCGCATGTTATCCTAGAGACATAATGTGAAACATCAGGGAAACTAGTGGCTGCTTTTCGTGGTCCTGGGAACTCAGAGATATATGTGTGTTTCTTCATTTATAAGTTTTCCTTTGAATGCTTTAATAGTATTGAGCTCTTTAAAAATGAAAACAAGATAAATATATTCTTCTACCTATTTATGCATTTTAAGGCAAAAATTATGCTTATTTTATGTATTTCAAAATCAAATATAAATTGGACATGGAAATAGTTCTGAAATGGAGAAAATTTTATCAGAGTGTCATCTTCTCTTTACAGTTAAAGACCTACAAGGGGTCTGTGGGATAAGTTTTAACAATTCTGCTAAGTCAAATCAGCTAAACTGAGGGAGAGAGAGAGAGTGAGAGAGAGAGAGAGAGGTAGAAAGAGAGAGAGAGAGAGTGTGTGTGTGTGTGTATGTGTTATGAGTGCATATATCTCACTTTACTCTTTCTTAAGAGCCAAAAGTAGTTGATAGCACAATGAGAAGCTTAGGATAGAAACACAGATAATCTGCATTAACGTGCAGACTGTTTTCTGGTCTTAGGCTAAACATTAACAGTCCATGCATTCTTTCATTACATGCACAATAATTAAGAAACCACTTGTCAGGCATATAGCCAGGCTAGGGATGCAGATATGAATGTGCTATGTGCTATAAAGTTAGTTGTGGGAACTTTTTAGTCTGAGGCACAGGAATAATTGTAAACCAAAAAAATGTTATAAATATTCTAAGAAGTGTTCTATAGGCACACCTGACATATTTTTAACCTTAGATCTTAGATGAATGCTCTACTGGCAACATTTTCTCAAGATCCACTCAGTACTAATTGTTGTACGTTATGTCAGTGGTCCCCAAACTTTTTGGTACCAGGGATGGGTTTTGTGGAAGACAATGGCAGTGGTGGGTGGGGGTGCTTCAGGGCAAAACTGTTCCATCTCAGATCATCAGTCATTAGATATTCATAAGTTGCATACAACCTAGATCCCTTACATGAGCAGATCACAAGGGTTTTGTATGCCTATAGAATCTCATGCTGCTGCTGATCTGACAGGAGGTGAAACTCAGGCAGTAATGCTTACTCACTCTCCGCTCAGCTCCTGCTGTGTGGCCTGATTTCTAACAGACCATGAACTGGTACTGGTCCTCAGCCCAGGAGTTGGAGATCCCTGTGTTACTTGATTTTTTGCTGATTGTGTGAAAATTCTTTGTGTTAAAAGCAGGTGGTACCAGCAATTAACCTGATCTCGATGGCTACCATCAACAGTCATGGCATGGGGCCTACCTAAATGATTTCTAAGTCCTTTGAAGAACTTTATATTTCTGATCCAGACGTTGGACCAGTAGAGAGCACTAGATCACATAAAAGCTCCAGTTCTTACTTTATCTAAAGATAAAACATGTAAAGATCCTAGTTTTGCACCTTTGTATGCACAGAGAGGAATGATTTGTCCTTTTCAGTCTGTTTATGTGCTCTAATTTATGGGGCCCTATTTCATAATGATTACACAGAGCAGCCTTAGAGTGGGACTTTCCATGTTCAGCACTTCCAGCCACCATTTACTCGCTGCATGGCTTCAGGCAAGTTATTTAACCAGAGTCTTTTTTCTCAACTGTAAATGTAAAATAACAACTGAGAATAAAATTATGTGTGGATTAATTAATTGACAAATGCAAACTATTTAGAGCGGTGCCTGGCACATAGGAGTGCTATTATTATTTTACCAAGCTTTTATGGCACTTATTTCTGCTGGGCCCAAAGGAGACATCAGACCCTAATATAGCATTCCGGACACCACTGCCACTTGGTTGGATTTGGCATGTGATGTGAAATTAATTTGTAATCTTCATGCTATATAGATATAAAAGATGTTTAGTTTTTACTATTATTAACCTGCAGAGAAGTCCTCTGAAAAGTCAGCTCTAAGCAGTTTTGCAGGACATTGCTCTTATTAATCTGTCTACTGATCCTTTATTAGAAGGCACCTCATAACTCAAGAGTAGTAACCCTCTCAAAATTATTTGCTTTTTAACAGAGACTTATTGAAAGTATAGATGGTTTCATAATCTTTGGGTATAATTTTCTGATGGTGACTTTCCAGGCATCAGGATAAATAATGAGGGAGCTTGGATCTCCCAAGATGAGCTAAGATACTCAGCATAGATAAAGTAGACCTGGATCAGTTGCATCCCCTGGCTATTTGCGGGAGCAAATTTTTCCTGCAGCAAAGTTTCTCCAGTTCTCAATGAGGTGCAGGAATTATACAATTAAGATCAAGAAATAAGATTTGCTCACAAAGATCCTTAAATGAATGAGGAAGCAACCACTCTGATTTAGATTTTTAGGACTGATGAATAACAGATTTAGGCTCCTAAGATGCTTGAGTTTTTCAGACATTGTGTAAACATGTAGTATATTACATAGAGTATTACATGTACCAACTCTATATGTAATAAAGATGTTAAAATACAAGTTTACTAATCAGCAAAAATGATTAGGGAAAAACATGTTAAAATGAAAAGTGAAAACTTCTAAATATAAAAACCATTGTTAAAAAAATAAAAAAAACCCAAAAGATTGTTAAATAGCATATTAGACCAAGGCTAGAATGAAAAAATCTGACATAGAGAATGGAAGAGTAGTGATAATGGATGTGAATTCTCCAGAACTGATTTAAAAAACCTATAAATTCTCAGATTTTGAACTCATAATATATCCCAAGCAGAATAAATAAAAATGAAATTCATGCATAGATACATTTTTCTGAGATTGCAGAATACTGAAGAACGAAAAAAATCTTGAAAGCAACCAGATGAAAAGAACAATTAAACTAAAACAGGAAGTGAAATGGCAGCATCCTTGTCAACAGTCGTAGTAGAAGTAAAACGACAATGAAATGCTATCTTCAAAGAGTTGAGAGAAAACATTAACTCAGCCTAATTTTATACTTAACACAACTGTCATCCACAAATGAGGGCAATATAAAGATATTTTCAGAAAAATTAAAGTTAAAAACTAAATTTATTACCAAAAACTGCCAAAACCATGGTTTGCAAAAAAAAACTTTAGTGCATCCCAAATGTTTTGTCTTCAGCCCTTTTCATGTACTTTAAAATTATTCAGGGGCCTAAAGAACTTTTGTTTATGTGAGTTGTATCTATCAATATTTACCATGTGAAGTTTTATTTATGTATTTTAATTTTTTTTTTTTTGAGACAGGGTCTCTCTCTGTCACCCAGACTGGAGTGCAGTGGCATGATCACAGCTCACTGCAGCCTTGGCTTCCCTGGGCTCAGGTGATTCTCCCCCTCTGTCTCCTGAATAGCTGAGACTGTAGGTGCATGCCACCACATTTGGCTAATTTTTGTATTTTCATGGGCAGAGATGGGGTTTCACTATATTGCCCAGGCTGGTCTTAAACTTTTGGGCTCTAGTGATACACCTGTGTTGGCTTCTCAAAGTGTTAGGATTACAGGCATGAGCTACTGTACCTGGCCTACCATATGAAGTTTTAAAACTGAGAAATTAAAAACAATATTTATCAATTCATTAAAAACAATAGTAAACCTATTATATATTAATTTAAGTGCAATATAGTTTTGTGAAAATTATATATTTTTTAAAAATAGTGAGAAGAATAACATTGTTTTACATTTTAATTACATGTCTTTAATTTCTGGCTTAGTAGTAGACAGTATAATTCATATGTCATGTTTGCACTGAATATCTTTTGAGTTCCTATGCCGTGTACTTTCCTATGCCATGTACTTCATGAAGAGAGTAAGAAGGGAAAAAGCAGATAATTTTTGGTGTTCTTATGAAAATGATTTGACCTCACGGATCCACTGGTAAGGTCTCAAGCACCTGCAAGGTCTCTGTATTATACTTTGAGAACTTCTGTGTCTATTATATGTTCTGTAGGAAAAAGGAGCATGATCCTAGAAGATGTGAGATAGAAGAAGTAATGCTAATAAGAATAAAGTGGCAAACATATGTAAAACTTCAAATAAATATTCATAAATATAAGAATGATGTTTTGTTGGAAGAGTACATATAAGCATGAATGGTATGTGTTTAGAATAAGGAACAGATAGCAATAATAATAACAACAACATATGTTATTTATTGAAAGCCGCAATGTGCCAGGTATTAGGTTAAGCATCATCATTTAATCCTGACACTAACCTTGCAACATAGCTACTCTTATTACCATCCTTTTGTAGTTGAAAAAATCGAAACCTAAAAAAAAAAAAAGTAATTCATCTATGGTAGCAAAGCCAGAAAATCATGATAGGGCTGAGGTTCTAAATCTTGCAGTCTGACTCAAGAGACTTCAATGGAATAAAATAATGTCTAAAGTTAGAAAAATATTAATGGAAATGTAGTGGCTTAACTTTGCTAAGAGGATAAATTCATATTTAACAGGTGCCTATTATGTGCTTAGTTTAATACTAGATACTACAGAGTATTTTTAAAGTCCCCATTTTTATGAAGTTTACAGTATTATGGCAATAAAAAGTCATAGACAGATGGAAATGTATACATTACAGTAAAAAATTATGCTGATGTAGCCATGGGCATTTCTAAGCAGTCACATTGTAGAAAAGGATTTGACATCATCCCAGATGGTAAGTGGACTTAGATCAACAGAGGTAGTAGAAGGGATTTCAGGAAACATTTGAGCAGTGGAAAGTAGAATAATCATGGCCTATAAAGGGAACCATATGAAACTTATTTGACATACAAATAATATTTGTTTAGGGGAAGTTTAAGTCAGGCAACACCTAAGTTTGGACCAGACTGTGGAAGTCACTGAATACAAAGATGAGCTGAGGCTTGAAATTCAGAGATAGAGAAAGCAGAACTTGTACAAAATTCAGTACTGTAAAAGTGGTGAATCATATAAAGAAATAGTTGCTAGACAATGCTAAGTGATTTAATGTTGTAGAGACCATACTTGAACAACGAGAAGCCTGTTATGTGTGATATATAAAAATGAGAGTTACTATGGACATTTTCAAAGTTTGTGTTGATCCTCTCTTGTGAACCCCATATTCTTCATCTTTCTAGAGTTATAATAATCTCCTGCCTGTGTGGTCTTCTGCACTTTTTCCTCATTATTATCAATTCTCTGTATTCATCTGGTCACCAAATTTTCATGTGTGTCTTTGAGTTGGGTTTTATGTTGCTGAAAAATACTTGATTTGCTGTCTTCAGGAAATAAATCCAGTGTGGCAAGGGAACAAACACTCTCAAGACCAGGAATAACAAAACCATTTTTGGCCTCTCTCTTTGTATGTTACACGTGACCTGAATCAGCTCTTTATTCTTCAGTCTTTTCATCTCTGAACTGAGGAGAGCAGCCACATTAATACTAGATAATGTTGAAAAACACTGACTCTTTCTGATAAAGGAAGATAATTAGAAATCATTGACTAACATCCTAAAACTTTGTATTGCTATTTTACTTTAAGCAGCACTATGCCATACGTTGTATTTTAATTACTAACTAGATTGCTAAATGTAGACTGTAATTTGATAAAATATCTGTAATGTAGGCAAGCTACTATAGCTAAATACCCTTGCCATTTGCTTATGCATATTGTATGTATACACGTGTACCATATGCACACATATGGTGACTTGCTATATGGCGGTAAGCCTTGGACCTGTATTTTCAGCAGTTCCATTTGTGGAGGTTCAGAACAGTGTTTATAGTAGTAAGAAACTTTGGCAGGAATCAAAATCTACAACTTTTCTTTCTCAACCATTTTAGTCACAGGCATTCTGTTCCTGACTCTGATAATAGTCATAGTTCACATGGATATAGTGCTTTATTCTTCCTGAAACACTGATGCATAATTTTCACTGGGGTAGTAGAGCACATAAGCATGAGAACAAGGCCAGTGTAACAACAGCACATGAGCAATGGGGCTGCTGTGAAGAGATACAAGATGAGTCTATGAGCTAGGCTGCATCCAAATTGCAGGACAAGTATTTGGTAATAAGGAGTTTGGCCAGTGTAATATGTGCAGTGGGAAGTCACCGAAAGGTTTTAAGCAGGAGAGTGACATAAATTAATTTACATATTTAAACATCTCCCAGGCTGCTGCACGGAAATAAATTATAGGAAAATAAATAAGGGTGGAAACACAGAAAGCAGTTAGGAGGCTACTAAAATAGCTCAACTGAGAGGTGGTGGTGGCCTGGTTGGGCTTACCTTGAAGCTAATGAAGGGCCCCTTGCTTACATAGGCCTCCTCTTAGGCTAGGAGAAAAGTCTTAGTGATGTATTCGTGGGTCATATGTCTTCGTGATATTTGCAAAAACACGACGTTTTAGTTGCTGACTGTTAAGACAGCTGTTCTTTTCTATTCTGACTCTGCTACCCACCCATGCTTCCACTTGGGTGGGCGATAGGGGAGTGGCTGTAGGTATTTTTGGGATCCTGTCAAGGGGAAGGTGAGTCAGCCATATGTCATTGTAACTACAGTTTGCAACCATGCGATGAACAGCTCCATTAAACAAATAAAGTGAACTTACTTGATAATCTTTACATTTATTAGAGAGCCAAAGAAATACAGATTAGAAACTAATGAGATATAAAACAAAGGGATAAAGATTAACAACAAAGTCATTAGAAATTATACTGACATCAGAAGTGAATTTTGTAACCCTTAAATTTTTCAAATTTCACTAATTCATTAAGAGGAAGAGACAAATTTTGAAAAGTATGGCTAACGCTTTGCGTCTGTGTGTTTCGCATCCACAGATTTACCAATCACAGATCAAAAATATTCAGGAAGAAAAACCAACAATAAAAATCAACAATACAACAACAAAATATAATAAAAATAAAAACGATATGGAATAACAATTATTTGCATAGCATTTATATTATGTACGATAAGTAATCTAGAGATGATTTAATGTATACAGGGGGATGTGTGTGGATTCTATGAAAATACTATGCTATTTTATATGAGGGATTTGAGTATCCAGATTTTGGTATCTGAGGGGGGTCCTGGTCCCAATTACCAAGAGATGACTGAAACTGACAGTTCATTGATTGTTTGATAATCCAATTGATGAAGAGGAGCAGATAATATAAACATATTGGCAAAATATTTAAATTTCTTGCTGTTTAACAAGATGAAAAAACATAAAACTCCTAACACACCATTCTCAACTAGAACATCAACAACAAACTGCTTAATAAGTTTTGCTGATTCAAACAGTATTTAAGTGAGTCATTTAAATTAGTCACTAATCACCTCTGTAACTATGATTAGTCATAGAAAATTTGAAATACTCCTAAATCTTACAGCTCATCTACAAAATAAATGAGAAAGTAATCTTTCCAAATTTAACAAAAAATTTCTATTGTTTGTAGAATATGACAATAACACGTTAAGCTGAAATAAATATGCTAAGCTATCAGTGACTGACATTGTTTGGCTCTGTGTCCCCACCCAAATCTCATAACTGAGATTTGTAATACCCATGTGTCCAGGGAGAGAAGTGATTGGATTATTGGGGTGGTTTTCTCCCATACTGTTCACATGATACTGAGTGAATTCTCATGAGTTCTGATGGTTTTATAAATGGTAGTTTTTCTGTGCTCTCATCTCATATCTGCCACCATGTAAGACGTGCCTGCTTTACCTGCCATGATTGTAAGTTTCCTGAGGTCTCCCAAGCTATGTGGAACTATGATTCAATTAAAACTCTTTTTTTTTTTTTTTTAAAAAAATAGATTATCTGGTCTCAGCAGTTCTTTATAGCAGTGTGAAATTGGACTAACATAGCAACTATCTTCAACTTGCCAGAAGAAAGATTGTATCATCTATTGTCTTTACCAAAAGCTATTTTGTAAAATTTTTGTCATACGAAGAGGTGATCAAAATTCTTAAAGCCAAAGGATTTAAGAAAAATTATAGAGGTGTGTGAATATGTCAATTAATAAAAATAGTATAGCATTTTTATGAATTTTTGTAGTTTGCAATATTTCAAAATAGCTTTAAAAATTTGTTTTCAAGTCTGTAATTTCTGTTCTCACTATAAGTACATACTAATTTTTAACCTAATTTTGTATTCTTAGCTTGGTATGCCCTTTCTTTAAATGTGGGCTCTCAAATTGCACAAACCTCAGACCTCACAAACCTGGATCTGCCTCTTAGACTTGGGTTGAGGCTGTTCAAATGGAGGAAGTGGACACATTTAAGGTGGATTTTGGAGGTAGAATAAATGCTTATAGGATTGTGTTATTGAAGGGCTGGAGTCCATTTCTGAAGGGTGAATGAGCTAAAACTGAGAAACACAGTCAGTCCTCTAAAGTTACACATCTGGAAACTAGATAACTAGAATTTGAATCCACATGAGTAAGGCTGAGATGCCTCTGCTTATTGTCACATGCAAAGCGTCAGTTTCCTTAGGGTGGTTCTGAAGATTCATTTAGATGAGGCCTACAAGGTGTTTCACGTGGTATCTGGCATAGTGTCGAGTGTTCTTGGGGTGTTGCTATTATTCAGATGATAAGAGGTTTATTCTTTACATGTGCATGGTTTTTTAAAATTGGGAAAATTTTCTCTGTCCATTTGCCAATCTCTCTGCAGGAGTCAGGCCACTTTGCTGTAGGTTTCCAGTTTTTCAGGGAATAAAGGAATCTCTTCATTGCTCCTTGCTTGTTACTTATCAGCCAGCCTGCGCCCAGTGCTAGGAGTGTCTGCTCACAAACAGCGGAGTCCTTTGGCTGACCAGCCTAGGAATGTCAGCAGAGAACTACTTGGAGGAATCAGCATGTGGGACAGAACCTGTACGTGCTACAGTTGGGGTGTTGGTGGTACCCCACTTTTAAAAGAGATCGAAGAGAGTCATATGTTTCCTAATGATGCAAGGATTAATTTTCAGGGCTCTAAAGAGACTCTCAGATATCTGATCTAGCTTGTTTAGATTATATCAGTGGATTTAAGGTGATGAGTGAGGTGGGTTGAGTCTAATTTTTACACAGCAGGAACATTCTTGGGGTGATTTGTTTCAATGTCTGACGCTCTGCTAATGCTTTTTAGATTTCTTGATTCCTTCTGTAAAACTTATTTTTATCATCCATTAAATGAGAATAGTAACATTTATATCTTTGGGAACAAAAATTGCATTAATGCTTTTATTTTCTAAGTGTTATCATAATTAGTTCTGACTTTATCACCCAAAAAGCCCCTAATCCTCCTTTTGTTTTAAATTTTTAGTTTCTATTTCAAGAGATAAGAATTGAAGGCTTTTGGATAAACAGACATATGCTTAAATGTGAGGATGAATTGCTTTTGGTGGGGGAAAATGTGAGCTCTAAAGACAGGATGTGTTTTGTGATGTTCCATTCCATGTCCATGTAGCAAGGACTACTGCCTCTGTTCACCCAGGCCACCACAGCCTTAATTGATCATAATAGATCCTGTGGGCTCCCCGCTGCCAGTGGTTTGTCTGAAGAGATAGCAGTTATTCTTGTTAGTGTTTCACTTGCTGTTATTCTGCTGCTAAGCACATTTAGGATAGTGCCTGATACAGATTTAGGTTGTAATTTGAATTCTGTCCTTTACTTGCTCTTTCTCCACCCTCTCTTAAATAAGTGTGGCATCCTCACACAAGGGCTGGAACAGCTTCCTTTTCTTTCCTTCAGCAGTCCCACATCTCACTACCAGAGCTCCATGTCGTTTTGTCTCTGGGAAGTGAGACAAACCAACTTGACTTCTTTCTCTCTGGGCCTCCTCAGTGTAGCACTTGAAATTATGTAAGAGATGTGTCAATGAAAGCAAGAGGAATATTAAAAGAATTGACAGATGACTCAGAATTAAAGAAAGATTCCATCAGAAGCAATTTTTTTTGGACAAAATTTTATTTCTTGAGTTTCTTCTCCCGGTATAACTTTGTTTAAAACATACGATGAAATCAAACAACATGGATTTTAAAAATAGCATTATAAATGAAATATTTCTTATTCAAATATTATGGTAGTAAGCAAGTTATTTTAGGAATTGAATGGTGAACTTCTATCTTCAGGCTGAGGGACCATTTGGTCTCTTTCTGGTTCAATACAAAAAAATAGTTCAATTTTTATATTGGTTCAGTACAAAAATTCAAGACAATTCAATGTAGAAATACAACTTTTTTTTTTTTTTAACATTGAAGCTTTTATTTCTTGTAACTGAAAAGAATAAATCTTGCTCTGAATTTTGAATGAAATTATGTTTTTAATTTACCCCATGCCCCTCTCTAAAAGGGTATACAAACACATACACACAGCCCTCCATCATTCCTGTATGCCCCTACAACCACAACTGTTTTTATATTTACATAAGCAAAATATATGGCTTTTTTCCCTTTGGTCTGATATTAGTATGTTTCTTTCTTCTTCTTTTTTTTTAAGCTACAGTTGAATAAAAGCCCCAACAGGGACAAAAAGTTATATCACTTTTCTTTTTTTTTAATGCAGAATGTGCAGACCGGCCATAGTACTGTCTCCATTCTGGTCCGTGAAGAAATGAGGGAAGCCAGAGTTCTGGATCCCAGTGATAAGCATCCTCCCTTTCCCTGTGACAGTCTTGGTTCAAGTGTGATCGCTTTAGGTGAATGTGGAAATGACAGTAGATCATCATCATGCAGCCAGTTTCTCAAGGTTTGCATCGCTTCTTCCATAGAAAACAGCGGAAGTTTTCTTTTTCCCTGCTTTTCATCTCATTAAATGCCTAGTGCTAGAGTAATATTGTAATCTCTAACCACAATAGGAAAATGAAGGAGTGGTCTGATTAAAGCCTCATTTATCATGTATTATGCCTTTGGCTTTGTCTCCCTTGACTCCCTTCTGAAGAGCAACCTCCTCAGGACAAGCTCCTCCTCCTAAATTACTGTATCCAAACATCTGAGCCTGACCTACTTATTGAAGAACATGTCCAGAAATTTGATGCTGTAATTACTCCCAGAATTAGCAAAAAACAAAAAACAAAAAACCAAAACCCAAAACAAACAAACCCTAAAACCCTCAAAGATAACTTGTTCATCCTACATCCCCTTATAGTAGCTGTTCAAAGTACAAGCGGCGAGTAGCCTTTGATGAAGTGTTAAGCTTTTTTGTTTAAATAAGCAAATAAATATATATATCTGTCCTTGCCACATCATCAGAAGCTTGATGATGTGGATGCAGCTACATGCCTCAAGTGACTGCTTTTAAACAATTAAGTCCTGTCTCCACCTTAGCAGTTTATTCATTAGTCACCGTTGAACCTTTGTCCCTACTTGTCAGTCTCTGAGAAAACATAACACTTCAGCTTAGGATGTGTATGCATTCTCTCCATCACTTTGATAATAGTTTCCTAACTCACCGCCAGCCTGTCAAAATGGAAACTCCATATCATGGGTGGCATTGAGAAATTTCATTCGAGCTATGTCTGGGTTATTCCATTCATCCAGACAAAACAGAAAGCAGAAATCTGGATGGTTATAAAGAATGGAATTTTGTTTCAAATATGTATGTAACATCTTTTAGATTAGTGGTTTCCAAAATTTTAAATTCATGGTCTGGTAAAAAGAAGAGTAAAGAATTTGAAGGGCTTCTATGGGACTGCCTCCTTGTTCTTTTGTCAAGTAAAAGAGTAACAAACTCACTCGACTTTTGCCACAATTTCATGAAAGGAAGGTTATCTAAGTACCAAAAAAGGCATAAAAGTCATAATCTCAGATTCATAGAGAATTCTTTTAAGTAAATACTTTTAGTTTTGTTGAAAATGCACTGCCTGGTTTTCTCATTTCACTGCAGACCTGTGAGAACACCATGCTGGAACAGAACAGGTCTGAGACATGCTCTGGGGATACAGCTCTGTGTGCATTGGGCTGCCTGACATCTCAACAGAGACTGTGGATGTCTGTCAGTGGAGGAGTTTTACCTACATGATTTTTTCTTTCTTATCAGCATGTTGGTAGGGTTGCTTTATATCTCATGTGTTTCTGCCTACTGGGTGTATCCTCATGTGGATGGCTTTTAACTTCACGTTATTTCTCTGGGAAGATAACTCAAATATGCTTGTGGGCTTAGTGAAGATTACTCATTTGAAACAGGATCAGCCTTACACTTATGTAGAGTAGGCAGTGGCTTATGTGGCATAATTTGTGGGGTGCTGAGAAAGCTTGAAAATAATTCTTCCACTCGGTTGACACACAGACTGAAATCCAAAATGTAGATCTTTATTTTTTGGGGATCCCCTGGTGGCCCTCATGACTCTTCTCTATTTACACACTTCCCTTAGATGATCCCCATCATTCTAAAGGCTTTAAACACTATTGCTGTGCTGACAATATGTTATTTTAAAAATTGATACAATATTTGTACATACTCATGAAACAATTATCCTGATTTGATCATTGACAACCTGTTTTTAAAATGAATCTGTTTTTGAACGGGGCTGGTTGGGAGTTGTTTTTATCAACAGATCATGAGATGTTTGCCGTTGAAGGTGGTTTGTTACACATAGTTCTCAAGAGGAAGGGGCGTGCCATACCACACAGGGCCACACTGGCCACACAGTGTCAGTCAGAAGGCAGAAGAAGCAAGAAAAAAGAATGGGCAGGAAACTTTATTGTGATTTTCACAGGAAGGAATGGGGAAGGCAGGGTAAGTGAGCTGGGCAGGTTTAGAATTAGATTGAGTAATTTCAGTGGACTCTGCACTCTAGGAGTGGCCTCTAGTTGTCTGCTATCTTGTCCTGGGTTGATTATGACAGGGGAATATTGAGAGCCTGAAAAAGGAGATCGTTGGAAGTCTGGGCTCTGGATTAGTTGGCTTCCACATAAAACGTGTGCTCCACAGGGAGTCACTTGGTATCTCTGGGAATTAGCTAGCCTTGCGAGGGGCAGTATCTCCTCAGTGAGGTCCTGGATGCCAGAGCATCAAGAATACAGAAAATAAGAAGATAGAGTTAACACACAGTCCTCCACACTGGTGTCTGCTGCCCCGATCTCCCCTTCATGCAGATTCATCTATCCAGCTGTCTACTTGGCATGGTCCCTTAGATGCTTTAGGGCATTTCAAAATTAACCTGCCATTCTGACTAGTGTGAGGTGGTATCTCATTATGATTTTGATTTGCATTTCTCTAATATTCTCACTTATAAGTCGGAGCTGAACAGTGAGAAAAGATGGACACAGGGAAGAGAACAATACACACTGGAGCCTCTTTCAGGGGCAAGGGGAAGGAGAGCATCAGGATAAATAACTAATGCATGCGGCGCTTAATACCTAGGTGATGGGTTGATAGGTGCAGCAAAACACCATGGCCCAAATTTACCTATGTAACAAACCTGCATGTCCTGCACATGTATCCCAGAACTTAAAATAAAATAAAAATTAACCTGCCTTTTGGTTCTACCTCCGGAATACATCTTGTATTTATACACTGTTCCTCATAGCCACTGCCACCATGCTAGTCCAATTCAACACTTCTTATCTCATCTTTAGACTTTCAGTCTTCTCAATGTGAAGAAGACACAACAGACAACTAACAACCATTAAACAATCTAAAAAAATCAACAAATGAATAAAATGCTATAGAAGTGTAAACACTATCCTGTTCTTCCATTCTTCTTAATCCCCCACCATCACTGTCCTGTAGCACAGGACATAATTTATTATGCAGTTACATGCTAGAGTAAATATGTTTAATAATATTAAGTAGAGAATGTCACTTCCTTACTTCAAACTGTTTAGGGTTGTAACATTTCCACCATGTGCATAATCAAGCCCTCCTTCCTGTTCTGGGCTAGGATTCCTGCAGTTACCGATATGACAGCTATCCAGCTTTCTACCCTCTTTTCATGCCACCTTTATCTCACTCATTATGCATCATAGCCTCTTTGAGTTTCCAAAACATTCTAAACTCTTTTCTAAGGAGGTTGGAAGTTGCTGGTCACCCTGTGAAAGTTTCCTTCTAACCTTTTTGTGTGTGTCTCCTTGTTGTCTTATAGCTATCTGCTTAACAATCATCCTTCTAAAGAGGACTTCTCTGATCATCCTCTCTAATCACACCCCTCTGTCATGTATAACATCAAGTTTCTTTCTTTTATAATGTTTATATTGATGTCTGTTTATTCATTGTTGGTTTGTTGTTTGTTGGGTCTTCTCTGCATGAATGTAAGCTCCAGGAGGGCTGATGCTCATCTGCCTTTTTATTACTATAGTCCCATTGTCTAGTAGAGCCCCTTGCCCAGAATAGAGCTTTGATTAATGGTTCCTGGAAGAATAAATTGTTTGGATAGGCACGCTTTTCTCTCACAATTCTTTCAAAGTTCAAGGCACATCTCTTAAGAAGACATAAATCATAGTGAAAAATTAATTTATCAGTTTATCCCAATGGCATAAAAACAATATAAGCCCAGAGAATAGGAGAAAGAAAAATGAAAGATGGCCAGCTTTATATAAAAGATATGAAGGTATGAAGAAAAATTCATGTTGAAATGTCTGTTTTGTGGGGTTTAGGTTTTTTTAAAAAACGATTATTTCTTCAAAATATACTGGGCTGTGCTAAATATTTTTTTAAATCACTTATTCAACACAGTAAGTGTATAAAGTAGGTATTCTTCTCTTGATATTACCAATAAGGTTTATGAGGAGGATTTGTAAGATGACATGTTTTATCTGGTTCTCAATTTAGTAAACTTCATAAAAATAGGAGAGTGTAAGCTTTGAAGCCACAGAGTGAGCGTTTTCATTTCTCACTGCACCATTTACTTTGTGACTTTGAATGGATTACCTAGCCTCTTTAAAAGTTGTTTTCTTGGCCAGGCACAGTGGCTTACATCTGTAATCACAGCACTTAGGGAGGAAGAGGTGGGAGGATAGCTTGAACCCAGGAGATCAGTACTAGCCTGGGAATCTTGGCGGGAGCCCTTCTCTACAAAAAACCAAATATTAGCCGGGTGTGGTGGTGTGCACCTGTAGTCCCAGCTACTAGAGAGGCTGAGGTGGGAGGATCACCTGAGCCTGGGAGGTTGAGGTTGAGGCTCCAGCTTGGGCAACAGAGACACTCCATCTCTAAAACACACACACACACACACACACACACACACACACACACACACGCAAACACACACAATACATTAATAAGAACGAATGGATCAACCTCATTTGCAATCACGTTTAAAGAGAATGGCTCCTCTCAATTTCTGTTCTTTGAACTTTTTATTGTATAATTTTGGTATTAGAGTTGAAAAAGATTTAGGTTGTTCTTTCTCCTCTTTCAATGGCCCCCACCTCCTGCCTTTGTCTAGGTCACACAAAATTGCACTTAATCATCTATTTCCTAAGTGTTTGTCCAAACTCGTTTTATGGGAACGCAAGTAATATGGCTACTCCTTCTTCTTTAGAAGCCAGCTCCAATGGTCAGCAAGGATTGCCTGACGCTGTGACTTCATTTTCTCTTTCATAATACAGTCCTAGTACTCTTAACCAACACCCTTTGAATTATCCGAAGTAATTCATTTCTTGTTTGCACGCTTTAGGTATTTAGGGGTCATGACTGTTATCATGACCCCTCCACCTTTAATTGTCACTTAGGTTTCTTGTCTTTTCATCTCTCCCCATGAGTCCTTTCCCTCAGGCCTGTAATCATTTTCTTAATTTTCTTTGAGTCCTTTCCAGTTTGCTGTGTCTTTCTGGAAATAAGGCTCCTAGAAATGACTGTATCACTACAAATGTATTCTCTTTAGGGCTCTCTGGAGCCCCAGAGCTGCTTGTTTGGAGAAATGATACTGCACCAAACCAACCTCATAATGAGATAGTGCATTTAAAGCACATGTTGGTTGGGCACAGTGGCTGACACCATAATCACAGCACTTTGGGAGGCCGAGGCGGGCAGAGCACGAGGTCAGGAGATTGAGAACATCCTGGCTAACATGGTGAAACCCCATCTCTACTAAAGCTACAAAAAATGAACCAGACGTGATGGCACCTGCCTGTAATCTCTGCTACTTGGGAGGCTGAGGCAGTAAAATTGCTTTAACCCAGGAGGCAGATGTTGCAGTGAGCTGAGGTGGCACCACTGTACTTCAGACTCGGTGGCAGAGTGAGACTCCATCTAAAATAAATAAATAAAAAAATAAAGACATGTTGCATTCTACTTTATACTTGCTTTTGTACATGACTGTCTCTCCTAGATATCAAGTTCCTTAAGCAATCATGCACAATTTCATTTTTTTGGATGGATAAGTGCCTTAAACCTTGGCTGCATATTGGAATCACCTGCTGATCTTTAACAACACGCTGGTGCCTGGCTCCCCTCCCCAGGCACTCTGAGTTAATTAATATGGGACATGACTTGGGCATCAGAATGTTTTAAAAACTCCCCAGATGATTCTAATGTGCTTCAAAGTTTGGGACCCACACTAAAAAACAGGTGCTTAGTAAGTATTTGGCAGGTGAATGAACGAATGAATACTGTATCTTTTCATCCATTAATACCTCCAGGTATCTAAAAGGGTAATTGTCTCCCAGCTTCCTGCTGCTAAATAAGATTTATCTGTGTTTTATATTGATACTTCAAACTTTTCCAGGTCACCACTCATTGAATGGGTTTTTGTCAGAATTTCTAAAAGTCTTAGAGCAATTTTATCATGTGTCTGGCCTCTGCTTTCTGACAGCCTTCTCCCTTTAATAGAGCTCTCACATTTAAGTATCTCATTTCACATCCTTCCACGTGCTTGTGAATGAAATATCAGAACTGTTCTTCCCCCCTTTTTTCCATTCATGCATTGCTATAGCACTCAGAAACCCAGTGAAGACCTATTTTATTTAAACAGCTACAAGCTTTTGCAATAGTTTTCTCTGGGAATTTAAAATTCAAGAGCAACGTGCCTATCCAGATGAAATTAGATAATTCATATTAGATAAAATTTAAGGATGCAGTTTAGCATATTCATATTGTGTCAATTCAGTAATAGATTTAAATAAATTAATAGACTATGTTTTTTAAAACAGCTTTAGGTTTACAAAAAATTCAACAGAAAGTACAGAGAATCCCCATGGAGTTTTCTTTTTTTCTATTTTATCTGGGATGGAAGCTCAAGCACCATATTCAGGGAAATGTCCTTTGGATCTTTGGCTGATGCTCTAAATAGTAAATGTTATGTAGGAAAATAGTAAAGTTGACAAGAATATGAAATTGTACTATGTTGAATTTCTAATTATAATGATTAGAAAAACAGGGTTTACTTGGTATGATTTGGAGTTTATTCTTTTTTACGTGGATCCTTCAACTATTTTCACTTTTAGCACAATCAAAAAGAAGACAGACAAAATGCAACTCCCACAGCAAGACCACACATAACCAGCATTCTTATCCTAAGAGGCCTTCCTTTCAGGGATAGCCAAGCTGCTGAAAGCCAGACAGGTCTCTAGACTGTGGGGCAGAGAGAGCACCACCAAAGGGGCAGCTTGTCAGAACAAGCAATTGACCTTCAGTAACTACACGTTCTTTTTTATAACACTGTAGAAATTCTTTCCTTGGGGCTTGCACAAGACTAAAAGGCCTGCAGGTAGCTCTTATTCATTATTTCCTTGTCTTCTACATCCTGCTTTTACCAAACACAGACAGTCTGAAAAATCAAAGAAAATATATACTTACCAATTTTCTCAGCCCATCATAGTAATATGTTTGAGGTTGGAGAAAGGTCTGGGATTTGATTAACCCCAGTAATGAACAGAAAGGCGAGAAGCAGGTCCAAAGAGATTCTCACTCAGCAGCCCATAGCACTAGAAAAATGATTTTCAGAGGTGAAGGCTCCAAGTAACCAGTTGTCCAATTACCTTCATTTTATAAAAGGGAAATAATAAAGTATCTGAGAATGACATCTTTATTAAAACTTATGAGGCCATATTCAATAACTTTCCTGTGGCTAAAACTCTGTTTTCTTAACATTTCCATTAGTCGGCCAGGTATTCATCTACATGCTTTATCAAACCACAAAAGAGACCTGAGGTACTGTATATCTTTAGATTTAGAGTATTTGTTGAATTCTTCCACCATTATGGTAAAAAGCGCAGACAATGACAAACCTTTTCAAGATGCTTGCAAAAGGAAAACATTGTAGTAACCTCTCAGTTGGCATGTTTAATTAATACAAAATTTGTTAATAATCAGAAAGAAACCATTCTAAAATATTTTTGTTCTAAAGGCAATGAATGAAGTACAGCAAAATCTCAGATACTGGCAATTGGGAGATGGTGATTAGTTGTGTGATACTATAGCGAATTTTTGAGAAAGGACTTTTGGATTGCATTCATCTATGAAGTTATCATCTTAACAAAAGCCAGGGTGAGTTCATTAAACTTTGAACCCAGTAAAAGTAGAAAAAATTTATATTTCATGTCATTCGAAGGGTGGTTCAGTGACTCTCTGCCTGGATCTAACTCTAAACCCACTGCAGTAGGGTCTCTTTTGGTGGTGTCAGGGTTGGGAGGGGCAGAAGCTAGCATTACAAACATGATCCCTAGTTGATTCTTACATGCCTTGGAATTAATCAGTTTACCAAACACACCCATGGGATAGGTCACAGTATGCTCTGCTCATTTTGCCTTGCTAATTGTAAATTGAAAAAGGAAATATAAATTAGAACTATAGAAAATCTGGTAGTGAATTTTCCTAGGCTGAAAATTCAGCTTTAAATAATTACCAACATAAAGACTCCAAATTCTTTGCCTTCAATATTTTAGCTCTTCAAATAGCATGGATTCTAGACAATGAAAAAAAAAAAAAGAATTAAAGGCAAATAATTTGAATGTAATTAATTCCCTAATGGAAAAATGGAATGGAATTAAAATCAGATCAACATTGTGGTTAAAAGTGCTTATTAATTGAAGTTTACGATAGATGCTAACATTTAAGCTAACAATTCAATTCTGTTATTTTAGTTCAGTTCCTTTTAGTTTCTCTTTCCTACTCTTTCATAAAGGTCTGGTTAAAAAAGTTTCAGGCATTTTAAGAAGAAACAGCTCAATCGATTATACCTAACTGATTTTAAGTTTTTCTCATAGAAGTGATACCACTATAGAATTTGACTGAACAAAATTCCTGCCTATTCCTGCCTCAGTGTGTCATGGATAACACTAAAAATAAGAATACAGGCAAAATTACAGGGGGTTATTAATTCTCATTTAAGAGACAAAAAGATTCTAAGCAATTCAAATGTACCCAGAATGAAGCTATATATTCAATTATCCTCCCATTGATTAAAACAGTTCAGAAATTTTAATTTTGAATTTTTTTGCTAAGACCAAATTACATTTTTTTGAACATTTTCTGGGGTAGCAAATCTTTATAATTTGAAAGTGGCTTTTATTTAGGGGAATAACCTGATGATGTGGTCATCCATTTTAACACTTCTTTAACTGATCAAAAATTACCTTGCAACTCTAAAATAATGAAACTGATTTTCCTCTGTGATTCATAAATGGATTCTAAAGGTGATTCCAAAAACAAAATTCTACTAATACTTTGAGCTTAAACGGTATTACTATGATTGACAAGGAATTTGCTGTGACATAGGAGAAATAACCCTGGTCATGGAGTGTAAGAACTCACTTAAATTGTGGTTCTGAAACTATTACCTGTGAAACTTTAAGCAGCTTCCTTGCTCAAAGTTTCATTTTTTTGTCTCTAAAATGAAGATTAAAACAAACTAACCCATAGGTTATAGTAAGAACTAAATAAAATATGTGAGATAGTGTTTTATTAAGTATAAATACAAATATATTATTGGTAAGCATATTTATTTCTGAGCTGTTTGTTTTGAAGAAACAAACTTGGATGAATGAGTTTTTCTGTCTTAAAAAGGTTTATATTTTGGTGGTTAGTAACTACGTTTATTTAAGCAAACATTATATATTCTTTAATGAAGATTTCCCAAAATCTCCATTTGTTAGCATATTGGTCTCTCCTAGAAGATGCTGAAAAATAATAAAACAAATTTTTAAATATGGACTCTTAATTCTTTCCTATTTGTTTTTATACAAGTAAATTGGAACATTGAATTTCACTGCTCAAGGCTTTGAAGAGCCAGTGTTCGTAATGAAAAACTGGTAAGTTAAGCATGAGAGATAAATATTTCGGATGAAAATACCATATTTATGCCTTTATTCTAAATTTCAAAAATAATTCTTAAAAATTTTAATAATCTTAACTTTTAGTAATTATCACTTTTTAAAGAAAAACAATCTATCCATGTGTGATAATGGGAAAATAACATTATTAGTAATCATAATCTACAGAAAATGTTGAAGTATTTCAGACAATTTTCTTCCCCATACATTTTTTTATAAATAGAGAAAAAGTGGAATGGCTGATTTAATATGAATCTTTGCTACCTATTCTTTTCTGCATCACATCAAAGTTTTCAAATCCAATAAACAAAAAGAAGGCCGAAAGAGGTTTGTTATCTCCCCAAGTAAAAAGCTTAGCCCTGAATAATTTTGGTGGCCTCTTTGAGATATCAAAATGATTTTGGCAATGTTAAATATAATGCTGAAAGCCTCAGTACATTCTCTTAATTCTTCCCTGTTTCATCTTGACATTACATATCTGGTTTGGCCCTAGCTTTTGGGTAAGAGTTCAAGTGACATGGTTAAACTCTTAACCCTCAACAATGATGACTTTTCTACAAAGGCACTTTGGTACCATGGTCACAAGCCCTACACCCTTGATTAAGGTAATGACAAAAGCCACAGGATGGCACGAAGGGAGAGATTCAGGTTATGGGTGAGGATAATATTATCCAGTTAACAACACAACGTATTTCAAATGCTCATGAATACCTTCTGAAGATTAATTCTGCATTAAATCTGCTTTTCCGTCTTGGCCATAAAACATCTTATTCTTTAGAATTCATTTTTCCTATCTTGCAGTCTCCTGTACTTATTTCACAAGAATTAAAGTAAGAGACTCCCATGTGGAATCCCAAGTCAACAAAAAGTGAATCCAACATATTACTACTTATCTTTAAAGGAAGGAAACCATCATTTTAACCAGACATTTAAGGAGATTTAATTTTTTTCTATCTAATCTAAAACCAGGAACAAGACAATGGAATGTATTGAGCTAATTTGAGAAATTACTTCAAAAATAAATAAATGGGTCAAAAAAGGGCCTCCTGTATTAAATTTTAATGCTTAATTTTCTAAATACATTTGTAGTGTTCTTCCAGATTGAAATTGATATATATATGACATATATATAATATCTCATTAATTTGTGTCTTTTCTTTTCCTATTTCTTTTTGTTTTCTTTGTAAGATATTTTAAGAGAAGGGACTATATTTTTATTATCTGTTTGTCATTGATGCCTAGCAGTACCTTACCCAAACACACACAATAAATGCTTGTTCTTTTGTTGAACTCCACTTTGTGTTAAGGTTTGAGAGGGAACCAGCGAAATTTCCCTGTGTCTGAATACTAATCCAAATACCTTATCAAACAGCATTTTCTGTCAACTTTGGGAGAGGGCTTTCTTTTTAGGCCTTTGTCAGTCTACATTTTAATAAGTCTTGGCAATAGTAGGGTAGCAACGAATATCGAGTACTTAGTTTGTGCCAGGTTCTACACTAAGTACCTCACCTATATTATCTTACTAATCCTTGTTAACCCTTTGAAATGTAAAGCACAGTTATTACTCCCATTATTCAGAAGAGAAAGTGAAAATTTGAATATCACGTACAAAGTTACTCAGCTAGAAAGCTGCAGAGCCTGGGACTGTCTGTCTCCAAACTTCCTTGCAACTTAAGCCCTGGCAGACACAAGATATCAGTGAGAGCCCAGCTTACTGATAAGAAGATTAAAAAGTGCCAAAGATATTAATCTTCACAGTTTTGTTTAAGCCACCCTGGAATCTCCCCCCACTCCACAGCCATGATGAGAGCCCATTGGGGGAAATGAATAGATTCATCTTTTCCTGGCATTGTCCTCTCCTACCTCTGGAGGCCCCATCCTGCTGCTTCTCTCCTTTAATGCATTTTGGGCTTCTGCTCCTGGATCTTTGCTCTGCCGGCTTCATGAAGGCAGCTTCACACAGCAGTGATGCCAGACTCCCATGGTGATTAATGCTATTTTCTGTACTCCTAAAATTCTAGAAAACTTGTATGTACCAGCTGGGCTGATTTTAATCTCTGTGAATCTAGTCTAGGTCTCTCTCGGTCTAGTGAGTGGACTCTTCCACTCTATCCATTCACTTCCGTGACTCTGCCTGCTGTTTTAAAGCTGTTCTTAGCTCTATAATCTCTTTACAGGTATTTCTCCTCCCTCTCTTTACAGACATTCAAGCTTCACGCTTCTTTGAACATGTTCCCTATGACGAACATGAAGCTTCCCCGTTTCCCTTCCTGCTGATGGACAGTTTAACACCATAGCAATTTTCAGGCATGAAACAGTTTAGATGGGACCTAGCAAGGGGTTGGTAGCACCGGCTACAGCGCTTCCCTGCATTGCGCAGCCGCATTACCTGCCACACAGTAACTGCTTTGTTTATGGAACAGCAGATGCTATCTTTGCTTTGCTAGCAGACTCGGTTTGCTGGGCTTTCCCCAGCATCTCAGAAGTACAAATTCCCACTGGAATAAACCCTTGGAAGGGAACCCACATTTACATACCTGATTTTTAAATGATTCCGTTTGATAGCTGTCCTGTACATTTAAAACACAGACCTTTTGAGAAAATAAACTTCATGAATATTCACTTCTCTTGCAGATTCAGATGGCTCATTGAACTGCTGTGCACTTGACTTCTAGAGAAAAGAAAGGGAAATTAGTTGATGCATTTTGTCAGGATAGATAAGTTCTACTTCAAAAAAAAAAAAAAAAAACTTCTTCGATGTCTCCAGCTTTCTTTATTTTATTATTTTATTTTTTCTGGTGTTCTTCCTGGAATCAGAGGCAATTTCGAACTGATTCTAAATTTAGATTTTCATACTCAGCAAAGCTAGATGCTATATTTTTGCATATGTGAGGTAGAATAAAAGTCTCTCAAAGTTGCCTGTGGCATACGTACTATCCCATGTAAACCTGAGGGTCGGGTCCACATCGATGATTTCTTTTTTTTTTTTTTCCCATTTATTTATTTTATTGCATTTTAGGTTTTGGGGTACATGTGAGGAACATGCAAAATTGTTGCATAGGTACACACGTGGCAGTGTGATTTGCTGCCTTCCTCCCCATCACCTACATCTGGCATCTCTCCCCTTGTTATGTCTCCCTTGCTCCCCACCCCCCACCGTCCCTCCCCTATTTCCCCCCAACTGACCCCAGTGTGTAGTGCTCCACTCCCTGTGTCCATGTGTTCTCATTGTTCAACACCTGCCTATGAGTGAGAACATGTGGCGTTTGATCTTCTGCTCTTCTGTCAGTTTGCTGAGAATGATGGTTTCCAGGTTCATCCATGTCCCTACAAAGGACACAAACTCATCGTTTTTGATGGCTGCATAATATTCCATGGTGTATATGTGCCACATTTTCCTTATCCAGCCTATTGTTCACGGGCATTTGGGTTGGTTCCAGGTCTTTGCTGTTGTAAACAGGGCTGCAATGAACATTCGTATGCACGTGTCCCTATAGTAGAACGATTTGTAATCCTTTGGATATATACCCAGTAATGGGATTGCTGGGTCAAATGGAATTTCTATTTCTAGGTCCTTGAGGAATCACCACACTGTCTTCCACAATGGTTGCACTAATTTACACTCCCACCAACAGTGCAAAAGTGTTCCTATTTCTCCACATCCTTTCCAGCATCTGTTGTCTCCAGATTTTTTAATGATCGCCATTCTAACTGGCGTGAGATGGTATCTCAATGTAGTTTTGATTTGCATTTCTCTGATGACCAGTGATGATGAGCATTTTTTCATATGTTTGTTGACCTCATGTATGTCTTCTTTTGTAAAGTGTCTGTTCATATCCTTTGCCCACTTTTGAATGGGCTTGTTAGTTTTTTTCTTGTAAATCTGTTTTAGTTCTTTGTAAATTCTGGATATCAGCCCTTTGTCAGATGGGTAAACTGCAAAAATTTTTTCCCATTCTGTTGGTTGCCGATTCACTCTAATGGCTGTTTCACATCGATGATTTCTGTAGTTGTCACATGGTCCACAGAGGTTCGGATGGGCTTTCTGAACCATCCTCAGCCCAGCTCTGCAGAGAACAATGCCTGGCTGAATATGGAGAACAAGGTACGTTGTCATCTCAGGCTTATTTTCTCTCTGTTCTGTAACCTGCATTATTCTTCACACGCTTTTTATTATTTTTATTTTACTTTTACCTACAAGGAATGAGATTATAATGAACACTAGGAATGAGTTTGAAGGAATCAGGAGATGTGTGGATGGTGAATACGATGAAAGCTGGCCTTTTTCATTGATAATGGAAGAGTGGAGTGGGGGGTTTTGAGATCATTGTTTGGTTAGAAGCTTCAGGACTTTTCTAGCACGGCCCCCACCCCCTCTGAGTTCCTGTCTAGTAGGAACATTCCCATTCACTGTATCACAGGGCCGCTCTGTGTTCTTCACTTTGTTCTGCAAGTCCTCTTTTATTTATTTATTTTTGAGACAGAGTCTCCCCTGTCACCTGGGCAAGAGGGCAGTGGCGTGATCTCGGCTCACTGTAACCTCCACCTCCTGGATTCAAATGATTCTCCTGACTCAGCCTCCCAAGTAGCTGGGACTACAGGCACCTGCCATCAGGCTGGGCTATTTTTTAAAAATATTTTTAGTAGAGGTGGGGTTTCACGGTATTAGCCAGGTTAGTCTCAATTTGCTGACCTCAGGTGATCTGCCCACCTCAGCCTCTCAAAGTGCTGGAATTACATGTGAGCCACCACACCCAGCCTGATGCTTTCTTCATCAAAACTTGGTCTCCTACTTTCTTGATTCCTTGCTTTACTCAAATACATAAATTAAACAGCAGAGACATTGGTTCACTGCTCCTAATTGCCCAATTCTGTGGGCCACGAGGAAGTACTGCACTTCTTTCTGTCACTTTGTCCCAATGGGACACGATTATTTGCTATATTTCTGTAATAGCATGTTATTAATAAAAACATCATCTTTCTGATTATGTCTATATCCGAGAAGAGATTTGGACAGCAACAGAACATAGTAGATACCATTTAAAAATTTTTCATTTATAGACTTAGGTGCACATAGGCAGTTGTGTTACATGAGTATATTGCATAGTGGTGAAGTGTGGGCTTTCAGTGTATCCATCACCTAAACAGTGTACATTGTACCCCGTAGGTACACCCCTTCCGCACTCCCACTTTGAGGAGTCTCCTGTATCTATTGTTTTACTCTGTATTTCGATGTTTACCCACTGTTTACCAATCACAAGTGAAAACATGCAGTTTTTGACTTTTTGTTTGTGAGTCATTTCACTTAGGATAATGGCCTCCATTTCCATCCATCTTGCTGCAAAAGATTTGATTTAATTCCTTTTTATGACTGAGTAGAATTCCATGGTATATATATGCGTACATCTAAATACCTAGATCTATGCAGATATATTTGTATATGTATACATATCTAGACCTATACATATATATGATACCTTAAATCCAAGCATCCCTTGATGTACACTTACGTTGATTCCATAGCTTTGCTATTGTGAATAGTGTTGTGATAAACATATCAATGCAGGTATCTTTTTAGATAAAATGATTTCCTTTCCTTCAAGTAGATACCGAATAGTGGGTTTGCTGGATCAAAGCATAATTCTATTTTTAGTTCTTTGGAAGCCTCCACACTGTTTTCCATCGAGGTTTCACTAATTTACATTCCCACCAGCAGTGTATAAGTGTCCCCTTTTCTCTGCAGCCTCACCAACATATGTGGTTTTTTTGACTTTTTGATAATAGCCATTCTAACTGGTACAAGATAGTATTTTAAAATCAGAAACATGTTTCAACATTCCTGTTCGGCACTCCTCAGGTATTAGGAAAGGTGTACATGTGCCAGAGTTGTGACCATCTTCATTCATTTCATCTGGTGTGAAATGAGAAGACAAAGAGCGAAGACCACAGGCATAACATTCCTTGAAAGGTGACATGCTTAATCCTAGAAATGGGGGCTTTGCATTGTCCTTACTGATGGAGACATGTCTCTATGGTGACCCTGGTGAAGGGAGGTGGCTGAGGATGGCTGGGGAGTGCCTGAGTATTAATGCCTCAAACAAGCCTGAAGAAGTGGAATGATGTTCCAGTAGCAGACACTTGGAGCCAATCTCAGTCAGAAGAGCAGTGTTGTGCAAGTTCCGAATGGAAGATGCCTCAAAGGCCTCTAGGAACAAACAGAATTTCCTCTTCTATAAGCCCCGGAGATTAACAGCATGCCTGGATCAGTAGACTGGGAGCCAGAGTACAAATGCAGGTCTGACATTGTCATTCCATCCCTGGTGATTGATCTCTGTGATGTTCCCTTTGCTGAGATGGCCCCTACGTTAAAAGAGGCAGAGTTCTTTGGACAAAGACTCTGCTTCACCAGCACCAGGTATAACTGGCCTTTGATATGGGGGCAAATCTGAGTTCATTCTCACTTCATCACCTGCTGGCTGTGCAGTGCAGCTTTGAAAACATTCCTTAACCTCTCTGTGCTATTGTTCCCACTTCTGTATAGTGGGAATAATGATCTCTATGTACTAGTCTTGCTGTCATCATTAAGTCACAAGGAAGCAGGCTCGTGTTTGACCCTCTGTGTTCAAATCTTAGTTCAGCCACTTGTCGGCTGTGTGTGATGTTGGCATCTGTCTCTAATGCTTAGTCTCCTCGTGTGTGAAAAAGGAATGATGACTGTGTCTCCATTGTGGGGATTCTGCAAGGATAAAATGTACCAGTGAATGTAATACTTTAACCCTGGAACTTTTTCAGCCCACCCTCGATAAACTGCAGCCGTTATTAACCCAAACGATATTAAGGGCTGGGCTCATAGCAGGTGCTTAAAAATACAAGTTAGCTTTTCTATCTTTAAAATATTCTCCATTCAGGAGCTTATTTATTTATTGCCTGCTAATAAAAACTTTTCTAACTAGGGAACTTCTCATAGATGTTAAGTTTGCCTTCGCTTAAGAGAATACCTACTTTATCCCTTGAAATTTTGTGACCCTTTTTCTGTGGGAGCCTCAGAGGTCAGCATCATTCTGGGATATGGAACTCTTTGTCCTAGATATTCTTGCACAAAAAAGAGGACAGGCCATGAGTGATTTTTACCAGCAGTTAAAGAGAATTGGCACAAATATTTGGGAGGTATGACAGGAAGAAGCACAGGCTAGAGTCAGACAAGATGGGTGGAATCTCAGCATCACCGGTTTTTTTTAGCTGTGTGCCTTAGGCTACATTATTTTTTCTTTTTTAAAAAAATTTAAACATCTATTCATCTGGAGAACTATAATGAAAATAATGCCTATAAGAAAAAGGCTGATCAAATGAAATCATTTGATGTGAAAAGTGCCTGGATTCTGCAAACTCTAAAGCACCATCCACAGACACTGAAGGAAATAAAAATCAAAAGGGAGTTATTTCTGTAACTTTAAGTTTCCAGAATAGAATGATTTCGGAGATAAAAGGCAAATCAGCAGCATTGTTTTAATGAGTTGTGGTAGCACAGCAAATTGCTTCTCTAAAGGAATTTTTTTTTTCAGAAAGCAAGGGCAAAGATCAGAAGGACATAGGATTCAAATTTGGTTGCCGTTAAAACTGCTTCTATAATTAAACCTTCTATCATGATATATTGCACTTTACAGACAGATCATGGGCAGGTATTTGGAATTCAGTGCAATTTCAACATTCCAAATCGGTCATACCGTAAAACTTTAGGTACGCAGAAGCAGACAGTGAGGAGTGACATTTGATATGGATTATTCCTTGTATTATGTCATGGCTATGGAAAAACATAGCCACATAACATTTCATTTCTTAGGTTGAGGGTATTTAGAAACTCTTGTTAATAGCATGGGCTTTTGGAGCACAGTAGACATTTTGACGCCTGCCAAATATTTTCAGTATTCCATATCCTGGACATAGAGTAAGTTGCAATTCCTGTTCCCTTTCCATTTGCCTAGATGATTTCTTTTGTCCAAAGAGATGTGAGGAAAATGTACTTTGCCACAGAGTTTTAATGCGTTGTTTTAGCAGCTGGCTAACCTATCTTCTGTCAATGATAAAAGAAAATAAAGCACGTTAATGTGGATGGCATCTAAATTGCATCCAAATACTAGGATCCTATGATTCTAGGAAAACAGTAATTTTAAAAAGAAATTTTATAGGAGACCCTCAGAGATTTATTTTCTTTCACGTAAAGTGATTGGCAACATTGCAAATGGTGGCTGCTCTGTCAGCTGAGCCTCTGAGTAACCAAGAAAAGCAAAGAAGCCCTGCTGAGGTGTGATGGACCTCTAGTGTAAGGGGAAATGTACCTCTGTGATTTTAAGCCAATGGGCTTTGTGGAGTCATAATCTCACCTATCCTGACATAGAGACTGATAGATCCACTTTTGGATCTTAATTCACCCACATACTGTGTGACCCTGGGCACATGACTTAGCTTTTCTAAGCCTCAATTTCCTCACCTGTATTATGATTTTATTTGGAAATTATAATAATGCCAAACTGATAATTTTTGTTGTGGGAATTTAAAAAAGCAAGGTAGGTAAAGTACATAGGATAGAACCTGGCATGTGGCAAACATTAAAAATGCATTTCTTTTCATTATCACTATTTTATTAGAATTATAGAATCATAGTATTTGGATGCAATTTAGATGTCATTGACATTAGCATGCATTTTAAAAATCACTGCTAGAAGATAGGTTAGCCAGCTGCTAAAATAAGGTTCTTCATATGTAGTGCATGACTTCTTCTGAGATTGTACAATAAACTTGTGTGAATAGAGTTCCCAGCATCCATCAAAGTCTCAGGGGAGTTCACCCCTAACCAAGTGTTGAGCATCACTTCTATAAAGTCTCTGCTGATTCTGATTTTTACAATTTCAAATGCCTTGCTTAAATCAAGATACAGCCGTGCTATCCATCCACTAATTAGAGAAGGAAATGAAGTTAGTCTGGCCTGACCTTTTGCAGATTGCCTGTTCCTCGGCCCTGGGTATAATTTCTCAGTGTTCGGAGGTGCCTCTCCCTTAGAGAGCAGCTGTGTGACTACTGCTGCTGTAGGGCATTGCCTCATGGCATCTTCCAGCATGGGCTGTCTTGAGGCAGGAAAAAATTCAGACAGCATGCTGGATAACTGGGGCAAGAGTGTCTGGTAATAAACAGGAAGCAGAAGCTGAAACACTCTCTGGAAGAGGGGACATTTGGGAGGAGTGGATAATCATTAAGAAGGTTGGATAATGTTGGTTCAATTTTAAATTGGCACAAAACCAAAGACAGGAAGTAAAAAAGTATTTTAGGGAGGGCTAGATGTAGGAGTGTTAGCTGCAGACAAGGCTAGGAAGATTCTACCAGTGGTCCACCCACTTCTTTGAAATGGAGCTAGAAGGAAAGAAGATGCAGTGAACTAGACAAGGTATATGATTGATGCCCCTTAGGATGACAGTGAGTGAACACATGTGTAGTCTTGACCTTATTTGCTTTAGAGGGAGATAGAATGGTCTTCAGGTTGCTGGATGAAGGTTGCATGTATGTGGAGAGAATTAGCAGACATGGAAATAGTCACATGGCAGCATCTTTAATTTGACACCATTTTAAAATTTATTCTACAAATATATACTAAGCATGACTTAGATGCACTAGTTACTCTGCATCGGAAGTAGGGAATGAAGAATACCTCATCCCGAAGTAACTCATATTCTGGTTGGGGAATACAAACACATCAATAGTGCCATTTTGTTTTATAGGGCAGATAATTCTGTTTTCTAACTGATGTCAGGCATTACCTGATTTGCATCCCTGAATAGGAGTGTTTTTCTTGTTGACCATGCTTTCAATATAGCTGCTAAAGCTCTTTCAGATTTTCATAAACATGTTTTTGCAAGCTCAGGCCTTTCTTTATTGTTCTCAATCAAAGCCACTCTTTCAGGCCTGTATGGACTCCTTAAAAAAAAAATTCTAACCTCATTTTTAAAAAACTAGAAAAAACACTCTTCTTTAGATGTCTCCACCTTCACTTCCACTTGAAAACAGAAGTGATTATGTTGCCAGAATTTTGGTTTTTTAATAGTCTTTCATTTATCCCCTTTGGAGCTTCTTTCCTTTGAGAACGTCAACCCAGGAAATTATACTCAAGTTTTCTCTAGACATTTTGTTAAGGCCCACACTCATTGTTATTCACATTAAAACCCTCAGTTGAAATACTCTTGTTCCTCCTTGTCCTTGCAGAGTGCTTTATGTTTTCTCGAGTTTTATTATTTTTATGACATCTTAGGTAAGGCACTTTTACAAAAGAAGAACTTGAGATCTAAGATACAGACTTGGCTTTGTTTCCTGGGCAACAGTGCCATGGATCGTTAGGAGATATTAATGAATAGCATCAATGACCTAGCCCAGTGTCTGGTCATCGGTGTCTGTAAATATCCACTTCTTTTTGATGCTCTGAAGGATAGTGTTATGAGAACCGCATATGTATAAGTTCAGCTATGGGTATGAATGAAGGAAAATGAAGGGCCTATTGAAATAAAATTAGTGTTGAAGTTCAAGCGGGCAAGCTGGCAGGATCCATAGCGAGAACTGTTGCTGCTCAAGTAAACAGGCACAACTAAGTAATTAATAACACATCCTCATAATTGCTTCCCAAATGGCCAAGGCATTTGGTTTTCTAAAATGGGATTCTGAGAGCTCTGATATATGTGTTCCATGACATATATTTGCTCATATTTCCCTCTCTCCCTGCCTCATCTTTGAACTTCTGTACCCAGAAAATTGTTTCATTTATTCTTTGTCTCTCTGTTTTTGGTGTTTGATTTGTAGCTTCTTCTCATCTCTTTACCACTTTGCATGCCTGCTCTCCCACTTTGGAGTTTAAAATTATCTTTGTCTTTTTGCTGGTCAGACTTCCATCCTTGTGCAACCTTGCGCAAGCTTCAGCAAAAGCTCTTAGATTTCTGCAGAGATAGGAGTCCTATCAGATCCAGTAAGGAATCACTGGAACCTTGTGAGCCTTGAGGTTTGAAATGACTTCGAACCTTTCAGGGATCAATTTTTGTGTATGATTTGCCAAAAAGTTTCTATTTCTAAGAGGGGGAAGACATTTCTGCACAAAAGCTCAAAAGACTGGGACATCAAATAACTCTTACAAAACAACATTTTGATGAGTTAAGTGTAAATGAATCAGAAACATATGGATTGAATTTCCCTTAAAATACACATGGGTTTAAAAAATAAGGGGAAAAGTGCTTGGCAAAATTTTCTTTGGGTTTGGCCAAGTCTGATTCCTTTGAAAACTAGTTCAAGACATGATGCCAATCTCAAAATGCTTCTGGGTTCACACATCTCTGGTTCAAAGTGCTCTCTTCTCAGAATCATTTATTTTACCCCCTTTGTTCACTGTCGTCAGGACTATGTTTCTTTAATAATCCTAATCAGAGTGACATCTAAGAACAGAAAGCTTATGTGAAAATCTTCTCCCATTCAGGAACTGGTAATTACCAGATCTTTGTGGAGTGCATTAAATAGGCACGTTAAGATCCATTGACTTTCTAATCATTTATTGAAAATCTATTATGACCGGGCACCTAAGTAGCAAAGATGAGTCAAGTATGGTTTCCTTACTTAGAAAATTCATAGTGTGTGGGTAAATCAGACGTATATTATGATAGAAGGCAAGATAGACGAATGTCATATGGACCAGAGTGCTGGCGGGCCACAGAATTTACTCCAGATGGTAGATCTAGCTGTTTCTCCTTCTTAGTGGCTTTCTATTTCACATGCTTATGAATTTAATGATGAGTCTGCTTGCAGAAATGCAGATAGGGTTAAGGAAAAGTTAAAGCAAAAGACTATAACAGCAGTGGCTCACCATTGTCACTCTAGGGCTAAAAGAACATGGATAAAATGGAGTTATTAGAGCCCTGGGAGAACTGGAACCATGAAGAGAGGCCACCATTTGGGGGCCTGTGGCCATGAATGTATCCAGCTACTGTCAGAGACACAGCATTGGAGCAATAAGGGAACAGGAAGGAACTTACAGGGAAAATCTGTGATGCAGTCAGTAGCATTGGGCAGGGCATAGAATTAGCCAGGAGATAGCCAACAGAGAAACTAAGGTTGGCTGTCATTGGTGTTGGTATGCAGGTGAAGGAGAAATCATTTCTGCCTTTGTGACTGAGGAGGGCAGTGAAGACAGAGCTTGAGATGTCTTAGCTGCACTTTGAAGAATGGGATACCAATTTGCTAAGCAAATTTTGGGGAAGCAGAGCATTTTAGGTGCAAGGAAAGACATAAGGGAATACAAAGAACAAAGCGAGTTGGTGAAAGGTAAATAGTCCATATTTACAAAAGGACTAGTTTGATGAAACTTGGAACTATAAAGGGAAGGTAGTTGAAAGGGAGCCCCAGCAGAAATTTGAATGATGTGCTAAGATTGTGGTTTATTCGCTAAAGTGGAGCCACCGATGACTTTTGAGCAGAGGTACAGCTAAACCAACATAGTGTTTGGGGAATGTTAATTTGGTCACCTGTGTAAAATAGATGAAAAAGGGGAAGCTTGGAGATTGGGCAACTGCAAGGTAATTTATAGTTCACATACTAAATGCTAACGACTAGATGAAGATGAGAACATAAAAAGAAGACCAGATTCCTTTTGCTTTAAAATTTTTAAATTTTAGGTAAGGCATGTCTTCCCTATGTTTGAGGCCCTAGAGTAAATTTTCTTATCCTTTTAAATCAGTGAATACACATAGAAAACTTAGAATAGGGCCTGGCAATTTAGAAGCACTCAATCAGTATTTATTATTATTGTAAAGATTGTTATTAAACATTAAAATCTGGTCTGTAATTTATTTTAAAGCATCATTCTACCCCAGCTGCCCCAAATTTTGGCATAACTTTGAAACCAAATATCTGAATTTTTATAAGAGTAATATATGCTATATTTAAAAAGCAAGCAATACTATGAGGTGTACACTAGAACATAGCAGTTGCTGACGGAGTCCTTCCTCACATCCCAGTTCTATCTTTCCATTGGACAATCATTTTTAACTCTTATGTGTTCCTTGTAAATATTATTCTTGTACAGGTTGATGTCTTGATTAATCTACTTTGCACAATATTTATTAATTTCTTGATGATCGATGACATTTTAGTTGCGTTAAATCATAATCAGTAATTGTATCATCATGATTTGTAAATATTGTTTACTGCTGAGCCAAATAGTGTACCAGAATTTCATCTTTTTCTTATAAAGCGTTTTGTTTTTCCTGGAGCTTCTAACTGGGTCAGTTTTTGCTTACATAATTTTCCAGCCACAAAATTTAAATTATTTTCAAATGTTCATGATATTAATAGCTCTATTGAATTTCTCTTTTTCCTACAATCTGCCCTTCAGTGTCCTCAGTCCTCCTTCTCCAATCTAGACTATGTTTTATCCTAAGAATTCAGTGTTAATTTTTCTGGGATGGATTCTTTGCTATCTTTTTCTGAAATTAATCCTTGCCCCTGCCCTTCCTCTCTTATTTTACTGCTAGAGCACTAGGACCAAAGTCCCAGAGTTAGGACAAGTCCTAATGGGCTTACCAAGAAGAGAATGTGGGTAGGTTAATTTTCTGCTTATTTGCATTTATTCCTTCCATTCTACATTTGGCTAATAGCTTCATTGACTTTAGAAGACTTAGTTAATAACTTCCCTTTCCCTCTGAATTTTGAAGACAGCATTGATGATGAGAAGTCTGATGTTATTTTATTCTTGATGCTTTGCACTAAATTTGATTTTTTTTTTTTTAGCTCTGGAAGCTTCTCAGGAATTCTCTTTTAGCATCCATGTTCTGAAATTTCACAGTGATGCACTTTGTTGTAGGTGTTTGTTCATTCACTATCCTGGGCAGTCAATGAGTCTTTTTCAAATGAGACATTTTGTGTCCTTCAATTCCATGACATTTTCCTGTGATAATTTTCTTCTCTTTGTTTTTCTATTCTTTCATTCTGTAATTAACATTAATCGGATATTAGACAGCCTTCATTAATTTTTTAAGTATTTCACCTCTTAGATTTTCCTGTATTTTTATTTTTGGGAAATTTCTTTTACTATATTTGACATTTTACCTTTCAACTTCCTTTTAAAAATGGCATTAAAATTTTGAGAGTGGTTTCTTGTTTTTTCAAAATTTTCCTTTCCCATAGTATTCTTTTCTTGTGTTAGAAAAAAATTTTCCAATATCTCTCTGATAATATTCGTTAATTCTTTTAAAAAGCTTTTTTCTCTCTCTTGATTTATTTCTTCTTCTATGTTTGCTTCCCTCTTTCATTTACTAGTTGCTCCTCCTCTTTTTTAAAAAAAACAGGAGACTTTTCTTAAGTGTTAACTGATCCATTCATATTTAAGACTAAGGCATTTTACGTAGTAGCCTATCCGTCTAGTGGCATATACCTCAGAAATAAAAAACAATAAAAAATAATACATTATTCATACAGGGAACACCATCAATGAATTTCAGTAACATTATGCCAAGTGAAAGAATAAAAAATACATACCACAGAATTCCCATTAGGGGAAATTTTTGAAAAACAAAACTCTAGTGACAAAAACAGGTTAATTGTTGCTAGGAGCCAGGGACTAGAGGAAAAACTTGACTGCAAAGGGATATGAGGGAACTTTTGGGGTCATGAAAATGTTCTGTGTTTTTATTGGGGTGGTAGTTAAATGATCATATACATTGGTCAAAATTCATCACATTTTACATATAAAATTGATGAATTTATTGTATGTGATCCCTCAATAAAACTTATTTAACAAGAAGTAAATTGAATTATTTGGGCCTGGAGACTGTTGAGTTGCCATCTTTTAACTGTACTTACCTTATTGGAAACCATCCATTTCATTGGGAGTATCCTACAAATGACAGTATGTGGAGGTCTTGTCTCCATAGCTATGGAGTATTTTCAGAGCAAGGAACAATTGACTGTTACTCTACATGTGTCCTGCCATTCTGTAGATAGAT
Organism: Sapajus apella; assembly: GCF_009761245.1. Lineage (NCBI taxonomy): Eukaryota > Metazoa > Chordata > Mammalia > Primates > Cebidae > Sapajus > Sapajus apella. The sequence goes on along the minus strand of NW_022436943.1, from coordinate 39,813,288 downwards.
TCCCAGTTATTCTTTCTGTTTTAATTATTAACACTTTTCACTGTGTGCATTAAGTCCTTAGAATTTTTTCTTTAAATTTCCTAAATAAGCAATTTAGAGGTAAACCTAATTTGAATCTTGAGATATCTACCTAAATTTATAGTTAGTATAGATTTTCTATGAGGAAACAAAGAACTTAAAAGCTGAAGAAACTGCGTATCTATGTATGTTTCTTTTTATTTAGGATTTCACAAGTTATGGCATTGGGGTTTGAAATAATTCTTTTCAATCTCAGGGATTGCAGAGGCCATTGCTGACATTTAATATTCATGGAATGCATATGAAGAGGCACTGGCAGCATCTAAGAAGACACCTATGTTATAGTTTTGGGTTGTTTTTCCTGGGATATTATATCTTTAAGATATTTGTGAAAATTATCAAATATTTCAAAAGGAAAAAGCTACAAAAAATAACAGCAGATGTCTATGGATCCATTACTCAATTTTAAATGGTGCTTTCATTGACCATGTTTTCTTTAGAATTTTCCTAAAATATAAAAGTACTTTAGATCTAGCTAAACCTCTACATTATTCATTAACCCCTTTGCCTCACTTCCCCATTCCTTTGCCAGAAGTAACCATCATTCTGATGCTGGTATGACATCTTCTTATGGGTTTTGGTACTTTACAATAAATTATTAAAAACATGAGTAATACATCTACCTTTCTTTTCAGTTTAAAAATGTTCACAAATAACATCATTAGGTATAATCATCTTTTGTCCCTTGATTTTTTAATTTAACGTTGGTTTTGAATTTTACCCTTATGGATAGAAAGAACTAGTTCATTCATTCCAATAGCTGTAAAACAATCCATGGAATGAATACATAAATGTTTGTGTATTCATTCTTTTTATGTTTTTCACTTTATGTTAGATTCAGGGGATACATGTGTAGGTTTGTTATCAGGGTATATTGCATAATGCTGAGGTTTGGGTATGAATGAGCCCATCATTCAGGTATTGAGCACATTACCCAGTAGTTCATTTTTCAACCCTTGCCCCTCTCCCTATCTTTTTCCCTCTAGTAGTCCCCAGTGTCTATTGTTGCCATCTTTTATGTCCACGAGTACCTAATGTTTAGCTCCCACTTAGAAGCAAGAACATGTGGCATTTTGTTTTCTGTTTCTGTGTAAATTTGCTCAGGATAATGGCCTCCAGTTGCATTTGTGTTGCTCCAAATGACATGACTTTATTCTTTTTAATGGCTGTGTAGTATTCTGTGATGTGTATGTACCGCATTTTCTTTATCCAATGATAAAGAACATGACACCACTGATGGACACTTGGGTTGATTTCATGTCTTTGCTATTGTGAGTAGTGCTATGAATAACATGAGCCTTCATGTGTCTTTTTGGTAAAATCAGTTGTTTTCTTTTCGATAAATACCCAGTAATGACATTGCCAGGTCAAATGGTAGCTCTGTTTTAAATTCTTTGGGAAATCTCCAATCTAATTTCCACAGTGGCTGAACTAATTTATATTCTCACCAGCAATATATGAGCATTCTCTTTACTCCATAGCATTCCAGCATCTATTGTTTATGACTTTTTAATAATAACCATTCTGCCTGGTATGAGATGGTATCTCATTGCAGTTTTGGTTTGCATTTCTCTGATGATTAGTGACTTAAGAGAATTTTTTCATATGTGTCTTGGCCAAATGTATGTGTTTTTTGAGAAGTGTCTGTTCATGTTTTCTGCCTTTTTAATGCTTTTTTAATTTGTTCAATTGGTTAAATTCTTAACATCAATTTCTTAATTTTCTAATAGATTCTGGATATTAGAGCTTTGTCAGATGCATCATTTGTGAATATTTTCTCCCGTTTTGTGTGTTGTCTATTTACTCTGCTGATCATTTCTTTTGCTGTGCAAAAGCTCTTTAGTTTAATTAGGTTCCATTTATCAATTTTTATTTTTGTTGCAGTTACTTTTGAGGACTTAGTCATAATATTTTTTTCCCAATCTGGTGTCCAGAATGGTATTTCCTAGATTCTCTTCTAGGATTCTTATAGTTTGAGGTCTTACATTTAAATTTTTAACCCATCTTGAGTTAATTTTTATATGTAGTGAAAAGCAGGGGTCCAGTTTTACTCTTCTGCATGTGGCTAACCAACTATCCCAGCACAATTTATTGAATAGGAGTCCTTCCCTCATTGCTTATTTTTGTTGACTTTGTCAGAAATCAAACAGCTGTAGATGTCAACTTTATTTCTGGGTTCTTTCTTCTTTTCCATTGATCTATGTGTCTATTTTTGTACCAGTACCATGCTGTTTTGGTTACTGCAGCCTATGTTTCCATTCTTTTGAGAGGATCAGCTGGGTGGTTCATACATTTTTGTCATACATACAGTACCTCCATGAACCTTCTTATATATGTCTTCAGGAACAAATGTGTGAAGATTTCTCTAGCCTTGGTTTGTGCAACAGAATCAGCTGTAGTCATTGTGACAACACAGATTGCTGGCCCTTCCTTCAGATCTTCTGATTCAGATGGAATGTGTGGGCCCAAGAATCTAAATTTCTAACAAACTACCAGGAGATGCTAATACGGGTGCCGGTGCAGAGACCAAACTTTGAGAATTGCTAGACTAGGGTTAATAGCCATGGGTGAAATTTTTGGCCATTGTTGTGTCTATGTTTTTCCCTTTGCTAGGACTTTCTAAACTGCTTTCCAGGGTGTTGGTACTAATGTAGACCCTCACCATCAATGTGTTCCTATTTCTTACTACCTTGCTAAAAATTGGCATTGTAAGTCTTTAAAATTGTTATCAATCCAAGTAATATCTCTTGTTTTATTACATTTTTTGATTAACATTGACATTGAGTATAATTTCTTATATTTAATGGTCTCTGCTTTTTCTTTTCTGTGAATTACATATACATTGTTTTGTTCCCCTAATTAAGCTGTTTATTTGTTATGTAGTATTTTATTTATTAATTTTATGGTTTTGCAGAATATCTATGTATTCTGGTTATTAATCCTTAATCTGATCGTTGATTGCAAATATCTTCTTTTAATATCCTATTCTGTTATTTTTCATATCTATCTATCTATCTATTTATATATATACATGCACACACACATATATTTTGAAACAGAGTCTCACTCTGTCCCCCAGGCTGGAGTGTAGTGATGTGATCTCAGCTCACTGCAACCTCCACCTCCTGGGTTCAAGGGATTCTCCTGCCTTAGCCTCCTGAATGGCTGGGACTACAGGTGCCCACCACAACACCCACTTAACTATTGTATTTTTAGTAGAGGCAGGGTTTCACCATATTGGCCAGGCTGGTCTTGAACTCCTGATCTCAAGTGATCCAGCCACCTTGGCCTCCCAAAGTGCTAGAATTACAGGCATGAGCTACCACATCTGGTCTGTTTATGATATTTTTGATGGAGAGAAGTTTAAAAAGTTAATGGAGTGAATATAAATATTTTCTTTTGTGATTTTTGCTTTTACAATATTTTAAAAGAATTTTCCCCTGCTCTGATGTCATAAATGTATATCATATTTTTATATACTAAACATTTCTACTTCTTTCACATTTAGTTTTTAATTTATTTGGAATTTCTAATTTATATATTATATAAGCTAAAAAGCTGATTTTTGGAGGACCCTGAAGAAACAGAAGGTGTCTTCATTATACATGCCTGGGGCCCTGGAGCAATTCTAATTCCTGATATTTCAGAAGAGGAGCCAAGATAGCTAACTAGATGTAGCCAGGAGGAATATCTCCCACCAAGACACTGAGATTTCAGGAAGACTGGTATGCTCTAAGCAGATCTTTGGAGGCAAGAAATTGAGAGTAGATGGAAGGATGAGGCAGACACTGGGCTGAAGAGGGAGGAAGCTGGGAACCCTGTACAGTTCTACCAAGTACCAGGACTTGTTCCCCTCTGACTCCTGGGAAAGGGGTGAGTTAAACAGGTTAGAAGTGACCTGCTCTTGCCAGTGAACTCTGGAATCCAGTCAACAGGAAACCCCACAACCCTCTTGGATACTTCAGCTAGCAGGGAGAGCTGCTTAGAAAGGTAGTAAGGGCAGGACTCCAGCCTGTGCAGAGCCCAGAGGTTTGGCACAGGAATATCTGTGATGAAGCATGGGCAGGGATTCCCATTCCCCAAGGCCTGTCATGCTCCTCTAGGAGATTTAAGCCTAGGGGAACTGGCAAACCTGCACTGAGCCATGGTGGTCTTGCTTGTGAGACAGAGTCAGTCTGATATGAGTGACCCCTGTCTGTTGGCCTGTCCCAGGCCCCTAGCCTGGGCACACCTTCTTGCAGCACAATCTTGTTTGCCTAACCAGGATGCTTCCCAGGGGCCTTCATTATAACTCCTTCAGTGGCAGACCTCACTTGACCATGGGAGACCTCCAGCAGACTGGTCTCCATTGACACATGCCAGGCCACCCACACTCACCACTCACTGCAATCCCCCCAACCCCTCCACCTACCACCTTGCTGCATTGCTAGCACACACTCGCAAACAGCCAATTACCACTGTTTTGCTGACACACACCCATACGTGGACCTCGCTTCCTCTCCCTCACCAGTGTGCATGGATGCACACACCCTACTATTCCACTACCATCAGCACAAGTACACACCACATCCCCTCCCTATGCTGCTGACGTATGGACACCTGATCACACTGCCATTGTGTGAAGGCATGCACAGATACTGGCCCTGCTGCCACTGTACTAAAGGTGTGAACATGTCCTACCCCTGCTACTGCTTCTGTTGGAGTGAGTGCAAGCACAAAAACCAGCAAGTCAGCCCTAGCCAATTTCCTACTCCTGTCCTTGCCGAGCTCCAAGACTGTTGGTCTAAGCAGTATGCAGGAACACCATAGTCCTTCTCTCACTGTTTCCCTGCCCCAGCTGAAATCCATGCAGCCAATCACACTGCTGTGGCTGCTGGCATGAGTGAGAAAGTAGGTATTCCACTTCTCCTGCCCTGACAAAGCACTTTGGCCTGCACTATGCATTCAGCACCAACCCCCCAAAAAACTAGCATCCATTGTGGCCAGCAGAAGGGGGGCACCTTCACCCCTCCAATGTAGCAGATTTTTAATCTTGACAAGTCAGAGAAAAAGCCAGTGGCTGGTACCAGCCCCAAGAGTTAGAGCACATAGCCCAGGAGTGCTGAGCTGATACTTGGCCCCCTAAAATCTTCCAGAAACAAAGCCAGTTGAATGAACCCACCTTATTCCACAGTTGAATTTCCAAAGACCTCAAAGAAGCTTAAAGCAAAAAATCCCATCCAAATGACAGTAACTTCAAAGATTGAAGGAACATCAGCCCACACAGATAAGAAAGTACCAGCACAAGAACTTTGGCAACTCAAAAAGCTAGAATGTCTTCTAACCTCCAAATGACTCTACTAGTTCCCCAGAAATGGTTATTAACTAGGCTAATATGTCTGAGATGACAGAAATATAATTCAAAATATAGATAAGAATGAAGATCATCAAGATTCAAGAGAAAGTGGTAACTCAATCCAAGGAATACAGGAGCTGAAAAACAAAATGGCCAATTTAAGGGACAACTAAAGTGATTAAAGCTAAAAATCTCACGTCAAGAGTTTCATAATACAATCACAAGTATTAGCAGAATCAACCAAGCTGAGAAACAAATCTCAGAGCCTGAAGACTGGTTCTCTGAAATAACTCAGTCAGACAAAAATAAAGAAAAAAGAATTAAAGAAGAATGAACAAAACCTCCAGGAAATATTGGATTATGTACGGAGACCAAATCTGTGGCTCATTGATATCCCTGAAAGAGAGGAATAGAAAGCAAACAACTTGGAAAACATATTTGAGGTTATTATCCATGAAAAACTTAGCAACCTTGCTAAAAAGGACAACATTCAAATTCAGGAATTGCAGAGAACACCTGTGAGTACTATACAAGGCAAATATCTCCAAGACACATGGTTATCAGATTCATCAAAGTCAAATTGAAAGAAACAATGCTAAAAGCAGCTAGAGAGAAGGGACAGGTCACCTACAAAGGGAATCCTATCAAGCTAATGCTGGAACTTTCAGGAGAAGCCCTATAAGCCAAAAGAGATTGGGATCCTATATTTAGCATTCTTAAAGAAGAGAAATTCCAGCCAAGAATATCATTTCATATCTACCCAAATTAAGCTTTATAAATGAAGGAGAAATAGATCCTTTTCAGGCAAGCAAATGCTAAGGGAATGTATTACCAATAGACCTTCCTTACAAGAAGTCCTTAAAGGTGTGCTAAATATGTAAAAGAAAGACTGCTAGCCACCACAAAAACACACTCAAATATATAGACCATTGGCTCTCTAAGACAACCACAAAAATGAGACTACATAATAACTAGCTAACAATATAATGATAGAATCAAATCTGTGCTTCTAAATATTAACCCTGAATGTAAACAGATTAAATGCCCCAAGCAAAGGCATAGAGTGGCAAATTGGGAACAAGACCCAACTGTATGCTGTCTTCAAGAGACCTGTCTCACATGCAGTGACACTCTTAGGTTCAAAGGAAAGAGGTGGAGAAAAATTTACCAAGCAAACAGAAAAAAGCTGGGGTTGTTATTCTGATTTCAGACAAAGCACACTTTAAACCAACAAAGATCAAAAAAGACAAAGAAGGGCATTACATAATGGTAAAGAGTTCAATTCAACAAGAAGACTTAACTATCCTAAATATACATGCACCCAACACAGAAGCACCTATATTCATAAAACAAGTCCTTAAAGACCCACAGAGAGATTTAGATAACCACACAATAACACTTGAAGGATTCAACATCTCACTGACAGTATTAGACAGATGATTGAGGCAGAAAACTAACAAAAATATTGGGGACCTGAACTCAATACTTGACCAAATATACCTAACAGACTTCTACACGACTTTCCACCCAAAACAACAGAATGTACATTCTTCTCATGAGCACATGGCACATCTAAAATTGAACACACAATCAATCCTAAAACAATTCTCAGCAAATTCAAAATAACCAAAATCATATCAACCACACTTTCAGACTTCAGCACAATAAAAATAGGAATTGATGCTAAGAAAATTGCTTAAAACCAGATAATTACATGGAAATTGAACAACCGGCTCTGCTGCTGAATGACTTTTGAGTAAACAATAAAATTAAGGGAGAAATCAAGAAATTCTTTAAAATGAATTAAAACAAAGATACAGGCCAGGTGTGGTGGCTCATACCTGTAATCCCAACACTTTGGAAGGCCGAGGTGTGTGGATCACCTGAAGTCAGGAGTTAGAGACCAGCCTGGACAATATGGTGAAACCCTGTCTCTACTAAAAATACAAAAAAATCAGCTGGGTATGGTGGCACACACCTGTAGTCCCAGCTACTCAGTAGGCTGAGGCAGGAGAATTGCTCGAACCCAGGAGGCAGTGGTTGCAGTGAGCTGAGATCGTGCCACTGCACTACAGCCTGGGCAACAGAGTGAGAGTCCATCTCAAAAACAAAAATAAAACAAAGATACAACATAACCAAAATCAGAACTAAACTGAAGGAAATTGAGACAGAAGAAACCAACCAAAAGATCAGTGAATCCAGGAGTTGGTTCTGTGACAGAATAAATAAGATTGATAGAGCGCTAGCTAGATTAATAAAGAAAAAAAGAGAGAAGATTAAAATAAACACAATCAGAAATAACAAAGGGGGCATTGCCACTGACCCCACAGACATACAACAGTCCCTTAGAAATGACAACAAACACCTCTATGCACACAAACTAGAAAACATAGCAGAAATGGATAATTTCCTAGGAACATGAAACCTCACAGGATTGAATCAGGAAGAAATAAAATCCCTGAACCCACCAATAATGAGTTCTGAAGTTGATTCAATAATAAAAAGTCTACCATCCAGAAAAAGCCCAGGACCAAATGGATCCACATCCAAATTCTCCCAGATGCAGAAAGAAGAGTTGGTATCATTCCTACTGAAACTATTCCAAAAAATTGATGGGAAGGGACTCCTCCTTCATTCATTCTGAGGTCAGCATTATCCTGATACTAAAACCTAGGAGAGACACAACAAAAAAGAAAACTTCAAGCCAGTATCCTTGATGAACACTGATGCAAAAATCCTCAAGAAAATACTAGCAAACTGAATCCAGTAGCACAGAAAAAAGATAATCCACTGCAATTAAGACTTCATCTTTGGGATGCAAGGTCAGTTCAACAGACACAAATTGATAAATGTCATTCACAAATAAACAGAAATTAAAACAAAAACCACATGATCATCTCAATGGATGCAGAAAGGCTTTCAATAAAGCTCAACATCCCTTCATGTTATAAACCCTCAAACTAGGCATTGAAGGAACAGACTTCAAAATAATTACCATCTATGACAAACCCACAGACAACATAACACTGAATAAACAAAAACTGGAAACATTCTCCTTGAAAACCAGAACAAGACAAAGATACCCACTCTCACCACTTTAATTCAACATAGTACTGAAAGTTCTGACTAGCCAGAGCATCAGTCAAGAGAAAGAAATAAAAGGCATCCAAATAGGAAGAGAAGAAGTCCAACTATCTCTATTTGCAGATGACACAATTCTTTATCTATAAAACCTCACGGTCTCTGTCCAAAAGCTTCTACATCTGATAACTTCAGAAAAGTTTCAGGATCCAAAATTAATGTACGTAAGTCAGTAGCATTTCTATACCCAACAATGTCCAAACTGAGAGCCAAATCAAGAACACAATCCCATTCACAATAGCCACAAAGTGAATAAAATATCTAGGAATACAGCTAACCAGGGAGGTGAATGTTCTCTATAGTGAGAATAATATAACACTGCTCAATAAAAGAAAAGATGAGACAAAAACATGCAAAAGCATTCCTTGCCCATGGATATGAAGAATCAATATTGTTAAAATGGTGATCCTGCACATAAACCCCTGTACCTAAATTTTTTTTTAATCTGATTTTTTCTATTTGGAGAATCAGTTCCTACCTCTGTCATAACCAAATTTCCATATTTTTTACATCTGTTTCCAGATGATTTTGTCTATTTTGTTGATATTTTGTGTATTTCCAGAGCCAATATCATACTTTTTAATGACTCAAAATTTCTAGAAAATTTTGATATTTGATAGAGAAAGTCTTCTTACGTTGTTCTTCTCCTTCAAAATAATCTTATCCCTCCTTGGTCCTGACAAGGCTCAGTTTGTCAAGTTGGGTTTACATTTCTGTTGGCTCTCTTTATTTGGAGTTGAAATGTTTTTCTGTAGTATTATATGTGCTTATTTGAAATTCATTCATTTTTTGTTAAAATTTGAGGTGGATTTAAGAAAAAAAGACCAATGAAATAGAAATGAGAAGGAGAGAGGACAATTGAAGGTAAAAACAAAACAAGAGGAAAGTATGCTAACAATTGAAGTTATAAGAGTATTAGAATTAGACATAAAATTTTCTTAAAACTTTTCTAATAAGGATGAAGAGGTATGTGTAATAAATATCTGATGCTACTGACAGAAGAAAACACATAAGTTTTATGATGGAAAACATTCGTATTCTAATATTAAACTCTGTCAGAAAAGTCTTAAATGAAGCATTTCATAGGCAATATTTTTAAAACAATGTCTTGAATAATACTTTCCTAATAATTACAGAAATGCATTTCTTGTGGTGATAGTGAATAACATTTTAATGTTACAAAATTTTATAGTAAATAGCTAACATTATATCATCAACCCTTTCCAAAGTTCCACCTTGATTCATAGATGGAAATGAGAATACTGTTAAAGGCTTTAAGTAGATACAATTTTTCTCTAACTTGGCAGTTGGCAAAGTAAGGCTCTTGGGTCAAATCCACCCCACCTGTTTTTGCAAATAAAGTTTTATTGGAATGTAGCCACACCTATTCATCTACATATTGTCTGTGGCTGCTTTCCTGCTCCTAATGGCAGAGTTGAGTACTTGTGACAAAAACCATATGGCCCACAAAACCAAAAATATTTACTATCTTGCCCTTTCCAGAAAAAGTTTTGCCATCCCCTGGTCTGAATTGTCATCTTTTAAGTTATTCACTCTGGGTGTATTCCCCCAACCTCCTTTATAGCACCTGAGAGTATAAGCCAAACATGTAATGTGCACATGCACATGGTGGAGATGAGGCCCTTCACCCACATGATACCTTGATGTCTTGACTCAGGAAGAGAATGTACTCGCCTCACTCCACTCTTCCTACCCAGGAATTCCATCAACCTAAGAAAAAAAACGGAAGGAGCACAAAGATATTCCACATTCTGAATTACAGAAATCTGTTTGCCTTAGCATCTTGAATTTTTTTAACTATGCCTGGAGAGCAGTTCTGGCTCCTACCCTCCATGCTTCTCTTGGTCTCTTAGCCTTGGCAGTCCTTTCTGGACTCTCAGTGAGCAAGCCATGGCAATCCTGACATGGCACCTTTCTCTTCATCTGGCCTTAAGCTCTGTTTTGTAACTTCCTTTCCCCATAGACCCAGTGCTGAATTCCTTTCAGCTCCCTGATGTTAAGTCAGCTTTGTTAAAATATTTTTTTAAGGACTGGTTAACTGAACTGTCACAACTCCAAACTGGCAATATATTCCAATGGAAAAAGTACAGAATTTAGAGCTAAAAATCCTGTTTTTGAGATCCCAACCTTGATGCTTACCAGACGAATGACTTTTGACAGCTTGCTTAAACTTTGAGACTCAGTTTTCTCATCTGAAAAATGAGGATACTAACAATGCTTGTTATACCTATCAGCATTATTGTGAGAAATAAATGATATATGTGAAAAAAATTGAAACTACAAAATGACACACGTGTTCATCATTATCACCAGCTCTCAAAAGCTCTCTCCGCAATTTTTCCTAATCTCTAAAGGCATTTTACTTGTGTTCAAGAATGAGTCCATTAATTCTCCATTGCATCCTATGTGCCAAAGGGTCTCACAATTGTTTTAACATCTGTTTTTTGGGGGGGGAATGCCCTGCTCTTCTGGCATAACCACTACTCTAGGAATTACTACTCTCAGGCCTGAGCATCTCAAATCTGTGGTCTTTGGTAGTTGGAGGGTGTGAGTCAGGTAAGCATGTTTCTCTTGTTTCTTATCAATTCCATGTTTCAGTTCTCATGGCTCTGGACCCCAGAGTGGTCCTCATCATGCTCTAATGTGATGTGTTCACTCTTTAGTGAACACCATTGTTTAATTTCTTACCCAATTCTTGTCTGATCACAAAAACAGAAGATGGAGGCAAAAGTCGGAATGGGGATAAAAGTACTATTGTACCCCAAAACAAACACTTCCCAGTATCTTTGTCTTTCCCATTTCTGTGTTTAGCAGTCAGATTTGTGTCTGAAATTTCCTCCTTCATGAGATTGGGTCTCTCTTCCCTTCTCTTTATCCTGCCTCTCTTCCAACTCCTTTAACACCTGGGAGGAGCAATTGGTAATCAAATTCTCATTTCAGGACATGGACAGAGTCACTTGTATGACTTGATAGGATTACTTTCTAATAAAAGGTATGTGAGGTTCTTTATTTTTTATTTATGTCATTTTGAACATGGGCATGGTTTCTTTTTCTGTTTCCAGTATCATGGAGTAAGTGAGCTCAGGAGTGGCCAAATTACAAGATTTGGAAGTGAGCTCAGAGGATGGCAGAGACCCTCACTGGTTTCTTTTTCTATTTCCAGTATCATGGAGTAAGCTCAGGAGTGGCCAAATTACAAGATTTGAATGTGAGCTCAGGGGATGGCAGAGACCCTCTTTGGCTTTTAGGGAAAGCTGTCTGTCAAAAGCTGCTTTATTAGAGCTCTGCATTGCAAGTTGGACTAAGATAAAATTAGATAGGAGATAAAAAACTTCTTTGCTTTTAGCAATTGCTCCTTCTGTGGCTAATTCCCCCAGGGTCCACATAGAGGAGGAGCAACTCAGATGTCCTTGTACCAGCAGTAGCTCACATAGCTTATATTTGTGCATTTATATACATATATGACTAGAGTGGTCACTGGCCCACTGGTTTCTGCAAATGGCTACTTTCTATATCCCAGGTTAAGCTCAACTGGGATACGGTGTTATAAGCTATAATCCAAATTTTCTATCCAAATTTTCTTTAATTTTGAATTAACTGCTTTCCACAGAAAGGAAAAATGAAGATTACAAAAAAATGACCAGATATCTTTGCCAGATAAAACATAATTTGCTTTATTTTTCCCCTTTGCACCATTAAGAGATTTATTATCTTCTATTTATTTTCAGCACTTCTCTTCATTTCTGGGAAGTCAGACCTGCCTAAATCATTATTGCATCTGAACAGAGTTTTACAGACAGATTTCCAGTAATGGGCTCAAATAATAAGTTCTACTTGGCATTTTATAATGGCCCTTTATGGCACATAGAAGGGCAGTTCTTCTTACATGTTTCCTGAGAAGCAAACATGAGTGGTCCCAGGGGCCTAGTGGCATTGTTGAAAGCAGTCCACCACAAATTTTAAATTTGTCTGTGGCCATGTATTATGGAAAATTTGCATTCTACATCACGATATATTTGTCTTGCTGGTTATATAAAATGCCTTAATATTGACATTTCAGGCAGGTGTACCATTTTTATTCTGGCACACTTGAGCTGACTACTGTTTACTGTTAATGGGTAGATACATCCCCAGTTTGAGATACATATGGCTTGTTTGCAGGAAAATGGGACTTGAGTCTTGATTCTGCCACTTTTAGACATCTGAACGTGGGCACTTATCCTCTTAGAATATAGATCCTCCTCTATAAAATGGCTGTTGTGATGATTGAGTCCACCATTGGGGATTCTGTTTTTGTTAAGTATTTGCTCCAAGTTAAGAGAGAAAGGCTGATTAGAACTAATGGGGAGGTCTGAATCTCAGACCATTTTGAAGATAATTAAAGGTGGGCATTTTCATGAAACTTAAACTGCTGCTATTTCACAATAGCTACACTTTATCATATTTGTTCCGTGGGGATTTTTATAGTGCTTCTCCTCAGAGGAATGCTCATATTAGGAACAATAGTTCTCAGGAAACTTCTAAGACAGCTGCCAGCTCCAGGATCTCAGACTTGCCCCTAGTGAACCCAACTCAGTAAATGCTTATCAATGAACTTTTTCTGTGTCCATCACTTACCAAGAACTATGGTATATGAAAAAATTGTGAGCTATGGTCTATGCTGTCAAGGATTTGAGGTCATCTTGGAGGAAACCCATGAAGCAGTTGTAAGAATTCTTCAATAATAATATAAGAATATGTAATAATGTGATATATAAGAATACAATAGAACACATATATCAAGGACCTACTGAATAATTAGTACTTTTCCCCCCTAATTCTCAAAACAACTCTGGAAGGAAGAAAACTATTGTTTCTGTTTTCCTGATATAGAAATCAGGTTTCTAGCTCAAGACTGTACGATCAAGTGCCAAAGCAAAAAAGTAGATTTAATAGTCATATGCTAGCTGCCATATCCTACTGCATTGAGTTATTCTCTGTAAATGTACTTTTCTCAAACTGATTCTTGAACTGGAATATCTGGGGCCAAATGGAGATAAGAATGATGATAACTGCTCAGTTTCTAGAAGCAAAGCTGATGTGAGGTAGTCTCAGTACTTGCTGAATTGACCAAAGAGATTGATTGCTGTAAAAACAAAACAAAACAAAACTCTAAAGTCAGCATTATGGCTTACATTCTTCTTTGTATCACTTCCTGACTTCTGGCATAGTGCCTGAAGCACAGCACAAGAGACAGAAACTATTAATGCTCACTTATATCCATGTGCTACTTCACCTTCCTCAGTCTCCTTTGCAGTAAGATCTATCGTGGGACTATTCAGGCTGATGGAATGACTGAGGTTGTTAAGTATTTTAACCACCTTTCTCTTTCTCTATTCCCCAGGGTTTTAGCCAGATGATAACAAACTGACCCCAGAACCAGAAGATGGTAGAGCCACAAAGTGAAAAATACTTGGGTCTCTGAGTCATAGCTTGCAGGAGGGCTTCCTGGAAAACCATCCCAACAGAGACATCCACATTAAACTTTGTGTAAACAAAAAATAAATATTTCTTGTGGTAGGCCACTGAGATTTGATTGCTATAGCAGCTAACCGGTTTGACCAATACAGCAGGTACTGAATAAAACTTGTCATGTAAGAGACATTTGTGTGCTTTACATTAAAATAACTTGGAAAATTAAAAAAAAAATCCTGATGCCCAGGTTAAGGACCAATTAAATTAGAATCTTTAGCAGGTAGTATTAAGGTATCAGTTATTATTATTTTTAACTTCCTAGGTGATTCATTATATAGACAAATTTGAGAACTATTGCGTTATATTAGTGCCAGTTAAAAAGTATGCCTTATGGACCTTGTTAGAAACAACAAATTCTTAGATCTCCAAACCTATGGAATCAGGTTTTCTTGGAATTTATATATTAGAAAGTTTTAATGGGGAGGGGCAGTGATTCTCAAGTATATTAAAGCTTGTGAAGTATACTGTGCTAGAATATTATGCTCTAGTGATTCTCAAAGTAGGGTCCTCTGACTATAATCAGAGTTGTCTGGAAAGGCTGCTTCCTAAAAACAGATTTCTGGGCCTAATCCTAGGCCTTCTAAATCAGGACCTCATAATGGAGGTGGCTTGCTATCCACATCCCTAAATAATTTTCTAGATAATTCTTTGTTCACTAGAATTACCACTTATCAGTTACTGACACCATTGCCCTTTCCCTAGAATCTCCTGCTTTCCCACGACTCCTCCCGCCAACCACCAAGCCTCTTTGATTCCCACTCATAAGATTCAAGAATGGAAGGGCAATGATTTTCTATTTTTAATCCCTGTATTTTCTTTAAACAGAGAACCCCTCCAGCACTCTCAAATGTTTTACAGACCATTAATTATTAAATGTGGAAGCTCTGGAGCAGAGAACCTTTCAACTAAAATGATGACAAATGATGCTGGCTGAGGAGAGTCAGACCTGAAAATTAGGAATTCCTAAAATGACGTCAACCTATAATTCCTATCACAGAGCTCTGACTGCTACTGATCTTTTTAAGAACCATGTCTACTATGTGAAGAAAACTGCTGGTGGGCCTGATTTAGATGAAAACCAGAAAGGTCTTAAAAAAGTAATGGGAAAAGAATGTACAGAAGCAGGAAGATGATTGAAAAAAGATGGCAAGTCATGTGGGTTCATTGATTAGGGTCTGGTTTGGGAAGTATGCTTTGGTTCTGGCTAGGGATTTTGCAGGATAAAGAGAGAGATTCTATAATGGACATTTTTGATCAGAGAAAATAAAAATGTCATTATCTCCCAATTTCACTTTCTTCTTTCTCTTGCTCTCTGATTTCTTGAAGTCAATATTGGGAGGATATGTTGGTAATTGCTATGGCTACTAAAGAAGCTGACTCTAAAACTACAGACACTGGTAGACATTGCGCCTTCTGTTTTTGTCCCTATTTCATGCTCCCTTATTCTTTCATTTTTCTAATATATCTACAGGCACTTGTTGAACACCAGTTCTGAGCTGCAGAAAAGGAGACACAAGATGGAAATTAAAAGGTCCCTGTTCTCTTCCTAAAGAAGCCAGCCATCTAGAGAAATGTATGCACAGCAGGTCGAGCAGAATGGGCTTTATGCTCATGAAGGAAGCAGGAGGAGAGCATGGGCTGGGAAGAGAGACGAGCAGACTCACTTCTCATTTCTCTGTGGAAGAACTGTGGTGAACACAGAGTCAACTCACAACATTCATTAGAATTCTTCCCACTTGACTCTTTTGCAAGTTGGAATAAGGGGTTTGGAAAGGGAGAATTTCTCCATATAAAAATGGTCTGGGTATATCCATGAAAAACTAAAGGGAGAGGAAGAGACCGCAGATCTACATATTTGATGGGATAGATCCTTGGGGCTCAGCCTCACCTACAGGTACTGAAGGAAACCTTAGTCTGCTATACAGAGCACCCTTTACCATGGGGAGATCAATGGGCTAAACTTGGGTACTGGGCCTAAATCTTAAGTGACCTCAAACCTAGGAAGGAAAGTGAAACACAGTAATGGGCAATATTCAGGTAGTTGGGCAAGGAGGGCCCTGGTCACTCCGTTGTATTCAGAGGTTGGTTTCTAGTCCCTGGAAAGAGGCATGAGAAGGAGGCTGTATAGCATGGTAGCTGGAAGTTTGGAATTTGTAGTCAGGTGGACCTAAGGTTAGATCCTCACTGGATGGCTTTACCAACTGCATGGCCTTGGGCAAATTACTTGATATGTTGAAGCTTCTATTCCTCCACCCTGAAATGGTTACAAAGTGTACTTACATAAATACATATATACATGCATAGACACCACACATATACATGTACATACTTTATAAAGTGGCTGTGAAGAGTAAATGAGACAATGTCCTTAAAGGACTTAGCAGGGTCCCTAGCTCAGGATGAAAAAACAATTGTCACTAATTTTCATGAACCATGTAGTCCTTGGTGGCTAAAAGTGAAGGAAGGGCAGGGATATGGAGAAAATATGTCTGGGATACTCTGCAAGTTATAAAAAAATTATCAAGGAAGAGTCCCAATTTTCTATAATGCATAGAACCACAACACACAAATGAGGAAGAAACCCAAATACTTTAAACAGGCACCTAGACAAAAATAATGCCTAACTTTGAGTTACTTCTAAGTAATAAAGCCAATCCTCCTCACCTTGCAGGATTCTGCATCTCTTTTCTTCCCAAGGCTTGAGCAAGTAGGTGCCCCCATGTAGGCTCAGCCCCATTCCTGTTCAATGATAATGAGCGAGGTGACAGTGAGGATAACTTATCGCTGGCCCGTGGCAGTGTGGTTGGAAAGTACGCAGCGTTTGGACCTAGATTTCCATCCTATCACTGTGCTGTACTACCTGTATAACAGGTTCAAGTTACTCAATTTTTTAAAAAGAGGGAGCATAGTGTGGAGATTAAAATGCTTGCCTTTCAGAACTGGAGAGAAAAACAGACACAGAGACCAAGGAGGTGGTACATGGTTAAAACTCACAAAGTGACATTATCATTGAGCAAGAATGGGGCTGAGCCTACACAGGGGCACCTGCTTGCTCAAGCCTTGGGAAGAGAAGAGATGCAGAATCCTGCAAGGTGAGGAGGGTTGGCTTTATTACTTAGAAGTAACTCAAAGTTAGACGTTATTTTTGTATTTTCCAATGCCTTCCAGGGTTTCAGTATATGCAGCAAAATTTGTCAACTGCTATATATATCTTCCTTGAACATGCAAACGGCTTGCATTCCACACCATGGTGAAGGCCATACACTACTTGCAATTCTGATTTGGCTTTCCTGTGTTCTCCACTGTATACCTAGCTTCAAAAGCTATTCTTTATCCCAACTGCCTCTCAAGTTCCAGTTCAGTCTCCAGTATATCCTATTAAGGGCATACCACTGAATAGTGCTTTTCTTTCTTTTTCTTTTTCTTCCTCCTAGCTGACATAGAGGCTTAGATTAATGCATTAGTCCTTAATACCTTCTCCTTCTAAGGCCTGGTTCGCGTCAAACCTCTTTGATTAGCACTATCTCTTCCAGTACTATACTGTCCTAGTTTGCATCTCAATTCTTCTGGCATTTGTTCCTGAGAGGGAGGTGAAACGATTAAAAAAGAAACAAAAAATGACTTACAAAGTTTGCAAGATCACATCATCTAGTGATAAACCATTTAATTTTTCACATTTTCTGACTGAGCAAATATAAATGATCGATTTTCCATACAAACAATTTAAGAAGGGATATATATATATATATATATATATATACCACTGCTGATGGGTACTAAAGAATATGGTTTATTTCAGCAATAGGTTATTGAAATTTAGTTTCACAGAATTATTGGTGTAATAAATCCCAGAGGTTTGTTATAGCATTAACTGCCCACTACGTACTTCAAGCTATTAATCAATACACCAGCCATTAGTTATGGGCAATTTATAATATTTTAAGGATTGCTAAATATTTTTGGTTACAATTTCTATCTTTTTTTTCTTTTTTTTGGCTGCGTTTATCAGAAAGATATACATCTTTCGCTGATCAGATGTGTTTTCACATGCAAACTGTCACTGGGATTTAGTAGGCAGAGATTTACTTAGAATAAAATATTTCTGTAAATCAACCAGCCAGAAAAATGTCCTTCTAACCATTAAAGAAGGAAAAGTGAAATGTTAGTGTTCATCTAGTGGCTCTCCTGCATACATATGTTTTCTTCCTGGGTACCTTGTTTGTAAATGCCACTAAGAATGGCACATTGATGACTGTAAAACTGCCTACTACAAATGTCCGTAGAGTAATTTGAAGGCGTGCCGTTTTGTACGAAGTATTCCCCAAAGACGTGATCCTCTGACCCCTGGAAGTTTTTCCTGTTTTAATGTTTGCTTTTTATATCTGTGAGTATTTGGCTCTGTTTCTTTCCATACACTTTGGCATGGTCTCTGTTAGAATAACATGGAGTTTATGCTTAGCTTGAGGTCACGTTGACTATCAAACTGCAAATCAACTGGGCAAGCAAAACGGCTTTTCAGCCCTGCTTTCCAGAGAAGAGCAGCAAGAGCAGAAACTTTACGTTCCATGGGCAGCAAATAGGTAGGCAATTTCTTATCATGAGAGAATTTCCTTTTAAAAAAGTGTTCAATAGGTTCATGTGTACTAATTCTGTGTTATGCTGTTCAGTCTTTAAATTCAGTCAAGTAATTAATTACTTGTTCTCAGTTGTTTATTCCTTCCCTCTTCTGATTTCTTATTCTGAGTTTAATTCATAATCACTTTGGTGGATTACATCACAGGACAATTCCTTTATGCTATATTGGTAACTGAAATGCCCTCTTTGAATGATAGTAATATCAGGCAGTTGGTTAGAAATGGTACACCTGATATCTCTTAGTATTGATGGTTTGTTCTTCCCGTGGGATTTAGGGAGCTAGTGCAGTTTCTTTAATATTCATTTCAAGAACTCTATTATGCATTTTTCCACTGCCAAAATTAAAAACAAAGTTAGTAAAAGTGATTTATTTATTTATTTAAGTTTCCTAAGCTAATTTCTGCAAAGGCTTTCTCTCCATAATTTGTCTCAATGACTTAAGAATATCGATGGGTAGTTTCTCCTGGAACAGAAAGTTTGGTTTTCCTTACTTTGCCATTAAACTGAAAACATTGAGTAAATATTAATAATAATAAATTAATGAGTAAAAAAATCTTACAAAGAATTAAATTGCCATTGGAGCATTTTTTTTTCCGGCTTTTAAATTTGGAGATAATGCTACCAATAGGAGATAAGATTGGTGATAAAGGATGGACAACAGGCACTTAAGAAACTCACATAAACAGGAAACAATGCTTATAAAGCAACAGGATATCCACAAATTGGAGGGCAAGAGTGTGGGGGAGGTGGAGGAAAGTGAAAATCAGTGTCTAATATCTTCAGTTTAGATTCATGATGTCAACAGCTGTAGTTTGAAGCAAATACCCCAATTTGCTTCTTGTGGGATGAAATACTGACCCAGCCTCTGAGGCTTAAAGGAAGTGGTGGATTGTCAAGGTGATGGTGAATGGCTTGCAAAGTTCTCCATGTTACCAGATGCTTTAATCAGGATTCCACAGAGAAACAGAGCCAGTAGGAAATATTGATTTTTATAGATACAGATATAGCTATACAGGAGGAGATGTATGATGGAAATTGGCTCATGTGCTTATAGAGGCCGAGAAGTTCCACTACTTGCCATCTCTAAACTGAGAACTAGGAAAGCTGATGGTGTCATTAAGTCCAAGTCCAAAGGCCTCAGAAACAGGGGCTCCAAAGTCCAAAGGCAGAAGAAAATGGATATCCCAGCTCAAGGAAAAATGGAGAGAATTCACCTTGCCTCTATCTTTTTGTTTTGTTCAGGTTCTCAATGTATTGAGTGATGTATGCCCATGTTGATAAAGGTGGATCTTCTTTACCCTGATTCAAATGCTAATCTCTTCTGGAAACACCTTCACAGACACACTCAGAAATCATGTTTTACCAGCAATCTGGGTATCCCTTAGCTCAGTTAAGTTGACATATAAAATTAGCCATCACACTAGAGTTTGAGTCTTTAAGGAATCATTGACCCAGAACAAACATTTTACAGCTCTTTCACTTGCTGTGCCTCAGTTTCTCCATATATAAAAAGTGGTATTTGCCATCATATTGACTCATTGGAAGGGCTGAGTAAGTTATAGCCATATTTATTATATGATGTTAGTTTCAAGTATGTATATCATTCAATCCTAAGCACCAAGATTAAGTTTTAACATTTTCATTCATCACTCCAAGCGTTTCTTCTATTTTCTGCCTGGTATACATTTTCTTAAAACTGTGACATGACACTTAATTATCTATTAGATTATCAAATGTGGTATGTGTATTAGTCTGTTCTCTCATTGCTGTAAAGACATACCCAAGACAAAGTAATTTATTTTTAAAAAGCGGGTTTAATTGGCTCACGGTTCCACAGGCTGTAAAGGAAGCATGGGTGAGGAGGCCTCAGGAAACTTACAATTATGGTACAAGTTGAAGGGGAAGCAGGCTCGTCCTATATGTCTGGACAGGGAGAAAAAAGGGAGGGAGGAGGTGTTACATACTTTTAAACAACCAGATATCACAAGAACTCACTAGCATGAGAACACCACCAAAGGGGAAATCTGCCCCCATAATCCAATTACCTTTCACGAGGTCCTGTTTCCAACACTGAAGATTACAACTAGACATGAGATTTGGGCAGGGACACAGCCCAAAGGCATAACAGTATATTCATGTAGCGTCTCCTTCATGTCTTTCTTATTCTTATAGGCTAATTTAAGCTTTATATTTATTGCATTTACATTTTGGACTTTGACAATCTAAGGTAAACTTAGGGGCATCCCTTTTAAATCATCCAGAGATATGAAATTTGGTTCATATCAGCCCTTCAAGAGTTTTAAAAGGATTTCAAACACCCTGCTAAAATACATTTTCAATTATCTATTCTGAACCTGTGAGTTTCACTTTCTTATGCAAATTTTGACAATAAGCAGACATACAAATTAAGTGTGGACATTTAAGGAATATTTTGATTTCAATGTCTATTTAAATCATTGCTCATTAATAGTTTATACTAAAAGAGTTGGACTACTTAGGGGAAAGTTTGGGGAAAAAATTAATCTTTCCTTAACCACAAACACTACTGAGGTATTTGGTTATGCTGCAGCCCACTTCGTTATTTAGATTCATTATTTTTACCATTATTTATTTATTTTAAAATATCTCATGATGTCTTCCCTCTTATTCAGTTTCAATCAAGGATTTTAAAAAACTAGTCTCTCAAATGGAAAAATCCTTCAACTTGATTAGCAAGAAATTAAAATAAAATTAAAATAGTGAGCTGAAATTAAATATCCACTATCAAACTTAAGTTTAATTACATTTTCTTGTGTATTTATAGATTAAGTATATTTTTGGTCCCTTATGCAATTCTTATCAATAAGATTATTTTTTCTTTTCCCTAGGGCCTGTGCTTTTATCTTCTCTGTGTATCTGAATATAGAGATTTTTCTTTTGCATTAATAGTATTTCTTTTCTTTGGCTTGTGTTCCCCTTAAGGACCCTTCACTTCAACCCTCATAGTACATAAATCAACTTTTACTACATTTTCTATCAAGTCCCTGCTAATGCTTTTTATTTCTATTCCTACCTGTGGCATGTATAATCTGACTGCTTGACATTTTTTCTCCTATCTCAAGTGGATTATACATATAAATGAAAGTCTGGATTTGAGTTTTCTTTTTTCATTAGAATATACATAAGCTCTGTAAAAATTCTGGTATGTTTTAAATGTGCTTTCCTAAACTGCTAGAAATGAGCTTCTTTCAGCTTGTTCATATTAAGTTAATTTTCACTGCCTCTTTGTTTCAGACTAAATTTTCTTTTAATAAAAGCATATCAAATGAAACCAGAAATACAAACCAACTACTCTCTATAAGGAAAAACAATAGAATTATAAAAATGCAGTCATGAAGATGTCAGATATGTTCAAGGAGCAAAAAGTGACAGTGTCCCTTCCTTCTCCTGTTTAAAAAAAAAAGCTTAGATAACAACACAATATTGTAACATTAGAAGAAATTTCAAACTGAGTTTTAACAGGAAGTTACTGGGAATTTAGCATTCAAGACTCTAGTTGACTGGCCAATCCATTTAGATTTGTTAGAGCCTTGTTTCCAAATCCTTAACTTCTATTTTTTGAAATAGTTTGGTTATCACTGTAGAAGATTAAGTAGGTTGAGTGCAGAAAAATTGAAGTCTTACTGTAGAGACCAAAATGCCCATCTTTTTAATGCCCAAAACATGTAATCATAGACCATTTGTAGAATCATGGAGACATACAAAATAGAAGACAGAATTACAATGGTGCACTGGAAGTATAGTCCTATATTTCTCTGACTGCTTTCAGGAGAATCCTCTGCATTTTATAAATACGTACTTGATAACTTGTTTCAGTATCCTGATAAGATTGAGAACAATAGTAAACTAAAAATAAGATTTAATCAGAGCTACTCAAATATTCATTTCAATTAGGCTACTTATGCAGTTGAGACCCACTCTAAATCTTTAAAGATGGTGGAAGTTTTGAGTACCTCACAATACACTAACCCTCAAACCTGTTCCTCTTGCAGTTTTCATTTCAGCAAATGTCACCTCCACTCTTCCAGCTGTTCTTGCCAAAATTCTAAATATAATCCTGAATTCCACTCCCCTCTTATGTCTGATATCCACTCTGTTAGCAAATCCCATTTTTTCTATTATCAAAATATATCTAGAATTTTTCCATACTTGGGGATTTTCGTTTTAAGCAATCAAGTTTCCTTACAATTGCCCCAGCTTCCATGCTTGCCCACCTTGTTCTCAAACCAGAAGCCATGTTCGATCCTGTCTTTCCTCAGATGAAAACCTTCTGATTGCTTCCAGTCTCAGAGTAAAAGCCGAAGTCTTTATAGGTGGTTCCCATATATGAGGTTCCTATATATGAGTCTTCTATATAAGAGCTACATGGTCCTCATTTCCTATGCCTCCACTGCCTCTCTGACATGTTTCCTATGAATCTCTCTCTCATTCTGTCTGCTCCAAGCACTCTGGCTTCCTTGCTGTCGCTTTAGCACACCCAGCATGCTCAACCTCAGGGCTTGTATCCTTGACTTAGACAAGTGAACACCTCTTCTGCCTGATATATGCAAGGCTTATCTACTCACTTCCTCTAGTTCTCTGCTTACATAACAGAGAGTCTTCTATGATTCCATCCCATAATAGTCACCCTCATCAACTAACTCTCTAGCCTCCATAGCTGATTTTATTTTTCTTCATGGAACCTCTTTCCTCCTGATAGCTTATGTATGTATTTGTTCATTAGCTGTCCTTCCCCACAACTAATTAGGATGTAAACTCCATGCCTTTGTTTGTTTATTGCTATATTTTCAGCCCTTGACAAAAAGCCAGAACTAGTCAAGAAAAATTTATTGAATCAACCTCTCACCTATACGACTGATATATAATAACTTATTTTAGGAGCTTAATTTGCATAAACCAAATTTCTTAAGTAAATTGGCTATTGAAATCTGCAAAAGAATGAGTAAAATGGTGAATATTTTATGTTATATACTTGGGTCCTTTTTTAAAAAATATATTAAATAAAAGAGGCAGTTAAAATGTCAGTGTGCCTGGAGTTTAAGGGTAAAGAACAATAATTATTTCGATTACTTTGTTGAGTAATTGTTATATGCTAGACACTATAATAAGAGTTTTTTTGTGTTTTGCCTCATTCATTTCTCTCAAGAATTATATGTGTGTATGTTTGCAGTTTATAATATTTAAAATATATTTATAATTAAAATTTATAGATGAAAGTAGCCAGAGGTTAAATAACTTTCTTAAACTCACACATTTGGAGTAGAACCAGATTTATCTGATTCCTAAATTTCCTTCTCATTCCACTGCACTATTCTGCCTGTCCTCAAAGAGAAATCAAATTATTATAAAACTTCACTCACCAATTTCAAGGATATTTTCTTTATTCCTAATATTTCTTTCTGGAAGAGTTTCTTTAGTAAAGGACCATATTCTTCTCAGCAGAAAATTACAATTTGCCTGTGATATGACTGGCCACTCTGTTCTGCCAATGATAAATTGTGATGTCATGCCATGTGCTTTGAGTTTTGCATTGAGAAAAGGCTATCAATTCTATCGGTTAGTCTTTCAGTGTAACAAACCACCTTATAAAAGTCATGGATTAAAACATCAAGTATTTATTACTATAGCTCATATCTCTGTGGGTGATCTGGGTGACAACTGATCCAGGCTAATCTAGGCTTGGTTTCATCTGCAAGTCAAGTGTGGTCTTTCTGTAGACTGAGCCTAGCTGGGTCAATTCTGCTTCACGTATTTCTCATTTTCTAGACATGTCTTTCTCATGGCAATGGCAGATGTGCAAGAATGCAAGCAGGTATTATTTTATAAGATCACACAAGTATTTGCTGTTAACGATTACCATTATCTTAGAATAGTGTCCTTTGATTTATCAGCACATCTGAGCAACATGGCAGCTGGTTGGGCCTTAAGGGCTTGATAGCTACCAATGCCCATTGCATGTTTATTGCTGGGTGACTAGTGATATTTAAGAAGCTGATCCCTAATCTGTTGTGGTACTGTATTTAACTGCTGGATATTTTAAAAGCTTGAGTAAAAATTTGCATACATGACAGCCTAGTGCTGTGATGACGCAAATCTTTTGAGGAATGAAAGAAAAGTTCCACCTACAAAATGTGTGATATGGTACAAAAAAGAGAATGGCTAAGAAAGGACTCAAGACAGAAAAGGGAGATTGAGTTAGGTGGTGAGCTAAATTTGTGGTGAAAGGATAGAGAAGTGTAAGCTCTCGGCTTTCTCTTTATATCTGCCTGGAATTCTCAAATATTTTGGAGCTTGCCTGGGCCTTCTAGACACATAAGTGATGGATTCTCTAGTCACGTTTTTGGCTGTCAAAAAAAGGCTAATCCTAGAGGCTGGAAGGATTAGGGACTTTAAGTTTCATATATAGCTGTGATACATCTCTTCTTAATCTTTTTGTAGTTGACTCTCCCAAGATCACATCTTATTTTTTAACTGTTAACTGACTGCTTCCATCTAACTTTTTGTTTTTATTTCTTTTTCTATTCAAATACATCCTTGTTCTTAATATAATAGCTGTACCTTTCCCTAAATTAGTTCCTGTTTTTATTACCTGTATGGTATACCATTTTTGTCCTACACACCATGAATTTAACATTGTATTTAATGGAGGGCCCAATAGCTTCTGGTGCCAGCAGTTTATGCTTGTTTATCATTGTTGCAATTGCCCATTTATGGTTACTACTGAACTTGGATAAGGATAAACCATTGAATTCCCTGGGTTCTGAACACACTTCTTTCTGCCTCAATTGATAGCAGAAGCTCTGGCTTCTCATGGCAATAGGATCCATCACCTTGCCAATGTGATAGCTCCTTATTTACCAGCTTTCCCACCCGCATCACCAGGAGCCCCAAGTGACCAGATGGTAGTCATAGAATCAGGTTAAATGAAACTCCTGCTTTGTTCTCTGTTGGAAGAATATCTTCTTGGGAACTTAGATTTCAAATCCTATTGGTTCAGAACATAAAGTTGTGAAGAGATAAAGACAAAATTCTGCAAATGAAGTCATGGTTGAGGGCAAGCAATCCTACTTCCACTCCTCAGCTCTCGTGCCCATGGATTGTAGCTCCTGGAATACAGCAACACCTACAGCCTCATGGTTTGCTTCCTGTATTATATCTTAATCAGACAGTACCCTAAACACACAGGCTGTGTGGCCCTCTACACTGAACCTTAATAAGTCATTTGGTTGTTATCGAGTGGTCTTCTTTCTGGATATTGTGGTGAACTGTGGTCATGAGCCTGGTATCTGTTGTAAAAAAAATTCTGAGTATATGTTAAGAAAGATCCTGAATTGCTAAATCAGATATTTCATAGGCCCTCAAGTGGTGGTGCTGCCAGAAGCACTGCTTGCAGGGAAGGTAAACCTAGATACAGAGTAGGTATAAATTCTAGTAAGGATGAATTGCTGTCTGCTCTGGACTAGAAGGGGTCTGAAGTAATCAAACTTCCATCACCTGGCTTTTTGGTCTTCTTGACAAATGTGCCATATTGAAGGTACAGCTGCTGAGCAGTCTCCATCATACTGCTTTTAAAATTGCAAATAATTACCTGCTGCTAATGGCATGGCCTTGTGGCAGAAACACTGGGTATAATACGTGCATCAGGATTGGTCAGAGACTCCACACAACATCCATATACACTTCCAGCACTATCAGTTTGCTGGATCAAATATATTTAATGGCAGGACAGCTTGCACTATAGTCTGGTCCGGTCATTTAGACCTCACTTGCTCTTGGCCATGTTCAACCCTGGAAGCTTTTTGAGTTACTTGATAAATAGATTTCTCCATGGCCTTTTCTACTCCCAAGGCAAGGAAACCATCTGAAGGATTCTATCAGGTACTAAGAATATTTATCGCAGTCTTGCATGTAGAGAGCAGGCAGGTACATTTAGGTTGGATTCAATTATGGCCCATACCATTCCAGCACCACTGCTCCCACATAGGCCAATGTTTTACCCTGTGCACTCAACCCAATTCAATACTGTTGAACACTTTACGATGTTGATGCTGTAACACACCAGGGGTTACCGTCAGTTAAAAAGGGCTTATTGCCATCTGGCTAAGGAAGGGAGTCATTTTTGAATCCCCTCCGACTGTGTAATTTTCAGGGCACCCCTTGTAGCGATGGTCTTAGCCTAGGTTCCTCCAAAATACAGAGCCCAAGAAGAGATTTGCAAGCAATGTTTCTTTTGGGAAGTGATCCTCCAGAATGAAGTCAGAGAATGGATTGAATGAAGTGAAGAAGGAGGGAAAACCAATTTAAGATTGTTCTACCAAGAGATCACTGCTGTGGGCATCTAAGCCTCGATCACCCAGGGGATTTCTGAGGACCAGGGCAACACACCGCAGCACTGTCTGTCAGTAAGACTGGCAGGTTTAGAAGTGACTTTTGTTTTTAAAAAAAATTTTAATTTTAATTTTTTTCATAGGCATTATCTTTTAAAGCAGTTTTAGGTTCACAGAAAAATTGAGTGGAAGGTACAGAGATTTCCCACATGCGACTTCCTCCCACACATACATAGCTTCTCCCATGATCAGCATTCCCCATCAAGGTAGTGTGTTCATTACAATTGATTTATACAAACTTACATTGATACATCATTATCATCCAACATCTATAATTCACATTGGGGTTCACTCTTGGTATTACACTTTCTATCAGTTTGGACAAATCTATGCTGACAGGTATCCACCATTAGAGTATCACACAGAAGAGTTTCACGGCCTTAAACTCTATGTATTCATCTTTCCTTAACCCAACCTCTGGCAACCAGGTCTCCATAATATTGCCTTTTCCAGAATGCCATATACTTGGAACTATTCCTGTTTTTTGTGAGTAGGATAAAGACACATGGGTTGAATAACAGTATACTTAGGTGGACTTGTAATGCTATGAAAAACTGATTGATGTCAACCTTGAACTAAGTAACCAGTGGTAGGTATTAATATTCTATAATATCTAAATGTTCTATAATGATATGTTTGAAATTATAATACATACATTGATCCAAAATAGTTGTTAAGTATCTAAAGTGGATGACTGAATCAAGAATTAGTATCAGGAAAGTCCAGCCTCTCCAAATTTCTCACTATTGTTTATTCTTCTCATCTCTCTGCCTGCTCTTACTTGGTAGAGCAACACTGTTCAATAGAAAAATAATGTGAGTCACATAAGTAATTTCAAATTTTCTAGTAGCCATGTTTTAAAAAAGTAAAATGAAACAGATGGAATTAATTTTAATAATATACTTCATTTAATCCAAATATATCCAAAATATGATTATTTCAACATGTAACAAATGTCAAAGTTATTAACAAGATATTTTACATGCTCTTCTTACTAAATATTTAAAATTGGATGTGTATTTTATACTTACAGCACAGCTCAACTAGGACAGGCTGCGTTTTAAGTGCTGGATCATCATTTGCAGCTAGTGGGTAACATAGTGGACAGCATAGTGTAGAATGTCCTTTATTTGTTCTCAGCTTTTATCTGCTCTTTAGTTAATTTCTACTCACCTTCAAGGAATGCACCAAATATTATCTCTCCTTCAGAATCTTTATAGCCTTGCCTTTTTATCTTCTTCCCTTACATATTCCTAACAGAAATAACAGCAAAAGTTTTGTCTGTCTTTTCGATATGTTGCCAATGTACCTTTGAATTTATACAAATCACAGCAGTTAGCATCCTGATTTATAATTCTTTATTAACGTATCCATTGTTACTAGACTGTGAGGTCGTGGAGAGCAAAAATTTTGTCTATCATTCTATAGCACAGAATCTCACTGATTTTTTAAATTTAACAATTACATGAAGTAAATATAATAAGATGAATTTAATGCATGTAACTATAATGGGACTAAGTCCTTAAAACCAGCCCCTTAAATACAGGGTAGGAGGTTGAATAAGATTTAAGGAACTTAGATTTAATTATTAGCTCAATAAGAGCAAACATTTGTATTTTACCACTCAAAATACATATGTTCACTAAGTTTGTATTAAGAAAGGTAGTGGATAAAGGTGAAAAGAGAACCTAGATTTTCCTTCCAACTAATCAGACCACATATGAAACAATACTTTTGGTGATTTTCTTTTTGGAAGGTTATAAATAAACTAGAATGGAGGAGAAGACCTAAAACCATTTCATCTGAGCAATAGGTTCAGGAAGTGGAGATGTTTAGAACAAAGATGGAATCATCCAAGCAGGTAGTATTTCTTACAAATACTTGAAGAACAATCATATAAATTAGAAGATAGATTAGACTTGTAGGCTTCTAAAAAATAAAACTTAAATTTACCAATGTAAGCTACAAAGGCTCAGATTTTACTCTTACATAAGCAAATAACTCTTATGACAGAGTACAAAATGAAGCCTGAATATCTAAGAGGTCTTTAAAAATGTTTGAATGAATGAATACATGAAGTGAAGTGAAGCGAGTACTGACCCCCTTGGCAAATAGGAGATTTCTCTTTCTACAAGGTATTCAAGTACAACCTGAAGAACAATTAGGGACTGGTATAATGGGAACAGATGATGAGACTAGATGAACTTTAATTTTCCTTTCAAGCTATGAATTCTTCTTTTCAATAATTCTATTCACTTTAAAGAAAAACAGCATTACTTTTATACAAGTCAGTGTTTACGGTGTACATAGCTAGTTATGTATCAATCATAAGAAACTCTCCAACCAAAACAACGTCATTTTCCTTTGAGTAATTTTCACTAGATCTTTGCTTCTGGAAGACTCAGTTGGTTAAAAAAAAGTTTATGATCAGTGTTTTCAGAATACATTTCGGGGCATGAAGCAAACCTCGCACTAACAATGCATTATTACTCATTTATTTTTAGCTATTAGTCATGGAATGAAGCAACACATGTGCCCAGATGAATCCCTGAGCATAAAAATGTGAAACCTCTGCCTCTGAGAGCTTCCAGTCTAGATGGAAACAATTGCAAAACAGGAAACCTGAGCTTTATCACAAGAGGATGAATGGGCATCATTGATGCCTTAGTGTGTGACCTCTTCCAGACAATTGTGCTTTATTTATTCAGAAAGCTTCAACTAAAAAGCAGCTCAGGGCATATTTTAGCCCTCTGAAAATATACTAGTATCACAACAGTTGCTTCAAATACATAGAATTTGCTGTGAGAATTGGGAGTGGTCCTTTTGCCTTTGTCTTTATTATCACCAATCTAGAAATTTCTCTGAATGATTCCTATGTTTGAGGCGCAGGGGAGATGCAGATGATTAAGACATTGTTCTTTCCCTAAACAGAGTTTACATCTACAAAAGACAAACTATGCTAACATAAAATGCTTGTTAGGCATCACCCACAATATTCATGCAAAATATATAAACTTTAGATTCAGACAGACCTCTTTTGAGCTTTACCAATTTTTTTTACTTTGGTCAGTTTTCCTATTTTTCTCAGCCTGTGTTTCATTGGTAACCTGATACTACCTAACTAGCATGGTTGCTAGATGACTTGAATAAGATCCAGTAGGAAAGACAAAATGCAAAAATACAAAGTATTATTTTAGGTACCACATGGGTAGACTAGACCAGAGGTTGGCAAGATTTTTCTAGAAAAGATCAGATTGTAAGTATTTTAGTCTTTGCAAGCTACATGATCTCTATCCCATCTACTCAGCTTTGCTGTGATTGCACAAAAGCAGCCTTAGACAATATGTAAATGAATGAGCATGGCTGAATCCCAATAACTTTTTATTTATAAAAACAGGTGAGCAGGTCTATAACTTACTGACTCCTGGACTAGACAGTAAAGACTCTAGAATGTTAAGAGGAGAGAATAACTGTCAAACAATGAGTAGAGCATCTTGAAAGAGAAGAGAGAATGTTTTCCTATTTGTTTATTTTGGATTTTGTTTTTTATCCAAATTAAACATGTTCAAAGTATAGAGTCAACTCGTTCTGCATGATTTACTGAGAAAAAAACATGTTTCCCCCATTCCCTTGTCTGAGAGCCAATCATTTTCAACTCTTTTAGTTGATTCTTCTAGTATTAACTTCCAAATCCCTAAATAATGTAGATATACATGGCTATTAATTGATTTTTAGTTTCAGGTACTATCTAGTATCTTTCTACTGTGAAAGAGATTCACCATATCCCCAGACTCTCTCAACTCCCACCACAGAAACACTCTTCCTGTCACTCACTCAACCTCCCAGAATAGGTACATTGTAATTTTTGTTAGATCAATACTCAGTATTTACGTGGTTATTAGTATGTATGTGATTGAATCTTGAATCATATAGTAAATTATGGTTACTTTACCATTTTGTATAACATTTTGTCTTCACTACATTTAATAATTTCCTTTTCTTATTCCTTTATTAGTATTCTTTGTATGACTTATTACTAATTCATCCTCAACCTCTTTGGCAGTTGTCTAATTATTTTCATAAGACATTTGCGTGCATCAGATACTGACAATTTTATCTCCCTGAAGAAGAATGACCTGAAGCAGTAGTTCTCAAGTTTGTACCTTCATCAGAACACTTGAAGGGCTCATTACAACAGATTCCTTGGCCCCAATCCCAAAGATTCGGGTGTTTTGAAATGGTGCTGGAGAATTTGCTTTTTGTAACCAGTCCCCTGGTGATTCTGCTGTTAACAGTTCATGCACAATACTTTGAGAAGGACTGAGAGGCCTGAGCCAAGAGCTTCATCCCACTGCAGTTTGGACTGGATGCTTTGTACAAATCAAATGCAGCCACCAACCCTGAGACTACCATTCGCTGTCATTTGGGGATTTCCATGCCTTCTTTGGTGTTGCTATTTACAAATTCAAAGCCATTCTGAATCCTGATTCCTTATATGTGATCTTTAGATAATAATACCTAGCATTCTCAAATCATCTTATAATGTTAGAGTATTTTACGTTCTCTATACATGAGCTTGTTTTAGGGAAAGAACAATGTCTCACTCATCTTTATGTATTTCCCATGTTTGGTACATAGAAGCACTCTGAACAAAGTGCTTGGCTGGTGGTTTTTCTCCACAGATTTTTATAAAAATATTTCTTTGTTTTTAGTAGTCTGAGGAGGGGCTCTGTTAACAAGTAGCTCCATGAGTAGAAAACAGATTTGCTTAAATTTCGCATCTTCCTACTGACCCATAAAGGCTACCTTATCCAAGTTCATCTATGTGTATTTTCCTCTTTAAAACTTCCTCCTGTGTATACCTAATCGATTAGCATATATATAGTTGATACATACCTGTTGATTGTTTTGATTGATATATATTCTTTCAGAGCCCTGGCCTACACTTTCTACCCTACAGGAGACTTTTATATGGAGTTCATTTTCTCCTAAGAGATAAGTTCCAAGTGTGTATAAAACTGGATATGAGAAATCCAATCTTTAACCTTGCTAACTGTATGCACTCTGCATGCCACAGTTTCTGGCCAGATACAATTTCCCTCCCCACTACATAGACTCTGAACCCTGTTCTAACTGTAGCCAAACATCACAAGTTATTCAACTCTTCCCGTGACAAAACACGGTCATCTGCAGGAAACTATATGGCAAGATATTATACGCAATTTGCATTTCAGGCCGAACAATAAAATTCATTTTTTTCCTATAATGCAATTAATGGCAAGATCCACTGGTACCACATGGATCCCTGTGAATCTTATAAAAGCATTCTATCTTTCAGCCATTCACCTCAATCTCAAAGCTTTATGTTATATTCAAACTCATATCCATAATAAACACCAATGGTAGACTAATTGTATACAGTATCATCTTTAAGATTTTGTTCAGGAAACAAGTTACTATACTTGCTTTCCTCTTCATGTACAGCTTGTGGAGTGTGTCCACACACCTTGCATTTGGAATGATAACATCTTACACATGGTAGCAGCAAGGGAGTAGACCCGTATATGGGAGATAACTAAGGCAGGTAAATGATAAACATGGTGATAGAACTGTCATTACCTTCCTCAAATGGAAGATAAATCTATAAGTGCAAATGTCATATGTTGAATAAGTGAACAATCATTCTGTCATCCATCACTGCCAATGCTTTCCAGCTTATCTGGATTTTATTACAGCTGAATCCATCTTATAAGTTATATAGCAGTTTCTTAAAGATGAAATTATGTGTTGCAACAGGCCAAATGTGTTTGCTGTAGGGCCATCTGTCTTAGTAGTTCTTGTTCACACACTAGCTATTTTTTCATATTTAAGGATATTTACTGCATATAAATACCCGAAAGTACAAATAACAGGCAGGAATATTTTAGACAAGCCCATGACATACATCAAAGTTTTAAATGAGACTCAAACAAGGGGGCAGAAACTTTCTGCTCGGTGTCAACAACAGATCTTTCCATCTCACTTACCCAGTGTTTAGTGGATGGTGACCGGGGTTTCCAGTTCTCTTAAACCAAGGTTTGGCATATGGAATGGAGATAAATCTGAATATGACTTTCTTTCCAATGGGGCAAGATTCTTTGCTTTAGAATGTGTGAAATTCCAAACCTATTCAAATTTCATCCAAATAAGAACTGAAAACACAGAATGAGGGTATCAGAATTGGAAGAGACCTCAGAGTTCACTGCATATAAAACTACTTCTTTTAATGTTTGAAACTCTTTTAAAGCATTGAGAAATGATTTTTCCAGCCTTTAGTTAAATATTTCTCATGGTGGGCGGGCCTTCCTGAAACTCTACTATAATGTTTATGCTATGTTTGGCCCTTGGCCATTCACATCATTCATATTTATCAAATGTTTGCAGAAGTTTTCAGACCAGAGTATGACATTGATTATAAGCTGGTTACAGGCTGTGTTGAGTAAACTTACAAAGTAGGATAAGGCTGGGCGTGGTGGCACACGCCTGTAATCCTAGCACTTTGGGAGGCTGAGGTGGGTGGATCACCTGAGCTTGGGAGTTTGAGACCACTCAGGGCAAATGGTGAAACCCCACCTCTACTAAAATCAGAAAAAAAAATTAACTGAATGTGGTAGTGTGTGCCTGTAGTCCCAGCTACTTGGGAGACTGAAACAGGAGAATTACTTGAGCATCAGAGGTGAAGGTTACAGTAAGCTGAGATCACACCACTGCACTCCATCTTGGGCTACAGAGTAAGACTCCATCTCATAAAAACAAACACACACACACACACACACACACACACACACACACACACAAAGTGGGATAACATATGTTTACAAGGTTACATTTTCATTGGATATTTGTGCTTTAAAAAATGATATCCCCAACAAAATGAACAAACTAAGTCATAGCACACTTAGTCATAGCACTTTTATTAATAGAACTAAGTCATAGCACTTTTATTAATGTCGGTTTCTTTTTTAAAAAATTAAAATGTATTGAAATTATGGCAGGCAGGTACTAGAGCCATGTCATGAAATCCACAGCCCTTCTCTCAAAGAATAGCATGAATGACATAAATAGAGAGTCCATAGTGTAACAATGTGTTGAATGAGAAAGCACAAGTTACCATGTGGGTTCCTCACACAGTCTGTGGGAGAGTTGGAGTTAGAGAAGACCTGTCAGAGGAACTGACAGCTGAAGAATTCATAGGCATTAACCAGGTAAAGAAAGGGGCCTACTCATCAGTATGACTAGTTTATCATCATGGTATGGAATTATAAAGAATGATGCTGGATTCTTATTTCCCATCCTTCCTAATTTATCTTGGACTAAATCATACTCTACTTAGTATGGCTCATTATGGTAAATAATATCTGGTTGGCTGACCAGCATACAGCCTTCTGGTACCAGCACAAGTGTAGGAAATAGCCAAGATTTCTTTGCTGGTATTCCTAGTGTGGCGTCCTGTCTCCCCCTATCACTATAGAAGTGGGATATGACTCAAGCTGGGCCAATCAGACCCACATGCCCCAACCCTAGTAAGTGTTCAGTAATGGGTGCATGACCCAATCTAGACTTGTGAGACTTCGTCTCAGGATTTATCCTAGAACCACTGCAAGGAACATACTTTCTCTCTCTTGGGATGTTAAGCTGGCTGATTGGAAGCCTGGTGTGGGTGGTCATCTTTGCACGCCTTGGCAAATGCTTAACTGAGAAGGATGCCAATATGGAGGAAAGTGGATATTTGTAATGGTGAGAGGAAGAATACTGATTTCATGATCAGAGCATGAATCTCTCTGTGCCATCTGAAGCAAGCTCAATGTTTGGGATTTTCACATTTATAATTCAATATATTCCTTGTTATGCTTGAGCCCATTTAAGTTGGGCTACTGTCACAGGTAAACAAAATATCCTGCTCAATACATTTGGCTACTTTTGATGTGGTTTCTACTCAGTTAGTGCTCAACAATGCAACAATAACTAACTCATTTTTATTCCAGTCAATGAGGGAATACAGCTATCAGAGCAGTGAAGCACTTCTCAAAAAATGGTCTGTGGTCAACTGAGCTGGATAGAACAGTGGAAAGAGCGTGTGCTTCAGAGTATGCTCAGGAAAATTGGAATCTTGGTTTATTGTTTATCTTAGTGTGAATTTGGACAGGTCATTTAGTATTTGCAGGTTTGGAAAAAACGTGGCTCTCTGCATCACATGTATAAACTGAGTTTCCTGTGAATAATATGTGAATATAAGATTATATTAATAGTGTATCAGCAGCACTGCCCCCTTGGATTCAGTCAATCGTCAAGAAGTTTTAGTACTGAGAAAGTAGCCCTCAAGTACTGCTAGAACAACTGTACCCAGGTTGTAGTACACCAGCTTACAAAGAAGTCCCCTTGTGGATACTGAGACACTCCAAAAGGACCAAAGATAAGAAGTCGTGGAATAAACAAGAAATAGCTATCATTTTTGTTGCTCTCTGTTGGAGGAAAGCTCAAACAGAACAGCTTAGACTGAAACATTTTACAGAAATTTTAGTGCAACAGATAATTTAATCTTTATTATACCTCTGTCTTCTAAACCAGAATAATTAGCTGGGCTTTACTGGGTACTTATTATGTGTCAAGCACTGTGAATTAGTTCTTTATATCAATCAATTTGTTTAATCCTAATGACAATATACATGATATTGTTATATATTATTAACCATATTTCACAGACGACGTATCAGAAAGGGTGAGTAATGTATCCAAGTTTACACAGCTAATAACCTAATAAGTGGTAAAACTGGAATATGAATCCAGGCACCTGACCCCCAAGGTTGTACTGTATTTAATGTCCCTTTCTTAGATGGTATGAGTTCGTGGGATTTGGTTTGGCTGAATTTTGTAGCAAGATACTGTGGATGTTAGCATTCACCATTGCCTTCAATGACTGAGGCTTTGTTTCTGGGCCAAGATGGTTGGGTCTGCCTCCTTTAGGACATGTTTTCTTTGAAGAAGACCTTAAGGATCATATACAAAGAGATTAATGGGAAGGGAAGGTGCTGTGATCAGTCTTATCTACTCATTACACATGATCTGGGATATCTAAATCTCATCTCAGGGCCCATCTGGGGCCCTTGCTAAGCAATTTACATCTGGTGGGTGGAGAAGATACATTTATGAGTGTCTGCAATGTTCCCAGCTGAGCCTCTTCTCAAACCTGTGAATTAAAGAAGAGCAAAGGAAATACCTTCTTATTAATTGGGTTTATAGAAGTGTCACCCATTCATTGTGAGGTCAATAATTATGGGTCTCCAACACTGTTTTCCTAAGGTGAACATAGGCCAAAGCTTTCTGCCGTATTACTAATGCTCAGATGAATCCACTGACCCTTGTTTTAATGTGTATGGGTATGTATTATGTACAGATATTTTCTAGTGCATAGAAACACTGCTGAGTGGTGATGGAGGCTTTACTTCCTCCTTCAGCATGCTATTTTATATCTATTTAAATTATATTACCCTAAAAAATATTGCCTTATTAGTAAAGTCATCTCTAACTCTTCTCTCTCACCATAGAACTACTATAGCTCTTATAGCCTAGGCCAGAGTTTCTTAACCTCAACAATTTCAGCACTGATACCATCTGGGCTGGAGCTCTTTATTGTAAGGGTTGTTCTGTGTCTTGTGAGATGTTTAGCTAAATCTCTGTCTTCCACATACTAATGTCAATAGCACACATGCCCTCAGTTGTGATAATTAAAAATGTCCTCAGACATTAACAAATGTTCTGGGACAATAAAATGTCCTCACTTAGGGCCACTGGCCTATGTCAAACAACTTAGTTTTAAACACACATTCATATAATCTTCTAATTGGCGTAATTATTCAGATTTCCTCAACAAGATGGCATATCTTTGAGGCAGAAACTATGTTTTGTTGTATACCTTCTGTTCTCCCAAATGTGAAGGCAAAAGGAAAAAGGAAAGGCAACTAATATTTACTGTGTGCCAACCTTGTGACTGAATATTTGTAAGTGCTTTGCATGTGTCATTTCACCAATTCATTCTCTAAATATTTATTGAGTGTCTACTACTATATGGCACTCAAGAAACAGTGTTTCAATTCTGGCTTTCCTGATTAGTGTGGCCTTGGGTAACTCAATCTCAGTGACTCAGTTTCCTCACCTATGAAATAGGATAATAACATCATCTATCCCATGGGACTGTGAGTTTTATGGGTTGAAACATGCGGGCTTATGTTCCAATGCAATCTCACACAATCCTCATGAAATCTGTATGCTAATATCATAGGCCCATATCACAGGTGGAGAAAGTGCAGCTCAGTGAGATCCCAAGGCCAGGGTTTGACTCCAACACTTTCTGGCAACAAAGCCATGCTTAGTAGTTAGTGGGTTCTCAATGCCCTTGATGATGACTAGACTGCTTATTTTCCCTTTTCATTTACTTTTTTTCCGGTTGCTTTTATCTCTCTTTCCTATAGACTCTTGGTATCTTTCTTTAAGTTTTATGAGTAGGTTTAGTTTCACCAAAGTATATTACAATGAATACTTGGGGATAATTATTTTGCTGTGACCACCTTGCTATCTCTGCTGATGAACCAATTCTAGTCTTCAGATATATGAAATTTCATTGCAAATGAAATGTCCACAGTGATTCATCTTTGCAGCAAATGGGTAATGTGTGCTTTGGGGTTTAAAAATAGAGATGAGTCAAGAAAATCATATGTTTCCTATTTTTAAAAAAACATTTTTCAAAGATTTGGGTGTCTCTCCACCCCTTACCATCATATTAAACATCATGACCATAATTGGGGTACATATCCACATAGAATCTAAAATAGCTCATTCCTTTCCGATTATAGAATTTAGAAATGCTGTTTATCAAAATAATAATTTCAGCTATTTCTAGTCAAATTTCATGTTGACTCATGGACTCTCTAGTGTCAATATTCATTATCCTGGGCCTATCACCACATGGAATGTGGTGAATGAGTGAATGACCCTATAACATTCTTTTTTGCTCTTTCTCTCTCTGGATGTGGTAATTGAGGCATTGGGGTCATGAACACTGGCTACCTTCTTGCTAAATGACTCTTCTGTTACGATTTTCCTGGAACTCTGCCCATGTGAATTTATGTGCGCTACTTCATACTGGGTGTGGAGGAGGAGCAGCAGCCAGCACGGTTAGTCTTCAATCTGAAAACTTGCAATGAAAACCCTATGTTTTGTACCTCTCAAGTCAGTTACCTGCTTCAGCAGGAAAATTAGCCTGTTGGCTGGTATAAGTTCTATGTCCTTAGCTCACCTAGATGACAATGAGATGTTGATTTTCAGGTTAACTGGAAACAGTTTTCTCTACTTTAATGAAATGTTATCAAACTGTATCCTGAAAAAACATGCTGTGCAAAAACAGTTTGCTTTATTGGGGGGAAGGTGGAAGACAGGAAGCTCCCAGAAAATTCTTTAAGTTAAAAAATTTGCTTTGTATTTGCAATGGAATTTTTATTTGAAAAGAAAAATCACTTCATTTTAAGTGACTTTACAGAGCTATCTTTGTAAACAAAAATGATATCCAAAAAAAGAAAATAAGGAAGAAAAGTGACAAGAAACAGAGGTTAAAAAATGAATGATTGAATGAACAACAACAGTCGAACCAAACTTAGTTACTGTGTTTCCAGAGGCCATCTATCTCCTCCTATTGGGACTGGTCTTCACTCCCACTGAGGACTTTGAAATGTTCACTTGGGTCTATGTATGTCCCTGTCTGCTTCTTTCCTCATGCTGAAAGACCTACCAGGTTTTAGAAATCTACCTCACTTTCAAGTCACATTTCGAACTCAAGGATCCAAATAAAGGCTCCCAGATCCACTCTCCCTTATATCTCAGGATCAGTACTTGGCATATTAAAGGAGGTATGTCAGTAACACTTCAATATGGCAGCTACCACACCATGCTACAGTTCAGTGATTATGCATTTACTCTCATCCCATGATATAAATTCTTTAAGGTGGGACATCCACTGCCAAAACTGTTTGGAGAATAGACAGGCAGTATTGTCTCTGTTCTGTCTCACATGGAGAAACCATAATCTTGTCTCTGTCTTTGCCCTGCCAAGTCTCAGTATGTATCTGGCACATTTAATATGTTTACTATCTGGTAACAACCTAAATGTGCCTGGATTCCCTACTTTACACACACACACACACACACTCACAATTTGTTAAATAGGCCAAGAAAACGCCAAAGCTCCAATTGTGAGCAGTCAGTTCTGTGACAAAACACCAATTTTTAAAAGGCACAGAAACTTTAGAAGATTGATTTAGAGACAATATGACCTTGGTCTGCTTCAGGAGAAATAAGACCGTTAGAAAGAGGAGCTAGAGATTGACAGTGAGCAAGACACTCATAGCAGAGGATGCTTCCACCACCTGAAATGCATCCTGCACTGACCTTGATGTTGCTCTAAACTTTTCTGTTACCGTGCCTTTCTTGGCTGATCTTACTTTGCCCTGCAGATCCAGCTAAAATTCACTTTCCCCCAAGATGTTCTCTGAATAGTTATTGTGTTTCCTTCTCTGAATCACCACTGCATTTTGGGCTTCCTTTGTGGTAACCATGATGCTTTTTTTCTGGGTTTTTATGCACTTGACCCCTTAGCATTGAGTTGAGGGATTGTGTTTTTCTTGCCTTTCATGGAATCACATTGCCTCACACAATAGTAAGAATACTTATGGCTTCTTAACACATGTTTATTGCATGAATGGAAGAAGGGACTTGATATTTTATTTTAAATGTGAAGGGTAAGGATGTATGTTAAGAACATAAATATTGACATTCTGTTTTGGGTTCAAGTACCAGCTCTGTGAATAAGGTTGGGAGGATTGGGGCCAGTCTTTCTCAAAGACTTTCTCAATGAGGTATTATTGTTTTCAGTCTTTCTCACTAAGGAAGACTGTGACCTCCCTAGAGTTACTATGTGAATCATTTGAGTTAATGTAGGCATTACAATTTGTGAGCTGTGCATTGTAAAGAGATTTAATACTCGACTGAATACTCAGAAGGCCTCCCTGCACTGAATTTATCTCTTCTTTCTCATTAATGCTAACAGGAATATTTTCTTTGGTATACAAATTTAATACAGATCTACCGACAAGCAAATGATGGGTTAGTGAATAGATTGGTCACTAAGACACATGCATGCGAGTTCAGGTTAGAGCTATGGTACCTGCAGTGACTCTGTTAAAGATACATCAGTCCCCATATATCTATATGTAGGCATAGACCTTGCAATGTTGAACTTTTAATTTACTCCCCTTTACACAAGTGAAATAACCAGTCCCACAATTCCATACATCTACCAGGTCTTTGATATGGCCTTGAATCAATCAATCAACTGAAGAAATAATCCCATTTTGTGATGACTGAATTGTTGGGAGTGTTTTCTGGCTTGGAATAGGCTAGGTATAACTTCTCTACATTTCAAAAGTGTTTTTGAGAATCAAAAGAAAGGTTAGAGTAAGTACTAAAAATAATTGGTGAATGATTGAATCTTCAATTAGCCACAGCATCAGAGACCCTCTCTTCATGACTGGAGAGAATATTCTTTAAAATCCCTTTTCAAGAGTGAGATCAGTAATGTCTAAGAAGAAACAGAAAGGGAGAGAATTCAGAACTAAACATCCTCATTGAATCCACATACCTAGGCTATTTCCGTGTACATTAAGTCTTATCGGTACCATTATATTTCATAATGTTTGCAGCAGCAGTGGTTTTTTTTTTTTTAATCTAGTTTTAAAAATAGTAATCCAAATACAAAGGGCAGAGAAAAACTCCCTATTACATCAGTATGAATATTTTTATAGTTTTTTTTTCTTTTGGCATCCTGATCTCTGAAACTTCTCTCTACTTATAGGGAAGATACACCTACTAACAGCCTGGAGGAATTATGAAATGTACTGTGCACAACTCTCTGTGGCCTTGATAATGGTAACAATGTAAATGAACCTTATTAGACAATTTTTTTTTTTACAGTACATGGGAGAAAATTATTTTTAAATAGGTTTTTTTTTTCTTTTGGATTCAATAAAACTTTTTAGCTCGCCTTGAATGAAGAAGAACCACGTGAGAAGGAATTAGGACATGTTACAATTCAGCTTCTTGAGTCAGATGTTAAAAAAAAAAAATTGGCATTTCTGAGGTGGAAAAAGCTAGGTCTTGCTTCGTAGAAATCACAAAAATAACTGCTGAAAATCCTCAAACTTTCCAAGAGAAACTTCTTTAAAAGTTATGTGTAACTAAAAATAGGGGGATTATAATGGAAGTCAGTGTGC
This sequence comes from Sapajus apella, assembly GCF_009761245.1. Taxonomy (NCBI): domain Eukaryota; kingdom Metazoa; phylum Chordata; class Mammalia; order Primates; family Cebidae; genus Sapajus; species Sapajus apella. The sequence continues at coordinate 39,771,781 of NW_022436943.1, read as the reverse complement.
ATGTGTATAAAGTCCCAGAGCAGCCTAGGAGGCGTGGGCTGGAAACTCAAGGTTTGTGATATTAAATCTTTCCACAGATTTAAATCTGTTGGCTGGAGGAGCATTTAAGTCAGAGAGGTCACCTGCATTCTTTACTTGTAAAATGGAAATCTCAAAAAAGTCTCAATGAAACGAACTTTAGGTTTATCACCTGGCTTCCAAGAAAAACCCACTGGCTACACAAAGGAAAGACGACAATTGTCCTGAAGGGCTGTAGAAAGCTTGGCTCATGACTGTGGTGGCTTTGAATAATGTGATGCAATCCTAAAGTGGTGGAGACCTCATCCTTGGGGGAATTTGTTTCTAGACCCAAGATATTAACTGTGGTCAGACCTTGAGAAAACCCCTAACTCAACATGACTGGGGGGGAGTCTTCTAAAGGGAATAGCGATACTCCACCACAACAAAGAATGTGTGAACAAACACTGCTCTAAAATAGAATGGCAGCAGGGGCTGGGAGAGAGGGCTGGAGTGTGGCAGAGGAGGAGCTGGGAGTAACTGCTTAGTGGGTAGGAGGTTTCTTTTGGGAATGATTAAAAACCTTTTGGAACTAGATAATTCACTTATTAAATGTGAACGTATTTAATAAATGCCACTGAATTTTTACTTGAACATGGTTGATTTTAAGTTATATAAATTTCACTTCCATAAAAGAAAATACATCTGTGATTCAACTTAGAAGGAGCTTACTCAATGCAATTTAATTGCATCACTGCTGGCAGATATGTGTAAGGGTCTTCTAATTATTTTGGATGGAATGGCTGCAATTTACAATTCTATTTCTTTTCAAAAGAAAAAAGAAGGCATTAACAGCCTTCATTGGAAAAGATGTATGTCTAAAACAGACACAGATACACATTTACAAGATGAGGTGATTTTTTTTTTTAAACTGGAGTTGTGTTTTGTTTTTGTTTTTACAAACAACATAATAGTTGCTTTCTGATTTTAATTTGCAGAAATGAAAGTTAGCAGAGGGAACAAATGAATAGGCGAATTATAGGTTGAAATTTAACCTTTGGTGTATTGATGACACACAGCCCTTCTGAGACATCTTGACTCACCATCATTTCAAAAAGCACTCTTTTGTAAGGAATGTGGACTCAGGAAGAATTTAGTACGATTGCATGCAAATTGATAGAAGAGAGCTTCATCAGCTTGCCCTGCATGCCAGGACATAGTCACTGCGTTCTATACTGCCCTGTTCTTTTTCATTCTCCAGTTTCCCTTCTTTTTCAAGCGTACCCTCCATCCATTAAGTAAAATCACTAATCTCCCTTTTGAACCTCTTCCTTGTTTCTTCTTCCATTGTCTTTGCATGCCTCGGTGAAAACACTCTGGATGTGAGATGTCGTACCAGGTCAGGACCAGTCAAGGAACCAATTTCTGCAAATACATCAGTTGTTTCTAATCTAATGATGAGGCTCACACCCAGCATCCTCCCATTTGCTATGTCTCTCTCCAGGTGGAGCTCCAGACTCTCGGGTGCCAGATGATTAAGCTTTGCTTCTAGCAGGGGTTGGAAGCAGCTGCTCCCATATCAAACCTCTTTTACTCTCAGCCAGTTGCAGCAGAGTCTACACCCAGCTGTGATTCTCGGTGCCCACTGGCAGCTCTCATCTCTACCGACAACCTTTCATCTCTATTCTCTATAAACTTCTCTTAATATCTGCTTGTTAAACCTGACAGAATGGCATTAGAACAAAGCTAACCCGGCTGCTGCAATGCTGGCAGCATCATCTGTCAGGCCTTTTTGTTTCTCCCTTTGATAAAGTTTTGCCTGGCTATTATTGTCGAGGCCTTGTTGGATGGTTCTGAGGCCTCAGAGCAGAAAGGTATCCATCTGTTGCAGAAAGCTCAAAGGGTGATGTGGTCCTGGGGCGTATCCTGAGTTGAGTCATGCATTTCTTCCCCCAAATTATTCCCAGTGACTATCAAATCAAACCTTACCATCTCAGCTTATATAAGTACTTGAAAACCTTTTGAAATAGAACTCTTAAACTTGGTTGTTCTACTTAAAAATTCCAGAAGCAAGATTTTAGGAAGTTGTAGTAAATGGTCACAAGGATGAATTGTTTTTTAGGGGGGAGTGTCTCAGAAAAAAATTAGCATGAAGTGAAGATGAGATGTTAGAAGATCTATTAATATAGATCTTATATAAAGAAGAGAATAACTTTCTTTGTGGTATAGCTTGAAGTTTCCCTCCCTCCCTGAAGCCCAGCTGGCATATGAATTGACATGATCAGAGATCAGAGTGTTGTCTGGGTAGACAAAAGGGCAAGCTTTGCAAATCCATATTGCTATCAAGAGCCCATCCTGTCTTCCGAAAGGCTAAGAGCCCTTTCTAAGAACAGGCATCACAACTGTGGCTAACTCCAGTTCTAAGGTGTTCTCTTCAGGAATAGACACTGGCTTTCCATCTGCCATCTTCCTACAGACCTGGGGAAGGTTGGATAAGAGCCATGGAAACAGCCCTCTAAAACTTATGGCATAACCTTTGCCAAGAGAGTAGGTACATAACACATACCATTTGCCATTTGATTTGGAAGTCCAGGCAACAAGCTAAAGTAGAGGAGGAGGCAAGACAAAATGTCCCTCCTGGGAAGGGCATGAATAATTTATAATTTCCAGACTAACATTTAAACCTTTGGAGGCTGGATGCTGTGGCTCACACCTGTCTCAGCCCTTTGGGAGGCCGAGGGAGGCAGACTGCTTGAGTCTAGGAGTTCAAGACCAGTGTGGACAACATGGTGAAACCCTGTCTCTACAAAAAAAATTCTCAAAGAAATTAGTCAGGCACGGTGGCTCAGGCCTATAGTTCCAGCTACTCGGGAGGTGGAGGTGGGAAGGTCACCTGAACCCAGGAGGTTGAGGCTGAAGTGAGCAGTGATGGCACGACTGTGCTCCAGCCTGGGTGACAGAGTGAGATCCTGTCTCAGAAAAAAAAAATGAAAATATAAAAACAAAAACACCTCTGGAGCAATCTCTTTCCCACCTCCCATTCCCACTGCTGGCTGAGAAAGGGTTCCATAGTAGTAGCTATAGAATCTTTATTCACACAGTCCTCTTACCTTTCTTTATAACTGAATTTTCCATAGCTGCTTGTTTAATCAGTGTAAAGGCACGTCCTAGAATTGAAATGTTCTTTGTGATCATCCCTGCCTTCCCTAAAAAGCCTAACCCATCAGGACCACAGTGAAATCTCCGTGAATATCATTGCTACCTCTTACCTGGCAGAGGCATCACCTGGAGCTGAAAACTCAGAGTGTTGCTTTTAACTCCTTAAGTATATCTTAATAGATGGGGCACAGTTGTAAGAAAGAAAAAGACATTCTCTCAAGAACTGTAGGTCATTGTGTTGGGAACAATGCTATGGCATAATATTATTTAAACACACTTAATGTTGGTTTCAAGTTCAAGAATAAATAGATGATATGCCTGGTTCTTTGCTCCCCCACACCCGTCCTCCTCACAAGCTATGCCAAGGAGAAACTTCCCATCTCTAGACTTCTCTCCTTATAAGGTGCGGTTTTTGGCGTAAAGAAGTCTGCTTGGACATGGAAGAATCCAAGCACTAAATTATGTCTCCTGCTCCCTGCTGCCTGACAGCAACTATGCCCAGGTCCAAAAGGAGAACTGGGTAGGTGTGTCCTAATAGGAGACAGTGTTCCACCTCTAATTGCCATTAAAGCTTTTGAAGCCATTGTCTGGTAGATCTAAGGAGATTGATCCTGAAGGTGTGAGCTCAGAGCTGCAAGTCAGGAGCTCAGAGTTGTAATTCTTGGATTGGCAATGATTCATTGTAAAGCCTGAGGCAAACCCAGTCATCTTCTTTGTGCACCAATTTATTCATCTGCGAAAGTTAGGGAAATTAACACACAGTTTCCTGATGAGAATGTTATATGGTTAGGCATTAATAATCATGGCATACAAGTTTAATGGAAAACACCCCCAGAGATTTTATCACTGGAAGCATTTATGTCTTTTTAGTAGGCTTTGGTATTCTTGTTTCTGAGTCTGGACTTTCCTCTTTGGAGGTCTTTAAGTCTCCAGTAAGGAAATTCAAGTTCCCTTGAAGTTTTGTTCTAATTTTGGAAAGCACAGATGATTTTTTAGGATGGTATGACATGCTGGTTTTGCTGAAGAGGTCTTCTCACCTACCGCTAAGACCCCCTGCTAGTCTTTAGGACCAGATGCCCTGCAGGATGGGAGCGAATTTCTGTGGTGGGACCACATTGTCTCTGAACCCATCTGTGTAAAAGCTTCCTGTGGTCTTGAGTCTTGGCAGAGATATTGCATCAACCAAGAAGCAGTATAAAGACATCCGCCTCTGTTGATGCTCTTCTTCCACGTCTGATTAAACAACCCTTTTGGGGATTAAAAAAAAAAAGTCAAAATGAAAAATTATGTGTCAATAAATGGAAATTGAATGAATGTGTTAGTATTAATTTGTTACATTCTACATGTGCTCCTCTGAAGAAGTGGTGTTTATATTCAGGCCCAGCTGCAGGCTTCCAGTATGTTAAAGTGAGAAGGGACTCAAGAGAAGCTGATCCAGCAGCTCCCACATGGCTTCTATCCCAGTCAGATTCCCCTGATTTGCTTACTTCTCCTTGGAACGCAGTGCAATTCCTGAGTGCTCCAGTCTCTGTGTGGACTGGCCTCTGCTCTCTGTCTTCCATATTTTAGCTCTCTTGAGTCCTGAAGCGCATTTCTGTCTCATCTACTTAGCTTTGCTGTTAAATCTCTGCCACCATGCCTGTCTCTTCAGCTCACTAGATTTTATACTTGTTAGCCGGTGGCTGTGAAAGGAAGTGACAGCAGAATTTCTCATGGGCTTGGCTCCCATCCAGCATGGAAAACATACTGATTTGATGTCTCCCAGAGCCGTCTTTAACTCAGGTGTCCCCATTTCATTGGGCCTAGCAGATTTCCTACATCTGTGGTGTACGACATTGTAAAGAGTTCAATCTGGAAACTCATTTTCCCCTCCTGTGTCCGTATTCCATGTTTAAGCCAAGGAGCCTCCCCATAGGTCTCAGGCTGAAAAAGTGCAGATTGTATCAGTGCTGCATTAGCAGTGCCCTGTGGAATAAGACACCTCCTGCTCAGTGTTCCCTCTACTGCTTTTAAGGTGTGAACAGACGACCAGGATCTGTGAGCTGACAACCATACTGTGTGAGCACCAGAGTTGGTGAGTGGAGCTTTGATAGTAGCTTGGGACTGGAAGAAAATGATGGAATACAGGCATTCCATTGTTATTCATTCATTTACTTGGTGTTTCATTCACCCAGCAAACAGTTACAGAACTCCTATTGTGCTGTGCGCAGGTTGGTCATTGAGATATGGTAGAATAGCATTTATTGAGCACCTACTGAAGGTCCAGTGCTAGCTTTGAACCTCCCACAATCATAAGAGACTGTACTATGAATATTTCCACTTTAAAAAGAGGAAATTGACCCTTAGAAATGTTAATGTCACATAGCAAGTGATGGAGCTAGGATTTCAATGCAGACAGTCTCTCTCAAAGTCCGGAGTTCTTAACAGCTATGCTATACTGCCTGAATACAAGATTTTTGGCTAGACATTATAGCAGATATCAAATAACTGTGACACCATTTCTGTTTTCTAAGAGTTAATGATAACAGAGGAAGCAAACAATTGTTGCACTGCCACTTACAGCAGTATAATCTTGGACATGTTACTTAACTTCTCTGTGCCTCGACTTCTTTATTCTTAAAATGGGATCAATAATAGTTTCTATTTCTTCTGGGTTTTTTTGAGGATTAAATGTTAAGTGAAGGTTAAACGTTAAATGCAGATTATGTGTTGTAACATAAAATAGGGCAGTGCTTTGATGATCTGAGAATTGTTAGCTATTATTGTTTTTACTGTTATTAATAAGTAACAATATTCTTTGTGAAACAACTGTATACTAGATACTATTTTAATCCCTTAGGGATCTATAGTGAATGGGATATATAGTCTGGGCCCCCTTTTATACTTGCATTTGAGTAAAGGTAGCCTGAAAAATAATCCTAACAGTAAGGAAATGAGAGCCCTGTCAGCAACAGTTTCTGCTTGAGACAGAGAACAAAATTTTGAGATAGTCAATAAATCTTTCTTAAGTGCCCCAAGAACAAAAGAGCATCACGGAGGTTGGCCCAAAGAGGAGAGAACAAAGAAACTGCTATAGTTGACTTAGGGGAAGTTGTCTGGGAGCAGCTAAGAAGGAAGAAAAACAGAGAAGAGCAGCAGGCAGCTCTGGGATTCCCCAGGTGATTTCATGGTCTTTTGCTGGGAACACAGGCCACTTACATCTTTCCCATTTCTCTAGTGACCCCAAAGGCGTCCTGAAAGCTCATTGATGATAGGTTTCCCTGTTCTTGGCTGGAAATAAACGCCAGGTGGAAGGGCAGAGGGGCTCTTGGGACGCTGCTGCTTTTAGGAAGGGCAGCCCCAGCTCTCCATTTTGCATTGTGAATCATCTCTATTGACTAAAGGGGCAGAAATCAATTTTTTTTTCTGCGCCTTCAACACAAAGAGTACGTATGTGAACAAGGCAGATACACTACAATCTGTTAGGAGGAAATGGGAACCTGCAGTTATTTGCTCTGTTCTAAGCACATGCTATGTGCAGGAATACAAATGCAAGGTAGAACAGTTCCTTTCCTTCCCACTTTCTTTGTCCCAGGGATGGACTTGCTCCTTCTCTTTGGCCTTGCATAATATTACCACGGATACTAGTTGGTCTTTCCCCCTACAAATGCAATTATTTGAAGAATGAGTCTTAGGTAGCTGCTTTGATTCTGAAAGTAGGAATGTTTTGGAGCAGAAAATAGAATTTGAAAACTCTTTGTTGAAGATCTTAAAACGTACTTTCTTGTTTTGCTGGGGACAAGAATCCTGGAGTAGGATCAAATTGCCTAGAAACTATGAAATGGCTACTTTTTCTTCTTACATCCTCACAGTGATATGTCCCTTTAATTGTTGCAACGAGAAGTTAGAGACTCAGGGATCCCTTAGCCTGAGGCAGCACCACCACCACTAGCAAGTCCTGCCTCTTCCCCTTAAATTTTTGTTCACCCTGAAAATGCAATTCCTTGTCAGATTGCAAAATAATCAAATGGAGTACCCTTTTTCAGAAAAGAACACCCTTTCCACCTCCCACAGCTTGCTTTGTTTGGAACTGTTCATTCCTGGCAGTGATATTCTTAAACCAGGGAAGAATGAGGAAATTTCACTGTCTTGGTGAAATTACCTCATTTAGGAATAATTGGTATTCACAGAAGAGATGCACATTTTCATCCACCTAGTAATGAACAAATTAACAAGACACCTACTGAGTTGTGTTAACAAAATTACCAAATGTAAAAAGAACTAATTACTAGCCACTTCATCCAGACAAACTCAAAACTGCATTCATAATGGGCTTTGTGGCTGACTTGATGTAGACTGTGGGGGAAAAGATTGAACAGGTGCCTGGTGATCAAAGACTCCGTCCTTGGTGATTGCTTTGCAAGTGGTGCCTGAATCTCAAGAAGGCTGAGATTGCTTCTAGAAGTTCTTCTTCCTCTCTGGTGAAGAAGGACCTCGCTGGTCCTTCTTCCTCTGCAACATTCTCATTCTTTTTTCAGAGATAACCGATTATTACCCCTGAAAAAGTTGCAACGAAATCATATGGAAATGAATTCTAGAAATGATAATCTTTTAGGCCAGGCCCAGTGGCTTACACCTGTAATCCCAGCACTTTGGGAGGCCAAGGTGGGTGGATTGTTTGAGCCCAGGAGTTTGAGACCAGCCTGGGCAATATGGAGAAACCCTGTCTCTACAAAAATACAAAAGAACTAGCCCAGTGTGGCGGTACATACCTGTGGTCACAGCTACTCAGAAAGCTGAGATTAGAAGATCACTTGAGCCCCGGGAGGCAGAAGTTGCAGTGAGCTGAGATCATGCCACTCTAGTCTAGACTGGGCAGCAGAGCAAAGAAATCTTTTGTGGAAAGAGGCAGCAAACTGCCTCTGTGATTGTGGGGTCAGCTAGCCAAATTCACAAGTGGACCCTGGCCTCGTGCCTGAAGGGATTTAGGCTCAAGGAAGATTTCTTAAAGAAAAAAGTAGGGCTATCATGTAAAAACTGAAATGTTGGTGTTTACTCACATCAAATACTTCTCCTTTTAAATGATGTTTAAAACACACTGGTGGCAGTTTTTTTAGACTAGACAATTGTTTGGCCCCACCTTCATGAATTAAATCCAATTGTGTGTGACAAAGATATTTTTCTTTGAATTTATCATTGCCCTCGAAAGAAATTTGAGATAATTTTTAAACTATTTATTTTATATTACGTATTTCAGTAATTCAACTGGGAGGTAAAGGAAAAATGTAAGTTATTATAGACATTAACATGAATTAGAAGAAGAGAGGAGGCCTTTACTTACTTCATTCATCGAATCTTCAATTCAACAAGTATTACTAATTAGCTAATAAAGAAGTCAATAAAGTTATAGATGCTGGAATAAAACAAGAAACAAGACAAGTAAAATCCCTACATTCAAACAGCATCAATGCTGAATGGAGCAAGACAAAAAAGAAAAACAAGGAAAAGAATTAAAAAGATGATTTCAGAGAATGATAAATGGCATGAAGTTAAGGAAACAGAGGATGTGATGGAGCAATGGGGTGGGGGTCAGGGAAGGGGTGGAGCTATGTTCTTCCAGTTTATCCAGTTTTCACTAGTCTAGATTTTATATGGGAACCACCTTGAAGAGCCAGTTTCCAAAGTCCTTACCAATCCTAGATCCTTTGATTAGATTTTCTGTGCTTTGGCTTATTTTCATTGCTCAGCTGCATGTGCTAAGGTGGTAATAGTTCTCACTCACCTCTGCACTCTGTAATAAATCTCCCCCACCAGCATCTGCCTCTAGGAAACCCCTGGGATATCTGAGGAGAGGGCATCCCTGTTTTGCTAAATGGCAACCTACAGAGTGAACCTCAGCATTAAGGTAGAATTACATGAGCAGTCAGTTCCAAGTGAGTACAGGCGGAAGCAGAGTCTGGCGTTCTAAGAAGGAATCTCTCATCAGAGTTTTCACACACACTCAGAGTAGGAGTGTGGTAGGAATGAGAGCTGGGACCAAGACCTATGCATTCAGAGTCATCAGGCTTAATGAATGTTTGTTAGATGTATTACTAAATGAATGAATTATTCAAAGAATAAATTGAATACATCTATACTCTTGGAAATTGTCTCAAATATTAGAAGGTGGAGTCAGGATGTGCCAGCAGAAAAGCCAACAACAACAACAACAACAACAACACACACACACACACACAGCTCATACTACTAATTTTTCCAAAGTATGGTTATAAAAGAACACTAAGGGCCTTCCCTGAGTTGGGCCGCAAGCAAGGGTTTTGTGTCAACATTTTTCTTTAGATGTTGCCTTTGAGAGTTAACTCCAAGTGCTTTCTATTGTGCTTTCAGACTATGTATGGTGTCTTATCTCTTACAGCTGGGGCCATTCCAAAGGAATGCAAATATAGGAATGTTAGATCTTCTTTTTGGTAAAGCAAAGAGATGAAAGTAGGAGAAAGTGGCATTATTAAAATTAGAGAAACATTTAGCAAATTGGTGACTATTGTGAGGTACAGGAAAGAGCAACAGACCAGGATGGAAAGTGTTGGCTGGTGACTTTGGACAAGTTTCAGTCTCCTCAAAGTGCAACTTTCAAAATTTAGAAGTTGCTTTGTATTAATTTTCAAAATCAAGTCTGTTTAGAGTCTCAGGGAAAGGAGAAAGAATGATTCCATGATGAAATGCATGGTATCTTTATGCCTCTTTATCAGAGTTGCATGATGCACTTTAGCACTTAAAGGCTCTGAAAGTCTTGTAATAAAAACACCTGCTTTACTTTGTTTAAAATTTCCAAAGCGTTTTCTTTTTGATAATTGAAGTATTAGGGAACCATTTTTCCTAAGAAACATGATCTTAGGGTAGTCTTCAACATTCTATAACTGATATTAGTATGCACACATGTACTGCAAATCCACATCTTCATTCCAAGCATTTCTCCTCCATTCCCCTGCTTTACAGAAACACTGTGTTAGAAGTTCATTCTAAGTTCAATTCACTTCTTTTACAAAGTCCTTGTTGGAAGAGAAATCTACCCCATTAAAACTCTTAGCAGGAGTCACAGCTTCCTAAATGTTCCACAACTCAGCCCTTCCCAACGAAGTATCAGGGTTTTAGGTAAAAACCACAGGCAAGGCATAGGAACTCTTTCTGTCTGTAGGTCTTTTTGCTAATTTTCTGGTAATGGGGCTACCCTATCTCTTATTATTCTTTTATACATATATAGAGGACACACAACTAAAAATATGTGTAAATAGTTGCCATTTGCTTATGTGCAGAACTCAGCCAAGGATAGTACAGCTTTTTGAGGCTTCCCCTGTATTGTACCCTTTCGGGCTGCTATAACAAAATGCCATAGCTCAGTAGCTTATAAACAACAGAAATTTCTTTTTCACAATTCTGGAGGCTGGGAGTCCAAGATCAAGAGGGCAGAAGCAGATTTAGTGTTTGGTGAGGGCCCATTTTCTGATTTCTTGCTGTGTCTGTCTATGGTAGAAGGGGAGGGCAGTTCTGTGATGCCTCTTTTTAAAGGTACGAATCCCATTCATAAGGGCTGCACCTTCCTGACCTAGTCACCCACCTAAAGGCCCCACCTTCTAATACCCTAATACCATTGCGTTGATGATGAGGTTTCAACATAGGAATTTGGAGTAGGGGGACAGCAACATTCAGATCACGGCATTCTGAAATTTGTTGGTTTTGTGATATGTACAGGAATCTCTTTCTCCTTCTCCCTTACTGTTTTCTGACTTGGTCACCACTGAAGTTTTAGTTATAAACAGTTTCTGGCAGAGAGTTGATAGACGTTAGTAAAAGATGTGGGATAAATGAGTAAAGCTAAGGGGGAGGAGTAGAAGAAGGAAGGACAGAAGGAAAGAAGGAAGGAAGAAAGAAGGAAGGAAGGAGGAAAAGAGGGAAGGAGGGAAAGGGAAGGAAGGAGGCAAAGAAATAAGGAGGAAAGGAAGGAAGGAAGAAGGGAGAGGGGAAAGGAAGGAGGATGTGGTCTCATATTCCTTGCTATTACAATCTGGATGATTTCTGCCGATTTTTAGAATTAGCATTCTCATTTTACATTGTACTATGAGATACGCTGCAAGGTTTCTGCCCTTGTCCTAGTGAACCCTTTCTTTACTTTCAATTATCATATGGATATCTGTTTCTTAAGGTGGTGGTAGCCACTTGTTACCAGAGACACTTTGGGAGTAGCTACAGCCTGATCAATAATATGCTAGTACTTTTAGAGAGATTCTGCTCCAAAATCATAATTGTTAAAAATTTTATTCTATCATTTAGCTTGAAGCACAGCATGTAGTTGTCACAAGAGGACATTTGCTCTGGGGTGAGTGTGACATTGATAGAATCTAATTTCACACCCAGTACAACAGGTCGAAGAGCATCACTACTTTGCAAACCTTAAGTTTCATCTGCTGTGTGGTGCCTATTTGTTGCCAGCCTGTAATTTCCTAGTTTGCTCTGCCAAAACTGGCAGGCTAGCAGCTTTTCAAAAAAAAAAAAAAAAAAAAAAAATTAGGCAGAGGATGTAATTTTCTGTAGCATATGATGAAAGCTGGAAAAAACCATGAAAGTACTGAAATGTCTTTATACAAATGCAGAGACTATAGGAGCTTGGCAGGAAGATAACTGTATCTGAGTGAAGGAGGTTATGACTACATTTAGATAAACAAAATCTGCAGAGATCATGTCGATTGCTACAATACCATCCTTAAAAGATAATTACCAACTGGGCGTGGTGGCTTACGCCTGTAATCCCAGCACTTCGGGAGGCCAAGGCGGGTGGATCATGTGAGGTCAGGAGTTCCAGACCAGCCTGGCCATCATGGTAAAATCCTGTCTCTACTAAAAACACAAAAAGTAGCTGGGCGTGGTGACACATGCTTGTAATCCCAGCTACTTGGGAGGCTGAGGTAGGAGAATCCCTTGAACCGGGAGGTGGAGGTTGCAGTGAGCTGAGATCATGCCACTGTACTCCAGCCTGGGCAATAAGAGCAAAACGCAAAACTCCATCTCAAAAAAAAAAAAAAATTACCATAGAAGGATTAGATAAAGAATCAAGAGATGATGGCTATATATATAAAAAAATTGTTTTTAACAAATATTAATGGGACATTAATTAGCATTGAGATAAGCACTAAGTTGAATTGTGGCTTATGAGACAATAGCTTTTCAAAGGCTTGTAATACATTGCCTGTTTTCAAGTGCTTCAAATCTTGTAGATGCTGCATTCTTCAAAACATGGCTAACACCAAACTTTATTTCACTTATTTAAAATTATTTGCATTTATTTACACATCAAACATATCAACTGCTGGGCTTTCTTGAGGATGCAAAGCTGCAAAGAACAGACATGATTTCATCTTTAAAAGATTATGTGAACTATCAGAAGATTCACAGACAATTCTCATACAAGGCAGAATGGGATACTTACTAAATGAATGGCAGGAAGAAATTCACTAGGAGTTCAGAAAAGGGAAAGTTCCTCTTCTTCCCTATGTAATCAAGGCAAGTGGTTTTGTGAAAGGTGGAATTTGAACTGGGCCTTGCACTTCTTGTTGGATTTCCAGAAGAAGAGATAGATCGGGAGAATTAACTGCAGAAAGGGAGTGAATGAACAAAGATGAGAGAAAAGAAAAACACTGTGTTCTCTACCATGTTCACTTCCCTGTTTTTCTTTTTACAGCTGCAGACAGCATCATCTCTACTGGGACACCCAAGCTGGGGATCTGTAAGTTGTTTATGACTTCTAATTTTCCCTCACTAATCTAATGGGTCCCTGTATTTTACTGACTTCACTTTTTACACAGCCAGCATTTTGACTCTCTTCCTCCATCCTCACTGAATCTGCCTTATTCTCTAACCAATATGAGAATGTCATTGCCTTATTGGTTAGATTAATGCAGATGCCTTTCTCGGCCCTCCTTGTTTCCAGATTGTACCATCATAATCAACCCTTCATAGGGCTTCCTATCAGAGCAGTGGTTCTAATGACTCTGCATTCCCTGCAGGATGAAATTCAAACTCCTTAGTATTGCCTGTGTTTTCCATGACTTGCCTCTGCCTACATTCATGGCTTCATCTACTACCTTTACCCTCACAATGGTCCCTCCTTAGTAGATAGTGAAGGATTAGTACCATTCTTTTTACATGAAAATAACATAGTGAAAGAGAAGGATGAATTTAGCCTCTCTTTGCAGGAAAGATGAAGAATAAAATAATGACATACTTTGAAGTCAACAGACATGGATTTGAACCTAGATTTGCCATGAAATGGCCGATTGCCTTTGGTCAATTTATGTAATGACAATAAGCATTACAAATTCCCAGTAAAGATTAAACTCAGTAATGCAGGCAAAGTGCTTAACAAAATTGCCGGAACATAGTACACTTCTACAGGCTCAATAAATGGTAGTTTACTATATTTTTTACCTCCTCTTCCCTCCCCAAAAAGTATGCATTACCTTTTAAATTTTAAATGGAGAGGTTTATAGTTGAATTTAAAAATGCAGTGAGTCACGCAGCCCAAGAAAAAATATAAACTTGAGTATTAGGAGACAGGTAATGTTGTTAAATAAAATAGTTATAATTTCTCTTGAAATTAATGATGTAAAATGTAATGAGTCTCAGATGAAAAAATGCTTCAAGTTATCTGTAGCAAAAAAAAATAATTCTGAATAGAAGTGTATTAGTTCATTGTTAATCTGCTCTAAAGAACTACTTGAAACTGGGTAATTTACAAAGAAAAGAGGTTTAATTAACTCACAGTCCCACATGGCTGAGAGGCCTCAGGAAACTTACAATCATGGCAGAAGGTGAAGGGGAAGCAAGCACATCAGAGGCGGGGCGGGGGTTGGAGAAGGGGCGGAGACAGAGAACAAACAAGGGGAAGTGCCACACTTTCAAACCACCAAATCTCCTGATAACTCACTCACTATCTTAAGGACAACATGAAGAAAACCACCCCCATGATCCAGTCATCTCCTACCAGGTTCCTCCCTAGACATGAGGGAATTACAATTCAAGATGAGATTTGGGTGGGGGCACAGAGTCAACCATATTAAGGAGTATAAAAAAGATAGATGAAAAACAAGGTGCATATTTAAAATAATGAGGGACAAAAAAGTGCAAGGACTAAAAGAATTATAGTGAAATGGTTATTAAGAAGGAAAATTTTTCTTAAGAATATACATTCCTAAAGTCAAATAAGAAAGACTGTGGCAATATGATGATTTTGGACTGGCAAAAATCTTGAACATTTATATAGTTAATTTTATTTAATCAAGAAAAATGTGATACAAAAGTCTATAATTAGAAATTAATGAAGAACTTTTAGAAAAAGAAAAAATAATGACAAAAAATTCTCAGCCAAGACTTGAAATATGGAGAGTTAAGAAACCGTATGCATCCAGAGGTAAAAGAGAGTTGGCTATCACTTACAGAGCTACTTATGTGCCAGAGGATTGGAAACTCGCTAAGATCAATGGAAAATGCAAGATTAGCTCTATGTAATCCTGGTATGACATCAATCCATGGTGAAATTAAAACACAGTGACATATGTGTTGAGACAGATGCAAATACATTAGAAATCAGTGTGGCTGAAAATACTCTGGAAGTAAATTAGGCACTCTTAAAGAACTGGATTGATTAACTTTTTTAGGTTTTTTAGGGTTTTATGATAATAACAGGAATAGCTGACATATATTGACTATATACTGTGTGACAGGTACTGTTCTAAGCACTATTTATGTATAAATTTATTTAATTCTTACAATAGCCCTGCAAACACAGGCCATCTGTATCCATGAGCCCAATGTCCATGGATTCAACTGACTGCAGACTGAACATATTTGGGGAATGAAAAAGGGTATCCATATTGAACATGTACAGACTTTTCTTGTCATTATTCCCTAAACAATTGAGTATAACAATTATTTACATAGCATTTACATTGTATTAGGCATTACAAGTAATCTAGAGATTATTTAAAAGATAAGGGGTGGGAACTGGGTGTGGTGGCCTCTCAGGCCTGTAATCCCAGTACTTTGGGAGGCCAAGGCGGATGGCACCATGCTTAGTAATGAGGATATCCTGACTTGAACAACTGAGACATAAATTCTGTTCTCATGAGACTGGAATCTTCTTCTTTTTTCTTTTTTTTTTTTTTTTTGATACTGACTCTCCGTCTGTCCCCCAGGCTGGAGTGCAATGATGCGATCTTGGCTCACTGCAACATCTGCCTCCTGGGTTCTAGTGATTCTCATGCCTCAGCCTCTTGAGTAGCTGGAATTACAGGTATCTCCCACCATGCCTGGCTAATTTTTGCATTTTAGTATAGACAGGGTTTCACCATGTTGGCCAGGCTGGTCTTGAACTCCTGCTCTCTGGTGATCTACCCGCCTCGGCCTTCCAAAGTCCTGGGATTACAGGTGTGAACCACCACGCCTGGCACAGAATCTACTTTAAAATATTATAGCTAGAGCCCTCAGGGTCTAATGTAACAGCTAGGTGCATTCTGCTTTAATACATACTTGGCATGACATAAGCACTAGTCAGGCTTCTGTTTCTGTCAGTAAAGTTCTCCCATCTGATGAAAGGCCATTGGTGATGTGTGGATTTAAACATTCTCTAGTGGAGCTCGAAATCTTAAAGTCAGAAAATTGACATCAGAGCCAAGACTTGGATGTAACTAATTTTTACGGAACTTGAAAGACACGCCAGAAGGAGTCCTTCAGGGGTATAGTTTACTAAAATGATCAACTTTGGAGTCAGACTGTTTTGGTCTGAATTCTAGCCCTGTTGCTTACTATTTAGGTGACTATGGCCAAGTTACTTAACCTTTCAGTAAAAGAGGGAAAATAACAGCACCATCTCAGAGAGCTGTGATGAAAATTATATGAAATATTAGAGGTACAGAACAAGCGTGGCAGGTATGCTGGTGATCATGACAATAACACTGTTCCTGCTGATGACGATGATGACAATGGTGTCAATCAAGGAAATGGAATAGAATAGTTTGTCTGTTGTTGGCACACGCGTTCTTTCTCTCTTTCCTTCCCCAAAGCCAACTGCCTGATACTCAGGGCCTATATTCTATAACACTTGCAACCTGCTCTAGTCCATGTACACCTAGCATCTTTGAGCAAAGGTAATCACATGTTAAAAAGCAAAAAGAGCCGGGTGAGGTGGCCCACTCCTGTAATCCCAGCACTTTCGGAGGTCAAGGTGGGCAGATCACCTCCGGCCAGGAGTTCAAGACCAGCCTGGCCAATATGGTGAAATCCTATGCCTACTAAAAATACAAAATTAGCCGGGTGTGGTGGAGGGTACCTGTAATTCCAGCTACTCAGAAGGCTGCGGCAGGAGAATTGCTTGAATGTAGGAGGTGGAGGTTGCAGTGAGCTAAGATTGAGCTGCCTTATAGCCTGGGCAGCAAGAACAAGACTCTGTCTCAAAAAAAATAAAATAAAAACAAAAACAAACAAAAAACACCAAAAAGAATGACTATTGCTCACTAGATTCATTATTTCTTTTAGTCAAGTCATTTACTAAATATGTTTAATCCTCTCAACAACCCTACCAAGGAACATTCATTCAGCTGACTTAAGAAACAGCTAGAAACAGGTAAGAGCAAGAATTCGAGCCCTTGTTTGACCCAAAGTCCACATGTTTTCACCTTACTCTGCAGTAGAAAGTTGAAAAGATAACCAAGCACATAATAATCATTTATTAGGTATAGATCAGGTGCTAAATCAGAACCAGAATATTAAAGACTGCACTGGCCCTCTTTGCCGGGACAGGGTGACAGAAGATGTGACTGCAGACAATGAGTGGAAATGTGAAGTTTCTGGACGTACAAAATAGCCCTTCCCCCCTTTCCTCTGATAGTCTATTCATTTAAAAAATGATATTAAATTTAAAAGCTTGCTTCCATATGCTTATTAATACTTTAACAATTTTGTTATTAAAATAGCAATTTTAATAATAACTTCTTAACTGGTAATTAACTGTAATGCCATTGTTCTTGAGGTGTCTGGGCTTCCGCTTTTTATTAATTCATGTATGCTCTTCCTCCTTTCATAGAAAGGCTTCCTTCCTCTGTGGAATAAGCTTGAGTATCTTATTTCTGACTTAGTGGAATTTAGAATCTAAAGAAAGATAGGAGAGGCCAAGATGCTTCCTCAGGTTCATTTAGGACTTTGTCAACCCTAGCTCTGAAATCAATCATTTTTCTAAAACTTCCTGGTTCCCTTTAGCAGAGAAGGTGATTTAGAAACCAAGGAATGAGAAACTAGGTCTTTGGTGTGATCAATGTTACTGGGGGATTGTTGTTTTGTGGCCCTCTTGGGGGATAGGAGTAGAAATAAATTTCTTTTTATTTGTACACACAAACATATATCTATATAAATATACATATATCCATAAACCTGTCAATATTTCCTTATATATATGTACATATTCTAAAACCTAGAGAAGGAAAAGAATGGGAAGAGAAGAGGAAGGACAGGGAACAAGGGGCAAGAAGGAAAAATGTTAAACAGGATTTTAAAGTCAAAGTAATAACCAATTAGTATATTTGGTTCACGTGCTTGGGATCAAGTTTGAATTGTACAGGGGAAATTTAAAAACGCAGAGAAAGTGATTGGGGCAAAAGTGTGACTTCTTACTGTTAGAGCTATGTCAAGGCAAAGAAGTATCACAAAGAGGACTTTTTGGCATAGATTTTAAAATATATATATCATTTTGAATAAAACTCAAGGCTGAATATATACTTTAAACCAAAATTTTTCAAGGGGTGAGAATTTTCCGTATTCATTAAGAGATTCCAAAATGTGAAAGTGGTTACTTGCCCAATTTGAGTAACTCTTTAGAAAAAATTCATTTTTTTTTTTTTTGGATGCAGTTTATGTGTAAAGCTTATGGGCGGGGTGGTGTGTGTGTGTGTGTGTGTGTGTGTGTAAAATCCTCATGAAAAACAATGAGAACATCAATCCACAGCAGAAATCAGTGATTTCTAGGGTTCTTCCCTAGGCAATAATAGGTCATTGTGGGTTAGAAAGAGCTACAAGATTCTTTCTTAGAATATAAAGATAAAGCCATTTAGAGAAAGCCATATGGACTGACAGGAAAAGGCCCCATGACAAAAATATTACTAATAACACAACAACAACTGTGTTTTTGTGTATGCATGTGTTTTAGAAAGATGTATGCAAATGTAAACAAAACACATTAATTTATTTTATCTAAAGCATAAACAAACATTGCCTTGTTTGGCAGAATCTGCAAAATGCATATTGCTCCCTTTGGCTTTTTTCTTCACTACAATAGAAGTATGTTTTGTATTAAATCCATTGTTACTAGGAAATTAATCCCCAAATATGCCAGCGTGGCTTTCCATAGTATTAAGAATCCCTATTTGAGATGAAAAAAATGCAGCCTCGGCTAAACATATCAGCCCCTGGAAATTAAAAATAAAAAAAAATGATAGTTTTCCCTTAAAGTTGAATGCAATGGACATGCAAGAATCCCTATTTGAGATGAAAAAAATGCAGCCTCGGCTAAACATATCAGCCCCTGGAAATTAAAAATAAAAAAAAATGATAGTTTTCCCTTAAAGTTGAATGCAATGGACATGCAAGAAAATCCTAGAAGAGTTTAGTGTCATAACTTGCTGGGAGGCTGTTGGCCTAGGGGATATCAAACTCTGTGTGCATTTAGGAGACATTACCATGAGACATCAGACCAGGAGTAGTTTGCTAAGCTTGTTTGCTTGTAAAGTTATAGAAAGAAGAAACAAGGAGACTCTACAATCATCTGCTAAAGTCTCTTAAATCCTCTCAGACACTATTTTTTTTTGATGGAGTAACTGAATTAGGAAATAAAGGTATTGTGGGTAACACAATCAATTTTGACTTTAGCCAAACACTTGATAAAGTGTTGCACAGGAATCAGTGTAATCAATAAGTCAGAATGGGCCAAGCCAGTCACCTCCTGAATGACCTCCGGGACTTCACTGTGAATGCACAATGAAGGAGTACAGGCCTTGAGGAGGAACAAAATAAACAACCATGCTATTCTCAGAGCAAAGTTCTAGGCTCTTCTAGTCCTTTCAGGGACTGAACCATGGCTAAAATGCCCAAAGCTTTATTATTGAGAGTTGGCATGAATTTATGAAATGGTAGAGTTGAACTTACGGAGTTCTTAGGATGCCTTTTCATCTTTCCCCCATGCAAGTTCCATGAAGCTAGCGGCTTTATCTTCTTTTCTCGCTATAGTATCCGCCATTCTAAGAAAAGTACAAGACCCATAGAAGGGGCTTAGCAAGATTTGTTGACTGGATGACTCACCATCACGAATGTCAGTCGACATTTCCTATCATGCATTTGGTGCTGACCTATGTGCCATTTTCCTCTTTGTGTGTGACTAGGGCAGAGTGATAAGGAATGAAGACTCAATTCAATGTGGTAGTGCTTTCTTGGGCAAGCGCACAAGAGTTTCTGTTTGGTATTTCCACAGTGGGTAGAATAAAGACCCTTCTGCCATCACACCCTTCACTCATAGGAAGCCAAAGCTCCTTGTTTGGTAGGGTCTAGTAAGTAAAGTTGCTGAAACTTGCCTTAAAAAATTCAACCAGGTAATATTACTGATGTTTGCAGTCTTAGCCTGCACATTGTTCCTGATGCTGTGCACATTCCCAAAACCTTGTGATAGGAAATAGGAGCTTCAATGACTCGAGACCAGAAATTGATGAGCCTTAGAAATAATGCTGCGCTGGAAAACAGACAGCCAAAATGATCGGAAATTGTGCAATAAGGTAAATAATCTGAACAGACCCGGAGGCTCCAGAGAAGAATTTCTGAGGTTATGTTTGCAGACATCATCCAAGTGAAGGACAAGAAAAACTCATCTCTGACATTGATGATCTGGAAAATAGAAAGAGCAGTCAAAATTGAAAATAAGCTGGTGTCCTTAACAGGAAGATAGATATTTGCTTACCTGCCAGACTGCTGTGAGATCCTTGGGTTGTTTGCCTTTGAACAGAAACATTTTCCAACATGAAGAAAGTTGTAAGGAAAATGCTACGATCCTGGTGTGCTATGTTAATTATGTCCTAATAGGAATATAATACCAACAGCATGCCAAAGAGAAATCAGATTGCAAGCATCAGAACTCTATTGTCCAAGTATTTCCAGACAATTATCTTCGCATTGGCCAAACTGTGAGTTTTGGTTAGAATTAAGAACAAAATAATAGAAAGAGATCTCCTTTTGGAGGCCCCTCAGTTAGACCAGATTTGATTTTTCTCTAACACCTTTCATATGAACATCTTGGAAACACTAATTAATTATTTTTACACAACAATCCTGTGAGTTAGTAATGCAGCGTTTAAACCTTAGGTTGAATGAGCTGAGGAATCAAGTAGAAATACATCTTATTAACAAAGACAGAAGCTGTTCTATTACCAATTTCCTAAAAAAGTGTTTGGAAAAAATCCTCCAGGAAATTCCTAAAATTTTATAGTCAGAGTGACATAAAAGATTCATAACAATCTTGTCATCATGTTTAAGCCTGTAGGAAAAAGAGCTTGGTATGTAATTTTTAAAGAACTATAGAATATTCCTTCTGTTCTTGATAAATTCATCTATGAATCTTTTTCATATTAGTTTTGCTTCTCCTGATCATTTATTTACATGTCTTTGACCAAAAAGAAAAAAGTCTCGTAATTCAATATATTCTGTTGTGTGGCCACATCTTATGCCAGAGGGTTAAAACCTGGAGAAGGAAAAGTTGCATTCACCGGGCTGGGCTCCAGTGAGGATTTTTCTTTCTTTCTGTGGCCATGTGTGCTTTGTCCATCTACAGGATTTTAGACCCAAGTAAGTAAACATGGTTTGGAATAATTTATGTGGAGCATGTTTAGTAAATGACTAAAATTTACTCCAGATTGGAGAGATTTTGAAGGAAGACAACAATCATTCTCTGTCTGCAGTTTCCCTAGTGAGCGGTAGGCAGGAGGAAAACACTTCAGCCATCCCTACCACTGATCTGGGGTCAGTTGCTCCAGTGTGTTAGGATCTGGTAAGCAGGATTGCTGAATGCTACCTAGGATGCTTAACCTCAAAGACACAGTGTGATCTTCTTCTTCATTAAAATCCTAATGCTCCTACCCCTTAAGCCTCTGTAAATTCTTGACTAGGCAGGGATGACTGGTCTATGTATGACAACTATCACATGAAGTGGAGCATTTGAAAATGTAATCAAATACTCAATAAATCTTTGGGTCAACTGTCATTATGCAGCCCTGAATACTAGTTCCTGAGAGTCACTTTCTTGTCTTTCCTGGGAAAAAAGTGATACTGCTTTTTCTATGTGTGTCTCTGTCTTATTTTTCTCTCTCTCTCTCTCCACACACACCCACCCACACAAACACACATACACACACTCTTATTTAGAGCCCGATCTTGAGACACTGCATGTAAGTTACATCTAAATGAATCTCCACCTATGTTTGAGGATGGAAGCCAAGAGAACCTGCATTAGAAGTGTAACTGGCCAATGGGTTGTCCTTGCCTGCTGCTTAGACAGAGCTGATTTATCAAGACAGGGAACTTGCCATAGAGAAAGAGTTTAATTCATGCAGAGCTGGCTGTAAGGGAGACTGGAGTTTTAATATTACTCAAACCTGGAGTTTTATTATTACTCAAATCAGTTTTCCTGAAAACTCAGGGATTGGAGTATTTAAGGATAATTTGATGGGTAGGAGGTATAAAAGTGGAGAAGTATCGATTGGTCAGGTCTGAGTTGAAATCATGGGGAGTGAAAGCTGTCTGCTTGCACTGAATCAGTTCCTGGGTGGGGGCCGCAAGACCAGATGAATTAGTTTATCAATCTGGCTGGTGCCAGCTGATCCATTGAGTGCTGGGTCTGCAAAATATCTCAAGCACTGATCTGAGGTTTCATAATAGTGACATGTTATCCCCAGGAGCCCTTTGGGGAGGTTCAGAATCTTTCAGCCTCCAGCTGCATGACTTCTAAACCATAAGTTCTAATCTTCTGGCTAATTTGTTAGTCCTGCAAAGACAGTGTAGTCCTCAGGCAGGCAGGGAGTTCATTTTGGGAAAGGGCTGTTATCATCTTTGTTTCAGCGTTAAACTATAAATTAAGTTCCTCCTAAAGTTAGTTCAGCCTCCTCAGGAATGAATAATGGCAGCATAGAGGTTAGAAGCAAGATGGAGTCAGTTAGGTCAGCTCTCTTTCACTGTTGTTATAATTTTCTCAGTTATAATTTTTGCAAAGGCGGTTTTGAAAGTCAGCCTTTGGTGTTAGTTACCTTCTTCCAATGTGAGTGATTCTTTAAAAGGCTCCAGCTTTAAGTCTTTCTGTTTCTGGATCTCAAACCCTACTTTAGTTGGGATCCTAAGGAAATCAGACAGAAGACCTTAAACCCACCTAAATGACTCTCTGAGAATCCTAAAGTCTTGATTCTAGTACATTCTGTGAAGACTTTTAAAACCCACATTTTTTTCATTAGAGGTTGAATACCTCATATCTGAAATGCTTTGGGGTCAAAAGTGTAAGGGTTATTGCTGAGTTTAAAATGAGGAAACTGAGGCCAGCACAAGAAGATTAAATGCCAATTTATTAAGCTCCCTGGCAAGGTTCCGTAGTCCCAGGGAAAGGCCAGGGAAGTCAGGCCTGACTCTTCTGGGCCTGGGGTTTTATAGGGAGTGAAGGCGTTTGATTGGTTGCGGGGAAACAGGGCGTGGTCGGGGCAGGCTGCTATTGGTAGGTAGGCAGGATTTTCCAACGGCGGGCTAGGTGCCGAGTGCAGAACTTAGTGTTGAGTGCAGAGGGGTTTTCCAAGGCAGGCTAGATGTCGAGTGCAGAGCTTAGTGCTGAGTGCAGAGGGGTTTTCCAAGGTGGGCTAGGTGCCGAGTGCAGAGCTTAGTGCTCAGTGCAGAAGTGGGTGTGTCTGAGCTCCCGGCTTACAAAAAGTGTTTTGGATTTGAATTTCTTTTGAATATTGGAATATTTACATATATATAATAAGATATCTTGTGAATGGGACCCAAGTCTAAACATGCAATTCATTTATGTTTTCTATATACTTTATATACATAGCCTGAATGTAATTTCATACAATATTTGAAATAACTTTGGGAATGAAACAAAGTTTGCATTAAGTACTTATGTACGGATTTTTTTCACTTGAGACATGTTGGCATGTAAAAAGTTCTGGATTTTGGAGCATTAGGATTCTGGAATTTTGGATTACAGATACTCAACTTGTATCTACCAGTTAAAAGTCTTCAGTTAAAGCCCTTGAAATCTACCTTGCACACAATTAGGTAAACTATATGAAAAGTTTAAAATAATAATAAACTATATAGATAGTTTAAATTTTTCTACCAGTGCTTAAACATTTTAGCTCTAGACTTGAGACATTAAAGAGTTAAATATATGATCACATTATAAATATTTTAATTTAACTCACTGATGTGTGTGGTAAAGGTCTTTATATTAAGAAGAATTTCTGTAAGGTTTTCAGTACCTCTGGGTAGCAGGTTAGAGCTTATCTCCCAGAGCCTTATTATATCCATTTTAAACCTACTACTTTGGCAATTATTTTAAGAGAATATGAGGAGTAAAACTCACAAAGACAGTTGTCTGAGTTAAATTCATTTGCATTTCATTTATGTTCTATTTTGTTTGTTTTTTCTTATGAACTATTTTATTTTCAAACTGCTGTGCACAATTAACTCCATTGTCCAAATTCCTTCAAATAAGACCAGCCAATTTGCATTATTATGCTATACAAAAGTGTTTGTCACTGGCATGGAGTATCTTGTTTTACTCTGAGACAATATAGCAAACATGTCTTTCTCCCAGTCAGTGGTAGTGCTTAAAAACACCCAAGCTGAGACTGCCCATGGGTCTGACATACTTTTGAAAGTGCAGAAGCCAGCTCTGCTAAAATTGGTAAAACAAAAAATGTCCCCAAAGACCCAATCAGCTCAGTTCTTCTCTTCAACTCCAAAGAGTGAAACGGAACACACTCTGAAACCAGGGAGGTAAGAAAGCACTTCCTCCGTGGCTCTCCCAGTGGGAAGCCCATGCATTCTGCCATCAAAACCCATAAAGGAAAGGCACAGGCTGAAGAGTAGGATACATTTTTACTCTCATTAGACTTGTGCTTAGAAAATAAAAGGCTCCAGACCTTCACATGAGAAGAAAAACTGCACAGTCAAGAGTACAGACTTGAAATGCAGAATCGTTGGGTTCAAATTGTAGTTCTGGTGTCATGGCTGAGTTCCTCAATCTCTCTGTCTCTCAGCTTCCCATCTGTAAAATGAGGATAATTATAGGATCTACTCTCTAGGGTTGCTATAAGGATCAAATGCATTAAGGTGGGTAAAGCACATAGATTAGAGTAAGGCATGGAGAAAACACTGCTCAAGTTTTTGTAAAAAATGTAAATTGACATAGACATTGAATACTCACTAACATCTTTCCAGATAGTTTGAAACTTTGCCCAATGTTTGATGTTGATAATAATTCAGATTGTATAGTACTGAATGGATGTGTTCAATCCCCATCTCTCTTCCTCAGTTTTGTAACTATAATATCTTTTAGTAACATCCTTTATCTAACTTCTAATTCAGCTAAAATTGAACAGAAACACACAAACAGAATATTCTCTATTATAGAGTATTATAGAATACTAGAATATTTTTGGCTTATTCTCTCTTTGCAGTTTGATAAAAGATTTCATAGTAGTGATGAACTAGAAATAGACCATGCTGTATGTTATGTGGAGTTAATGCAAAGCATTAAAAGAAACATGATACCAACAATAAATGAGAATGTTCTCATTTCCTTTTATATTAAAAAAAACTTTCCCAATACCCTTCCCAAGTTACCTTGACAACTGCTACACATCATTATTTAGAATGCCTGGTTCTGAATCTTTCGACTATGTAATTCACCATGTAGCTTCAAACACAAGCTAGCACAAATAAAAGGAAACTCAGGTTCATCTTACATCATCTGAATACAAGATAGTTTCTGATTGCTTTACTTTTGCAGTTAGATTGTACTGTGGCTACCAGCTGGAAATATCCTATGCTTTGCTTTAATCCATAAGGTCAATGTAGGTATAAAAGATACCAGAAATGTTCCCCCAAAGCTATATATCCTAGCAACCAAGTCTGAATTTTACCACAGCATCTTCAGTAATTAGAAGTCAAGGCAGTGACAGTCACTTAACTTCTGAATCTGAAATTGGCCACAGGTGAAAGGGCAGTAATAATTGTGGTCATTGGGTATTGAGAAAGGTTATAACCAGTATTCACAATAAAAAATATTCCTGGAGGAAATAAAGAAAATTGTTGGAATATAAATATAACTTTTGTTTTAGAAACGTCATCTGTTATATTATCAATTATGACAAAACAAAACACACAAAGAATTTCCCCTAGGGTCAGCAATGCGTGAAATCTTAACATGCCTTTTTCAAATTGGGAGATCATACACAAGCTCTTCCCTTACCCACTGCTTAAATAATCCAAATATGCTTATGGTTTATTGATTCTGTTTTAAATGAATTTGATGAATAACGATTTTAAAATGTGTGTATTAAAATGCTTACTTCAAAAGCCCACTCCTTTTTGCAGGATTCTGTGTCATCAAGTTTACAGTTATTTTTCTATTATCTATAGAAATAAGAATAATCAATTCATTAAATCATGATGATAATAATGATCTAATAATAACAGAACTGGCTACTACTGAGTTATCATTGTATATCAAGTATAGTGGTAAGTTGTTTACTCATGAAAAAATTTGATTCCCAGATCAATTCCATAATAAGGTACTATTATTACAGTTTTACAGATGTAAAACGGAGACTTACAGTTGTTAGATAACTTAAAATTACATACCTGATAAGGCTAGAACCAGAATTTTACTGGCTTCAAAGACTCCACATATATATATATATATATATATATATATATATATATATATATATATATGTATGCTTAGGAAGTATTAAATTCATACCCCATTTCAATTCTTTAATAAAATTTTAATTATACCTAGTCAACATTTTAGCTATATCTATACTTTGTAAGGTAAACCTGGGAAAGAGCCAAAAAATAGATTCTGGATAGAAAAAGTTTATTCATCTATTATGGTTCATTCTCTAAGTGCAGTTTAAAATGCCTATATAACTAGGTAAATTCAATAAATATCGGAACTTGAAATCAAATGCTAATCATACCTTATCTCTTTTAAATTTTGAATCAGTTGATAAATACGAGTGGAATTTGATAGGGATCAATATACTAGACTTCAGAACTTACCTGGAACCAAGACTAAATACTAGTTTTGTGCTCTTTCTCCTTGAGTTGAACTTACTCACTTGGTCACAGAGCTGCAGGGCGAAACAAGCCTAGGCAGAGGAGAACATACTGGGTACGTGATCGCATTGTCGAGTCAGGGTTTCGTTACCAGTGAGCCTGCCCTGCACCTCAATTCTTCATTCTCACCAACTAGATGAATCTTTCTTCCCTCCTCATGGAGGAGGCAGTGACAGAGAAAAAGACAAGAGCTGAAGTTACTTCAAAAAAATCTCAGCCCGGTATGGAGGCTCACACCTGTAATCCCAGCATTTTGGGAGGCTAAGGCAGGCAGATCACCTGAGGTCAGAAATTCAAGACCAGCCTGGACAACATGGTGAAACCCCATCTCTACTAAAAGTACAAAAATTATTTGGGTGTGGTGACAGGCCCCTGTAATCCCAGCTACTCAGGAGCCCAAGGCATGAGAATTGCTTGAACTTGGGAGGTGGAAGTTGCAGGGTCCCTGAGATTGCGCCACTGTACTCCAGCCTGGGTGACAGAGCAGACTCCCAAAGTTCCTCTTCAGAGAAAAGCAGTATGCTTGAGAAATGTAAAGACATCTTCCCCAACAGAAAGCACATTGAGAAGTTTTATTCTTACTAAATTCAGAAGTTTGCAATTGTTGATTTCACCGTGAAACAGTGTTTATAATGATTAATCGTAAAAATTCTGAAATCAGAGAATAAGGGCTTAAATGTTATCTCTTCTACTTCCTAGCTTAGGTCAGCAATTATCTTGCAGTGTCCATCTCTTCATCTCTACTTTTCAGAGTTGCTGTTGGTCTGATGGCTGATCATACCATAAACATAGTTTTTAATGCACCATCAATATTCAATATACATATGCCGTTATTAATAATAAAAGATTATCTTGGAAGCATAAGAGTCTTGCTGAATCAACTTCAACTAACATATTTTGATTCCTACTCTGCAAAAGGCTTAATATTATTTTATTTTATTTTCTTCAAATTCCATGTGCTAGGTTTTGATATCTCTAACCTCAGTAGATGAATTGGAAGCTCAGAGAGAATAAATACCTCATTTAGTCCACTAAGCTAATCAGCAGAGCTGGGATTCAAACTCACGTCTTCTAAATCAGTCTAGTTGGCACTACCTGATCCCATTCAACTTAGTGTTTCAAATTCTCAGTTCCTGAATCGGTCTTGAAAAAGAAATATGAAATTATAAATAAACACACACAAAAAATCCTTGTGATTTAGGAGCATATTTCCTGAAAAAGCAGCACAGTCTCAAAATATTTTTTGCAGCCAGATAGATACACCTATGATCCTATCCCAGTGATTTGTTTTATTGCTCTCAGAGATACAAAGACAACTAAGTTAAGTCTTTATCCTTGAGGACCTTTCAATTTAGTAGGTTAAATGCACAATAATAAACATTCTAACCTTTCCACAAGATCCATAATAAATGCCACTTTTCTCACCAAGACTTTCCTAATTCTGCAAAATGAATATTTTTTAAAAAACCTTAAATTTTTTTTCCAAATTTTAATCACATACAAGTATATGGGTAATCTTTCCACATATACTTTAAATGTTAGGGTTAAGAAATTGGTGTCATGGGGATGGTTAATGGGGTATGAAAATATAGTTAGATTCAATGAAAAAAATCTAGTATTTGATAGCACAATAGAGAGACTACAGTCAGCAATAATTTATTGTACATTTTGGAATAAATGAGGGAGTATAATTGAAATGTTCATAACACAAAAAGTGATGAATGCTTGAGGTGGTGGATACCCTATTTATGTTGATGTTATTGCTAAATATTGGATGCCTGTGTCAAAATATCTCATGCACCCCATAAATGTATATACTACTATGTGCCCACAAAAGTTAAAAAGAAAAAAAGAAATTGGTGTCATCTCTAGCTTTGCTGAAAAACCATCTTGTAGAGTGCTTTCCCATAATATGATTCCAAAAATACTTGTTGAATTGAATTCACTGTAAAAGACTTCATAAGATAATTTTAGAACCAAGAAAACAACTACAGAAAAATAAAACAGTAAATCAGCTAAAATCTGGGCTAATACACTTTAAATTAACTTATCAAACTAGGAAGGAAGTGACTACAACAAATAAAATGATTCATCTAAGATAAAATATTCAACAAATGAAAATTATTGCAGTTTGGGGAATTAACTATGACTTTCTTTTCTTCTAAGGTCTTAGTCTGACCCATCTCAATTTTGTATTTGGTGCAGGAAATGCATTTATCATGGAACTGTTGATAGGTTTAACTTTGGGGAATGGGATGGTGATCTCACTCATTCCCATTGGGAATGAGATTGCTTCATGAAAGCTAAAGTGAAAATGGGATGATGCTGGACTGTGGAGGAGAGGAGCCAATACAGAAGGTTAAGAGCATCATCCTCCAGGTTCTATGAGGCACAGCTGCTTTGATAAGGCCAGGGGGAAGCTCCCAGACTTGATGGGGAATTCAGGTGGAAACAGCAACTCTTGGGATCATGGATGACTCTTGAAATGGGAAATTATATTTATATTCTAATGATTCATGATTCCCGAGTGGCGATAATATATATACTGTAGCACTCATTTTCATCATAGCTATCAGTGGGATGCTCACATATGGGGTAGTTTTGTAACAGATTATGCATACCTATTTACTACAGAAGACTCATGAGACACACCTCAGAAACTCATTTAAAAATGATACATGGGAGTTTCCTTCAACTGGGTGAATAATTATCTTCCAAGTATAATATCTTTGTTGCCATAGTTACTAGGTCTTTGTACATAGCATTACATAAATTTTTTTTCAGGATATGCTATTGATTAATTGATTTCTTCATTTGTGGTGATTCGAACAATTACCATAATACCAGCCTAAATTCAATGATTAGTTTTTAAACAAAGTTGCATCACAGTTGGTTTAAAGAGTACATGTACAATAACAAAGAAGATCTGACTTAAATCTTTTGTGGGAAAAATATACATACTATAAAATTTACCATTTTAACTGTTTTTAAAGGTAACAGTCAGTGACATTAATTGCATTCAACTTCTCCATCACTCCAGAGATTCTATTAAGCACTAACTCCCCATTCCTCCTTCCTCCCTCCAGGTTCTGGCTACTTCTAATCTGCTCCCTGTCCCTATGAATTTACCTATTCTATATATTTCACATAAGTGGAATCAGGTAACATTTGTGGTTTTGTGTCTGGCTTATTTCACTTACCATAATGTTTCCAGCGTTCTTCCATGTTGTAGCATGTGTCAGTACTTCATGCTGACATTATTTGTATAATATTTTCAATTAGAAGTGCTTTATGGTATAATTTCGTTTGTCTGTGAAAATAATGTAGGGATTAGTATTATAATAAACCTATTTGACGGATTGAGAAAGTGAGGGACAGATAAAGTAAATGGTCAGTGAGGTTAAGTTATTCACTCTGAGGCATGGGTGCATGAACTCAGATCTTCAGACTCCAAATCCAGTGATCTTTCCACTCTGCCATTGTCATTCTCTTCTTTCTTCTTACTCTGTACACTTATTTTTTTTGTCACTTATTTTCTTTCTGTACACTTACACCATGTATCTGTGTTTCTTCCAGTGTATTTAGTCTGCCGTTCTAATTCGTGATGGTCAAGTGACTGGTGGTTATAATGCCAACATGCCACCCATTTAAAGAGAAATGGTTAACTAAGAAAGAGATTGGTATATGTTTTGCTCATTTATCTTTAGAAAATCTGATATACATTGCCTGTACAAACACTTTAAGGTAAAGAGTCATTGTAACTGGTGCCAGAACATAACTTTTAAAACATATTTTTAAAGGTCATGATGAACATTTGACACATGCTCTGTGGTACTATAGAATGCTATAGAGCCCCACAGCTGTATAGCAGAATATGCTTTAAGTAAAGTGGGATTCTAAATTTGCCAAAGGAAATGCAAAATGTATATTACTATTATTATGTCATAATATGTAGAAAAAATGAATGCAATATGCACAGATGCATAGAATGGGTCATTTGCTTTGAAATTCTCAGTGAGGAATAACACTAGTTGTTTTTGGAAATCTCATATTTCTGACTGAAAAATGATATTTAGCTAGTACCCTATTGAAATATTTTCAAATTTTCCAATAACATAATTGTTGTAATTCAGAAAAGTGCTAAATATAACAAAAGTAAAACAAGTATAAAACTAAGACAGCAAAGCTATTGTTTAGATATCTTGTAAGAATTATGAATTATATGGTCAATGGGATGCATTTGAAAATGTAATTGATGAACTCATTTGAACTAGGCTCAATGAAAAATAGAGAATTATGTTGCATCCTATCTAATTGTCCCTGACTGCCTGACTTATTTCACTTAGCATAGTGCTTTCTAAACTAACACCTCCCTTTCTACTTTTGACTGAGCACTTCAACTCCTTAAGAACAAGTAGGCATAAACTGTGGATGTATGTCTGTTGGGTGGTGCTGTTGTTGGGTGGATAGGTATCTCTGGTGGTAACTAATTACATCATGGGAATACAAGGAAAGAAAAGAGAAAGTCAGGAGAAAGTCATGGGAGCACTAATCTGTGATTCCAGTTTTTATAAACCTCACGTGTTCAGAGAGTTAAGGAAGGAATGGAAGCTCTAGGCTTCTCTACATAAAGCCTGCTAAGCATCAACAATTAGACATATTAACCTCTTAACAGGATTCTAGGAGGCATTATTTCCCTATGAAAAACCCACAGAAATCAACAAAGGAAAGACATGAAAAGGAAGAGATTACAAGCCAAGAATGAAAGAGATATAGTAAAATTGTGAAGTTTTGCAAGACTTTATAATATGGTAATACTATTCACCTCCTAATTGGTGCAGTAAAGAGCAGAATTGACATTGTAGAAAATGAATGAATGATTCAGAGAAGTGAGAATTTCTCCCAAAGTGCAGAGGAGAGAGTAGAGTGGTAAGTATAGTGAGTGAGAACAGGACAAATATGGCAGGAAAATATGGAGATCGAGATTCAACTTAAAGATTAAGTACCCCTGAGGAAAAAAGTCAATCAGAATAGAAACACAAAGCCAAGTCATGGCCGAATAAAACTTCCAGGAACTGGAATAATTCTTAATTACAGAGTGACAAATCTTACTTTATTTGGGATGAAATCAAAGTAAACAAACTGATATGCCAGTGCTGAGAGGGAAGAGCATGCCCTTTAAATGATACGGAAGAGAGGGAGGGAACTGCTGTAAGGGAGAGGGTGGTCCCTGGCTAGAGCTCCACCCTCATGGACCTAGGTGAGGACAGGCACTCCTGCCTTCCAGACCAAATGTTGCATTTCCCAAGACTACTCTGACCCACTACGGCCCCATCCTGTGCCTATAGAAACCTAAGACCCCGCGGGGCGCGGTGGCTCACGCCTGTAATCCCAGCACTTTGGTAGGCCGAGGTGGGTGGATCATGAGGTCAGAAGATTGAGAACATCCTGGCTAATATGGTGAAACCCCACCCTACTAAAAATACAAAAAAAAAAAAAAAAATAGCTGGGTGTGGCGGCACGTGCCTGTAGTCCCAGCTACTCGGGAAGTTGAGGCAGGAGAATTGCTTGATGCCAGGAAGTGGAGGTTGCAGTGAGCCGAGATCGCGCCACTGCCCTCCAGCCTGCGCGACAGAACGAGACCCCATCTCAAAAAAAAGAATAAAGAAGAAGGAGGAGAAGAAGGAGGAAGGAAGAAGGAAAAAGAAGGAAGAAGAAGGAGGGAGGAGGAGGAGGCGGGGGGAGGGGAGGGGGAGGAGGAAGAAGAAGAAGGAGAAGAAACAAAGAAAAAAAAACCCAAGACCCTAGCAAGGCAGAGACACAGCAGCCAGACACCAGAGGAGCACTTCAGTGGAAGACACAAGGCGCAGGCAGAAGAACACACCAACATACAGTGGCACACCGGCAGGTGGCCTGGGCGAGTTTGGCTGGGACAGTCAGGAGAGCTGGGGCCGCCCAGCAGCCCAACTCCAGGGGAAAACCCTCTCCCTTCTGGTTCCCCCATCTGGAATAGTTGCTTCCACTCAATACAACTTTGCACTTATTCTCCAAGCCACGTGTGATCTGATTCTTCTGGTACACCAAGGCAAGAAACCCTGGGGTACAGAAAGTCCTCTGTTCTTGTGACAAGGTAGATCGTCTAACTGAGCTGGTTAACACAAGCGGACTATAGACGGCTAACTAAAAGAGCACCCTGTAACAGGCATCCATTGGGACTTCAGCTGTAAACATTCACCCCTAGACACTGCCATGGGGTCAGAGCCCCCACAGCCTGCCCGTCTATAAGTTTCGCTAGACGTTTGAGCTGGGGCACTGAAGAAGTGAGCCATGCCCCCATCGCACACCCTGTGAAGGGGTTAAGGGAACCTTTCCCATTTCAAAACCACCCCAAAATAAAATCAGATAAAATCTTTAAAAAAATCTTTATAAGGAAAGATTGCTATAATACTATAAGTAGAATAATATCTATAGAACAAAAGAAATTCAGGCTGACTTCAGATATTTCTTCCATAACCACAACAGCTATGAAGACACAAAGACATGACTATATAAACTTGAGGAAAAATAATTAAAATG
Organism: Sapajus apella; assembly: GCF_009761245.1. Lineage (NCBI taxonomy): Eukaryota > Metazoa > Chordata > Mammalia > Primates > Cebidae > Sapajus > Sapajus apella. Next base: position 39,738,601 of record NW_022436943.1, on the reverse strand, counting down.
GGATGTTTTCATCTATATGAAAATGTCATTTTGATATTGTAGTTCAGATGACTGAGAAAAAATATGAAGTTAAGAAATAAAGAGGAAATCAAAATATAAAGGAAAAAGTGAACATTAAATTGGTTAAAATATGGATTTCTGAACAATTTTTGTACACTTAACTCTGTAAGGAAATAAAATAATTATTGAAAAAGAAGCTTGATAATATAAATATTAATGTAAAGAAAATTGGGGTCCAAAATTCTAGATTATATAATACAGTCAAGCGACCGGGTATGGGATTCGATAGGCAGTGTAAGAAATGTGAGGAGGAGTTACTCAGAGGTACTGTTTATGTCTGATTTTGATCATTTAGGAAATACATGTTAAAAATATTTTTTTAACATGTATTTTGGAAGTTTTTTTCAAAACTTCCAAAAGTAATTATAAGTAGGATTAAAAAAGAAACTTATATCTTCCACTCACTAGAAAATATTTGAGCAAATACAAGATGATCACGATTTGTATTAAGAAGTAGATTCATAGGGAGAAAGAAGCACATCAAATATTAATAGTTGGCTGTGGATTGTGAGCTTATTATCTTCACTGTTTTTTCCTCTCAACTTCTCAGTATTTTCTAAATTTTATTTAAGAGCATTTATTACATGTATAATCAGGCGAGTTAATACACGTTGCTTAAAATGTTTTTAAAGGGGAACTTCAGAGAGAAAGAGAGAGCGTCCTAGGCAGAGTTAGGAAGAGCGTGGCCCACTTGAGGGCCTGCATGAAGCTGCAAAGTCTGGAGTGAATAAAGCTGGGAGAGACTGGCTCCAGAAGAGGCCATGGGGCAGCAGCTATGTCACATTAGACCTGGCAGGACACATTGAAGATTTGGGTTTTGACATTAAAAAGAAAAGGACAATTGAAAATGCATGATGAGATTTGTGTTTTAAATGATCATTTTATCAGTGTTCACCCTTGGTTCAGAAACACCAAGAATTCTGGGCATCCCTCCCTCAACCTTGTAGATGTAATGTGTCTTTAAAAAGCAGTTAGCAGAGACTGTGACCCTCAGAAAACAGGTGGGTCTCTGTGAGTGTGTGTGTGTGTGTTTGTGTATGTGGTGAAGCATGAACGAGGGCAGGTGGTATCAAACTTTTAAAAGATGAGACTTTAAACATGTTTGTAAAAATATTAGCAAATTTTTCCTTTTCTGCAGAATTCTTATTTTTCCTAATTACAAATTCCTGTACCATTATTTCCTCTCCCTACTTTTAACATTTAACAAGTGACTATTTGCATTAGAATTATATTTATATGACTGGATCCCTTGGATTCATTTATTTATTTCATTAGTGACAACCTTTTGGGGCATTTTGCATTTTCACAGCCATAGATAGTGGAGTGACTTGGATAAGCAAGCTAAAATGAAACGGAAAAGCAACAGAAAAGCACAGCTCTTCTGTCTTCTAGGTACCTTGTTTTCACTCTGGCATGTTTGGGGTCCTGGGGTTTTACTTTCAGGGATGAAGAATTTATAAGATCAAAGCGGATTATTTCCCATGTCTTCTGCTCTTGCATTTCTTTTTCTCTTCTTCTATTACAAAAATGGTTTGTAGGTAAATATTGTCTCTGTGGCTAAATAATAGCAAATTGCCATCACAGCCCATTGCTAACACTGCCAACATAGCCCTAGGGTTTCAAGACACAATCAGTCTCTAAATCAACAAAACTTAGCTCCAGAGGAGGGTGATCTGGGAAGCTTTTCTTTTCAGTTCTCTCATATGTTTTGTTTTAGTTTAATGTGTTTGTCTGGATAGTTAGACACCATGGTGATAGAAATCATAAGAATAAATAGGAATAGACAGAAAATAATGAAAAAATACAATTCAAACTTGGGAAGACTAGGAATGATACTAGTATCAGAGCACTCTCTTTTTTTCCCCCAGGATTCAGTGAGGGAGAAATTAAAGAGGGACTTTGTGGCTGAGGTGGGCAGATCATGAGATCAGGAGAAGGAGACCATCTTGGCCAACATGCTGAAACCCGGTCTCTACTAAAAATACAAAAATTAGCTGGGCATGGTGGTGCACGCCTGTAATCCAAGCTACTTGGGAGGCTGAAGCAGGAGAATTGCTTGAACCGAGGAGTCAGAGTTTGCAGTGAGCCGAGACTGTGCCACAGCACTCCAGCCTGGTGACAGAGCGAGATTCCATCTCAACTATGAAAAGGGTGGGGGAGCTTTGTGTCAGACAGACAAGTTGGTGAATAACTTTTCTAACAGTGTTATTTTGCTGACACTAGACTAAGAGAGCTAATTAGCATGCTGAGAGTATTTGACGCTGAAAAATAGTGCTTTTAGTTTTTGCTTTGGTGGGAATTCCTTACATGGCAGCTAAGCCAGCATTAAAATAGTAGGAAGCCAGTTAAAGTTGGGTAGTGTAATATGGTGGAAAAAGAAGAATCTTTGAAGACTAGAGTTTGAATTTCATCATCATCTTTTGCCGCTTATGTTGTTAATCCTCTGTGAGACTTAATCTCCTCATTTCTAAATCGTTCATAGTAATTGTTGCCTCAAACATTTGTGGCAGCTCAAAACACCAAACTTAAAGCTTCTACCACAGTGCTGGGCACAAAGAAGCTGCTTAATAAATGTTTACTCCATTTCCCATCGTCTTCAACCTTGTGAACCATTCGGGTTTTGCTATTTATCTGTTTACTTTCATTTAATGTTTTCTGTAAATGTAATAATAAATATACATTGAGGTAAAAAAATACAAAATAAACGTCCAGCGTACGCTTCACCCAGTTTTCATTTGGTTTTATTTAGCAAAGTAAGTGCCCAGGAAGAAGAAATGGCAGTCAGCCTACTTTGTTTCTGCTGCATGATGGTTGTCCTGCAAATGTCAGAATCACTGTTGTCTATCTCTCTGGCCCCTGCCTCTCCAAGGCCAGTGTCCATGCTAGGAAGACAAGGGCATGAATCTTTCCATTTCTCACAAATGCAGCCTGGCTGTGTCCATGTGAAAACACATGATTAAAACTGATACAATTCACATCATTTAGCTTTAGTAAGGGAAGCATGCAAGAGCTCAGAAATAAAAGAATCACATGATGCGCTCCTGTAAAACAAAAACAAATAGAAATTCAGGGGGGACAATCCAATCAAAGGTTTTAACTTTTGAGGAGGGTTTGGACGTGTGTTTCATCTTTCTGTTAAACATGGGTCCTGAACTGGAATGCATTATCTGTTTTTGTGGTTGTAGGAAAAAAATCAATAAAATATTAAATTTTTCTTATTATTCTAGCTCTGAGTTGCATTGCATCCTGGTGGACTGCTGAAAAATAAACTTACATTTTCTTTGTTATTAGCCTACTGACACTCTCACTGACCATCATGAGGGAGCCCAGCTGGGAGTTTAGAAAGCCAGTGCATATAATACTGTCTCTCTCCCTGGCTGGTGTGACAGACAGAAGTCTTTCATTTTACGTGAGTCGCTTCTGACTAATGTGATTTATCCAACAACACAAAGAGTATTTCTTTCTGACTTTATCATAAATAATTTAAATTAATAACATATTTCTCGGGAAAATATGCCAAACAGAAATTAGGAGTAGCCATTTTCCAAACTCTCCTGTAAATGCCAAGCTATTCTCAAGATGCTAAAACCAATTGAGAATCCAGTGCTGCATACACGTAGTTTTCATTGTTCTATCCTTCATACTTCTTACTTTTCTTGAGCATTGTATATCACTGCATTTTCTAATAGTTTTGCTGAGAAAGAAAACAAATTTAGATATTCTGTCTTAACTTTGCACATAAACCTAAATCCTCAAATATCATGTCGTCTTATTCTTAATCAAAATAGAACTCTAGGAGTAATTGATGGGAACAACATGCAAACTAATGGAATGTTAGAAAAGTTTGTTCTGTAAGCTTGGGCTGATGCCATTAGCCTCAGGGTAGAGGGAGCCTATTCCAGAATAAAAAGGCATGCAGCCATACAGATTCCTGGTACTGATGTCCAAAACCAAACTGAATGCATAATGACAACAGTTTGTTTCTTTGGATGAGCTAAAGCAGCTTTCTAAACATTGGGCAAGTTTCCTTCGTTAAGTAGGAAGAATTTAACTTGGGAGAACTCCACCAATTGGTCAACCTATATGTGTTGTGTTGAGAGCCTACAATGCATTTTTTGTGCTGTTCTCAAGGGTGTTGGAGGTTCTCAAAAGAGAATATCATGGTGCTGTTCAAAATAATTTACAAACTGGTTAGGAAAACTCAGCAAACATCCATGAAAAGTTAGAGAATAATGGAATAATGGAATGTTAATGTATGCTACTGATTTTAAGTGTAATAGGAATTCTTAGAAGGGCAGGGTCAATGTATGTAGAAAAAGCTGGGAAAGGTTTCTTAGAAGAGATTTGAGCTTAGGTTTTAAAAATGAGGTATAAAGGAGGAAGTAAATCACAGGCCAAGTAAACAGTATGCATCGCCATTGGACCACAATGCATACAACAGAGAGCGACAAGTGAAGTGCATGGCAGGAAGGAGTCAAAATAAGGATGGAAACATAGGGTGGAATCAGGCTATTTAGATTAAATGTGGCAAGAAGGAGAACGCTGCTGAAAGATTTTGAGCTGAGGAGTGGCCCAACAGAAGCTGCACTTTACCAAAAAAAAAAAAAAAAAAAAATTAGCAATTGTGCTAGATACATTTCAGGATTAATTTATCTTGAGGTTGGACTTTAAAAAATTTTTTCTTCTTCTTTTTTTTTTTTTTTTTTTTTTTTGAGATGAAATCTTGCTCTGTCCCCAGGCTGGAGTGCAGTGGGCCAATCTCAGCTCACTGCAACCTCCATCTCCTGGGTTCAAACGATTCTTCTGCCTGAGCCTCCTGAGTAGCTGGGACTACAGGTACCTGACACCATGCCTGCTAAGTTTTGTATTTTTAATAGAGATAGGGTTTCACTGTGTTGCCAGGCTGGTCTCCAACTCCTGACCTCAGGTGATCCTCTTGCCTTGGCCTCCCAAAGTGCTGGGATTACAGTCGTGAGCCACCATGCCCAGCCTAAAAACTTCTTTAAAGAAGTAAGAAAACTACCCTTTCTCTAAAAGTAAGTGAACTAGTGTGAAGGGCTTAAGGTTTACATATTTCAACTTGATCATCAAAGTCCTAGTTACTCTAGGGTCAGAAAAACATCACAGGCATTAGCGTCAAAAGCTTTGCAGAGTATAGATTTAGTTTTGATACCTGGATCTGTACTTCATATATGTTTGGCTTTGGTCTGGTAACATAATTTGTGTAATCTGCAGGTCCCTCACTAGTTGTGGTAGGTAGAGTTTTAAGATGACCCTCAATGATTGTCATCCTCATATAATTTCTTCCCATGGAGTGTAAATAGAACCTATGAATAGGATGAGGTTTCACTCTCATGATTATGTTACATTATCTGGCAGAGGGGATTTTGCGATTGTAATTAAGGTTACTGGTCAGTTGACCTAGAGTTAATCAAAAGAAAATTATGTAGATGGGCCTATGCTAATCACATAAACTTTTAAAATGTGCAGCTAGAGGTCAGAGATGGAGAAACCAGGAAGATTTAAGGTATAAGAGAGATTCTTCTGTTGACCTTCAAGAGTTTGGCTTCTGGGTTCTACTAGCTAACTTCAAAAGCGAGCATAGAAGAGGACACTGAACCTCCAGTGAGACCATAGCTCAGGTTGACACCTTGATTGCAGTCCTGTGAGACACTGACGAGAGAACTCAGTTATACTCTGCCCAGTATTTTGACCTACAGAATAGATGATGTTTTAAGCTATTGAGTTTGTTGCAATTTGTTCCACAACAATAGTACACCAATGCACTGTCAAACACAGATGATGAAAATACTTCAGTCATCCTGACAAAATTAAATGAAATAAAACAAATAGTGAAGGCAAAATGCTTAACACTGTGACTGGTAGTAAGCATACAATAAATATTAGCTATTGTCATACTTGTTTTTATTATGTATTTAGGAATAGCAATAGGATTAGTAGAAATATATTCTAAAATTAGTTCTCTTAAAAGAATGAGTCCTGGTCAGTATGTAGATAGTTATAACAGTGTTTCTGAACTCCCTGAGTATATCTGCTGGTGAGATCAGTCAACCACTTTGCCTGTTCACGTTAGCAAACTTTTACATTACTCCAGTTGGCAATCTCTAGCTGATTGTTGGGGCTGGAGCAATAGAGCACAATCCTGAATGCATTAAAATCACACATCGATGGCCCTAATACATTTGGCATCATCAAGAATCAATCTCTAGAACTAGGCATTAATACGAGCTGTTAACACACAGCATTAGCATTCCGACAAGTCAAATGACATCTACAGGAATAACATTCATGAACTAAGTAGTGAAATTTAAAATATTTAGCAATTGCTATAATATAGGCACTGCAGGCAGCCAGTATGGCTATCCTGCAAAACTGAATGTTAACTTTGTTTGTTCATCCAGCATTCAATGATAATATGTCTCCATTTTTGGTCACCCATATGATGGATGATGGGTGCTCAAGATTAACTTCTGCCACCAAGGACCTCACAGTCTATTAGAAGAAAGAGAAAGAAATGGAAGTCGCTGATGACAATGCAGTGATATAAATACTTCAGTAGAAGCATGTGCTAGAAACTTTGGCTTCTGACAGCCAAGATACAGAAAAGGTGTCCTTTAGCTGTCTCAGCTGAAATCAGAAAATAAAGTGCTGCTTGGAGCTTGAATTCAGACTTGAGACTAGATAAGTGGGAATTGCTCAGACTTTGTTGGAGGGGAGGGTATTTCAGGCAGAGGAGACAGCCTGAGTCAAGTTGGAATAAATGAGAAAGGCATATTTGCAGAAGTTTTGTATAGAAGGGTTGGAGTGGAAAAGGTGTTGAGGCTATATTATGAAGGCACACATTAAAAAGTTTGTCTGATGGCATGAGACTATTTTAAATATGGTTCAGACCAATTAAGATTTTTATTTTCCAAAACAAATCTAACAGTAGTGTGGGTAGTACATGATAGTTTAGTGGCAGGCAAACTTGAAAGCAGGAATGCCAGTTAAAATGGTATTGTGGCAATTAACATGGGAAGAGCAAAGATAACTTGAATCAAGAAAATTCTGGTGGGAATGTACAAAAGAGGATAATTTAAAGAATTACTTAGAAATAGAACCAAATGGAGTTAGTAATTGATTAGATGTAGGGGTAGGAGGCATGAAGAAAATTAGGATGACTGTCATATTTTGGGGTTGGTTGACTGTGTAAATGATTGTGCTATTTACTGAGGTAGATAATTCAGAAAAAGAAAGATAATGAGGTTATAGGCAAGCCATGTTTTAGGTGCCTATGAGAAAGCCAGGTGGAGGGTTCATGAAACAATTTTAAAAATTGGTTTGGAATACAATGGAGTCAAGACTACACATTCAGGAGTGCAACAGACATTTGATAATTGCCTACTCTGCATCGATTCTCCCTTCTTTCTTAATAACAGTACTCAGATTTTATTTCAGGTGGCCATCCTTTCCCCCATCTAGTCCATGTCTTTTGGAGGAAGTTGACAGTACTCCAAGCTCTAGGAGTGTGACCTGATTAGCCTAAACTAATCTGGCACATTCCCCAAAGGTGGTTCTTCCTACTACCTCCCTCTTTCCCTCCCTCCCCTTCCTCCCTCCCTCTTTCCCTCCCCTCCCTCCCTCCTTCCTCTCTCTCTCATATATATATATATATATATATATATATATATATATATACACACATATATATGTACACACACACACTTTTGTTCTGTCATTCCTCTTTTTTTTTTTTTTTTAACATTCTTCTATTTATAATCTATGGTGTCCTAACTAGCATAGGGTATTATTAAATACTGTGAAGGATCTGATATTTTATCTTTCTTTAAAATTAACAAGTTAGTTTGTCACAATTTCAAGGATTATGGATGCTGATAGAAGACATGGAACTCCTGGGTCCAAATGAAGGATAGTTTATTACTCACAGCAATAGCAGTAGCCAGAGTACCGTCATAGGGTAACTTAAAGCATGTCAGATGGCAGCTATACAGTTAGCAGGTTGTATCTCAGGAGTGGAAACCTGAGCTTAGGGAACCTAAATCTTTTACAATGGACAATAAATATGGCTGCTTTTGTTCAGGAGGAGGACCTTATATCTTCCAAGCCTGCAGGGAAATGTACCCTTTTATATAGAAGGAGACACTATATCCATGTTCCAAGGCTGTTCACTATTAAAAAGATGGTTTCAGACAAAGGGAAGTTGGTACCTCTCTTCATAAGACATGAAAGAATATGACAGGCTTATGGAGAATATCCTCCCAACAAGAAGCCTCCGTGTTTAGAAGATATCACTCTGGTTGAGTATATAGAATATATACAAAGTTTCAGAACTAAAACTCCAGAGCCAGTAGCGTTTTAGAGGTAGATAGAAGAAGAGAAGCCTATGGGAAATGGTGAGAGGTGGCAGCCAGAGAAGGAGGAAAATCAGAAACCAGAGGAAGGTTATGTGAGGAGGTAATGACCATCAGTGTTAAACACTCCAGAGAGGACAAATGAGGTGTGTCAGTGGCTTTGGAAATGAGAAAATGAGTCCAGCAAGTGAGGATGGAGTCCAGATTGCCATTAGAAGAGACGCTTCTTCCAAGCAGGTTGGCGCAATGAGTGGGAGACACTATAACAGGCACATTAGAGGAAAGATGATGAAGTAGAGGTGAGTTTCTTTTTCCCTTCTCTTTGTGAAAGAAAACACATCATGGCACTATGTAGAGAGGTTTCAAAGTGCCACCCATGTGAATGCATATACAACACTCAGTCAAGGTAGATGTATGATTCATACTCCTCAGCATTCAGGTACATAGAGACATTACCGTTCTTTAGCATTGGGATACAGTTTAGGTTGTGGAAAAGGCATGGGCTGTGGAGTTAAGCTGACTTGTATTCAAACACAGACTCTGTAATACTGACTCTGGATTCTTGGCCTGAACCTAGATTTCGTCATTACGAAAAAAATTTGGGAGTTGTTAAGATGCTAAAGCACCTAGCAGAGGGCCTGACACCTTAGTGGTAATTATTTTTAAAAAGTGGAACCTTCTAAACCACTTTGAGGGCAAGAGCTAAGACCTCAATGGAATTATTATATTAGCCTCTGCAGAGGCAGTAGTGACAGTTTGGGACTTGTGATCTAACTCATGTACTGCCATTTCCCCCAGGCAGTATATAAGGGAAGGAAAAAATATCCTCACCACCGGTCTCATATATATCATTGCTACTCCCAGGCATACCCATCAGTTATTTTAGCTTTTGTTTTTACACTAAAACTATTATTTCATGTTTTAAGTTCATTAGCCAGACTGTGTATTCTTTATTCACCTTGACAAATCATCCTTTGATCAGAGAAGACATTTGCGGCTATAGTACCAGAAGTATAAGACCAATGTGCGACATGCTGTTTTACATAAAATCCAAATGCTTTTTTTTCCCTTTCAGAGAGGCTAGTGGGAGGATTAGAAGGCAAATTGACAGTTTAGAGGCCTATGTAAGCACTGAATTCATTTTTTACTCTTTAACATATAAAAGCGATTATATTAAATTGACGCTAAATGCATTGTTATGGGGCGTTTATGACATCTCATTTAAAGAATTGTGGTGAATCCTTTAGAGAACACTGATTTGCAACCACCAGCTTCTGTCATGAATGCAACCTTCAGCATGGTACTTGCATAGCAACTAATTAAGCAACTAAAAGATAAATAGGAGGCTTTTACATTTTTAATTTAAAAGCTTCCAAATATAATTGTTGTTATTGCACTACCAAAGTATGGTGCAGCAGTCTGCATGTGAAACCTCTTAATCTCATTGTCATAATTAATTTTGTAAATAAAAAGGTCTGAGCTGGGAGTAGGAGATACATTATTTGTTGTTTTTTCTTAGCGTAACTATGGTACTGGTTGTCTTTGTAATTAAATAATATTTTGGTGTGATTTTTCTCTAAAATCAATGATTAGTTATGTCAATGATTTTGTCCAAATATGATTTAGACTTTTAAAAGTTCAATTTTTAACAATCTCGCCAGCTATAATTTAAAACCTCTTTGTATTTCTGCCTTATAAGTTTTAAGGAAGATAGAATCAGAATTTGGGTGGTCTTGAATTGTTCTTGATTATGGGTGTTCTTTTACTCATCAATGTTGATGCAGCATTTCCCTTCACTCTACCATTTTTAAAAGAGGAAGCATGATTTGTTTATTAATTGCCATGTTGTCTTCAAAGCCTGGTTGTTTCCTCAGAATATATGTGACCTTGAGTCTATCCCTCAGACTTTGAGTTATGAGAGGTAGAAATAGTTCTATATCTACCTAAAAGAAATGCTACAAGTAATACGCAGAGAGAAGAAGCAGGATGAACACCTAACTCAACACTTTCATCTTGCAATAGAGTAAGCTGGCATCCAGAGGTAGTGAATCATCTATGCCCATACTTAGGGCAGAAACAAGATTTACTGATGTTTTTGGGCTCCAAGTCCAGTGCAAATGGCACTATATAAAAGATATGTTTGGAATGTCTAAGATTATTCTGAAGCTATGAATATAGTTTCATATTCATAATTTTCAAAGTGAAACATCTGTTTGAAAAAAATGGGAGAGTATATCACGTAGAATTTTTGCCATCTTCTTTGCTCCAACATCGAGTGCTTAGAAATCCTGAGTTTTCAATTTGTTCTTTATTTTGGACATTTGCTGTCAATTAGAATTCATCTACGATGTCTAAAGGGACAAATAATGAAGTGTTTAATAAACCAATAGCCAGTGCAATTAAATCAGAACGACGTCTTTATTGAGTTTTTAAAAATCCCATTAACATGATTGAAGTTTTAAATGATCTTCTTAAAACTTAGTTCTTTCCTAATTACTATGACTGTTTTTGATGAAGATGAAATGTCCTCAAGGCTCCCCAGAACATATACTGCAAAAATCTTTTAAGGTTGATCAAGAGTTGATGAGGTAGCATGCCCCAGACTCCAGGACAATTCTTTTCCAATGACTGAGGTTGATATAATCTTCCTGAGAAAGCCAAAACCTTAACGTGACTGCATTTGTAGTAACCATGATGTCTGTACTATTTTGGAATAACTTATTATAACAGTGAATGCGCAACAGAAAGTTAAATATTAAATGATATTTAAATGAGAACATAAATATAGCTATGCATTATTCAGCACCAAGATAAGCTGATATTCAGATCAGACAGAAGGTCGCTGCCCCTTGGTGGTAGTCCTCTCAAACTCAGGCAGTATCAGTTTTTTATAATGAAGTCAGCTCTTTGCAGAAGCAATTTGCATCCTGGATAGGGAAAAGGAACACATCATCTGTTTTCAGCATAAGCACATTGTGCTGGTTTGATCTCTTCCAATGTGCAATGTGATGATTAAACATGCTGCCTCCAGATATGCATATTCAGAGTTGGCTTTTTCTGGGAATTCCCTTCACTAGGGAGACCACAAAGGTATCTCCTACTAGACTCCAAAATCACAGCCCCTCCACTGTACTAGTGGAAATAGATCAAGGGATTGCTTCCTCTTATCTGACTTCTCACATTCTTCTGTGCCCTCACTTGACTGGGAGTAGGAGCCCTAATCAAAATTAACAGCCCATCCTGAAGTTGGGCATGTTAACACTATTAAGCAGAGGTGGGAACCCAGGAGGTAAAATCTCCCTGGCTCGATGCTCACACAGTTTTCAACCAGTTTCCGAACATAACCCAGTTGTACAATAGTTTCTCCCCGCTCTGATTGATTGAGTGCCATGCATTCGTTTGCAGCTTTCTATGCCCTACTTTGTAACCATGCTAGCTGGAATGATTGAGGCGATTATTGCCAAAGTCTTTGTGACTTTTTTAATTAGATTAACTTGAAGACATGGAATTCTTTTTCCTGTAGAGAGCTTAGATGGATGTGTTTAAAAAAATAAATTATAGGCTACAAAATGTTTGTACTATAGCATAACGTCCTCAGTGAATTTGAATATTATAGCACATAAAATACCACCCCTAAAAATAGGAATACTTGCAGAAATCTCCAAAAGATATTGGTATTGTATGACCAGTCTCATGTTTTTGAAATTGTTCTTTTCTCTCTCTCTTCCTTCCTGCTAGACCAATTATGTGAATTGCTTGTCCCTCAGAGGTAATATGAAAGGTGAATCACTTCTTCTTTTTCTCCCCCACAGAGGTGATGAAGCTTTTGCCAACTGCCAATGCTATAAAGCCCAAATCTTTGGGAAACTTTCCAGTCTGACAGTTACATGTAGTATCATTTTCCTTTAATTTGAATATTGATTGAAAAAATAAGAACAGTAAATCAATAAGAGTTTACTTTTATAAAACATTTCTTTCCAGTTGAAAAAAAGTAGCATCTTTTAAAAAAATCTCACAATAAATAATCCTAAAAAACAGGTATACTCACTTATTTATCAATGAATATTTACTTATTGAGGCACTGAGCTAGAAGGTGCTGGGGTACAGTCAATATCCTTATGCACTTATGGTCTAGTAGGGGAGAATGACACTAATCAAATAATTACACAAAAAATAACATTACAAACGTGATTGGAAATGTGAAAGAAAATTGCACATGCTATAGTAAGGAGAATCCCGTACAACCTAGGGAAAAGATATGAAGGAAGAAAGAGAATTAAAGATTCAAAGAAACTAAATGTTGGGTACAGTGTTATCATGGACTCCCCTCATTGGTTAAACCAGACTTTCCAAATATAGTGTACTGATCCATTTTTGCATTGCTGTACAGAAATACTTGAGGCTGGGTAATTTATAAAGAAAAGAAGTTAAATTGGCTCACAGTTCTGCAGACTGTACAGGTGTGGCACTAGTATCTGCTTGGCTTCTGGCGAGGGCCTCAGGAGCTTACAATTATGGTAGAAGGCGAAACGGGAGCAGGCACACTATGGGGTAAGAGCAGGAGCAAGAGAGAGAGGGGGCAGGTGCTACTCTCTTTTAAACAACCAGATCCCATGTGAACTCAGAGTAAGAACTCACTCATCCCCAAGGGGCGGTCCTAAGCTGTTCATGAGGTATGTCCCCAAGATCCCAACGCCTCCTACCAGGCCCCATCTCCAACCATGGGGGTTTTATTTTAATAGGAGATTTGAAGGGGACAAATATTCAAACCATATCAAAGAGGAAACAGAGACTATTACGGCGTTATGATGGAGTTTCTTCCTTTTATGGTGGCACAGTCGTGTGTTGCTGAGCGATGAAAATATATTCTGAGAAATGCATTTTTAGGTTATTTTGTCATTGTGCGACCATCGTAGAGTGTGTTTACACAAACCTAGGAGGTATAGTCTACTATATACCTAGGCTATGTGCTGTGGCCTGTTGCTCTTAAGCTACAAACCTGTATAGCATGTTACTATACTGAGCACTGTAAGCAAATGTAACATAATGGTATTTGTGTTTCTAAATATATCTAAACATAGAAAAGGTGCAGTCAAAATATGGCACAAAATGGTCCACCCATATAGGGTACTTACCATGAATGGAGGTTTCAGGACTGAAAGTTGCTCTGGGTGAGTCAGTGAGTGGTGAGTGAATGTGAAGGCCTAGGACTTTACTGTACACCAGCGTGGACTTTATAAACACTATACACTTAGACTATACTAAATTATTTTTAAAAAACCTTTTTTCTTTCTTTAATAATGTATTAGCTCTAGTTACTGCAACTTTTAAATGTTTCAAAACTTGTTGACTTGTTTGTAATAACACTTAGCTTAAAACACAAACACGTTAAACTGTACAAAGTATTTTCTTTCTTTATGTTCTTATCCTGTCATCATTTGTCTATTAATTTTTTTTTTAACTTTTAGCACTTTTTTCTTTCTTGTTAAAAATGAAGACACAAACATATGCATTAGCCTTGGAACCCACAGGGTCAGAGCCATCACTGTGACTGTCTTCCACTTCCACCCTTGTCCCACTGGGAGGTCTTCAGGAGCAATAGCATGCATGGAATGGTCATCTTCCAGGATAACAATGCCTTCTGGAATACTTCATGAAGGACCTGCCTAAGACTGTTTTACAGTTAACTTTTTAAATATAAATTGAAGGAATACTCTAAAAGAATGATACCAAGTATAGGGTAGTAAATACATGAACCACTGATGTAGTTGCTTATTATTGTTATTATGATGTATCCTACATAATTTGTGTGCTATACTTTTATATAACTCACAGCATAGTAGGTTTGTTTACACCAGCATCACTGCAAATGTGTGAGTAATGCATTGCACTATGATGTTATAATAGTAATGGTGTCACTAAACAATAAGATTTTTCTGATCCATTATTACCTTATGGGACTACTGTCTTATATGCAATTCATCATTCTCAGAAATGTCATTACGCAGTTTATAGATGTATTTTCAATTGGTGCAAATTAATGATCTTTAATTGGTTCAAATTAGTAAATAAAAATAGAATAGTCATTCACAAAATGATCTATAATGATAAATTTGTTGTAATAAAATTGCATCTCCAAGGTTTCTTTAGAAACTCAGAATGCTATCCTTGGTCTATTTCAGAGAGGTACTTTCATTTGGATTGCCATATCAGTGGAATTCTTAAGGCATGGTGAGGTATCTTGAGGGAGGGCATCATAGTCCAATTTTGCTGCTACAAGAGAATATCTGAAACTGAATAATTTATAATTACAGAAATTTATTGGCCCACAGTTCTGGAAACTGGAAATTACAAGACTGAGAGGCATCTGTCAAGGGCCTTCTTGCTGTGTTATCTCATGGTAGGCGGGAAAAGGGCAAGAGAGAGCAAGAGGGGGCCAAACTCATCCTCTTACAAGGGCACAAATTCCAACCTGAGAATGGAGCCCTCATGGCCTCATTACCTTTTAATATCTGGCCTCTTAATACTGTTACAATGGCAATTAAATTTCAACATGAGTTATGGAAGAGGCAAACATTCAAATCATAGCAGAAGGTAATAAAATGTGTAATTATATTTAGTAATAGTGCCATTGTAGAAATTTTTCAGATAAGCATTTTTTAGACTAGCTTCAAAATACATACTGCAAATTACAGAATACAGAAGAATCTCATAGTGGATTTGCAAGTAAAAACTGAGAACTGAAATTTTTTTTACAATGGAAGACCAATAGCCTATACAGTTAGATAATTTATTATCTTGATATTGGCATCCAAGAGCTGTGGAGTGTGTGTGTGTGTGTGTGTGTGTGTGTGTGTGTGTGTGTGTGTGTTTATGTTGAAGTAATTTTTTTCTGAAGCAGAAAGAGTCTAAAGAGCAGGGTAGAAACCTGGCAGATGGTATCTAAATCCTAGTCTCAGTGCTACGGGCTCTGTCAGTTGGGAGAAGTTTACTTGTATCTACCTTATGTGGTTGGTTATTACAGTGATTAAATAATAGATGTATAACAAACTTTGTTTACTCTTTTTCAATGATTTGAATATCAGAGGAGAAGGTATTTCTTTATAACATAATAGTTTTTATGATCATAATGTCTTTTTTAAAAATAGCATATTTTAAATGTATGCCGTAAACGTTCCACGGAGAAATTATCCAATTAATTTTTACCATAACCTTTCATATAAATAAGGAGCTGATAGAATTTCCCATGCTTTGTAATGGAAAACACTGAACTGTCAAGATTTTTAGCAGGAGATTATTCCGATATGAAAAATGCTTGTTTAAAAGTGGTGCTATTTACCAAGAATTTATACATTCACAAAAGAGCTGTCATCTTCAAAATAACCATGTTATAAAATTCTATCCCTTTTAAAAATTACATTGCTTTTAGATCTCCTCTGGATTTTTTTTTTCTTTTTAAAAAAGTGTTTAAGCAGCACAAAGAAATCTTAATGTTTTATAGTCACATGGAAATTTTATTAAAACAAATGAATAAGTAAACAAGCAGTATTATTCTCACAAACCATTTACAGCCATCAACAATTTTTGTTATAAATTATTTTGATTGTTACAAAAGATCAACTTTGATTTCAAAATTAAAAAATGGACAATATTGACAGAATCCAGAAGAACATGTAAGGGACAGTACTGAAACAGATATTTTGAAACTATTTTGAACAATGTTATCATCAGTGGAGTAAGTGTCTGGTTTCCAAATTGGACTACACCGAAGTGAACAGCACTCATGTGATTGTATAAGTCACAGTATTCTTGTTATCTAAAAAAAATAATCATTTTATAGTTACAGTCAGATAATAATTGGTTTTCAGTTTGAGTTTAAAAATCAATTATGTTATTGATCATATTAAATAATTAAGTTCCATAAAGTTCTGGGGAATATATCAAGCCTTATTCTCAAGGGAGTGGTTAAAGGTGGAGATGAAGGCCTGATATTGGGGAGGGTCTTCAGCACTTTCCAATCAGAGTTCACCAAAGCATTACACTTTTATCTATTTTACTTATTGGGCCCTTGTAAGATAATTTAATTATTGCATAGAGTTTCATGACTTAAAATGTTTGAAAATAAACGTTTTACTGTTACCTCTTTAGAGATATCCAAATGTCATTGATTGCCTGCATGAGAATCCTGATAGAGACCATTTTAAGTTGGTAGTTTATGCTTCACATGGAAGACAAATCAAAATTATTTCACACCCGAAAATAAATATGATGTAAAAATGATACAGATGAATCTCTGTACTTTTTTATTAACATATCAGCGGGTTAGGAGTCATCTCTTACCTGACTACAGTTTAACAACTAAGCACTGTTGACAGATTGGTAACCAAGTGGCAAATGCCACTGATTAAATAGAAATAGTAACTATCATGGCCTTATGTTTGGCACATAATAGGAGATCTTTTTAGATGAGATTCACTCCCTATTGTGGTTATGATATTGGCATAATTTTTAGTTTTTTATATGGTCTTTGGTCTTGACTTTTTCCTCCCTGCCTCTCTTCCTCCCTCCCTCCCTCCCTCCCTCCCTCCCTCCTTTTCTCCTTTCTTTCTTTCCTTTTCTTTCTTTCTTTCCTTCTTTCTTTCTTTCTTTCTTTCTTTCTTTCTTTCTTTCTTTCTTTCTTTCTTTCTTTCTTTCTTTCTTTTCTTTCTTTCTTTCTTTCTTTCTTTCTTTCTTTCTTTCTTTATTTCTTTCTTTTCTTTCCTTCCTTCCTTCCTTCCTTCCTTCCTTCCTTCCTTCCTTCCTTCCTTCCTTCCTTCCTTCCTTCCTTCTCTTTTCTCTTGCTTTTCTTCTTTCTCTTCCTCATTTTTTCTTTTTGGTGATCTTTGTTAGAAAATAGAGAAACATCATCTTATAGCTAATTCTGCTACAATATTTAGGCCATCAAATGCTGACCCCATTTGACCGCGGTCTTTGCCCAATCTACTTATAAGAAAACCTAACATAGCAAGTTTGTTGCTGGACATAATGGCAAGAGTGTATTGGTGTCTACATCAAAGAGAAAGTCAGTGTTTGTTCGGTGTTGTTTTTATTGCCTCCAGAAACAGAAAGTTACTTGGTTATTGTCAGAATCCATCTTACACAAGTAGCTAGAGTTTAGTCTCTTCTTCCATGCCCCTCCTACCCCACTCCCTTCCTTGTTGAGTGAGTCTTATTAATGCTAACATGAAAGGTATAGAGGGAAACATGTATTCTTCTCCAGAAGGCAGTGGCTTAGACAGTATTTTAGCTTAAGTGGAAAGAATGAGGGATTTGGAGAAAAAAGTATCTGGGTTAAAATCCTAACCAACTACCTTGAAGAGTTAGTGTGAGGCTTAAATACCACAAAGTACAGTCAAAAATAAGTGGCTGCTGATATTATCTTGTTAGGGAAATAACATCCTTTAAGACTCAGGAGGATAACATAGTATTAATATACATGAAATGTCTAAGTAAATTGTGGTAGTATTTTTATGTGTCTGCTTTTAAGTCAGGTATTTTAATGTCACATTAAAAAGCCTATGACAAAGCCTAGAATCCTTGTTTCACCTAGAATCATTGTTTTAGTTAGTTGAAACATTTAGTTTTTCTTTTTTATGTACTATTTTCTTTCTTTCTTTCAAGCATCTATTTTCCTACTTCTGTAATTTGTATAGAAAGTAACTTTAGAGGAAGGAGGAGGATATAGTGGAGACTATGAAGGGCTATTGTCAGAATATTTTCTAACTGTAATAATTTCTTTTCCTTTTTTTTTTTCTTTTCTTTCTTTTATTTATTATTATTTTTTTTTAAGATGGAGTCTCACTTTGATGCCCTTGGTGGAGTGCAGTGGCGCAATCTTGGCTCACTGCAACTTCTACCACCTGAGTTCAAGTGATTCTCCTGACTCAACCTCCTGAGTAGCTGGAATTACTGGCGTGGGCCACCATGCTGAGCTAATTTTTGTATTTTACTTGAGATGGGGTTTTACCATATTGACCAGGCTGGTCCCGAGCTACTGAGCTCAAATGATCCACCCACCTTGCTTTCCCAAATGCTAGGATTACAGGCATGAGCCACCACGCTGGGCCAATAATTTCATAACATTTTTGTAGTCCTCTTTTTGCTTAAACCAACAGATTAAGTTGCTTGTGAAAATTCAATTGATAGCCACTCTTTTCCTACTTTGACAATTTCAAAATTTCCTGGTTTTAACTTTACCAACTGCTACATTTATCTACACAATTCAAACAGAGTTGAATGTACAATGTTATCTTGTTGGGCATATTAATACAAATATAAATACACTTGTAAATAAATTATATCCATGCTTATACCCAACATAAATATAGTCTTCTAAAAATTAATAATATAAGATATACTTCTAATATATTGTGCTTTTCTGACTTTCTGAAGATAAAACTCAGTGCTGAAACAGAAAAACATTTCATCACCTTGAGTTGGTTGATCCTTTTCCCTACTCTGTGATGCTTCAATATTAAAGCTCATTTAATAAGTTCTATTTGGACACTACGTTAACCCTCAGGCCACAGAGTATTGGCAAATAGTTGATTTCGTTTTTTCCCATTGGCATGGCTGCCTTTCACAGCAGCACTCCCTCCCTTTCTTTTGTTTAAATTGGCTGCAGTATTTCTTGCTTAAGGGATTTACCAGAATGTGGCCATACCTGGGATTGAGCTAAAATCAGGATAAAGAACTGGGAATAGGAAGGCTATAAACTGACCACTGGGTGGGTAACATCATTCTTTTGACTCTTCAGAAAAACACATACAAGCCATGAGCTCTGACTTTCAGAGGTGGAAAAATGAACAGAACATATGGTAAAGTTAAAAATTACTATTAATAAATGGAAAAGCTATTTCCCCAACAGACATTTCATTTTAAGATTGTCCTCTACTGGAATAATTTATTTCACTCTCTCATCTACTTGAAATGGACAACAGGCTGAAAATTATAAAGAACAGTCAAAGCAGAAGCAAGAAAGCAATGACTATAGTATCTAAGAAGTATGTAGATTCGAATTCTTGTTCGAAGGGTATTTACAGTTTGCCAAAGAGAACATTAGTTCACACTATTATGAGTCTCAGATTGAATAACATATAACAAAAATGCTTAGAAATAGAAGACATTATCGTCGTTTATTTATGCCTTTATTTGAAAACATTACATTGAGAAAAAAAGGAAAAGGGGATCTAAGCCACGGAAAAGCTAGGGCAACTCTGAATATATCTGAAAGAGTTTTGTAAGAGTCTATGTCAAATGCAGCACTTTAAAATTCAATAATATATACTATAACTGGACTAATTTAGACTTTTTTCTGTATCTGCATGATATTTCATAATGCTATGAATCTGAAAGGAAGTGGTGGAATTATTAATTTAGTGGTTGTTAAGACATTTAATTTAGCCTTCACTGAATCCATCAAACATTATCCTCCCCCTTTTTCTTTCCACCTGTCTTTTTTTTTTATATCAGTATAAACAAAGATTTCAAACAAGGTAGACAATTGTCCTTTCATAACTTTTTTGTTGTTGTTGTCTTAAGGTTTTTTATTTGATAATATATTGGCTAGAAACCGAAACTGATTGATTGATGTAGTAATAAAAGTGCAAAAGCAAGCAAGCTCTGGTCATTGCTCATTAAAAATTGTTGTGTAGGTGCAGCACTGGTAATATATATTGGCCATAAGCTTACGCTATCACTAATTAGTACTTCAACAAATGTGTTTATTTACACCTAATGTGCTAGTCCAGCAGTATTTAAAGTATGGTCTAGAGGCCCCTGAGTGTCTGCACAATTCTTTCAGGGGATCTGTGAGAATTATGTTTCTTTTTCACTCTCATTCACCCACCAGTAAACAATGGAGTTTTCCAGAGGCTACATGAGACTTGATGGCATCATCTTTCTGATGGCTAATGATATGTGTGCTTGTGGATTCTTGTGATTAAAATTTTTCTCAGTTTTAATTTTGAATATAGTTATTATTGTTAGCGATAACCTACATAAACAAAATCTCTTTTGAGATCCCTAACAATTTTAAGCATGTAAAAAGTTTCCGAAATCAAACACTTTGAAACTTTTGCGCTAGAAAACACATTAGTTAAAAATTAATAAAGAGTAAGTAAGGTATAGGTTTACTTAGGCTCACTCTTTCTATTCTTTGATATGATAGCACAGGCAGGAAGAAATACACTTAAATATATCAAGTCCAGCCATCCATTCAGTTCGTTCCTCATCATTTGGGTTTGACTGCTGTGTTTATGGAGCCAAACTCTATCTGAACTCAGTATTTTAAAATCAGTGGTTTTATATAAACTCAAATGCCTCGTGAAAGGTTATGCCAGATTTGTGTTTCTCAAGAACTGTGTACAAAATGTCAGTGTCCACATGTGCACTTATGAGAATATGTTAGTGATGACCATTGGCCAGTTGGAGGTTACAAGATAAATACTTTTACGCCTTTAGTATGTGCTCTGATGAAAAACGAATACATCAAATAAATATATTGATTACCATTTAGCAATGTGTATTTGTGTAACATGATTCTGAAATGTAAAAGTTGGTATAATTTCAGAACAAGGGTGATTAAAAATAAAGTCCTAATAGTGGAGTTACATTTTTGATATTTTGACGAGCATTAGAGGTTTTTGTTTGTTTGTTTTTGATACACAGTCTCATTCTGTCACTCATGCTGGAGTACAATGGCGCGATCTCAGCTCACTGCAATCTCTGCCTCCTGGGTTCACGCAATTCCCCTGCCTCAGCCTCCTGAGTAGCTGAGATTACAGGGGCGTGTCACCAATATCCAACTAATTTTTGTATTTTGGTCAAGGTGGGGTTTCACTATGTTGGCCAGGCTGGTCTCGAACTCCTGACCTCAAGTGATCCGCCCGTCTCGGCCTCCCAAAGTGCTGGGGTTACAGATATAAGCTACCTCATCTGGCTGCATTAGAGGCTTTTATGCATTTTATAAATGAAACTTAAATATTTCATTTAAGGGCTAGTTATGTCTTGCCTTCCACCAATGTTTATTTATCAGGGATGTAATGTGTACGCAAGGCTTTTTGAATACACCAATAAATAAGACATAGATTTTGCTCTCAGAGAGCTCACAATTTATAACACCAAATGCATAGTGACCTAGAAGTGGAGATTAGAAAGTATTTAACTCTTAAGCTTCATGGAAGAAAGTTTCACAGACAATGTATGGTAGATGTGGCAGATGGCAATGGTATTTCAGATATAGAGAGTTTCATAGGTGAAGACATGCTTATGCTAAAATAATTGATGTGTAATAGAAACATCAAGAAGCTATAAGTTATGTGGGTAGTGCAGGTAATAATGTAGAACTTTAGTTTGAGATTAGGCTGTAAAAAGATTTGCTAGGCAGTTTTAAACAGTTTGAATTTTATTTAATCACTGGCAAGAATTGCACACCCAAGAGTCTGTGTGGGCCAGGCAAATGATGTGAGCAAAGTATTGCATAAGCGCCCTCCTTTGGTTTGGTTTTGTTTTCCAAGTTTTAAACATATACCTTTCGTGGTCTTTATTATAATGCTGCACTGGAACCAGTATAAGAGCTATTTGTTAGCACCTCTTCTCAATCTGGAGTTCAGTGATTTCATGTTGGTAGCTTCAAACCTGGCATGGTGAAAATATTTGCACCATGGAAATCAGCAAATGTAACACATCAGAGTTTTTTTTTTTGTTTTATTTTGTTCACTACTCTTTTGAGAGCCTGTTCAGCAGTAAAACACTGCTTCCCCACTTGATAAATGTGCAGAGGAATATTTATCTACCACTCAAAAATTGACCAAGCAACCCAGTACATGGCAACTGACAACCTCAAATTTGAGAAAACCTCGTGCACCTAAAAGAAGACAGTTGCTATGCAGTTCCTATCTAGGTAGGAAAAGGGGCCCATATTTTCAGACCATCTTAATTCAATAAGAAAAGACACATATCCATATATATTGAAGTAAAATCTCCTAGTGTGTCAGTATTAGAAGCTAATTTTATGCTAATAGTAATAAATATTAATAAACTAAATTATGCTCTCATTGATGTAGGCAATGAGAAGTCATTGAAGGTTTTTAGGCACAGTGACAACATGATGAGTTTTTATTTCAGAAAAGCAGGTCCGGAGGATGTGTGGAGGACAGATTGAAAAGAACAAACACTAACAGGAACCTCAATCATGAGGATGGTAGAGACTGATTCTACAGCATCAGGGAGAATCAGCATGAGGGCAGAGTTAAAATTCTATCTCTACATAAGTCAGTTACATCCCTGCTTTCCAGCAATGGCCTACACATTTCTTCCCGGCAAGCTTTTCCCAAAGGCACACTAGGGTTCAGTCAATAGACGGAATAAGGACTGGTTTTCTCATCTGCAAGAAAAACTTTCAGAGCAGATACCCACGTGATGGAGGGTCAGTATATTTATCTGTATAAAGAACAGTATCAGTATTGATTCCATTGCAAGATACCTTTGGAAATGGCAGAGCAGATGCTAGCATGAAAGATGTTGTCTATATCAAGTTCATTGACATATTTGTTTTCCAGATTTAAACCCGGATATTGGCAGATGACTTTATCTGTGCCACATACCTGATGGCTATATTCCAACAGAATGAAATATGTGAAATGAAACAAAAGTGCTTTTGAGTGCCTTGCAAAGTCAATGCAAATGGGACCTTGGCATGAATTTCCCTAGAAAGCTGCCCAAATTCCCCGTCATTTCTTCCTTCCTTGCTGGTTTGGGTAAATAAAATATTTATGATTTGGTAATAAAATCTTCTAAATACTAAGGCCTTTCACATGTCCACAGGGTGTGGGAATCTCCAGAAGAACTGAAAACACCACAACTTAGTCAAAGGCCTTAAATAGGACTGTGCTCCTCTTCAGTCTCCTCTTGATGTTGCTCTCAGTCTCCAAGAGTCGAGGGCAAATGCAGTCTTTTGTTTGATTTCCTTTTGGGAAAATATCCAGGTTGTGTTCATGCCAAGAAATGTCCCTTTTGAAATCATTTAATTTTTTTTCAAATTCATAATGAGTGAATTCTCTTGACTACATGGTCCATTGGATCAGCCATGTTGGTTTTTTAAACTGTAGAGGGAACAGCAGCTGCATGTGTCACTACTAATCTTTGCCCATTGCTGTTAATCCTTGACATGACCCTAACTCTTTCTCAGCTGAACACAAGGAGCATCACACCAACTGCAGGACACCTCCCGCTTCTCTCCACCCCACCCTGCTCCAGCCTTCCAGGCTCTTAAGAACTTCTCTCCAGGTCTCAGTTTTCTGCTGTGTAAAATGGGGACAAGGGAGTAGTTATCACATGATGATGTGAGAATTAACTGAGAAAATGCATGTAAAATGCCTAGCAGAGTGTTCAGGATGTGGAAAATATTTGATAAATTTTGATTATTATTGCTACTGTCATTGCTGTGGTTGTTGACGTTTTTACTCTAGATAAAACGTTCAAGAGCAAATGTTAGCTAACTTAGACACCATAGTCAAATGCGGAAGGGAAACTGAGCCTTTGATATTTTAGCAGCATTATCTGATAATATCATCTTGTATCCCTTGCCCCAATACCTGCTGGGTTCCCTACTACCTGCATCTCCCGGTACTCACAAGTTCTTCATTTTGTGGCAATAGTGGAAATCTAATCTGGTACTGTGGCTATTCTTTTAGGCTGTACTCTTGCTCTGGAAGCCTCAAGACTGGGGGCCTTTGCTTATGGCGTCCGCCATCTGATATTAGAACTGCTCACCACTTAATTGACAGCACAACCTACACCTAAGCCTGTCTGCTTTTGCCTATAATTCTTATGTTATAACCTATCCCCATCTCCTGATATTTTATTCAAGGTCATCTCTTTTGTGTCACCTTTAACCATCATCTACGCTGGTATACATATATTTATTACTGCTTCAGCCATGGTATTTCCCCTAGATTCCTACTCTGCCCCTCTCCATTTGCTAAGGAGCACTTACTCACACTTCAATTCTAAGAACCCTTCATTCAAGGCCAGCAACCAGGCTTAACTGTATTCCCACATCCCTGGGGATGACTTTCACTTCTACCTCTGATTTCATCAAGACAGGAGTAATAGCCTGGCTCTTGGAGGTTGTGGTACTATTCTCTCTCAAGGAATTTGAGCTGATTCTCTAGCTTACAGGTGCTCTGCTTCCACCCCAAGAAGGTGTACACCAATACAATCCTGGCTGTAGCTACACAGTATTAGCACCCGACTTCACAAGTTTAAGGGCTCAAGGTCCTTCACAGGACTGCCCTCACTTCAGAAGCTAGCCACGCATCTTGGGAGAGCACCTGCACTTCTGACTAGCTATAAATTTGGGGTTGCCATGACCCCTTCATGGTCAATAATTCTAACATTCTAAAACAACTCACAGTACCCACTAAAAGCACTATACTTATGATTTTCGTACATAAAGAAAACACACAGAACGAGGACCAGCCACAGAGCTTCCATGCTCTCAATGGAGTCTCAGTCCATCACCCTGTTCACTCATCTGAAAACTCCTCTGAGCCTCTATATCCAGACTTTGTTTTGAAATTTGATGACACAGATATGCTGAATACATTGTTGGGTCACATGCTTGAACTCAATCCCCAGCCCCTGTCTCTTCCCTGGGGGTCAGGTTGGCCCAAAGTTCTGACTTTCTAATCCCATGTTTGGTCTTTCTGGTGACCAACTTTCATCTTGAAGCTATCTCAGGGCCACCAGGAGTTATTAGCATAACGAAAACATTACTGTGACTCAGGAGGGTTTTTAAAACTCTGCCAAGAACTAGGGACAAAGATATATTACTTATTATACAAGAGAGCTTTTACGATTTACTATCTCCCTCTATGGATCCTGAGCAACACCTTAATTCTCTTCCACCTTTAGGCAAGCTCACAGCCCTAAAATGTTGTGCAAACTGTAGGGGAAAGCAATATCTTTGAAAGGCTCATGGCTGAGGACACTATAGTAAAGACAGATTAACAAGAAAATAATAGAAATTTATTTAATATAAGTTTACATGACACAGGAACCTTCAGAAATGAAGATCCAAAGACACAGGAAAACTTGTTTATACTTAGATTTAATGAAGATGTGGACAAAAGGGTTATGATCTAATGGTAATAAACTAGGGAGACTTAGCAAAGTCTGTTTGCGTGGATTCTTCTGTGTGTCTGTGTCATCAGAGATAAGGCCACTCCTTTCCTCCAGGTATAAGGGGGGCTTCAGAGGAAGGTCAGATAATTCTTTTAGGGCATTCTTCAGGGGTGAGAGTGGAAGGGGGTCAAAGAGAACTTCCTGATTCTGCTATTTTTTCCAATGCCATGGTGCCATATTTTGGAGTAGCATGTTCTGAGTCCCATCAACATTTTTGTTTGCCTTCTCTACTCAAGATCATTAAGCTCAGTTTCCGAGGAAACTGACCATCAGTCCCCAAATTCTTGACCGATTTTTCTCTGAGGACTGTTAGAGTCTTTTGGGAATAGGACTCATGGTGGACTATCCAGATAGCTCACAGTTTTCTAGACGCTTGCAAACCAGGATCCCGTTAAGGACCTTGCTACAAAGGTAGAACTTCTATTTAAAGTAGGTCACTTCAATGTATCTTATGCCAAGCCATCAGGCAGAGTTTCTAGGTAGAACACCACTGTTTAGAGGTACAGGTAGGCCATTAGACACATGTCTGGATGCCTGCCAGGGAAACATGGCTTAAATCTCAGGAGCTTATGTAAAATACTATAATATGTCCAAACAGTTATACTGTTCCATGATTAATAGACATTTTTTGATCACCCTCCAAACTGTACATTGTCTTATTTCTCCGGTGGAGCTAGAAAAATAAATTCATTTAGAATTTCTAACATCATGTGCCTATTTCACTAATCCAGGGAAAACTGGCAACCTTTTTAGAAAATTAGCATTCAAAAGAAATTTTGATTTTTTTTTTTTTTTTGGATTTGGAATCTAGCTGCAGGTATTTTTACTCATTTGCTCCAATTTATATCTAGTGACATGTCTGAATGGTCCAAGGATACCAGATGCCATTTGCTAAATAAATGATATCCCCTGACTCCGGAAGAATCAATAACCTCATGTGTTTGAGCACTTAACTTTGGAAACACATTGTTTACTCTGATCTTCCATAGGATCAGGTTGACATATGGATGCTTAATCAAGTATTTAAAGCAAGCATAAATAACAGGGACTTTACATATGTAATATCCATAAACTTTAAGACTTACTTTTCAATTTTTTTATACTAGAATATCTAGTAAAAGTCACTTAGAACATATTTTAAAATTTAACGCTTTAACTTTAGTTCCTAAAATGATTTGGGGAAATTATGCAAAATGTGGTGTGTAACTGTGTTGTAATATAAGCAGATGTTTTATATATTTGCATAATTCTGTTATATGTTTGTAGACCTCTAGAGTTAAATGAAATTTCCCTGTGAAATTTCAGAAACATTTGTGTGGTTTCTTCCTTCCTTCCTTCCTCCAATCCTTCCTTCTTTTCTTTCTCTCTTTCTTTTCCCTTATTGCTTTAATAAAGATAAAAAACATGAATGGTAAAAACCTGAATTTTCAGTACTAAGGTCATAGGTGTATAATACCAAACAAAAATGGAAATATTTTTAAAAAGTAGGAGTAAACACTAAAAAATTCCAGGAATTGCTGTATCGTAAAACAACGAAATCTTAGATTTGAAGGAGTTTCCTGGGCCTTTCCCTAAATTAATAAATTTCTTCTATAATAGGATCAAATTAGTTCCAAACTTTAACCTGCCTTTGATAATAAGTGTGCCAACTGAATAAATGGAAATGTATCTTTACTTCTTGGGTAGAAACTTATCAATTTTGGCATTGCCTAGTAGATGATTCTTTTGTTCACACACTAGAATATTTTCATTAATGCATTTGTAAAAACGAATAATTTTTGCTCAGAAAAGGATGCCTATTCTCTTTGTTTTCTTACATTTAAAGTGAATACCCTTATCAAATCTTTTTGAAACCAAAGTTTTAAAGAATAAGGACACTAGTAAATCACTCATTATTTATTTCTATGCAAAAAAAAATTAAATTGGCAGAAATATGGAAAGCTGACGTTTTAAAGATATAAATTTCCAATAAAAACAATAGATGTATACAATGGTAAGAATCAAGTAGTACTTCAATTAAGATGATTATTTATATACTTTTTAAAACATTAGCAAAAATTTCACATATGTAGCAGAAATTTATCTAATTATAAAACATGAACATGGAAATTTGGAAACCTATATCGCTGCAGCTTAAAACTGTAGAGAAAGAAACATCCCTTCTCCCAACCCTATTCTCACACATCAGTTTAATTTCACACCATTTCATTTCATATGTATTTATGTTATTTTATTGTGTGTTTAACATGTTGTTAGGTGCTATGGAAATTACCATGTAACTACAAAGATAGACACTAACAATTATTGACCATATACCATGAACCAGGCACTGCTAGGTGCATCACATAAATGTCTTATTATTCTCACTTTATGCAATTAGAACCAGTGAGATACAGCACCAGGCACACAGCTGTGAGTGACAAGAGACATGTTTCTAACCAAGGCCTGTTGTATTGCATAGCTCTCTTTGCACGTTATTGTGTGAAATACTTTTCCTGTTCAAAACAGGCTCAGAGTTCTATTGGCAACATGACAGTCACACATGAAACCATCAGAGACACAATTAGATCAAGTGCTAATATGAATGATATTGATTAACCTACCAGTTGATTGAAGAAAAGACCTTTTAATGAAGTCTTTTTATATTTAACTTTCATTGTCTCAAATTCTCTTTTAAAAACCGTAATTTCTCTAACTTCTTTTGACTTAAAATTCTCAGTGTAGAATGTTGGACACTAAAGAAAGACGCAAAGCGGAAAAATTCAAACCACCCATTATCTCATCACTTTAGCCGATATCCTTGCTGATACTGTTTTGCAATAGCTTATATTCTTCTGATTTTACTTCCATCTAAATATGTCTATGCAATGATGTTCAACAATTTGTCCGTGAGAAGTTCTGCAGGAAGAAAGTAGTGAAAACAAAGAATGGCCTGTGTCCAGTCAACAAGGAGTCCTGGAGTTACAGGCTCTTGTTGGGGTAATTTAGGAAGCCTGTAGGATGAGGGAGGTAAATAACGGAAGTCAATCCTGGCCAGGGGGCCAAGTGGCAATGTTATGGTGAGGAGAAGGAAATGAACAGGCAATGAGGGAGGATTGAGAGTTTGGGGAATAAAGAGAGGGAGTTAGGGTTAGATCCTACCCTGGCAGGGGAGCTCTGGGCAAAGGGACATATTTCTAAAGTAAAGTGGTAACAAGCTTTGCAGTGCCATGAGTGGGCAACAAATCTGCATTAGATAGCAGTCTCCAGAGAAACAAAAGCAGCAGTATGTATGTATGTGTGTACATATGTATATGTGTGTGCACATATGTACGTGCATGTGTATGCGTATACACAGAGAGAGAAAGAGAGAAGGCAAAGAGACAGAAAGGAGAGACAGATTTTAAGGAGCAAGCTCATGAGATTGTGGAGGTTGTCAAGTCTGAAACTTGCAGAGCAGACCAGCAGGATAGAGACCCAGGGAAGAGTTAATGTTGCAGCCTAGAGTCCAAAGGCAGGCTGGAGGCCCAATTCCTTCTTCTTCAGGGGACTTCAGTGAATTTCTTAAGACTTTCAACTGATTAAATGAGGCCCTCCCACATTATGGAAAGTAATTGACTTACCAAAACCTGTTGATTTATTGATTTAAATGTTAATATTGTCTTTAAAATACCTTTACAGAGACATCTAGACTGACATTTAACTAAACACCTAAGTACCAAGGCCTAGTTAAATTAACAACTAAAATCAACCATCACAGCATTTTTTAGATCACGCTTGTCCAACCCACAGCCCACGGGCCGCATGCAACTCAGGACGGCTTTTAATACAGCCCAACACAAAATAGTAAACTTTCTTAAAACATTATGAGATTTTTTTTTGCAATTTTTTAAACTCATCAGCTATTGCTAGTGTTAGTGTATTTTATGTGCGGCCCAATAAAATTCTTCTTTGAATGTGGCCCAGGGAAGCCAAAAGATGGGATACCTTTGTTTTATATAGTCTTTGAATGAAAGATCCCTAGAACCTGAACTATGTCAGGCACTGTACTGGATGTTGGTTATAAGATTAAAAAAAGCAGAGTCCTGCTTTTAAAGTGCTTACATTATTAATAAACCAGGTTAATACATAAATAAGTCAGATTTCAGATTGTGAGAAATGCAATGAATGAAACAAAGTCATGTGATGAAGTTTATAACAACACTTCTAGGTGGTTGCAACTTCAATTACTTATTTCATTGTGACCCACAAAACGGGTTTATGTTCCAACCTAGCAGTAAACTGATAGTTCACTAAAGTAAAAGTGTCATTAAACTCTGTATTTTCTCTTCTCGTGTGTGTGTGTGTGTGTGTGTGTGTGTGTGTGTGTGTGTGTGTGTCTATGTGTGTGCTGAACACATTCTGGTCATAACCATTAATTGATTTCACTCTCACGCATGAGTCAACAAAGGCCATAATTTATCTGGAGGGGTGGGGGAGATCCCTCTGCAGAGGAGATATTCGAAGTGATCTAAACTTTAAGAGTCAACCAGGGCAGGACAGCAGGTGGCTGGAGCTTATTGATGGAGGAAGAGAAGCCAATGAGGCAAGGTTGGGGGCTGGGCTGGAGGAGATCCCAAAGATTATCTTTTATTTTACATATAATGAGAAACAGTGATATGCTGTTGAAGGGCAGTGACATCATTTGTATTTTGAAATAGTTGCTGTAGCTGTTGTGTGAAGAAGGACTGTGACAGGACAAGACTGGAAGCTGAGAGGCTCATTGAAAATTTCCTGCAGAGTCCATGTAAGAGGGTTAGAGTAGGGATGCTAATGAGAGGTGAACAAATGCAAATATTGAAGCAAATGCAATGGCCTCAAGTAAGAAGCTTTGGAAAGAAGAAGAAAAAAGGAAGCATTTAAGATGTTGGATGATATCTAATTAATGCTATTTTCTAATTTGTCACAGTGTCAATACAGGTTAAGGTACTAATGAAGACTTCAAGGATTCTTCCTCTGACCCCAAAGCCCAAGTTACAAAAGACTTAAGTACCTTTTGAAGATAAAGTGAACTAGGGCTTTTAAGGATAATTCAAAGTAGCAAGTGAGGGGAGACTGGATGGGAAGATATTCCCAAACCTCTAGGTTATCAAATAGATGACTCTGATCACAATACAGTCATGAGTCACTTAACACTAGGGGTATGTTCTGAAAAACGTATGATTAGGCAAGTTGGTCATTGTGCGAACATTATAGAGTGTGCTTACACAAACCTAGATGGTACAGCCTACTGCATACCTATGTGGTATGGTCTATGGCTCTATGGTATAGCCTATGGCTCTTAGGCTACAAACTTGTACAGCATGTTACTGTACTGAATACTCTAGGCAACTGCAACACAGTGCTAAGTATTTGTACATCTAAACATAGAAAAGATAGAATAAAGATTTGGTATTACAATCTTATGGGAGCACTGTCATAGACTTGGTCCATTGTGGACCAAAATCTTTTTATGTGATACATGACTATATATGTAACACTGGCATTGGTGATGATATTTTATTAAAGGCAATGGAGAAATGTAACTTTATTTTATGTATATAATTTTGTCCACTTTCTACTTGGGAAGTCTCTCCTTTTACCTTGAGAAGGCATCACATTAGACCAGTTCTTAATATCAGTGGAGAGAGACAAAACTAAGTGTAAAATTATTCTAGTGATGAAATGGTGATCCAGAAAGAAGCATTTCTACTTACATGATCATTAAACTAGTGTTTATTATAGATGACCTAATTTGCATCTGTGGGTGCATAGACATTACATTGGAAAATGAGAAATTTGAATTTTCAGCAAATACTGCAAAAAAAGCTTTGCTTCTTGATTAAAAAGCCAAATGTGAAATGATTGTGAAAATGTGAGGCATAAGGTTATCTATAATTAATTCTCCTTCCCCCTATAGCTAACTCTTCTATCTTCATCCATCATTTGATTAGGGAAACAGCTTCCCCATTTCAGGTAGCTTTGAATCCATCCTTTGCACTGCTGTCAAGATTATCTTCCAGGAAAACAAAACACCTGGCCATTGCCTTCAGGATAAATGTCAAACATTCTTAAAAATGTGCAGAGCTTTTGCAATATTAAATTAGGTGATGTATGTACGGCATCCTGTACAGTGCCCAACCCATATCGATGTGTTCAATAAATGGTAGATTATATTGTGATTGCCACTTTTAAAAGAATAAATCAATATTCTATGGTTTATAAATTTACTGAGGATCTAGACAATTCTGGCACAAAGGCATCCAAAATTTTCTTTAAAAAAAATTAGAGGATAACTATAATTAGTATTCAAGAATACAGTCAAAGTCTGAAATAAATTAAGTTGGGCTTTAGAAAAATCAGGGGGTTAAAAAAGCAAATGGAGTAAAACCTAGCCATTACTATTCATGGCTATTGCTTTAGAAAATTTGGAAATTTTTTCCCCCAACTGATAGATTTTTCTAAATTTATATGTAAGGTTGCCCCTGAGAATACATTATTTTAATGGTTGTCATTATTATTATCCATTTAAATACAGAGGAATTTAGCTTGAAAAGAAACTATAACCTTTCTTTATTTTAATTCACATTCTGTACAGGAGAGCCATGACTTGCAGGTTAAAAGGAGAAAGCCTTTAAAAGGGCTTGTAAAAGGCTCATAGGCTTCTTGGACATCAAATAGCTCAGCAAAACAGCATTATGATGATTTAAATGTAAATGAATTAGAAACATATGGATCACATTCCCTTGGAAATACACATGGGTTTGGAAATTAAGGAGGAACTGCCTGACAAAATGCACTGCACTTTGCTTAGCACAATTTTTTTTTTTGCCAAATTCTGCCAAAGCCATGGGTTTGTCCTACAGATATTTTACAAACCCTGTGGGTCTCGAGGTTCTTTGGCTTTAAGAATTGTGTTACTTGTCAAGGCCAACCCCTGCCACGATTGCTCCTGTGCCCTTCTCCACACCATGCATGTGAATGTGCAGTTATTAAAAAAGAACCAATTTTGAGAGAATGGAAGAAATGGGGTGCAGAGAGAGGATGTTGTTCATTTTTTTCTCTTCCTTTTTTTTCTGTTATGTTTTCCTTTCTCCGTCTCTTTCTCTTTAATCTTTTCATCCTTCATTTCTTCTTTAGTTGTTTTCTCTTTTTGCTATTCCTATGTTTTGCTCTTCCTCTTAAGCACAAGAATGAATAAAAACAATATGCTTATAAGGCACAGCTTTTGAGAGGGCAGAGGAATGAATCATCTGGATTACCCATTGCTTTGTAATTTCTTTTCTTCAAAGTTACCCACCATCGGTTCCATCAGAGAAGAGAAAACTTTGAAAGGCTTCCACTGTGGAACATTTAGCTTTTACCATGGCATAAGGGGAATTACTTGGACTTTTTCTGTTGTGTTTTAAGCAGTTTAGGGTCTCTTGAATGTAGTATTGCCTCAGTTGAGCTTATTTTTAAAAGGCAATTTATCATTATTAATATCAATTCCAGGTATAATGAATTAATTTTTTTAAAATGAGTTGACACGTCGAATATCAGAGGCCAAAGGCTAATTCATTGCTTGCTTGCCTGGGTGAAAGCAGGTGTCACCGTAACAGGATCTGGCTTTTGTGTGTGTGTTACCAAATATACTGCCTCTTGATAAGCAGCTACAGAATTGATAGTTAAATCTATCCTCATGGATTTGCTTCCCATATGGAACTAATTGCCTCTGGAATAGTTAAAGCCAAAAGATCTCTACAATTTCAAAATCTTCTCTTATCTTTTCTCCTGTATGGCTGTTGACAGGAGTGAAACACGTCTATCCTCATTTATTATAGTGGTCTCATCAAGTGAGGACGTGTTGATGGGAGACTGTTACAGACCCAGGTGGTCCAAGCTGGTCTTTTATGTTTCAAGCATTTCCCCTCCTTAGTTTTAAAAGTCCAAACAAGGGTTTGTCCTGCATTTGGGCTGATCTTCTTGAATCTGTTGACTTAAGAAACCCAGGCTGGAGTCTTGCTATTCCTGAACTAGCCCCCGGAGGATCTGAATATTTTAGTGTCCTTTAACCCTGTTTCATACGACCTCACTCACTTTTTCTCTTTTAGTGGTCTTAAGAGGCTAACTGCAGGATGATGAGCTTTTCTGACTGTCTGGACCCTGACAAAAGGTTCTTTTCTCTTCTGTCTCCAGGTCTTTCTCAAAATGCATGGACAAGGGACCTCTAAATTCTAAATCTTGACAACTAGTAATATCTTTCTCTCTCTCTGACTGAGATCTAAAAGGGAGGGCTTGACCTGATGTTTCTTCTCTAAACCACTGAGGAAAATAGTGTAGCGATAAATACGTAGTCATCAGCCCTGTCATTATTACTGTCTTGACTGTCATCATATTAGTTAATATTTCTGGAACACGAACCTGTGCTAAGAATAGGCAACTTAGTTGTATAAACTTATTGAATCCCCTCAACCGCCTTAGGAATGCTGTCATTCCCTGCTACAGAAAAGAAAATGAGAAAGAGAGAGATTCACTGTCTGACAGAATCTTCAAGCTGAGAACAAGCATGATGAACTTTATAAAGGCCAAAGACATTGGGATTCCATAATGAGCAGCCCCTCACACACTGCATCCTTAACCTATCTCTCCTCTTCCCAGGTCCAAGAGTAGGTAGAAAAACTTTTGGAGGGAGAATCTCAGCCATAGGCTCCTGAAGTCATGGATGAGAAATACTACGTGGGGAGAGGAGAATATCTCTTTGGCACACCTCTGGCTGTTCTACATGGGAAAAATAACCTGCACTTTCTGTGCTGGAATTTCCTCATTCCTCATCTGTGCAATGAAGATAATAGGGTGCCTTCATCATAAGACTGTTGTGAAGAGTCATACATAATACATGAGTGTTAGAACAGTGTCTGGGGCTAAGTCAGCCCCATGAAGAGAAGCTAGCTTTGAAATTATTATCCCACCGAGGAATGTCCCAGAATGCTAGGGCATGCATTGTTCTTACACGAGAAGAAAACAGAGAAGGGGATCACTCCAGGTTTGATATTCAGTTGCCTAATGGAAATTTTCTCCCGAGTAAGCCACCTCATACTGATTGCCACCAAATCAATTATTATTTTTTCCATCAAACTGATCAATTCTTCTACATTTCCTACCTTGTTGGTGACACTGGCATATTTGAGCATAGTGGTCAAAGTGAGAAGCCTTGGAGTTAGCCTTTATTTCTCTACCCTAAAACAACCAGTCATCAGAAATTGTCTTAATTCTACTACCAGAGTCTTTTAAATGCCTGCCTCTTTGCTCATAGCCACTACCTTGACTGAGCTCTTTGGATAGCCATCAAGCAGCAAGCAGCCTTCTCCCCTGCACTCTATCCAATGTGCCACTAGAGTATTAAACAAACAAACAAAAAAAACCTCAGGTAATGTTTTTCTTATAAGTAGCTACCCATTTCTAGAGAATGAATTTCAGTCCCCTTGGTATGTACAGTATTTCCATCTGCCTTCTCTAATACACCAACACATATATTTCCATGCCTCTGGGCCGATGGCCATACTTTGTCCTGTATCAGAAAGATCTGAGAGGAGACTAAACCTTTCTAAGCTTCAGATCCTTAATCCCCTCAATCCTCCACCCTGAAATAATCGTACCTAGCTCAGAGCAAAGGCTGCTGTTAGAACAAAGTGAAAGAATGGGTCTAAAGTACACAGTACAGTGTTTGACCTTGCAGTGTGAACTTAGGTAATTTATTTAACTTCTCTGTGCTTTATTTTCACTTTTTTAAGGTAAGGACAGTACCTACAGCACATAAATATCACAGGAGCTGATTGCAACAGTGCTTACTATTCCTCTCTTATTTTTCTTATTATTTGTCTAGCTCAGTTATAAGATGCCGTGGATGCTAATTTGTGCTACAGAGTGAGAAGGGTGTGGGGGAAATTTATTACAGTTCATAATGTACATTTTACAAATTCCGAAAATAATGTTACATCAGAACAGCATATTTTAAGGCAGAGCCCAAATGTCATTGCTTTGTGAAGACATCCCCAGGCTCTCTGCCTTCCGGTGGGCCAACCTACACCCATCTCCTGTTTCCTGAGCAGTTTGCCTGTATTTCTTCTATAGCACTTTATTGCATGATATGAGAATTATGTGGATATGTGTCTGTTTCCCCACTAGAACGTGAGCCAAGAGTTTGTGCCATGTTCACTTTTTAATTCCCTCTCACCCCCATTATCGTTTCCTGCAGCCCCAGATGCCACCTCTATGCCTGGCAACCAGTAGGCATCTAATAATTGTTGACTGAATGCATTTTGAATTGGGTAATGAGCCATTGTCCCACCTTGGTGGCTGCCTTCACAAATACCTAAGGTTTAATTGGGATGGGGGCCATGTTGGATGAGCTTCAGAAACCAGAGTGTTGTCACAGCAGCAGGGACCCCACAAATTTGGCTCCTAGAACATTTTGACAAGAAAAATGTCTGAGTTTTAAGATACCTGAGGGCTTATTGCCTGTTTTCCTCAAACACAGTCAGGCTTTCATGTGGTCTTACACTTGCTTATTGATACCCAGGATTTTTCTTATTGGGCCAAATGTGGCAACATATTATTTATTTGACACTGTGGTAATCCATTCAATTGGATGGAAAAGAACATATTAGTCAAATGAAACTGATGTCTCGTAGCCATGCACACTCACCCAAATAATCTGCCACTGGATCCTGTTCACGGGCCAGTTCTCCAGCTGCTTGACGCAGAGCCACATTCTCGTTCGGGAATTTATTTTCCCTGGCCCTACTGGGATACTGAAACCAACTTTCCGATTCAGCCTCAGCCTCAGACTCCAACCCCTGGACAATAGCAATACTGTGTGATGACTACCGAGGACAGGCTAAGAGGGATGACTGTTTTAATAGCACTTTATGACTCCTCAAGATGGACTGGAAACATCACCACAAGGAGAAAAAAGGTATTCACCAAGGAGAGGGGACGCCTCTGTAGTCAGAATCTGTGCTGGAATCAAAACCACAGACAGAAATAGGGCTGAGGTCCTCCAGTGTAAATTCCAGGAACTGGGGAGGAAGCTTGAGGACATGACCATCGGGGTTTTCAGAAATGTGCTAATTGTGCAATATTCACAACGAGTGAGGGAGAAATGATAAAATCACAATAAAAATGAATGACTGCATCCATGAGCTAATGGTTTGGGGAAAAATCTTCGAAAACTGAGGAAATAAAGGGAGGCATTTGGTAGCATCACTCCGGTTACTGTCTTTCCATTTTTCCATACCCTCCCTTCTTAGTGTCACCCCTCCGCCTCTTGTCTTCTCCCTCCTCTTCTTTCCCCTTCTTTTTTCTTCCCCTTTCTCTCTCCTTCCTTTTGGAATCATGAAGCATAGGAAGTCCACAGGGTCTGTTTATGGAAGGCATGTTGTGCTTTGTGATGTTCCTATCTCTGACCAAAATATTAAAGATGGGCGTGTGCACCTAGAAATGTATTGATCAAATGTATCTTTCACGTTGGGTATCAGAAAGGTCAACTCTAATTTTAAGCTTTGATTCTGAACTATAAGCAGCATCTGAAATTCATTTCATAAATGGCCAGGAAATGAAGCAGGATCCTGGTAGAAAAATTCTCACTTCTTATGAGCCAACATGAAGTATCTAGTCTTTGGCCGAGGGTCAGCAAGTGACTTTTTCAACCTGTGTTTGGCAGAAATGTTAATATTTAGGAGATCTCACTTAGTGAGGTCAAGTCCAAGGGGATGTCCTAACTAACACATGTGAGGAGCCCTGCCATGCCAGGGCAGGCTGCCAAAAGTTATGTATTCAGACAAACCCAAGGACCTCCTGGAAGAAACACTGTCTGACTTATCATTATTTCCCAGAACCAAGACTCTTGAACACTGAATACAAAGGCTGCCTTTAGTCTTGGAGGTTGCAACCTTATGTAGCAAGGAACCCATTCTGGAGTAAAATGAAAAAAAAATATGCCAATGAAAGGACATATGTTTTGTGCCCATATTGAGGAAAATCAATTGGCCTTTTTTTCTAGACTTGTAATAAGGGGGAATAAGAGGCTCTATGAAGACCCTGTGGGAAGAAGTGCATAGTCAATAAGCAACACCTGCCATTACTGCTATGCGTGGATATGTTTATATTGTCTCAGTGGGTTTCATTTCCCTCATTGGGGGAAAGCGAAAAACTTTTGGATGTGAAGCTATGTGGTATTACTCAAATATGATCTGCTCAGTGTGGGAAACTATCTCCAGCCTCTGTGAGACAGTGGTTTGTAAGAAACTGAGCAATCTTAGTCATGAGTTATAGTGCCAGTGTAGTACTGCAGCAATGCATAGTACAACATTTTCAGTAGAAATACTGAAAGAATAATACTTTTTCAGAGCCTACTAGGAATGTGTAATAGCAGTAAGGAGAGAGCTCTGCTCATTTTTGTAGAAGCACTGTACAAGAGAAATCATGCATGCCAGCATCCCAGCAAAGGGAGAGCTGTGTAACCACCAGTGAGCAAAATGGCAAGTCAGCACAGATCTGTTCTCCTGTAATCCTAGATTTCTGTTATATAGCACCTTACCTTCTAGGGAGATAAGACAAGTACAGAAATTATTATAAGGTAGAAATTGTGTCACAAAGACAGATTAATTGCTGAGGGTCCCAATTCCTTCCTGGTAATGCTTCTAACTGATTTTGTACATGGGACTAATGTTTTGCTTATTACTTTAAAAGGAAATCATTTGCCATTTGCCACCCAGTTGTTCAGATGCTAAGTAAGCTTCCAAAGTGCTCTATGTATTCATAAGCCTTTCATTCTACATTAGCACTGATATTGGTAGTGCGGAATCTTCTGCATAGGCAGGCTCTAAATTTCAGTGTACCTGGTAATTGTCTTGAGACTTGTAGAGTTTAAAATCTGCAATGATCCCACATCAGCACCAGGACTTTGAAAGAACAGTAGAGCTATCCAGTGTTGTCAGACATGACGTGGAAGCCCTTTTTACTGTTTCAAAGAATGAACTAGATTTCGTAGATTCAGTGAGATTTTCTAGCCTTCTTCATTTCCTTCTTTACCCAGCAAGATGAACTGATTTTCCTGAGGCAGCAACCCAAACCAGTCTGACAAAAATCCGTCAGCTGATCTAGGAAGAATGGGTTAGGTACTATGAGAAACTTCTCTTTTTTTCATCCTACCTCTCACGTAGCTTTCCAGATGTGTGGGAGCTTGTATATGTGAGGCTGTCAATCTCTTAGAGAAGTCCCTCTTATGCCTGATACATAAAATCCTGAACAAACACTGATTTTACTATAATTTTTCACTCTCAATTAGGCTTAGCAGGGAGAAGAGGAAATTCGAACCCTTGAATTTGCACTGAGACTTTAAAAATTGATTCACCAGATTTGAATAGTTTGTCTAACCCACGATGGTTTCATAGTTTCTGTCCGAAAGCTGCTGAAGTCACATTGTACTATATCACTTGGAAGATGTTAATGACTCAAAGCCATTGGTTTATAAGATTACCCACTCCTGCTTTTCAATTTATTTTGTTTACTTTGATTGGTTTTAATTTTAAAAAGTTCTTCCAAACTATATTACCACGTTGGAAAATGTGTTTGAAAAGTCATCTCTTTCCTGTTCTTCCAAAAACTACATAAGTGAAGAAGAGATTGTTTCATTTTGAGAAACATGTTTTGCTTTATTTTGTTTACTGTTTGCCATTTTATTTTCTACCATCCTTGGAAACTTTATGAAGCATCAGGGTGATACTAGGCTCTTCAAGGATGTCACAGGACTCTTGCCTTTATAGAAGTGCTGACCAAGAAGGAGAGTAAGAATTATTTAGAGGGCCTATTATAGGCTCATTGAAATCTGGGAGCAGTGTTTTACCATTCAAGGAATAAATCATTGCCTTTCCACTATTTTACTTTGAATGTACTCATCATTTCCCATCTGCTGAGAAAAGCCAAAGTTAAAGTATTAATAAGTAATAATTGTTGAAATAGCTGTAACTTTCCAATATTGCCCTTACAGGTAATAATCTTTCATACATTTTAATACATCAGTAATGAAATCTTTAAACAAAGCTTCACAGTTCATCTGCTTGCTGACAGGAGAGGCTGTGAAATACTATTTAAGAACGTTTTTCTTTTTGCAATGTCTTCATATGTTTTCAATCAAAGCAAGCATAAAATTTAAAAATATTAGACTATAATCTCTCCAATATAGTATGCTTTCAGGAAAGGTGATTTTATATATAAATAAATAAATATATATATATATATACACACACACATACACACACACACATTTTTATTTGTAGATGTTGACTTTGATCTATCAGGGAAAGAAATGTATTTCTAAACTTCAATAATAGGCTACAACATAATAATATCATAAATGAACACTTAATATTTCTTATTTTATGCTATAAGTAAATTCTCAAAGTAACTATTTGAACTAAATAGCTTATTCTTAGACACTGATGTTCCTGTTAAATTATTCTCTATTTTTAAAAAATTCCACATTTACCATGCACTCCATACATCTTCAATATTTGGGACATTTTCAAAAACCTCTGTTTTTATTTATAAAACATTTGTTCATAATATTATAATTAGAAGCATATACATTGTGGCTTTTCTTTGAAAACTTTTCCTTTTTAAAAATCTTCCAGCACAGAGAAAACTTTCCATCACCTCTTTTGCTTTAAACTAAACAATATAAAGTCTCCATTTTCTATCTGTGTTATCTATCCCACAGAAACATTTGTGAGTTTCTTTTATTCACCCAATAGATGGAGTGAGCTTTTTCATGTAACTTTTCACATCTCACCATCAGTAACCTTGCAAAGAAACAGACATCTATACAGCTGTCACTAAGGTAGTGTCATTTTTAATCTACAGCACATTAGTTCTTCATTTCACTGAACCCGAAGGCAAGTTTGGACAAAAGAACTATATAATTGTAAAGGTCATTTCTATATGTGCATTTTGATGTCACCTAAAACTTTAGATATCTAAAACTAAAATCTCCATTTTTCTTTCCAATCTTGCTCTCAGCCTAACTTCACTGTGTCTATTGCATGGGCCAGTATTCTCAATTTCCAAGCTGTAAACTGGGTGAGTGTGATGGTTAATACTGTCAGCTTGATTGGATTAAAGGTTACAAAGTATCCTGGGTGTGTCAGTGAGAGTGTTTCCAAAAGAGATTAACATTTGAGTCAGTGGGCTGGGGAAAGCAGATCCACCCTTAATCTGGTGGGCACAATCTAATCAACTGCCAGCAAATATAAAGTAGGCAGAAAAATGTGAAAAGGAGAGACAGGCCTGGTCTCCCAGCCTACATCTTTCTCTAGTGCTGGATGCTTCCTGCCCTCGAACATTGGACTCCAAGTTCTTCAGTTTTGGGACTCGGCTCTCCTTGCTCCTCAACTTGCAGACAGCGTGTGTGTGTGTGTGTGTGTGTGTGTGTGTGTGTGTGTGTGTGTGTGTGTGTGTGTTTACAATGGGAATAATTGGATCTTGGGGTGGCAGGGACCAACTGGCACAGTGGGTGTAGCTACTGTAATGGAGAGCAGAGGCAAAGTGGCAATCAGAATAGTCTGACTTATGTAGAGCTCTGGCATTGGGTAATTAATCATGGTGTTTGTAGAAGTGAAATTGATAGGGAAGCCGACTGCATTCCACTTAAATTAT
Organism: Sapajus apella; assembly: GCF_009761245.1. NCBI lineage: Eukaryota > Metazoa > Chordata > Mammalia > Primates > Cebidae > Sapajus > Sapajus apella. The sequence continues at coordinate 39,697,250 of NW_022436943.1, read as the reverse complement.
ATAAACAGGAAACTTCTAGGTCGAATAGGCAAAAGTCTAATTTTAATTATAAAAACAGAGACTCATGGCCCCTCAATCAATTTCCAGACTTGAGCCAGTTTACAGACCCAGAACCCCTTGAATGAAGGTGAGGTCAGATCCCCTTGAGGAAAGACCCCACTATATTACTGACAATTTATGCAGTGAATCTTTCTCCCATTCTTCCCCAAGGAGATCTCTGGCCTTTTACCAGGGTAACTGTGCATTGGGGAAAGGGAAATAAACAGACATTTCAGAAACTACTGAACACTGGCTCTGAGCTGACGTTGATTCCAGGGAACCCAAAACGTTATTGTGGTCCTCCAGTTAAAGTAGTAATTACCTGACCTTATGGAGGTCAGGTAATTAATGGAGTTTTAGCTCAGGTCCAACTTACAGAGTGACCAGTGGGTCCCCAGGCTCACCCTGTGGTCATTTACCCAGTGCCAGAATGAATAAATGGCATAGACGTACTTAGCAGCTGGCAGAACCCCCACATTGGCTCCCTGACTGGTAGAGTGAGGGCTATTATGGTGGGAAGGGCCAAATGGAAGCCATTAGAGCTGCCTCTACTTAGAAAAATAGTAAATCAAAACAATATTATATCCTTGGGGGAATTACGGAGATTAGTGCCATCATCAATGACTTAAAAGACGTAGAGGTGGTGATTCTCACCACATCCCCATTCAACTCTCCCATTTGGGCTTTGCAGAAGACAGACAGGTCTTGGAGAATGACAGTGGATTATCATAAGCTAAACCAAGTGATGACTCCAGTTGCAGCTGCTGTACCAGATATGGTTTCATTGCTTGAGCAAATTAACACATCTCCCGGCACCTAGTATGCAGCCATTGACTTGGCAAATGCCTTTTTCTTCACTCCTATCCATAAAGCCCACCAAAAGCAATTTGCCTTCAGCTGGCAAGGCCAGCAATCTACCTTTACTGTACTACCTCAGAGGCATATCAACTCTCTGGCTTTGTGTCATAATCTTATTTGAAGAGACCTTGATCGCTTTGGCTTCCACAAGATATCACACTGATTCATTACATTGATGACATTATGCTGACTGGATCCAGTGAGCAAGAAGTAGCAAACACACAGGACTTACTGGTGAGACATTTGCATGCCAGAGGATGGGAAATAAATCCAAATAAAATGCAGGGAAATTCTACCTTAGTAAAATTTCTAGGAGTTCAGTGATGTGGGGCCTGTAGAGATATTCTTTCTAAGGTAAAGGTTAAGTTGCTGCATTTGGTCCTTCCTACAACCAAGAAAGAGGCACAATGCCTAGTGGGCCTATTTGGATTTTAGAGGCAACACCTTCCTCATTTGGGTGTGTTACTCTAGCCCATTTATTGAGTGACCTGAAAGACTGCCAGTTTTAAGTGGGATCCAGAACAGGAGAAGGCTCTTCAACAGGTCCAGCAAGCTTCTCTGCCACTTGGGCCAGTGACCAGCAGATCCAGAGGTGCTTGAGGTATCAGTGGCAGATAGGGATGCTGTTTGGAGTCTTTGGCAGGCACCCATAGGTGAATCACAGCGGAGGCCTCTAGGAGTTTGGAGCAAGGCCCTGCCATCTTCTGCAAATAACTACTCTCCTTTTGAGAGACAGCTTTTGGCCTGTTACTGGGCTTTTGTGGAAATTGAACATTTGTCTACGGGTCATCAAGTCACCTAGCGACCTGAACTGCCTATCATGAACTGGGTGCTTTCTGACCCATCTAGCCATAAAGTGGGTCATGTAGAGCAGCATTCCATCATCAAATGGAAGTGGTATATACAAGACTGGGCTTGAGCAGGTCCTGAAGGCACAAATAAGTTACATGAGGAAGTGGCTCAAATGCCCATGGTCTCCACTCCTGCCACCCTGCCTTCTCTCTCCCAGCCTGCATCCGACAGCCTCATGGGGAGTTCCCTATGATCAGTTGACAGAGGAAGAGAAGACTAGGCCTGGTTCACTGATGGTTCTGCATGACATGCAGGCACCACCTGAAAGTGGACAGCTGTAGCACTACAGTCCCTTTCTAGGACATTCCTGAAAGACAGCGGTGAAGGGAAATCTTCCCTGGGCAGAACTTTGAGCAGTGCACCTCGTTGTGCACTTCGCATAGAAGGAGAAATGGCCAGATGTGTGATTCTATACTGATTTATGGGTTGTAGCCAATGGTTTGGCTGGATGGTCAGGGACTTGGAAGAAGCATGAGTGGAAAATTATTGACAAACTTGGGGAAGAGATATGTAGACGGACCTCTCTGAGTAATCAAAAACTGTGAAGATATTTGTATCCCATGTGAGTGCTCACCAACAGGCGACCACAGCAGAGGAGGAGTTTAATAATCAAGTGGATAGGATGACCCATTCTGTGGACGCCACTCAGCGTCTTTCTTCAGCCACCCCTGCCATAGCCCAATGGGTTCATGAACAAAATGGCCATGTTGGCAGGGATGGAGGTTATGCATGGGCTCAGCAACATGGACTCCTACTCACCAAGGCTGACCTGGTTACAGCCACTGCTGAGTGCCCAATTTTCCAGCCGCAGAAACCAACACCAAGCCCTAGATATAGCACCATTTCTCAGGGTGATCAGCGAGCTACCTGGTGGCAGGCTGATATATTGGACCTCTTCCATCATGGAAAGGGCAGAGGTTTGTCCTCACTGGAATAGACACTTACTCCAGATATGAGTTTGCCTATCCTACACGCAATGTTTCTGCCAAGACTACCATCCGTGGACTCAAGGAATGTCTTATCCACCGTCATGGTATTCTACACGGCATTGCCTCTGACCAAGGCACTCACTTTACAGCTGAAGAAGTGTGACAGTGGGCTCTTGCTTATGGAATTCACTGGTCTTACCATGTTCCCCATCATCCTGAAGCAGCTGGATTGATAGAACGGTGGAATGGCCTTTTGAAGTCACAATTACAATACCCACTAGGTGACAGTACTTTGCAGGGCTGGGGCAAAGTTTTCCAGAAGGCCATGTATGCTCTGAATCAGCGTCCAATATATGGTACTGTTTCTCCCATATCCAGGATTTATGGGTCCAGGAATCGAGGGGTAGAAGTGTAAGTGGCACCGCTCACCATCACCCCTAGTGATCCACTAGCAAAATAATTGCTTCCTGCTCCTGTGACATTACATTCTACAGGCCTGGAAGTCTTAGTTCCAGAGAGAGGAATGCTGCCACCAGGAGACAGAACAACAATTCCATTAAAGTGGAAGTTAAGATTGTCACCTTGACACTTTGAGCTCCTCCTACCTTTAAATCAACAGGCAAAGAAGGGAGTTATAGGGTTGACTGGGGTGACTGACCTGAACTATCAAGATGAAATCAGTCTACTACTCCACAATGAAGGTAAGGAAGGGAAAGCACAGAGATCCAATAGGGCATCTCTTACTATTAACATGCCTTGTGATTAAGGTCAATGGGAAACTACAATAGCTCAATCCAGGCAGGACTAAAAATAACCCAGACCCTTCAGGAATGAAGGTTTTGGGTCATTCTACCAGGAAAAATCCATGACCTGCTGAGGTGCTTGCTGAAGGCAAAGGGAATACAGAATGTGTAACAGAAGAAGGTAGTCGCCAGTACCAGCTATGACCAGGTGATCAGCTGCAGAAACAAGGCCTCTAATTGCCATGAGTATTTCCTCTTTCTTTTGTAAAAAATATGTTTGTGCATGTATACACTTGTACTAAGTAAATATCTTCATTTTATTTCCTTTCTCCTTTATAATGTGACATAAGCTTTATTGCCTTCATATCAGCATTTAAGTATTGTAAACTTTATGTAATACTATTTGGGTCGGGGATTAGTACATTTTGGGTTGTATGAAGGATAGTTGTATTATGTTAGGCACAATTATGACCTTATTATTGTCTTTATTTGAAAATTATGTATGGTCTCAGGAGATGTGTATGTGTTCAAGTTGACAAAGGGTAAGCCAGTGATGGTTAATACTGAGTGTCAACTTGATTGGATTGAAGGGTGCAAAGTATTGATCCTGGGTGTGTCTATGAGGGTGTTTCCAAAAGAGATTAACATTTGAGTCAGTGGGCTAGGGAAGGCAGATCCACCTTTAATCTAGTGGGCACAATATATATATATACACACACATATACATACACACACGTGTTCCTCTAAGAGAATCCTGACTCATACAGTGATCAACTTTGATTTAGAGGCCTTGCTCTTTTTTCATGTCTAGAGAGTCTATGTATACCTTTTGACTGTTTTCTTGCTTTGTTTTCTAAGTCCACACACCCAGTGCAATCTAGGTGTCTATGATATCCAACATGTAATTTCTCAATATTTTCCTGTCCATTTTTTCTATCTTAATTTATTTTTATCCCACCCCAGTTTACCCCACCAATCAAATGCATGCAAAGCTACATAATGCCCCTCCCTAAGAATATCTCTTTCCTGTTGCCTCTCCCTTTCTCCGGCCCTTCAGTAACAGTTTCAAGGTTAAATCCTTTGGCCAAATCTCTCTGTAGGCTTCATTGCATACTCTATTTTCTTACATAATATTAGTCTTAGCACTAATATTTACAGAAAAGACTTTTGAATCTTTTTATTCTGTTAGGTCCTGGGCTAAATACTTTAGCTACATTTTCTAATTTAATCCTTGCTACAACCAGATAGTAGATGTTATGTCCATTTTTCATGCCAGAAAACTGAAATTCAGGTATCTTTGAATAGCTCACACAAAGTTAACAATCATAGAGATAGAATTTATACCCAAGACTTAACTAAAAGCTGTGTTCTTTTTTTTTTCTTTTCTATGTTCTTTTGCCACAAAGGCTTCTATTTTTAGCTAACACCTTATAATGCCTCCCACAGACCTTTGTCATTGACCAAATGATTCTGTTAAATTTCCTGAAGTATGCCTTAAAGTTTTTCATCAGTGTTCTTTTTTATTTCACGTCATTGTGCCTAGGATGCCATTCTCCCTGCCCAGTGAATTGTCATCTATTTTTCAAAGCCCATCACACACCCCACTTCCTTTTCAAAAATTTAATCTAGTACCCTAACGTAAAGGTGGTTTATATGCAATCCATATTCCTAGATATATTAATGCCATTCAATTTGTTCATTAGTTTTCTACTGCCCTATGTCAGATTTACTTTGCTCTATGGTAGTATTGATACTTTTTAGTTTGAATTTATTTTTCGCATGCTCTTATGTTGTAGTACTTTTCCAATCATATTGTCAGTAGCTTTGTCTTTCTACAGTTCCCTGCACATAGTAAGAGATAAATATTTTCTGATTCGATTGTTTAAGAAATTCTGTTAGATTGGTTGCCCAAACTGGTTGATCTGACCATACTGATGAAATCAGCCATGGTGAGGAAGTCAGTTGTTTATACAAACAATGCCATGACCTGGATCTACTGTGATTTCAGATGAAATTTAAATACTCATCTAACAGAAACAATATATATTGCGTAATAAAATCGGGGGCATAAAGATTAATCCTAAAATTCAAATGTCATGATAATATCATATTTATTACAAGTTGTTAAAAGAAAAACTTAGACACATTAAATTTAATAAAGTTTAATTAAGCAAAGAACAATTCTTGAATGGGGCAGCCTCCAGAGCGAGAGTCGGCATATTGTAGAAGATTTATGGCTAGAAAAAAATGATGTACAGAAAATGGAAGTGAGGTACAGAAACAGTCAAATTGGTTAGAGCTTAGCATTTCCCTGATTTGGACATGGTTTGAACAGTCAGCTGCCTTTCATTCGCTGAAACTTGATGTTTACAAATCCAGTTAGATTTCAGTTTACCATTTATAAAGAAACCTTTAGGGCAAATTTAAAATATGTAAGGAGCCAACTTTAGGTTAAATTTGATTGAACAAAATCAATAAATATGTATATCTATATGTATACATATAGGTTTTGAAAAATCTGTGAAGATAAAATCAACAAATATTAAACAATAATTAGTGGACCAAAGAGTAATTTTCTCTGCATTGCTCTTAGATGGCTTTTAATATATGATTTACATTAAATCCAAATTGCAAGAAGCAAGATGACATCTTCCCCTCCTTCATCCCCAACACACTCAGTCAATTCTGTCATTCTATCATTCAGCTTCTCTCTGAACACCTCTGGGAACAGACATCTCTGTGCTTCTAAGTTAGACCTTACAATTGTTAGGCATTTGTCATTGTTAAACCAGCTCTTTCTGAGAATAAGCCTCGGTTATCCTCTTTATAACATTTCTCCATTCTTTTTCCTTCTAAATTACAAGGCTTTATAATATATTAGCTAAAATTAAAAATAAAAACCTCAATTTTTTCCTAATACAGTTTCTTTAATTATTTGAAGAAAGGTACCCTGTCTCTTCCTAACCTCTCTACTCCAGACCCATTTCTCTAGCCCAGGAAAAATCTCTAGTTCTTTGAGCCAGTAGTCCTTTGACTTAGTTTCCAGATGTCTCACTATCCTGGCCTTTCTCCTTTGGATATTCTCCTCATTCAGAGACTACAATAAGCCATACGTGGCCTGAGGAGGGCAGAAAACCCTGAAACCATAACTTCTCTCACATTAGAAATGTCATTTCTGTCATTACAGCCTAAGTTTGCATTCGCTTTTAAAACAGTAGTATTATACTCATGGCTTCTGCTGAATTTGTGGTCTAAAGCCCCAGGCCTTTTTTTTTCCCCCTAGGAAGCACATTCAAGCCATGTATCTCTCATCCTGTCCTTATGTAATTAATTTTTTTGAAACTGTGCAAGAATTTTCCTTTATGCTTTTGTGCATTTTATCGTGTTGGACTCCAGAAGTGCATGATGGGACAAACGAGAGAAAACCACAAGATTCTTGGCTGCTCTGAATGCTGAGAATCTGGAACGGCTTTGGTGAATTACAATAGGAGTTCTACTCGATAAACCCCAAACCCTATGGATATTAAAAACATAAAAACAAGCAAACTGAAAAAAAAACCAAAAGCCAGTTGCTGTTGAGAGTTGCATCTTACCTTCCTTAATACAAAAATGGGAAGATGAGGAGGGAAAATACCTAAATCCTTGGTAGTTGAGGCCTCCAACTAGGACAGTTTTTCAGTCTTCTGAAAGATTTTGCCTTCATTCCAGCCTTTCAGTTAGTAGGGGACCTCGTAGATGGGAACATATTTAAAATATGCAGAGGTTTTTCTGGGTTTCTCCTTCCCTGGGCCTATTAGCACTTGTTCAGCAGCTTTCCCTTTCCTCCATTAGCACATAAGTTACCTTTTGCCTTCAAACTGTCTGGAATTCAAATGACTTTCAACTATTTGCACTCTCAAAGCACTTGTTTTTTAGAAACAATTCTCTTCCCACTGGGGAGAAAAAAGGCGGAGCAGGGGAGACACAGCACATCTCTCTTCCAAAAGACCAGGCCAGATCATTGATAAAAGCAGCATTTTTCCTGACAATTATGTGGTGAGTCATACCCATACCATCTTATCTTTCCCTTCGTTTATCTTTCTTCTGTTGATGATTTTTTAGATTTGCTTTGCTTTGGGGACTGCAGCAGAATCTATTGGTACCTGCATTTGTTTGCTAGGATTGCCATAATGAATGCCACAGACTTGGTGGCTGAAGCAACAGAAATTTGTTTTCTCATCATTCTGCAGGCTAGAAATCCAAGATCAATGTGTCAGGATGGTTGGTTTCTTCTGAGGTCTTTCTCCTTGGCTGTGTATTAGTCCATTTTCATGCTGCTGATGAAGACATACCTGACACTGGGTAATTTATAAAGAAAAAGAGGTAAAATGGACCCAGTTCCACGTGGCTGAGGAAGCTTCACGTGGCCGAAGGTGAGGAAAGAACAAAGGCACATCTTAAATGGCAGCATATAAGAGACAATGAAAACCAAGCAAAAGGGGAACCCCTTATAAAACCATCAGGTCAGCCAAGCCTGGTGGCTCACCCTGTAATCCCAGCACTTTGGGAGGCTGAGGTGGGAGGATCACCTGAGGTTAAAAGTTCAAGACCAACCTGACCAACATGGCAAAACGCTGTCTCTACTAAAAATACAACAATTATCTGGGTGTGGTGGTGCATGCCTGTAATCCAAGCTACTTCGGAGGCTGAGGCAAGAGAATTGCTTTAACCCAGGAGGTGGAGATTACAGCGAGCCGAGATTGTGCTATTGCACTCCAGCCTGGGCAACAGAGCGAGACTCTGTTTAAAAAACAACAATAACAACAACAAAAACCCATCAGGTCTCATGAGACGTATTCACTATCATGAGAATAGTATGGGAGAAACTGCCCTCATGATTCAATTATCTCCCACCAGTCCCTCCCACAACATGTGGAAATTATGGGAGCTACAATTCAAGACAAGCCTCTGTCTTCACATGGTTGTCCCTAGGTGTGTGTCTATGTCCTAATTTCCCTTCATCTAAGGACACCAATCATAATGAATTAAGGCTCACCTTAATGACATTATTTTACCTTGATTATTGCTTTGAAGACCATATCTCCAAATACAGTCACATTCGGAGGAAGTGGAGATTAGAATTTCAACATATGAACTTTGCAGGGGACACAATTCAGTGCATAACAATACCCCCATCCAGATTCACTTCCCTGGACTTATGCACTATTTACTAGCTTCTTTAAGCTTCAGCTTCTGCTGCTAACTACTCACAGATCCTTCCAGCATCCTTCTCTGAAGAATGCACTTGGTTGACAAGAGCTGTCCAGGAAATGTCAGGAAAATTTAGAATGCCTCTCTCCACTCTGCCACAATTTTGTCAGATGGTAGGGAGAGGGGAGGTTGCAAGGGGTGCAATAACTTTTGTAGCATAATTCCTGCTCCAGAGCCCCCCATGGGATCAGAATGAAGCTAGAATTCTCCTGTAACCATCTCTACCTATCTTTAATCTCGTGTCTGTCCATATTTTTTTCATTTTCTTGCAGGTTCTCCTTAGAACACTTCCATTTTTAATTATTTGCATCCAAATCTCCATTTAAGGCTCTGCCTGTTGGAAAAACAAACAAAGGCAGAGACGGACGTGCTTTGGTATCATAGCACTTGTTTAAAAATTAAGCACTGCAAAAGAGCATTGAATTTAATTCAGTAAACATTTACTAAGGATGATCTACAAGGCTGAATTTCTTCCTTAGATGAGAAGCTTCTTGAGGGCACTGATGAGGTCTAATTGACCTTTTTTCTAGTGACTAGCACAGTGCTATGGAGGCATAATTTCAATTAGAGGAAGATTTCATGAATCTGAATGAAATATGCATATTATTTTAATAGAGAAGAGAAAATAATATTGCTAGCAGCTATTGAATGACTACTACATGCTGGACACTGTGTAAATTTCTTGATATGTATTACGTTATTTAATATTTGTAGAATATCTAGAGTACAGAGATTATTATTAGCTCTATGTTACAAAAAAATGTTTTGAGACATTAAGTAATGTCTCCTAGCTTGTAGTATGGAGCACAGATTTAAACACATTCCTTTGGGGAAGGATATTGCAAGAAGGAAGCATCTGATGAACACAGATAAAGATTTAGCAAAGACGTCTACCAATATGAGCTCGAGTGGATGTGATAGGAAAAAAGCCCGAAAAGAGAAATTGGGACCTGGTTATGGGAGACTTGAAAGACTATGCTGAAAGACTGAAATTTATTTTATACCACAGGGAGCATCGGAGGAGATTTAATTGGAAAGTTGACTGATAATACTTGTGTCTTAAGAAAATTACTCCAAAAGAAGGAGAGAAAATGAACAAGTACTTTAGCTTGTTCAAAGGACTATGGCTAAATCAACACCTTTAAATGTATGTATATTCCTTACTAACTCTTTTCTACCTAGATTTTTCTGAGACTAACCCAATGTATCTTACATTTATAAGTGATTTTTTTAGGAGACTTGATTTCCCGTAACTTTAATATTGTGACACTCCTGATTTGACTTTACTATTTGTGCTACTTTTTCCCTGCCCTCTTGGAAATTTTACTTATTCATTTATTTTGGTAAATAGTATAAAGCTCTTTTGAAAAATGGCAAATGAGGAGTGTGTTTCATGACACCAAGCAAAACATCTTACAGAATCTCTTCCCCTATGTCCACGGAAAGCTCATTCTAAGTATCCTAGCAATTATCCCTAGTTTCTCATTTTATCCTTGCCAAACTGTCCCAAATCTCTCTGTGTCTTGTTCCTTTCCTCCCACCTTTCAATCATTCCAATCTATTCAGAGCCAGTAGCTCTACAGCACTTCTAAAGCAGAAAAAAAACCCAAACTAATCTTTCTTGGCTCTTTCTGTTTGTCTCCGCATTTATCAAAATCGAGGCGAAAAATACTGAAATTCTAGGATAAAGAAGATAAAAATGTATCATCTTTGTCTCTCTGTTTCTCTCTCTCTCCAATTTATGTGTACTTACGTTGCAATAACTACTGAACGATTTGCAGCTCATCGCTCCTTTTCAGTTAAATGGGTCCTCGCAACTGGAGGGATCTGCTTTTGCATTGGGGCACAGTTGCTGTTGAGCTTCATGTGATCAAGGGTTGAAAGTCTGAACAACACGGTAACCATTTGTTTTTTATTTTATTTTACTCCTTGTAAAGGCCTCCCCAAAGATGCAGTCACTTAGGACCACCACGTTTAATGGCTTGTTTAGAAACTAAAAGTTACTGCTAATTCAAAAGGAACTAAAAAAAAAAAAAATCCCAAAGCTTAATGACTGCCATTAGTACCTCCAAAGGAAGTTCCTTGTATAGGATTTGTTCAAAAACTTACAAAACAGCTAAATGTTTGTAGCTGAATTTATTGAGTAGAACAAAATTACATGAAATTATCACATTCCCAGTAAATATGTTGCCATATTTAGCAAATAAAAATACCTTTTTAATAAAAATTCCTTTTTCCATGTATAGGATAGCTTACTGCATCTCCCATGGTCATCAGATTGTCAATGACCATGATAATACTTCCAGTTTTCCCAGCTGGGAAGACTTAAAGAAATTGTGATGGGGCAGCCGCCCCTCATATTCCTGTGAAGAACAGACATAAAAGAAGGTTTTTATTCATTTTCTGTGCCTTGCATTGTTTAGCCAGTCACCTGATGTTTCTGTCATGTTGCAAATCTGGAAAATTACTCTTTGCTGAAATGTTTCACTGCTTCAATTTATTCAGAGACATAAGACAGTTTCCTGAGTCTGGAGTATTTCTGATTACAAGAAAGAGAATCTGACTGTGTTTGATTTCGAGACCATTCAGTCACATTTTTAAACTGCCAAACTTTTTTTTTAAGTTTTGTCACTTAATGTATTGATGCCACTTCATGAGTTAGGACTAGAAATAAGGTAACAATTATCATTTATTTCTCATGTGGAGGAATTCAGTCTGATAATCCCAATGGTCTGTTTGAAGCTACAGAAGAAAGCATAGATTTTGGAAGATAATTATGGTTTAGAAAAAGCTTTAAGAAGGATTTTTCAGCATAATTGTTGCTTTATAGCTAATTCAGCCTTAAGAATAATTTTTCTGATTCAGACAAATCTCTTTTGATTACATTAACCTAACCAATTTACATGTAGCCCATTTTATAGTGGACCAAAATGAGCAAAACTCTCTACCTTTGTTTTTGTTTTGTTTTGTTTTTTGTAGCTCCCATAGTACATTGTTACTATTTCTGTTTAATTATGAACACACAACTTGAATTTACTGGTAGAATTGCCAAATAAAATGCATGATGTTCTGCTGAATTTAAATTTCAGTTAAGCTATGAATAAATTTAGCAAAAGTATGTCCCAAAAATGTCATGGGAGATACTTATACTAAAAATTATTCATATTTTATCTGAAATTCAAATTTAACTTAGTATTCTGTATTTTTATTTGCTAAATATGGCAACCGTCTTTACTGGGAGAGTGATAATTTCATGTAATTTTGTTCTACTCAGTAAATTCAGCTACAAACATTTAGCTGTTTTGTAAGCTTTTGAACAAATTTAAAAATTAGGAAAAAGTGTTATTTTAGACTATATATTCTAATCTGTGATTTTGAATAAATGGCCAGTATAATTAAAGTTCCTTTTAAAAGACATGGCAATTACCTATTTACCTGTTGTGTTCTCTATCCGTTGATGAAATAAAAAATGGAAATCTCACTTATTTTTGTACTATATAATATTGGTACATAGGACAAGCTCAATAGACTGCATAATTACAAAATGGTAGGCTGAGACAGCAACAAAAGTGTGTATGTGCATGTGTGTATATGTGCACGTCAAGAGTATCTAGCATTTTTAAATGCTAACTTTGTACCTGCACTCTGCTGAGAGCACAGTGCCAAGACCTTAATTCTTATTACCTTTTTATAGAAGAGCCTTTCATTAAAGGATGGTTTAAAACCAATCAAAGGCCATATCTGAGAGAGCATCAATCAATATATGAGCCAGCTAGACACTGCATCCTCCCTTTGTTCTTATTTATTTATTTATTTATTTTTGAGACAGAGTTTTGCTCTGTCACCTAGGCTGGAGTGCAGTGGTGCAATCTCAGCTCACTGCAACCTCTGCCTCCCAGGTTCAAGAGATTCTCCTGCCTCAGCCTCCGGAGTAGCTGGGGCTGCAGGCGTGCACCACCACGCCCAGCTAACTTTTGTGTTTTTGGTAGAGATGGGGTTTCACCATATTGGTTAGGCTGGTCTCGAACTCCTGAACCTCAAGTGATCTGCCCACCTTGGCTTCCCACAGTGCTGGGATTACAGGTGTGAGACACCATGCCCAGCCTACATTCTCCATTTGGAGAGGCTCTGAAAAGAAAATGTCTTAGTAATAATTCTTCATATATTTCAAATGCTTTCCTCATATCTCTGTTACCAAATCTTCATTTCTGAAAGTCAGTTTGTACCCTACTTAGCCAAAATAGTGACAACCATGGCTCCTGTCACATACCTTCTTTTAGAATCTTGTCTACCTCAACCAAGAGGTAGAGTCTATGTCCCTTCTTTGAACCTGTGCAGGCCTTGGCTAACAAGGTATAACTTAAGTGAGAGTTTATTATTTTCTATGAATATGTTCTACTTTGCTCTTTTGGCCCTCCTGCTCTTAGAACCCAGCCAGATACTATGCTATGAGTAAGCCCATTCAGCCTGTGGAGATGCCTGCATGGAAGTGAACTTTGGTCTCTGGACCCTTGCCTAGCTGACAGCCAGCCCTAACTCACCAGTCCTGCAAGGAAGCCATCTTATAATTGTATTCTCCATTTGAGTCCTCTCAGCTGAAATCATGTAGAGCAGAGATGCACCCTGTCCAAACTGTAGATTCATGAGCAGAATCAATGATTATTGTTTTAAGTCAGTTTGCAATGGTTTGCCATTGTAGCAATAGATGGCTAATAAAGATTTTGGTACTGGAAGTGGGGTGTTGCTGTAAAGAAACCCTAAAATATATGGCATAAATTTCAAGACCAGGTAACAGGCAGGAGCTCCAAGGGCCTTTAACAGAGTGTTGGTGAAAGCTTCAGGGCCTTGAGTAGAGAGTTAGCAGGAGCCTAACTGGCCTCAAGGAGACTGACAGTGAGGGCTTAATAGAAGTTAGAAGAAAAGGAGAGCTCTGTTATGTAGTGACACAAAGTTTGGCAACTCCATAGCCTGGGGCAACTTGGAAAACAGGAAATGAACTCAATCGTGTAATGATTTCCAGACACAATATAGTAAGTGTCACCTGGCTTCTTCTCACTGCCTGTGATAAAATGCAAAAGAGAGAGAAATGAGCTAAAGAATACACTGTTAAATAGAAAGGATCCAGCAGTTGATGAGTTTAAAAATAAAACTGTTTCTCATTCTTGGCCTCTCCAGACAGCAAGTTCTAAAGTGAAAGGTGAAAGATTTATATGATCTGAAGAGAAACCAGAGTATAGTGAGTTCTAAATTAAAAACGACCTTCAGGCTCAAGATCAAATCTAGGGTAAGACTGTAAAATTTTTTGGTAAGACCTCACAAAGACCTAAGACCATGCCTCAAAGACCCTTTAAGAGAGAAAGCAGATTCCTTAGGGATCTAAAGGGTGTACTTTACTAATCTTCCCTATCAACTAGCGAGGCTTCTAAGAATCTGAAGAGTGTTTGCTCACAAGGGTGAGAACACTGGGTAGAGAAAAAGCTAACTATAAAATATTTGTGAATTTATGACTCTGACTTTCGTCTAATGGAATGGGTTTATAAAATGATACATAAGAATCCCACAACATTTCTAAAAGAATTATATCAGCTTGGCCTGAAAACCGCTGAGACAATATAAATGAAAAAAGGTATTTGGCAGTGGAAAATGCAGAAGACAGGCAGAGGAAACTACTTTGCTGCAAACACAGGCAGCTTTTAACAGAAAAGAATGTATGACTTAAATAAACAGTTAAGATCCCAGAGAGTGTATCCAAAAGGTATGAACTCTCAAGGAGTAGGACTAGGCTCTAATCAAGGAACTGACAACACATAAGGGGGCTTAAAGTGAGAACTGCAATGAGCTCATATCTGCAGTCCACCTCTTGTTTTCACAGTTCAAATGGGGGTGTCTACAGGTGTTAGTCTATGCCTGCCTCACCATGATATTTGGGTGTGGAAAGGGCCAATAAAGCAGCTCTTTAGTTTGCAGGTCTGCAGGTCTTTGGATTGAGAATACTGATGCTTAAGAAACTGTACCCAAGGCTGCACCTGAGAAACTTCATCCACATCTGGATCTGATTTAACTATTGACATCCTAGACCTCTTGTCTGAACCTGAGGCCCTAGTAAAATGAGGCTTTGGGAGATTCTTGAAGAAAGAGGTGAGTATCGGAAAGCTGTAAATTATGGATAAACAGAGGGCTGTGGAATATTGTATTTCCCAGAGATAGCCACAGCCTCTCTTGTTCCATGTGGTATTTTAGAACTTCACCACTCCATCATCAAATTATCCCAGATGAGCCTATGGCCTGTCCCCTTGAGCTCGGACAGGGCTTTATGATTGACTTGACCAATGAAGTATAAAGAAGTTTTCCCTATACAGTTTCTGAAAGTAGTTTATAAATGTGCCATGCTTCTTGGGATGTTCATTCCAGACGCAGGCACAATGCTGTTCAGAAACCCATGTAATCCACAGAGGAAAATGCTTCCTCTAGCCCCCAGGGCTTCCAGTTAATACTGCAAGAACCAAAAACAAATAGATTTCACTGAGCCCTGCCCAATTTGCAAGTTTATGATAAGTAAGTAAATAAATACTAAATACATTTACGGTTTTAAGTCACTAAATTCTGGAGTGGTTTGTTATGCCCTAATAGAAAAATGATATACCAGATTACAATTATGAAAAACCTGGGTGTTTCCAAGGTTTCTATAGCAACGTATTTACTAACCATCTTTTAGAATGAATGAAGTCTGTTTAGAAAATATTATATATTCATAGTTTAAATTATTTTAATTTTTGTCAGTTGCTACACATGAAATCTTTAAAAAGTCAGTTTCAAAAGGCTTTTAATACAAATTAATGTTTACTGTCCCCTCCCTCCCATGTCATTTAACTTCCAGTTAAATCTCTTTCAACTCTGAGTTATTTCTCCTGATGTTGGTCTCCATATTTCTAAATAATATTCATGAACTACTATTTCTTGGCTCATCAATTTTAGTTATTAATAAATTTCTTCCTCTTCATGTTAATGGAGTATTTTACCTTGCTCACATGAATCACTTTTTTCCCAATCAGTCTCATCCTCCCAATAAAATCATATAACAATTTTGCTTTAATATATAGTCAGTGGTAAATATTCAATGTTAAGCCAAGTAGAGTACTACAAGCACACATTTTCTTTTGAAAGGAATTAATAAAACTGCTTCGTTTTCCAGTTTCTTAACTTTATATTGTTCTACTTCTGAGAAAATTCTTGTTTTAGTGTTCAACCTATTGAATTACTAATTTCAGGTATCACATTTTCAAGTTTCAAATATTTATTCTTTTCCTACAATCATTTCTTTTGGATGCCATAATATTCTTATTTCTGTGATGCAGCATTTTTTTTTTCTCTGTTGAAGATCATTACTTCTATAATTTTTGAAGTTTTCTTTGGTTCCCTACATCATCTGTTTCTTTTGAGTGCCTGTTTTTTCTATTTATTTGTTTTGGTGTTTGTGATACTTTCCTCAAATATCTGATCAACCTTGACTACCCATTCATATCTAAAATCGGGTACTTAAAGAATTGGAAGCACTCTTGGCTTATAGGGCAATTAGGTAGCCAGTGGGTTTTTTATTGATTGTTTTCTCCAGGATAGTTAGTATCATCAGAAAAGATCCTACAATCTTCTTTCTGAAGAGTATGCGTGGCTGCTGCTTTTTTGAAGTTAGGGGCCTTTCAGTAAGTACTTAATTTCCTTGTTTTCAATATTGAATTTAAATAACCTATGCCTATGCTGATGAGGCCAGGGCCTTGGTGGTTCAATTTTCCCTGAGCAGTGGTTTTCAAGCTTTAGCATGCATCAGAATCTCTCAGAAGATTAGCCAAGACACAGTTGATTAGACCTCAACTCCCAAACTTCTGATCCAGTAGTTCTGGGGTGGGGCCAGAGAATGTATTCCTAACAAGTGCCCAGATCTGTGGCCTGGGGACCACAGTTTGAGAAAAATCACTCTAGCACGTAATCCATTTGTTCATTTTGCAGGAGGGGGTGGGGTGCAGTTGGTAGGAGAGAGGGAGTGAAAAGTCTCTGAATGCATGGCATAGTAGTCTAATTTGTAACACTGTGAGACATTCCCTCTATTTCACCATCTCAAGGTTTCCTCCTGATTTCAGTGGTATCTGTGCCCTCTAATTCCTGAGACTTTCTAGGATGTTTTAGGGGTAAATAAGCACACTTCTCTTTGGCCCAGTCCCTCTCCTGCTTCTCAACCTCTCTGTAGGAATATTGGTTTGACTTGCATCCTCTCTGTTTGTTCATATGCCATCTCCCTGCCCCATACCCCTTTCCATCTTTATATTCCAAAAATAAGGATAACTAAGGGCCTCATTTTCATTGATGGTGGAGTTGGAGTATCTTCTTTTTCTTCTTGTTATTTGAGGTGTTATTTTGAGGAGAAATAAAGAAATCTTTTAGCATCATTTTGATGGGGTGTTATTTGGAGTCAAATAAGAAGAAGCATCTTTATTCCCTTGATTCTGAAACAGATAAATAAATTCACAATATTTTGATTATTGCTAGTTTTACTTTTAAAGAGTATTTTTGTGAGAACTGTATTTATATGAGTGGCAGCCTTTAGAAACTGAAAATTGATGCTATATAATAACTTCCAGTTAATCGAAACAATCCATTGACTAGCGCAAAATATTTATAATTGTCCAATAAATAGTTTGTACTTAAAAAGGATCTAAACTTTGTACTTAAAATTATGGCTAAAGTAATGATGTGTGTTACTCTATTTTCTTAAATTGATCTTGATCTTATTTTGCCAGAAATAAGGTTATTTGGTTAATTTTTATTAACCCAAAATTTCGAAGAAATTTAAAATGCTCTCTTAAATATCTAGAGCCCTGCTACCTAAGGTGGTTGCCAGCATCTATAAATAGCTATTTACATTTAAATTACATAAAATTTAAATTTATTTCTTTAGTCATACTAATCTCATTTTTGTTAGTCACACATGGCCAGTGGCTTCTATAATGAAAACTTTAGAGAAAGAACATTGCCATCGTTGCAGAAAGTTCTATTAGACATTACAAATATGAAGTCTCCTTTATTTACAAAAGGACAGATAACAAAAGGAAAAGAAAGAATGACTTTCATTTTCATTTTGAATGAAAACAGTCTTTTGTCAATCTTACACATTTTACTAAGGAATCTTAGTGTGAAAATATCAGTGTCTTCAATATATGTCCCAACAGACCAAACACACCTTTAGCTTGATAGTGGTTATGTGGGAGATGGAAATGATTTACTCCAAAATGCAGGGTGGATTTGTGTTAAATCATTTGCATGCTGTTAAGGTGGAGGAATGCTCAAGGGACTGCAACCCACCTCACCCATTTTCCTATCTGTTTAGTGTCTGGAGGAGACATGTTGCAAAGCTGAGCCACTGCAGGTGTGCTTTGTCAACTGGGATTCCAGCTCAGAGTTTCTCAGATCAACACAGTGTGTGGCTTATATGCAAAGTGCCTGCTTTCAGTTGGGACGTGTGTGTGTCAGGGATAAATGGCTGGTTCCAACGCAGAACCACATGCTCGTAGATTCTGGCTATGTGTTTATTGACCTTTAGATCCCAATTTAATTGTTTATTGATTAAATAAACATTAGAGGCTATTTATTGGGTCTCAGTTGGGAGCTGTTATCCTAGCCAAAGAATGATATATATGTTTTTTATTCCTGTGGCTAATTTTTTAAATGTTAAAAAAATCTTCTTAGAACTGCCAATGAGAATAAAACATTTCTAATAATTACTCATAAAAATATGCACATAGAAATGAAACTGCATTATTTAAGTATTAGAAAAATATTCTTCTGAAGGCAATAAGCAGAAATCATTTAAAAAGATAAGTAGGTAGATAGATAGATGGTAGGTAGAATTGTTTATTTGGGTATCATAAACTTAATTGCATTAATTACCTTCTTAATTTTGTTAACCACATTAATTAATTAGTGACATTTAAATCTTAGATACTTAAATTTTCTCTTTTCAGTTACCTGGGAAGATGATCCCAGAATAATCTCCCTAAAATGTGTGCAGGATTTTTTTTTTAAACTATATAAAACAGCCTGGCTGCCCACATTTTGTTCTATACTACCTAATATGCTGCAGAACTGGAGATGTCTACCTGGATTTGTGAATGCCTGGTCTTGACCTAAGGCTAGCTTACATATTACTCTGATGATTTTTTGGAATAGGTGGAAATCAGGTCTCCTGCAGGTCATCTCTAAAGAGATTTACCTTCCCTCTCACCTTATTTGCAGGGAGATTCTTCTCAGTGAATGGGATGACCAGGCTGCTAAGATTTAGGGGGAAAAATAATCCAGTAAGGCTCATTCAAAGTCAATTGAAATTTTATAATGCAGCCATAAGTTAGCTACAAATCAGCAAGATAACATCAGGACAGAATTTATATTTATAGAATCTGCTATATTTTAGTAAGAATTTGTTTTTTTTTTGTTTGTTTGTTTGTTTCTAGAGCCTATGGTAATAGGCAAATAACAGAACAAAATAGACATAATAACAGTAATAATGATCACTGAATAGTTGATATATACTAAGCACACTGTTTCACACTATGCATGTGTTAATTGCACTTAGAACTTCTAGTTAATCTATTGGATAAAGATTTTTATTTCCATTTTACAGAGAACATTGAAGCTTACTTTTAGCACGGGACCAATAGCTAGTAAGTGATGGTATTCCAGACCCAAATTTGTCAAACTACAAACCTTTCCCTTAATGACTATGCTAGGCATTCAGTATAACTAGTGAAATAGTATTTAGGAGTGACAGGACTATGGAGGCTTGAAACACCAGGTTTACACAAGATCATTTTTTAAAGTCTCAGGAAACGCAAATATTCTGAGAAATATAGTAAATTCCTGATGTATTTCAAGCACCTACAAGAGCATCTGGAACACAATGAATATTCAATGAATAAATTGACTTAGGGTCCCTATATAACTGTTACAACTTGGGGTGTGCTGAGAGATCTTTAAAGCTGATATAAACTATCCTATTTTTACTTGCCCAAGAAGCATAGCTTGGTCTATGTAATTACTATGCAATTCAGCAAATCTGTTCATATACATGTGTATATCTTCTCCCGTTACATTAGATATAAATTGGTGACTTTAAAAGCTCTCTGTAGGGCAATATGTATTGCATTAAAAGATAATTCAGTCTATAATTAGTAGAGGCTAGTAAATTTAGGGGCTCATATTGTTGAAAAAGAGCAAGTTTATTAGTATGACTCTGCAGTAGATATTTAAAGTGTCCTCATTGTCTCAGGACACTATTTTACTTTGCCTACACCTTCCGATATTCTTGAAGAAGTGTTTTCTAAAATAAGGTGATTTGGTTTTTAATAGAGGCGATAACATCCTGAACATAACCTTCCCTTGGTTAAGCGGTATCTGCCAGAATCTTTTGCGATCAGGATCATGTGTCTCCATGATTATTTAACAATTCTTAAATCACTGGAATATTTTACATCTTAGTTATGTACCAATTTCTCATTATTCCTTTGACAAGTTGCCACAAATTTAAAAGTGGGTTGAAATAACATCAATTTCTTGTTTTACAGCTTTGGATAACAGAAGTCCAAAATGGGTTTCACTAGGCTAAAATCAAGATGTGTAATGGCTATGTTGTTTCCTGAACACTGCAGGGAGAATCCCTCTGCTAGCGTTTTTCAGTTTCAAATTTGTATTCCTTGTCCCATGGCCTTCTTTCTTCTTCAAAGCCAACAATGGCCAGTCAAGTCTTTCTCATATGGTGCCACTTTGACAGTGACCCTTCTGTCTACATCAACAATTAAGCACCCTTGTGACTATAATGGACCTTCCTGGATAGTACAGAATAATCTTTCTAGTTTAAGATAAGCTGATTAACAAACTTAATTTTATCTGCTATCTTAATTTCCCTTTGTCATGTAATGTAGTGTATTCAGAAGTTCTGGGAATTAGGACCTGGGCGTCTTTGGCAGGCCAATATTCTGCCTACCACAGGAAGGTAATGGCATGGAGGTATTAAGTAATGTGCTTGCATGTCAATCCCAACTCTACATTAGCTATTTGATTTTGAGCAAGTTACTTAATTTCCTTCAGTTGCATGGATGGCAAAACTAAGTTAATAATTACTACTACTCAGGATTGTCAGGAAGATGCTCTTAAGTACTGGAGAATTTGGGAATCTAACGTGAAGAATGATCATTTTTAGTGTGTAATCCTATTAAATTTGAAAAAAAAAAGCCTTCTCAAATGCATATTGTAGGTTATAGCATGATTAGATATCCTTTATTCTTCTCAAATGAAAGGGGAGATTCACCCACCAGTTATCACCTTCTTTATAGCTCATTGCCTAGTCCTGTTTCAAACATGATCACTGAGTATGGGCCTATTATCCTTCTTTTTCTTCATTAGTTCACCATGAAGACACGGCATTGTGGCACAGTCCCTGAAGAGACAAAATTAATGAACTTGCAACAATTAGAAAAATATTGATGGATAAATTGTGCTGACCAAGATTAACATTGAAGTTCAAGATGATGATAGATCTATAAAGAATACTCTAATTGCTGAAAGCTTTAATGCAACATAGAGTGTACTGTCCTTTCAAGCAAAAGGAACCAAATTAGCAAAAATAAAAAATAATGGATGAGAGAGTGAATATGGAATATAGGAGAAGGCAGGTGTCAGGAGGGAAAGAAGAGCTCCCTAACAGAGCAGAGGCTATGTTAAAGTTATAAAGATCACTGCTTAACTGGAGTATAGATGTGTTATAAAGAAACTTGAAACAAGATAAGAAACTCTAGGGAGAAACAGACACTGAAGATTATTGATTAGATGTTAATAAAGGTGAGGAAGTTGAGTTTGGAAGGAGATGAACTTGTAGACATCATTAATAAGTATGGAAGTTGAGTCATAATTTCTTCCCCTACTAAATAAATCAAAAATTGATATAAGCTAATACATGAATCATTGGAGGTAGATTCTCTTCCTTCTCGCTCTCATTCAAGCATTTCCACTTATATCAGAACTTTTAGAGAAAGAAACTTTGATCCATTAACAGACTAAGAGGTGTTCTGAGAGATATTAACCATTCATAAAAATCACTATCACTAAATGAGGGAGTGTAAGAAGAAGGTAAGAAAGACATTTATTAGACAAAATAAAGCAAAACCTCTGCCCTTGAAATGAATTTGTTCTTTGCAACCTGATGTGGTATATGACTGTGAGCTTTAATTCAAGTATCATTTCTGGAAAGAGTATATGTTTATAGAATTCTGCTGACTAACTGGTGGATTTAGAAAAATAATGCACTTCTGAGATCCTCAAATTTCTTCATTTTTCATATTGGACTCATACTCCTTACCTAATAATGATTTAATGAGGATAAATGCACTTCATCTGTGAGATTGATACCTAAACAATTACGGGGTAGTCTAAGCAAGAAAAGAATTCGTTGGAAGGATATAGGGCAATTCACATGATTGAAAAGGAGAGCAAATAAGGGCAAGTCCAGACATTTAGGGAGAAAGAACAAAAGTTTGTGTTTTCAAGTGGTTACCATTGGAATATCCCACTCCTACATGATTTCTGTCCTTATTACATCACTATGCTCAGAATCCAAATTCCCAGGAGAAACGAAGTGTCTGATGAGCCTAATGTCAAAATAAAAATTTCACTGGACAAAATTAAACAGGTGAAGAAGACTTTATTCAAGGACATTGCAACAGGGAGAGACACCAGAACTCAGTCTGAACTCAACTTTGCAGAAACAAGGGCAATAGGGTTTTTAAGAACTGGAATGTAAAAAAAGAACTGGAGTTTTAAAAAAGAACTGAGGTTTTCAGAACCTCTTTGGAGATTATAGGCTATCTGTGTTTACTAATTGGCTTTCCCCAAAAGAAAGGTCAACTTTCTCTTATTTTCATGGCAGGAGGTGATTTTACAACATGGAACAAGGAACCTACCAAAGTTAGGCTCCTATCCTCCCACAAAAACTAGGAAATCAATAGGGGCACTATCCCTTTTGATGATTACGTTTCAAAGAGATGACTCCCACGTCCTAGATAGCCTTGGGTGTAAAACTGGCAAGAAATTTTAAAAAAGTTTCTATATCAAAGAGAGAATACAATTATAAGCTTTCTCAGAAAAAAATGCTCTAAGAAAAGGGAAAGGTTGCTGGGCACAGTGGCTTATGCCTATAATCCCAGCACTGTGGGAGGCTGAGGTGGGTGGATCATTTGAGGTCAGGAGTTTGAGACTAGCCTGACCAACATGGTGAAACCCCGTCTCTACTAAAACTACAAAAAAATTATCCAGGCATGGTGGCACATGCCTGTAGTTCAAGCTACTTGGGAGGCTGAGGCAGGAGAATTGCTTGAACCTGGGAGGCAGAGGCTGCAGTGAGCTGAGATCGTGCCACTGCACTCCAGTCTGCACGACAGAGTGAGACTCCATCTCAAAAAAAAGACAGGGAAAGGTTAAGGCTTTCTTTATCAATAAGTGCAGACCAAGAGCCTGCCTAAGCATCTGGATTAATGTTTCCACCAAGAGCCCTTGGAATGGGGAAGAGTCATTCTCAAAGAGAAAAATGGGATAGACACACACACACACACACACACACACACACACACACACACACACGTCAGGGAAAGAATGGTGGGTAGGACTACTTAAATAAGAAAAATGTGCCCAAGACTGTGTTGAAAGCTAGAAAAGTAGTGCAGCACTTCGTAATTTTAAAACTTATTTAGAAAAAACAAAACAAAACAGATCCATTCAAAATAATTATCAAACAATTCAAAGGCAATGCAGAAGCAAGGGCATATCCTGTAATATTGTGCCACACCAGAAACAATCCTTTACACAGACTTGCACTCAGGAGAGTGAAAATCCTACCTCAAATGTGAAATTGGAGACAATTTACATTTTACTGTAGCTCCTTAAGCTTGCCAGGCACAGGATGATACTGCATGACACAGAGCAACAGATCTTTAAAATTCTGCCTCTTCATCCATCTCCCTCAGTGTGTCACTGTCATTTTTGTGTCCTGAAGTTTCCCAAAATGCTTTTCCTAAAACCTAGCTTCTTTTTTTTTGAGACCGAGTTTTGCTCTCATCGCCCAGGCTGAAGTGCAATGGTGCGATCTTGGCTCACTGCAACCTCCACCTTTTGGCCTCAAGCGATTCTCCTGCCTCAGCCTCTGGAGTATCCGAGATTACAGGTGTCTGCCACCACGCTCAGCTAATTTTTATATTTTTAGTAGAGACGGGGTTTTACCATGTTGACCAGGCTGGTCTCGAACTCCTGACCTCAGATGATCCACTGGCCTCTGTCTCCAAAAGCGCTGGGATTACAGGTGTGAGTCATTGTGCCCGGTCAAAATCCACCTTTGGTTGATTTCTCTTTCAGTTTTTCCCATCTGTCTTTTACACACACACACACACACACGCACATTTCCACATTTATTTGTTTCTCTTCACAGTATTCTCTGCTTCTTCTAATGCATACTTTTTTTAAGGTCTTTTTAGCTTCTCCAGTTTTTTTGTTTTCCTCAACACTTTATTCTAATAACAGGAAACATCATTTCTCTTAGAAGTCAGGGCAGTGACATTTGGCTGCAAATCCTAATCCTGTTTATGGTTCCCATCACAAATGTGAAGGACCACCCTTCAAATAGTGTGTATGTGCTGGGGAATGTCAGGCTGAGGAGCTATTGCTTGTTCATCATATCTCTTTAGTATCTACTTAACTAACAGAGCCTGGTACAATAATATTATTTATTAGTTTTACTTTTCTAATTAAATTGTTGGGAAAAAGAATTAGTCAAAGTGTTAAGAAGTACATGACTCTTCTGCAGGTACAAATGAGTCTATGAATATGTTTGGCAGCTGTAATGCAGCGCTCAGGAGTTGCAGAAAGCTTTCCAAACTAGCAATGAAGAAGGGTGGCAATGACTCTAGCACCTCTACTAGTTCCCTTACTATTTAGTTCCCTAACCTGAGTGGAGTATTTAAGAATCTGGCAGGAGAGAGGGAAGAGAGAAGAATGAAAATGAAGAAAGAGGAAGAAGGGGATTTGAACATGGCTGTCATTGCCATTTTAGACTTCTCACATGTCTCAGACACCAGACCAGGCTGTTGGATCCCAGACTGTCTGGATAAATACTGAATATGCAGGAAAATGTGCTAATCTGACCCCTTACCTTTATTTGAGTATCCATAAAAAATACTTTTATTATAATATCATCTTGTTTCAAATGGGTATTAAGTGGTTTAGCTATCAAAGTTTACATGGCATTCTAATTACAACGTTGCTTTTCAGTAAAACTCTATTAACATATTTTTCAAGAGACCAGATACTAAAACCCTTTCAACAGGTTAAAAGAAAATTCTTAGGATGGGAAATGGAAAAACACATTGAGTGAACATAAAATATTAAATGTTTGCAAGAGAAAAATTTCTAGAGAACTCAAGATATTTTTATGCTACATAAACATCAAAGTCCTTGGAGTATGTGTACATAGTATAAAATTCTGATATCTAAGAATTGAGTAGCAAGATGTTCTTTTGACTGCACTGCAAATACTCCTCAGAGCATAAGAAATGAAAGATCAATGTGGAACACTTTATTGTGGCACAAATGCAACAGAACCATGGCTGAGAGCCATTGTTTCACTTTTCCAGTAGTTGTTAGAAGCTTTTGTGTGTTCTCCCTGCATCAAAAGACTGAAATCTCTGAGCTCTAATGATAGATTTACACTGGGATTCAAAGGACAGCCAAAATGCAACAATGTTCTTAGGTTGCTAATCACAGAAGCTAATTTAATGCAATGAAACAGACAAGATCAAGATTATAAGTGTTTAAGGCCCAAAACTAGAGCCCCTAGGACTAGTTAATACAGTTTCTATTTCGTTCACATTCAGGCTCAGGAAATTGTGTCTCATGCATTTGGAAACATTACCTTGGAAACATTAAATAAAAGCAGGAAACCACATACCAGCTGAAGAAAAGAACCAATTCCTGCACAGGGTCTGTGTAAAGGTGCTGTCTGACTCCAGTCTACAAACTCAATCACCAGAGACGGGTGTCTGATAATCTGCAAACTGACATGAGAAACTGAAGGCTTACATGGGGACTCAGTTACCAGCTCAGGTCATGATTTCATATGATGCCACTTTTGCATAAATTAATCACAGAATTATGACGATTTCCTACGAGGGTTTTAATTTTAGAACCTGGTTCCACCTTCAAGTCTGTACCATAGATCTTTCTAATGCAAGTGGAAGTATTTGAAGGAACTGACAGCACTAACCTCAGCCCAAAATGTTTGATCTGCTTTTTATCTCTCATCTACTTAAAAGTATTGCTCTCCAAGTTTCTCTCTCTCTTGCCTGCTTGGTGGAAGATCTCCCAAAAGATGTATAGTTCAGGTGACTTTGGCAAAATGCTTTTATGCTTTACCTCTTACATAACAACCTAAAATTGTTAGATCTGGATTCAGTTTAAAGGGCACAAACTACGAAAATGACAACAACAGAAAAAAGCACAAAACAAACAAATAAAAAAGCCAGAAGAAATTATTTTGATTCCCTTAAACTTCATCATACATACCAACAGACATCTGAGGACGAAGAGTCTACTTTCTTGATCATTTTTCTAAGTAAATATTTTCAAATGTGAAATTCCATTTGATACAAGAAACTCAAATTGTTAGCTACTTCTGAAGGCATTTAAACTAAATATTATTTTTAAATTTTTATTTATTTATTATTATTTTTTGAGACAGAGTCTCTCTTGCTCTGTCACCCAGGTTGGAGCACAATGGGGTGATCTTGGCTCACTGAAACCTCCACCCCAGGTTCAAGTGATTTTCTTGCCTTAGCCTTCTAAGTAGCTGGGACTACAGGCAAGCACCACAATGCCCGGCGATTTTTTTGTATTTTTAGTAGAGACAGGGTTTCACCATGTTGGCCAGGCTGGTCTCAAACTCCTGACGTCAAGTGATCCGCCTGCCTCAGCCTCCCAAAGTGCTGGGATTGCAGGCATAAGCCACCACACTTGGCCTATCATTATTTGATATTTTGTGGCAGGGGCTTGGGGAAGAGGCAAAGGATGGTGGAAAACATTGTTTTTTCTCATGACTGTGGATAAATAATTGTTGAAAAAGTAATCTACCTCAGGGCTGAGGCTATTGTCATTGGCAATGTCTGAAGTCTTCATGTTAACTTCATGTAAAGTCTTCCTATTTCACCCAATAGAGAACTGTACTTTCCCTGCTCTCAACTCTCCTCCCATATGTTCCCAGTTTATGAGAATGACTGCTTCCAACATTTTCTTCTTCATTAGCCAGAATCAGACACATAATATTTTATCGGGTGAAAGAAATGGCTGAAGACACTGTTTTGTTGCTGTTCTTGTTTGATGTTTAATACTTAGCAAGGGGACAGAGAGAGGGGCACCTTCAAGCACAGCTGCTAAGAGGGTGAATTGGTACAAATTGTTTTGTAAGAAAATTAAAATGTACAAAAGCACTTCCATTTTGTTGAATTGATCTTAATTATAATAAAGAATGTTCACAAAAATTATCTCATGAGTTTTTTTTTTTTTGAGGCAAAGTCTTGCTCTGTTGCTCAGGCTGACTTTGCCTTCTGGGTTCAAGTGATTCTCCTGTCTCAGGCTTCCACAGAGCTGGGATTACAGGTGCCTGCCACCACGCCCGGCTAATTTTTGTATTTTTAGTAGAGATGGGGTTTCACCATTTTGGCCAGGATGTTATGGAACTCCTGGACTCAAGTGATCTGCCCACCTTGGCTTCCCAAAGTGCTGGGATTATAGGCATGAGCATTGCTCCCAGGCTCATAAAATATTTTGCATATTGATTTTAATAGCAAGAACTTTGAATAGGCCAAATGTTAAAATCAGGAATGAATTCAATAAATTTTGACACATTTATGCAATAGAAAAATTATTTTTAAATGATATGAAATGACCAAAAGTTCTGAAATGATTTTATGCCTATAGAAACATTAAATTCTGTATTGCTTGTTGATCAGGTTCATGTCCTATTTATTTATTATTAATGATTTTGCCATGTGTGTGTATTTTTTTTTCCAAAAAGAACTTCTAATTTAATTTTTTCCCAAACTAACCTATCTAAAAATATCTTTAAAATTTTCCTAAGAGGTCTAGAGGAAGTAAAACTCTTGGTGGGCCTGTAGGAGCTATAGTCAGATAAAAGTAGACCTTGACATAGAAGTAAGGTCAGATATTTGTTTCCCTGTTAACTTTTTCAGCTACATTCATATTCACTAGACATGACACCATTAGGCCAAATTTACACAGCACAACATGAAGTGGAAAGTAACTAATTAATCTGTTCTAGAAAGACAGGGAAGAGAAGTAGTTTACCCAAAGCCTCTTCAGTGCTGATAACGGTCTTCATGAGCAGTGTGCTAATCTATAGACTTTGCTCAGCTTTATGTTGTTTATATAATGAGTTTGTTTTTTTGTACTCATCAAATTAAGAATTGGCAATCTTTTCCCTATATTTCGCTTGTGGAAATTTTGTTCTGTTCAGTTTAAGATGTGTACCAAATAACTTGCCCAAATATTGTATCTGAATAAACAGATTAATAATACTTTAGATTTAGGAGTTTTATGATTTGGCCAACTGATGTTGAGTTTAAAGTATATGGACATGATAGTTGCTCATTAAACATTGGACCATCTGTAAAATTACTATCTACTCTCACAAAAATGCCTGAGGTTTTAAAATATATTTCCACTAAAAGAATAGACCGCACATATCCCATGAGGTGAATCTGAAAGATAATATGGAACAGATTATGATGGCAAAAAAAAAAAAAATGAAGAAAGCATGGCTGAAGCTCCAGTTGGACTTTTAAAAGCAACCATTAAAAGCTTTTGTACATTAGAAACCACTTCATTAAAAAGCCCTGAGTTTGTGAACCTTAATGATAGGTTTGTCAACGAGATTTAAAATTGAAAAATAAATTATTTTAAGGTGGATAATCACTGACAGAAGCTTGGATTGTTTATGTTTATGAGTAAGTTTCAGTAATGAAATTTGCAATAGCAGATGAAATCGACTGGATAATGGCAAGCACTGTATTCCACTTCAAAATGCAGAACCTTGGTCTTAGAAAACTAGTACATGAACTTATAAACAGAGATGAACACACACACCACACACAGGAACACACAGACACACACACACAGACACACACACACACACACACACAGAGCTAAGCTCCATGTGTGAGCTTTTGACACAATACAAATATAGCATGTTTTAGTGTCAAGTTTGCACTTAACCTCAGTTTATTTATTTAAGCAAATATGGTAAAAGATCCAAGCATATAATGTCTTGGCAAAACTTAGAAGGGAATATCTGGGTCAAAACCTCATAAACATATTTCATCTGATTTCACACCCATAAAACAGTGGTTTAGAAACCATGCACAATAACCAGACATCAGTTGTGCCTTCAAGATAAGTTTTCGGCAGTTGCTAATAAAGGAACCTGTGATCCTCTGACTTGCAGCATGTTTACTGTAAAAAC
Organism: Sapajus apella; assembly: GCF_009761245.1. Taxonomy (NCBI): domain Eukaryota; kingdom Metazoa; phylum Chordata; class Mammalia; order Primates; family Cebidae; genus Sapajus; species Sapajus apella. The sequence continues at coordinate 39,667,962 of NW_022436943.1, read as the reverse complement.
TTTTAGAGTACAAACAAACAAAAAGGGTGGAAGTACTTTTTGTATTGTCCATTTCTGTCTCTTTAAAGCTCTGGGCACATTTCATCTCTCTTTCTCTGTCATTCATGGAGATTTACAAAAAAGTTATCTTACTTTTTGAGCCTTGTGTTTATTACCTTGGCCAACAGAGAGATATAGAGAGGAGAGAGAGAGAGAGAGAGAGAGAGAGAGAGAGAGAGAGAGAGACAGAGAGACAGAGACAGAATGAAAAATAGGAAGGCCCATTTTTAAAAAAGAATTATTCTTTTGATAGTGACTTATTGTTTGGCACTTTTTAAGATCAAGAGAAGCGATAAGGTAGTCAAATAAACAATATAAAGTCAGGGACACCTTCCTACTTTAGAAGTATTTTTTTTCTTTTTTACTATTATATACCCTTGAAATGAAGACAGTGGACTGCAAAAAATAAAATAAGGATTATAACACTGCATTTGGATAAGCATTCATCAGAACTAGGGTTTCTGTAGGAAATAATTACCCAAGAATCTTACACTATAAAGAAGGCAAGCCTTATGTTAAACAGCAACAAGTGTCTCAAAAACTGACAAAAATGAGTCAAAAATCCATTTCATAGATGCTCATATTTTTAACATTTAAATGATGTTGGCAGAATTTTTTCTCAGCATTAGAAAATAATATAAATTGATACATGCCAAGACCTGTCCAAATTTTACTTATTTCTTAGTCTTTCTGCTTTGATTTTTAGCAACTTGACTTCCTCCCTGATTTCTGATTTCTCTACTACAAATCAATGCAAGCAAAAGAGTGTTTCTATTCCCACACTTTGAAAAAGGGAAACATTTGCTGTTTCTACCTACTTCCTCTCCCTTAATTTTGTTACACAATTTTTTTCTGTTGTTTGTTTGATTGGGCAAGGGCACTTGTGTGTTAAGTCAAGGGAATTTGTTAAAAGTGAGGCATCTGGTTACTCTAAGATCAAAACCAAATCTTTTGGTCTCACGTGAAGAACTGTGCGGTTGGGGACTCGCTGTTCTTAATTCAATTACAGTCCTCTTTTTATTTATTTTTTTCTTAAATCGAAGGCAGAGTACAACACAAGACAGACAGTGGGGGGAAAAATAACAAAGGGAAGATCGTACTCTGTAGGCTGTTAGGACATTTTCCCCTACGCTTCAAATCAAGAACTACTTCACCCGGACAGCTGAAGTCAATTTCACCAGTTATGGGGAATGGGAGTCTTTGTTACTGGGAACTGCACGTTAAGCTGCTAAGTCTGTACTTACAGGCTTGCTCCACCTTCTTTCAATTTTCCAGTGCTCTTACGGCTCCCCAAACTAATTGTTCCTAGACGTTAGACAGGTAAGGTAGAATGTAAACCCTTGTTTATTTCCATTGTTTGATATTTTTTTTCCCCTCAAGGCGCCTAATTCTTTATTTTCTCTTAATCACCTGATTTCATTTGGGTTGGTAATAGGTACTTCCCTCAGTTGCATGCCCTTTAAACCTTGCTAACATCCTCCTCAGAAAAACACGCTTAAAGTGTGCTTTTAGAATAGTTTCATTTTATTTTTAAGGAGAATACTACAAAATCCTAATCCATGCTAAACTCGGTATGTTTCTTGTATTTTCTTTTTCTGAAAAGAGCACCCATTTGAAATAATTTATAACCGGACACAATGGATTTGCATTCCAAAAGATTAAATGGATTTTTACTATGTTCCTGGCTTAATATTTCCAATTTTTTTGGATTGCCTACTCCATAAGTATTTTAGCATCTATAATGTATATTTATTTTGATGTTATATATGTACGTCTATGTAAAATACTATAAAGCATTTACAAAATAGAAAATGTAAACTGATCATGTATGTATATGTATAACAGAAATTCTAATTTTTGCTTATACAATGACATTTTTTGTTTGTTTGTTTGTACATATTCCCTTAGGCAAGGACACAGCAGCTGGAGATCAATGTTCTAACCCAGCAGTTTTCAAATTCTAGCACTTGGAAGCCTCTTCAAACACAGATTCTTAAGCCTATGACAGCTTCTGAATCAGTAGATCTGGAATAACACCCATAAATTTCTATAAAACTTGCAGACAATGGGCTACACTTTAACTAATATAGCTCTAATCTATAATACGATTTCTTGACTGGACCACTCCAGGTTCAGCTTCATGTGTAATCTTTTTCAGAGGCCTAAAGTAATAGGACTTGAATCCATTTGAGCCAGAGTGTATATATCAGTCTTTTCCATCCTTCTTGGATAATTATTTTAACATACCAAAATAAATATGCATTAAAACTTCCCTAACTCAGACCAACTGGAGAAAGGGCCATCTGAATTCACTGAAGGGTGCTTTTTGAAATCCAACTTTACTGATCTTGACTCCACAAACTAATTAGAGGCAAGTGCTGTGGAAGGGTTATCTGGAAAAAATCCTAAAGATTTATGAATTAGATTAAAGTGCAATGAATAGCATAGTGCTGTATTTATATTCAATTTGATGCCTTCCAAATATTTTGCAAAGATTTTAACCTTAGTAAGTTGAACATCCTCTGTAATATTGTTTATATTTCTTGGAAACTTGCTCACACAATCAATTTGCTTAGCAAACTTCTAGGTCAAGGACAATTCAAAGAAAAACGAAATCCCCAAGGGCGTACAAAGATTCCAAATGTATCCTGGTCTAGTGAAATGTTATGGTATTTTCGATACAGTGAACGTACCCCAAATACATGCCTTAAAATTTGGTAGGTGAGTCTTCCTGACCTAAAAATAACCTACTTGATAATCCATCATTCATTTATTCAATAAAGCATATTATGTACCTGTTCTACATATTAATTCAGTTACAATCCTCTTTTTATTTTTTTCTTAAATCAAAGGCAGAGTACAACACAAGAAAGATGGTGGGGGAAAATGCACTGTGCTGTGCATCACTGAGGGATAGTTGTATCAGAAGATTTACAAATACGTATACTATCATGATGGTAAAAAGCTAAAAGAAGTATATGATGCTGTGAAAGTGCAACAGGAGTAAATGGCTTAATTGACTCCAAGGAAAAATGTGTGTTATGTCTTTCTAACCTTGTGGCTTGCTCTTTATTTACTTTATGGGTATCTTTAAAAAGGTTAGGTGTCCATAGACAAAGGGCATGAAGAAACAGACCATCATATTCAACAGACTTTCAATGGATGTCACAACCACTGTGCATATTGGTTCCTATATAGGTTCAGGTCAGCAGGATCAAGCACTATATAGGTAGAGGTGGGAGAGGCTAAGAGAATGGTGAGGAACTTTAGGCCAGCAATTGGCCAGTTGTATTTATAAAAAAAATAATTAAAGAATAGTGAAATGGTGTGGATCTGTGTCCCCACCCAGATCTTATGTTGAATTGTAGTCCCCAGTGTTGGAGGGAGGGCCTGGGGGGACGTGATTGGATCATGGGGGGCGGTTTCTCATGGCTTAACACCATCCCTGTTGGTGTTGCCCTGGTGAGAGTGAGCTGTCATGACATCTGGTTGTTTACAAGTGTCTAGCACCTCTCCTATCTCTCTCTTTCTTCTGCCCTAGGAATGTAAGATGTGCCTACTTCCCTTTTGCCTTCTGCCATGACTGAAAGTTTCCTGAGGCCTCGTCAGAAGCCATCATGCTTCCTGTACAGCCTGCAGAACCGTGAGTCAATTAAACCTCTCTTCTTTACACATTACCCAGTCTCAGGTATTTCTTTATAGCGATGCAAGAATGGACTAATACAAATAGGGTTGAATAACTTTCTTGCCAGTGAGATCCTGAGTCTCATGGTGGTTATTGACAGATCTGTACACCCTGACCAAATTTCCTTCTGGGTGACAGTGCCCTGCCAATTTTACAAATAGCAAACTGTTCTTACCATTTCGAAAAATCCACTGTTCTTAGCATCCCTATGCTAGTCCTCATGCTGATGAGGTCCTCATCCTACACAGCAAAACCTCTTAAACATCCTCAGGTTTTAGCCAGCTACGTGCACAGAAATCATTATTACTCTTAATTTAATAATAGAGTAACATTTTCATGCTAATCAGAGACTTGCTGGCTTTAATTACTACGCATTATTCCATGGGAAGAAAAAAACCAATCAAATTTTAAAATAAGATGTTAGCAGGAGTGTGATAAGTATTTCATTTTTAGCTGCTGGTCTGCTAATAAAACAGGTTTGTTTTGGATATTTTGACAGTCTTTCCATTCGTATTTTAAATCTGACCTCAGCACAGGACTTTTTAAGTTGAAATAGACATTCATTGAAATAGATTCTCTTTTTCCATCTTGTTACAGGAAGAAAAATATATCAATGTTGCTTTTCTTGAGGAAACCGCCTTTAAAAAAATTATTTGTAGAATGTGGTTTGTCCTTTAAACCACGTCTCCTGATTCCTAAACTGAGGTCACTTTGTTATAATGACTCACTGGGTTTGGTAACATCCATTGCGATAGGGATTAGCAAGTTTACTCAAAACAAAGGAAGAATAATAAAGCCTGATTAATAAAATAGCAGACATCGGCTTCCTTCTAATTGCCCTCCTTTCTTCCACCATAGTTTGGGAAAGGGAAAAGTGCCATCTTCTTTGTGGAAGACTTACTAGTAATGTATAAACTTTAAAATGTGTGTCTCTGGTAGATTCTTCCTTACGTAACTACTATTCTTATACCACATGACTTGGCTAACTTTTCTGATTTAATTAATTCTGGAAAGAACACAACTTTCCAGCTAGTTAGTGGCCTTTTCCTAATTGATATTCTTAAGTTAATACAGTCTGTATTTTTTTGTTTTTGGTAGAAATCTAAGTTCCTGTCTATATTCCTTAATGGAGCTATTCTTTACTTCCCATATCACATGGCAACTAATACTGTGGCTTGGAAATCCAAATCATCAGAGTGATGCCACCCTGTAGAACTTAAAAATGAGCCACACATGCTAATTATTACAACAAGGTTGTAAAGAAGGAAGAAAGTGACAATGCTGTATACTTGTTTATTGCCTGCCTTTAGACAATTGCTACACTATAATTAATTACTGAGCCATTGGAATACATAAACTTCACTGTTGACTTCATCTTGTTTCAAACTTGGAAACTCAACGTAAGAAACAAACCAAAACAACAACAACAACAACAACAACAACAACAACAACAAACAATGTTGGCCAAATGCAGTGGCTCTTGCCTGTAATCCCAGAACCTTGGGAGGTCAAGGCAGGTGGATCACTCCTTGAAGTCAGGAGTTCGAGGTCAGCCTGGCCAGCACGGCAAAACCCCCATTTCTATCAAAAATATAAAAATTAGCCAGGCATGGTGGTACATGCCTGTAGTCCCAGCTACTCAGGAGGCAGAATAATTGCTTGAACCCAGGAGGCAAAGGTTGCAGTGAGCTGAGATTGCACCACTGCACTCCAGTCTGTGTGACAGAGCAAGACTTTGTCTCAAAATCAAAAACAAAACCCCACAAAACAGTGTCATCAGTCAGACAAATTATAAAACATCACAAAAAAGTGTTACAAGTTATCAGTAATTTGAAGACTAACTTGTAAATTATGTAAAGATATGAATAGTAACCACAATTATAGGTCATAGCCTGGATTTGCTGGTGTATAGAGTTTAGGTTGGATTTCATGTGATAATTCCTTGATGGGACATATATCAATTTTTTGACTGCCAGCATCAACTTGGCTGACCTGAATGACTAGGTTTTTTCCTTCCTTTTACAGATCTAAGCTTGTTCCTCCTGAGACTACTTCTTTGACAACCTTATCTGAGAAAGAGCTATTTTTTAGTCAAGAGTGAAATGGGAGTTCCCTGACCCCCTAGTAGGATTTGCAACAGAGGTGTGGCTCATTTGTTTGGCTGCCATGTGTTGAAACCTTTTATGGGAGGGGGAGCATGCAGACTGGCAAGTGCAGGAACCAGGGTGAGCACTTTGGGCTCCACCATGGTAGCATCTAGGGGTGTATTACAATTAATGCTCTCTTAGCAGTTGCTGTCCACAGATGACTAAGTGTTAAATGAGCTCAGTGGAGAGTCAGGGTGACAGCCTTTAACATTCTGCCCTCTTGGTACCTGGGTCCTTGTTTAGCATCCAGGAAGAATCAGGACTCGAATAATGGTGAATGCAGGGATTTTATTGAGTGGTGGAGGTGGCTCTCAATAGGCTGGTTGGGGAACTAGAAAGGGGATGGAGTGGGAAGATGATCTTCCCTTGGAGTCTGGCTGTCCCACAGCAGATCTCCTCTCCAACCATCCCCAGTTGAACTCCTCTCAACACTCAGATGCTCCTTCTCTTCTCTCCTCTGCCATACTGCTCTGCCACTCTGCCATGCTACGTATCTTCTGCTTCTCTGTACCTCTGCTCATGGAGCTTGGGGTTTATATGAGAACAGGATAGGCACATGGTGGGTCAGAGTGGTCTTAGAAAAGGTAACATTTGGGGATAAAAACAGGAATACCTGTTCCCATTCTGATTGGTAGGTTTCCAGGCTTGAGAGTGGGGCCTTTGCCAGCCTGTTCTACCCAGTATTTCCCTGCCTCTTGTCCGTATCAAGGAGACCAAATAAGTATACTTTCGTAATAAGAGTATAGGATTTAAATATTTTGATTGAGGCAAGCTCTTGGAAAAGTTTTCATTTGGAATAAGCACTGGGCTCTTTTTTCTTTATTTCAGAGTTTTGTATGCAGAAAATAAAGCCATAGCTGAGAGACCAAGTAGAAACAGTGATTTTAGATAGGCCATCCCTCCAGATAATTGGAGCATTTTCTTCCCCTCATTACTATTTCAAAACTTGTAGTTGAACCAAACCCGATTGTCTTCCTAGCTCTGTTCACAATGATGTATACTTTTCCTCACTGAGTGCTAAATAGAGAGAAATACTAGGACTGAGACTGCAGTTGTAGGAGGCACTGTGGCATGGAAACTTACAATGTTCCATAACAGACAAGAGGGAAAGAGAGTGGGGAGACAAACAGACAAAATAGTAACTGCGTGAGAGAAGCCATTTGTAATCTGAGTATGTTTATGAAAATATACATTCTTCAAAAATAAATAATAATTACACAGTTGTTTACTCTGTAGCTGGATTGGACTTAGAACTTTGACCACAGCCGGCCTTGGTTTATATCCTCATGACACTAATCATCCAGATGACTGACTTGAATTTTTTTTTTTTTTTTTTAGTTTTCATTCAGTTTTGGCATCTCCTAGATATAAATTGTGTTCACACATACTACAGAAGTGCAATTATATAACCATTTAGTGAAATACAGTTTTTGTTCAGACTTTCCCCACAGATATTGATGAGAATACCTTATAAGAAGAGGATGCATTTAGGTCTCAGCACATTAAAGAAACAAACTCTTGGCAATAAGCTCAACTGGAAAATTTTGTTAATATGACTTCGTAAGCATATTTTGCCAAACATATAGAAACAAGCACAACCTTGGTCTCCTGATTATATCCATGTATACAAAGCATAGATAGGCACATTGCTAGTTTGCAGCTGCTGATCATTTCACATTTGACCCTAAGGCTGGCAAATCAACTTATTGACAACTGAGAAGTTCTCTTACTCTTCTCTCAATATCTGGTTAATCTTACTTTCTGAAGTGTGTCCATAAACCTTAAGATTTGGGAGCCCTTCTAACTTTATTTTTAATCGTCTAACTTATTACACAACAAATGAAGAATTTCAAGTTTCCTTTTGATGATTATGATTTTAGTTCTATATACACAAGTTTATACATTGAAATGCAAAGTACATTTAAACACTTTTAGACTTATAGAAGGATTGCTCTTTAGGTTTGTGGCCTCAAATATCAGTCTTGATATTTATGATAAGTTTGATTGAATTTAGTTTAAATAATAGATTCCATTTGAAAATGATTAAAAAATGTCAACTATATGGAACTAAATTATTTCTTATGGAGAATTCAAGTTAATTATTGGAAATGAAATATATTTTAAAAATCCTTTTCCTAGAGTTCTATTCAGAGGTACACACATGAATAGAGGTCATCAATTCTAAATTTTTCAGCTAACTCCTTGAGCCTGACATATCAAAATGTCTCATGAAAAATAACTATTTGTATAATTCACATTGGTATTCCAATGATAATTTGAGAAGACTTCCACTTATCAAAAGGATCTAATGAACTTATAACTCTTAATTCCTAAATTAAATAATATCAAATTTAGCTTGTTATAATTTGATTTTAAGGCCCACACCTATTTTACTATGAAATTACTATGACAGGTATAACAGGTTTATTGAGAAGTCAAGTCACTGGCATGTAAATATGAAATCGTTTAATCACTTTCCTGCATTCTTCTGGATAACAGGCAACTAGAGAAGCCTGATCTAATTACAGCTTTTCTCAGACATCATGGCCATGGGACAGTCTCATCTGGTGATTAATACTCAGTTCACTTTATTTAAAACATTTTTAAATTAAATCTCCAATTCAGAACTCCACTCCTATCTAGTGTGGCCTGCTTGAAGGTTAAGAGGAAACATGGTCTTGTCACTCATCCTCCTTCTCAGAAGAGACACTAGCTATTTCAATATTGGTGACAAAAAGACGAGAGATGGTGGTATTTGTATGCATCTTTTTATGGACCATGGGGAAATGTTCCTTTCTTTTGTTACTGGTGGCCTCTGACATTCAGGTGATCTGTACAGACCCTGCACATAGATGGTGTTCGTGGTTTTCTTGTTGAACTCAACCCAGTCCACTCCAACTTCTCCCCCAGAGGAACAACTATGTATGCTTTTAGCTGTTCCCAAGGTACATGTCCCCAATATTTTCTTCTTGTTGGGTGTCCCAGTAATTGGCTGGGCCTGGAAAGCCCCATAGCTCCTTCTCTTTCTCTTTTTAAGTAATTCTGCTGGAATCAATGCGGTACTTTCTTGTGGCCTCCAGGGGCCACGGCATGCTGAGTTGGTGTCAGTTTGCACTATCTTTGTCTTAGACTATGCTATAGTCCTTTGAAACTCAGCTGGAACATGATAGCCAACAGCCTAGGCAAGAAGTAGGTCAGTTGTTCATAGTCAACTGTGCCTCTGCACTTCAGCTCCTGTTCTCCACTGTGGGGTGAGAAGGTTTGAGAACAATAATTTGCTGCACTCCTAATCTCTCAGAGCATTCTTCAAGAGCTGTCTCTGCTATGCTCCCTGTAGAGCTTCACAGAATGAGCCATGCTGTCCAGCCAGGGAAGGGCATGCAGGTATCTGTCCAAGCAGAGACTCTGTTCTTCATGAGTGACTCTTTCAGAGTCTCTCTCACTTGGCCTCCATGAAACTCACTCCTTTTCCAGCCCTCCACATTCATGTTATATTAACTTGGGCAAAAGGGGAAGGCTACATCCTCAGAAGTCAATATCCCTAATTAGCTCCCTGGCCCTAGAATGGACAGTACATGGAGGCATGTTTCTTAGCTTTGGTGTTAAACTATAATTTTTCAAAATATGAAAAGTCCCAGTCAACATCTGGTTATATAAGCTTCTATAAATTACACATTAAAAACACACTGATTATTTATTTTTGGAAAAATAAAAACTTAAGTTTACATAGACTTATATCCAATAGATTAACATCATCTCTACTAAAAATACAAAAATTAGCCAGGCATGATGGCAGGCACCTGTAATCCCACCTACTCAGGAGGCTGAGGCAGGAGAATTCCTTGAACCTCAGAGATGGAGGTAGCAGTGAGCCAACATTGTGCTTCTGCACTCCAGGCTGGGTGATAGAGTGAGACTCCACCTCAAAAAAAAAAAAAATTATAGTGTTTGATCTTTGCTTACCTGCAAGATTAGAAAAATGCTTTCTGATGTGTTTCATTGATATATTTATCTTTCCTTATGCTACTGTCTTGATGACCATAGTTTATAGCAACTTTGAAATCAGACTTTGTATCTGTGAAATTGCTAAAGTTATTATTAGTTATGCTGATTCCTTAGGATTTTCTACATAAACAACCATGTTTTCTACAAATTAAAAGAAAAAAACTTCTCTCCTTAAAATCTGGATGTCTTTTTCTATTAATTGCCCTGTTGCACTGATTAGGGCTGTCTGTATGATGCTGAATGTAAGTGTGAATAGAGGAAATATTTGCCTAGTTTCCAATTTTAGGAGGAACATGTTTAATATTCAACATTTCACAATGAAACATAATGTAAACTCTAGGTTTTTTTTTTAATGCTCTTTGTCAAATTGAGGATGTCCACTTAATTATTTATTAATTGTAAAAAAGCACAACATGAGATCTATCCTCTTGACAGATCTTTATGTGTATAATACAGTATTGTTGACTATATACAATAGTTGCACTATTGTACAGCAAAGCTCTAGAACTTATTCATCTGCTTGACTAAAACTTTAAGCCAATCCCTGCCTCTCAACACCTAGTAACTGTTCCATTTTCTGCTATTGATCACTCTCTAGTACCTTCAAACTGATTATTTTCATGCTTTCCTGAGTTTAAAATTACTATCTATGGGAAGGTAAGTGTAATAAAAACTGCAAAAGCGTTACCTGAAGCCTCAATGCTGTTCATATAGTCTTGTAATTTTTTGACATCATTTTAATATAGTGTGTTTCATTTTCTTCTGCCAAATGTATTTTCATTTTGTTTACCCTATTTTATAGAAGATAAGATTTGATTTGAAAGATAACGTGATTTTTCCAAATCTAATGAGTAAATGTTGAAGGAGTTAGAAGTAGAATTTTAAAAATGGAAACATGATCAAGTTCTCCTGTCCCAGGGATTTTGCTCAGTCAATCCTCTGTGCCCTACAGGCTGTGATCCCTATTGTTAATTAATGTCAATCTAATCATTTCTGATCTCACTTTAAATATTATCTTCTAATCTAAATTATGTCTAGATATATTACTTTATCTCATGGTACCTTGTCGTTTTTCATTTGTCTTCCTATTATAGGAAAGAAACCACTTCCTGCACATATATTGGTTTTACCCATGTCTTTCTTTTGATATAGTAATCAGTAAGAGAAAACCAACAATTGTTCTGCTCATCCTGTGTCTCACTCAGTGACTGGCGTAAATTATTTATTCAATAAATATTTACTGAGTGAATGATTAGGTCAGTAATCATTTCTGCTCTATTATACTATTTCTGTGTCAAATATAAGAACTGAGGCCAGACAAAGTAGCTCATGCCTGTAATCCCAGAGCTCAGGGAGGCCGAGGCAGGCAGATCACCTGAGGTCAGGAGTTCAAGATCAGCCTGGTCAACATGGCAAAACCATGTCTCTACTAAAGATACAAAAATTAGCCAGGTGTGGTGGCCCATGCCTGTAATCCAAGACACTCAGGAGGCTGAGGCAGGAGAATCATTTGAACCTGGGAGGTAGAGGTTGCAGTGAGCTGAGATCATTCCACTGCACTCCAGCGTGGGCAACAGAGCGAGACACTGTCTCAAAAAAAAAAAAAAAAAAAAAAAAAAAAAAAAGAGTACTGAGGCCCAATTCCTAGCACACTTTAATGACCAGTTGAAGATAAAAAGCCAGGATTTGTGAATTTATTTCACAGGCTATTTTAAGGCCTTATCATATTAATTTTAATAGGTAGAATATTTGAGATGCTACCTTTTTCTATATCTGTTTTTAAAATTATGATTATACTTTAAGTTCTGGGATACATGTCCCGAATGTGCAGGTTTATTACGTGTGCCTTGGTGGTTTGCTGCACCCATTAACCCATCATCTACATTAGGTATTTCTCCTAATGCTATCTCTCCTCTAGCCCCTACTCCCCAATAGGTACCGGTGTGTGATGTTCTCCTCCCTGTGTCTATGTGTTCTCATTGTTCAGCTCCCACTTATGAGTGAGAACATGCAGTGTTTGGTTTTGTGTTCGTTTGTTGAGAATGATGGTTTCTAGCTTCATCCGTGTTCCTGCAAAGGACATGAACTCATCCTTTTTTATGGTTGCATTGTGTTCCATGGTATATATGTGCCACATTTTCTTTATCCAGTCTATTGTTGTGGGCATTTGGGTTGGTTCCAAGTCTTTGCTATTGTGAATAGTGTTGCAGTAAACATATGTGTTCATGTGTCCTTATAGTAGGGTGATTTATAATCCTTTGGGTATATACCTAGTAATGGGATTGCTGGGTCAAATGGTATTTCTGGTTCTAGATCCTTGAGGAATTGCCACACTGTATTCTACATGGTTGAACTAATTTACACTCCCACTAATTTACACTCCCACCAACAGTATAAAAACATCTGTATTTCTTCACATCATCTCTAGTGTCTGTTGTTTCCTGACTTTTTAATGATCACCATTCTAACTGGTGTGAGATGGTATCTCATTGTCGTTTTAATTTGCATTTCTCTAATGACCAGTGATGATGAGCTTTTTTTCATATGTTTGTTGACCACATAAATGTCTTATTTTGAGAAGTGTCTGTTCATATCATTTGCTCACTTTTTGATGGGGTTGCTTTTTTCTTGTAAATTTGTTTAAGTTCCTTGTAGACTCTGTATATTAGCCCTTTGTTAGGTGGATAGATTGCAAAATTTTTCTCCCATTCTGTATATTGCCTGTTCACTCTGATGTGAACTTCTTTTGCTGTGCACAAGCTCTTTAATTAGATCCCATTTGTCAATTTTGGCTTTTGTTGCCATTAATTTTGGTGTTTTAGTCATGAAGCCTTTGCCCAATTCTATAAAGGATGGAGTTAGATCTGGGACGAACAAAAGAAATCTGTTTTTGTGTGTGTGTCTGTAGATTTATAAATTTGTCATTAAAACCATTTTCGGGCATAATAAAATTAAAAATTAAATTAAGCAGAATACACAAAAGCTTGTGTTGGGTGGCAATAACTTTTTAAAAGCAAGAGCTTAAACTCAGTGCAATAAATAAAAGTTTGATAAAACTTTCCTTTGGTGAAGAACTTCCAGAAACTGAAATGACAAAAAATGTTTAAGTGCCATGAAAACAATAAAATTTTATGTTTTGATTGCTGTGTCAAAAATAACAACAACTCCTAGAATAGTGAGGGACTTTGGCAGATTGGTAGATCGGCGTCTGTATGCTCATGGCTGGGAAGGACCACTCTTGCCAAGGTGCTCAGGATAAAGTCATTTGAGGAGATGAATGTTTGAATTAAATTGCAAATTATAAAAAGGCCCAGCCTTGTGAAGCTCTTTTGGAGTCTTTTCCAGGTAGTAAGAAAGGCTTAAAGGCCTCAGCTTGCAAGCAAACCCGAAGTCTTCAAGAGACAGAAAGGCTAGTGTACTTAGATCCTAGGGAACAAGAGTAGTATTTGATGAGCTCCAAGAAGGAGGCAAAATTCAGATCATTTAAGGTCTTGCAGGCAGTGGTCAGGAGTTTGAATTTCCAAGGGCAATGGCAGCAGAGAAGTGGCTCCATCTTCTTGGTAATCCAAAATAAGAGGAGAGCAGGATCACTGCAGCGGGCAAAGCTAGACTTTGCACAGGCGTGGTAGATAAACACGTTTTGGATTTTGTTGGTATCAGTTGAGGTCCCCAAGTCAAATATTTCCACAAAAATAATTAAAATATGAACTGCTGATTACTTCTGGGTCTATAATTCCTGGATCACCTTTATGAACACACTCTACCTAATTTCTCAATTCTGACAAATTGTTATTAGTATTATCCCTGACTTATAACTGAGGAAAGTAAGAGAAAAATTAAGGGATTTATAATGGATTCATGAATTTATTCAGCATCTATTTATTGAGTACTTACTAGGTAAACAAAATAACAAAATTTCTGCCTACAGAGGACTTTCATTCTAGTAGGGAAAAAGACAATAAGCAAATATACATCAGTAGTGAAACATCATATAGTGCTACATACTCAGGGAAGATTAAGGCAGGGTAAGAGGAGAGAAAGTGATCAGAGGAGGGGCTATTTAGACAGCATGGTTCAGTAAGGCTTTTTTGACAAGATGATCTCTGAGAAGGTATTTGAATAAAGTAAGGCTGGAAAAGGAAGAAGGAAATTCTATAAATACCTAGAACCTGAAACCAACTCTTTAAAACCTAAACCCAATGCTTTGGGCAAAAATTATCTTCTGGTTATTGATGTCAAAAATCTCACCAAAGGGTTTGCAAAGCTTTACAGTTACAACTTTAGTTAGTAAAAATATAGCATCCTTCTCATGAGTCTTTAATTCCAGTTCAATATGATTTAATTACTTCTGGCTTCATTCAGTCACTTTAAGGTTGACCCAGTGTTTCAGAGGCAAGTAGCTTTACAGAGTTTTGTTCTCCTCTTCTCTTTCCCTGTTTCCCAGACAACATCAGGTTCTGTCCAAGCTAAGATACAACATGGCACCAGAGGGACACAACGTCCTTCAGTCCTCCGTATATTCTCTGTGGATTTGGTGTTTAAGGTCTGGCTTTGTCTTTGCTGCATTTGCTGCTGATGGCACAAGTCTGTTTTCTTGGCATGAGCAAGGCAGGGAGATTGCTCCTTGGGAGTCAAGTCACTCTTCCTGCTAAGTACAATGATCATGCAGACCTTGTGAGGTCCATTTGTGACTTTGCTTCATCTCAGTCTGGAGTTTTCCACTCTGCAGTCCTCTGCTACGGAGTGTGTTGGCCTCCTGTGCCCTGAGGAGCTCCCTGCCAGCATTATGAGCTCCCATCAACTTCCTCACATCGGCATGAAGAGCTTTTTGGCTCCTCCATGCCATCGTACAGCTGAGTGAGACACCCCTGGAAATGGGCCAGGCTGGAATTCTCTTTCTTAATCCCCAGCTTTCTTCCTTCCAAATGTCCAAAGATATCTTTTTCTTTCTTTTTTTTTTTTTTTTTTATTTTTGGTAAGTGAGAAATTGCTGTTAATATTACATCAGGTTATCTTGATTTTTGTCCTGTTTTGTTTTGAAATGCTCAGAGACAAAACAAGGGTTCTTCATTTATGAGTGCTGAACTTGAGAGACAAACAGTTTTGCTTTGAATTTCAACAAAGATTTGGCATATACAATAAATAGCCAAAGCCTGGAGGACCTGGGCCACAGAATGAACTGTGGGGAAGGGTGCTGTTGACCTGTTAAACAGGAATTGTTCTCCGAGTGTCATTTGAGAGTTTCAAGGAGGAGACTGTGAGTGGGAATGTTTCTTTAAAGTTAGGGGAAGCCATTAGTTTTGGGCACACATCCCTCTTGAAGGAAGAGGAAACCGGAGCATCATAAATCAGTGTGGATAGAAGGATTAAACAGTGATGTAGAAATCCCATGAGTAGATAGGATGATATTTTTTTAAAAATACAACATGGTAGACACACCTGTTTACATTGGCCTTTAATAAATCTGGTCTTTGTTTTCTGGGACAGGTTTTGGGAGGGTGCTTATCATGACTTGACAATGAGTAAAGAGTTAGGAAGAAGAAATATAATTAAAGGGTTGAGGTATCACTTTAAGAGGTAAGTGAATGAAATGTAGCTGGCACTTATTTTTTTCAGTGAGGCATGCATTTAATAAAATGTAAGTGATAAAATGATAGATATTAACGGACACGGTAGCAAAATTTTGGCCTTATTAATAAAATATCTTGTTAAGTATACCAGCTTACTTTTAAACAGTTGGTTAAATAGTCATTAACAAACTGTTGACAAATAAAAACTTACTCTCCAAAAAACATCAACAGTTAATAATGTGAAAGGCCATAAGATTAGTGATATGAACAACTAGGTCCTGCTTGTTTTAGTTGTTCATTCTCAAGCAGAAACCCCAGTGTAAATTTTTGAGTTTCAAAGTACTTACGTATGTAATTAATAAATAAACACTTATTTTTTTACTTATAGCAAGTGAACTCAATCCAGGGTGGTAATGTGATGAGAGAAAAATCATAAAGATTACAATTTTCCCCTTTCTTTTGGTTCAGAAGAGGGTGAGTTGAGGGAGATATAGGAAGAGAGAGGGGGGAGAGAGAGAAAAGAGAGATTTTACTGGATTAAGAGATGATTGTCAATACCTATTAGAAAATTCTCAGAAGAGGAAAATCTTCCTCTTTAACACAATGGTGGAGCATCCTGTAGTGAGTCTGGAAAGAAGGAGGAGGAAACGAGCTGGGGAAAACTGGCTGTAAAGCAAAGTGGGAAAAGTTTGGCTAGTGGAGACTGAGAGCAGAAAGGAGAAGAGAGAATAAGGGAGACAGGTTATCCCTGTGGATTAAATTGTGACTACTTTTCATTCTCTACTTTGTCTTTAAGAAGTATAATATAGCCAGTAAGAGCAAGGCTCATCCAGATTAAAAATGTAGGTTTTACTTAACCTCTCTAGGGCTTAACTTTTATAAAATGTTTAATAATTGTAACCAAGTCATACAGTTATTTAGAAGACTAAATGAGTGAATAGATGGAAAGCACTTGAACAACATCTGGCATATGGAAACCACTGAATAAGTTTTAGTCTAAATTAATATAATTACTTAATTTTTCTTGTTTCCACTGCCAGAGCATGACAGGAGACAGAGAGGGAAAAGAAAATCAAAACATTCTCAGAAAGGATTTGTGAAACAAATTTACATTGAAATATAAACTACTAATATTTTTAGTGGATTAGCATGTAACTAGAACCAATAACATAAGCCAAAGTACTCCTTCACCAGTGAAGTTTGTCAATTTCATTTTCAAGGGGAAAGTTCATGAACTCCCACAGTCAACTACTGAGGTCCTCTTGCTTTAAGTTCAGTCTTTCCATAACTTAAACGAAAATTCAGTTTTTTTTGTTTTTTACTTTTTATTTCAAATGGGTTATAGATTCTTAGGAAGTTACAAAATATGTATAGAAAGATCGTCTATCCCTTCATTCAGTTCTCCCTAATGGTAACATTATGTGTAACTATAGAATGGTGTCAAAACTAAAAAATTGACATTGGTAGAGTTTACAGCACTTATTCATACTTCATCAGTTTTTCTTGTATGTGTGTGTGTGCTGTCTGTATATCTATAATTCTGTGCAACTTTATCAAGTAGATTCTTACCATTGCCACCACAATTAATACACAAAACTGTAGCTACTCCCACCCATTTTATCACCTAACCCCTAATCCTTGACAACCACTAATTTGTTCTTCATCTCTATCATTGTGTTATTTCAAATATGTTATATAATTAGAGTTAGATACTATGTAACCTTTTGAAATTGACTTTTTTTCACTCACCATAGTTTTCTCAAGATCTATCCAAGTTGTTGAATATACTGCTAATTTGTTCCTTTGTATGCCTGAGTAATATTCCATGGTATGAATGTTTCCAGTCCCAAACTGGAAACAACTAAAATATCTTTCTGTCTGAAATATCTGAAGGCTATTTGAGTTGTTTTCAGTTTGGGACTATTATGAATAAATGTGCTGTGAACATTTGGATACAGATTTTTGTGTGAACATAAATCATCATTTTCCAGGGATAAATGCTTAAGGTTGCAACTATGGTAGTTGCATGTTTAGTTTTGTTAGAAACTGTCATACTTTTTCCCAATCTGGCTGTACCAGTTTTCATTTGCAACAGCAATGTATGGTGATTCAGTTTTACAGAATTCTCATTAGCATTTGGTGGTATTGATCACTAATTTTTATTTTAGCCATTTAAAAAAGGTGTGATCATAGTCGATCTTCTTTAGTGAAATGTGTTTTCATGTTTTGTTTTCCTATTTTCTAATTGGACTTTTTGTTTACTGTTGTGTTTAAGAATTCTTAATATATTTTATTTAGTAGTCCTTTGTCAAGTATCTGTTTTGTAAATATCTTCTCACAACTGGTAGCTTCCATTTGTTACTTTACAGTTCTTTTGCAGAACAAAATATTTTAATTCTGTTGAGGTACAAATGTTCAGTTTTTCCTTTTGTGGATTATACTTTTGATATGAAGTCCACAATCTCATTATCTAGCCATAAGTCCAAAATGTTTATTGCTATGTGTTTTTTTTTTCCTGAGAGTTCTATACACTTACATTTAAGTCCACAGTCTATTTTGAGTTCATTTTTGTATGAGGCATAAAATTTAGATTAAACTTCTTGTTTTTTTTTTTTTTTTTTTTTTTTTTTTTTCTTACGAATATCCATTTTTTCCAGCAACATTGTTGAAAAGACTGCCTTTTTTCTTTTGAGGCAGGGTCTTGCTCTCTTGCTTAGGCTGGTGTGCAGAATCACGATCATGGCTCGCTGCAACCTCAACCTCCTGGGCTCAAATGATCCTCCCACCTGATCCTCCTGCGGGGACTATAGGGATGTTCCACCAGGCCTAGCTAATTTTTTATTTTTGAGGCTGGAAATAGAGATAGAGACTCGCTATGTTGTCCAGTTTGGACTGTCCTTTCATTGACTAACACTGATAACTTTGTAAAAATAAGATGGTCACACATAGATTCATTTCTGAGTTTCATTCTTCACTGCATCGATCCCTCTACCACATTGTCTTGTTTACTGCAGCTATATAGGAAGCATTTACCTTAGGGAAAATGATTTCTTCCGTCTTGTTCTTGTTTCTCAAAATTGTTTTAGCTATCCTAGGTCTTTTAAATTTCATATTAATTTTAGAATTAATTTGCAAACATCTACAACAGTCTTACTTGAATTATTGTTTTCAAGTGTACATAAACAATGGCAGAGCAAGTACTTTGTTTAAAATCACATAGATAGCAAGAAGCAAAATTGGTATTTGTACTTAGTCTGATCCAGAGCTCATGCTGTGAATAACTGTCTCTTCATATCATATTATTCTCAAAGACCAAGTTTATGACAAGCTCCTCTACTGTAGAGTTAGACGCTGTGTACAGGATAATGGAAAGTTGGAGCTGGGTGGGAAGTTCTTCTAAATTTGGATGCTAATATTGACTAAATGTTATTCTTGAGGACACTTTTTATCCATTCAAAATTTACCTTTAAGCTATGACCACTGAATTATAAGAACTCATCCTGTGAAAAGAAGTGTAATGGTAAACCATGTCGTGTCTTTAGGATGGATTTGAGCTATAAGTCATGCTTGTTAATAAGTGGCTTACAATGTGTGTCTTAGTCCATTTTGTGCTGCTGTAACAGAATACCACAGACTGAGTAATATATAAATAACAGAAGTTTATTTGGCTCATAGTTCTGGAGACTGGGAAGTCCAAGACAGAGGGGCTGCACCTGGCGAGAGTTCTTGCTATGTCTTCTTGTGGCAGATGGCAGAAGGGCAAGAGAGCATACCCATGCAAGGCAGAGAAAAGGGACTAAATGCATCCTTTTTATTAGGAACCTACTCTTGTGATAACTAGCCAAGTCTTGCAATAACAGCTTTAATGTATTCATGTGGCAGAGCCCTCATGATCTAATCACATCTTAAAGATACCACCTCTCAACTCTGTTATATTGGGGATTAAGCTTCCAACACATGAACCTTGGGAGACACAGTTAAACCATAGCAATGTCTTAGAGGAAAATTTCTATATATCATGAGTCAAGTGCTCCATCACTAAGTATATTACCATTAAAGCAGAAAAACTTGTTTTCCTGTAAATATTTAATTTTATATTCCCCAAAAGCTAATTCCTATAAACTTTTCTTTCAATGGTGTGCTGGCAGAAATTTCTGTGAGTTTAATAATGTAGCTTGTAGTAGAGGGTATTGGTGATGGTTTGAAGTCTAGAGCACTTGTTTCAGGATAGCAGCAGCACTTGTTTCAACCTAGCAGCTTAAGGGATTTCTAACTGAAGAATTAAATACTCACCATCCATTTCATTGCATTAAGTGAAACAGACACTAGAACAGAAGCAAGCAGCAGCGCGTGTACTTGGCAAAGATGGTATGTGTATGTATTTGAAAATAATCCAAGTACAAATTTTGCAGTTTGTACTTTTGCCCACTGTTGTAAATACAGCAGAGCATGCATTCAATGTTTTATAAAATGCAAATCTATGAATATTTTTTTCTCTGCAATAATTTAGCTTGGGCATAGAAGTCAAACGGAGGAAGATTAAATTATCTCCAGAGTGGTTAGATTGCCTCAGGCTAGTGGTGAACCTCTGTAAGCTTCATTTTTCCTTCCCATATTAGCATGTTATAATTCTGAATTGACTCCTAATAATGCTTTGTGTATGCTATGAGACTCTAGCTTTGAATCTGTGTTAGGATAAGGCTAGGTGCTATAACAAAAGCCCAAATCTTGATGACTTAATACCACAATATAAATTGCTCACTCATATAAGTGTTCCAGTGTGTTCCTGGTGGGGTAGCTTTCCTTAAGCAATGATTCAAAGACCCGGCATCTTTTCTTTTTGTTCTGCCATTTGAAACACATGGCCCTTGACATTACCCTAGGATTATCTTCATGTCAGAAAGCCAGAAGGAGAAGAGAGCATAGGGAAGTTCATGTGGTAGAGTCAGGCCTGAGAGTGGATGACCTTACTTCTCTCTGTGCATTTTAAAGATACATTAGTCACATGTGCACAGAAAACTGTAAAGGAGACAAAGTAATATAATACATATATATGATAGGTAGGAAGAAGACATGGGTTTGGTGGACAAATGTTCAGACTCTACAACAGATACTACGATGCTTAAACCTCCCAGGTACCAAAATCTTATACCTCTGTCTACTATGTTCTTCACTTGATGATTGGTACAGTAGTTAGTTTATAGAAAAAGAAAAGATATGAGATTGGGTACATATATGCTGAAAAATTCAGTAATCTCTGTTTCCTTCATGTATTAGGTCTGTTTGCTATTTACAATCAATAAACAATAGAACAAATCACTTTTTTGAAGCTCTACATTGTTTTAGGTTAGTAGAATTCTAAGAGCAAATCTTCCCACTTTCTACATTGACAGGAAATCTACAAGATCTACTCTGGAAGGTATTAGGAGCACACAGAGGGGTAATCTCAAGAGTAAGAGGTTATGGAAAAACTACATGCACTAAAAATAATTTATAATAGTTCAGGAACTTTGACAATATGACAATTCTATAATACTTGATGACAATTTCTAAAATTTTCAATGGGTTAGCAAAGAAATAAACATATGATATTTTGTTTAATTTATAATTAATATAACTTGTAGAAGTAATTAACAAAATAAAACTGACAATAGTTACAACTTCTCACTGTAAAATTTGCTGTTAACTAAAAATTGACTGACAGCTTTTATTGACAAAATATAGATCTATAAAATTTGGCCTTGAAAATAATTTACTTCATCAAAATAATAGTCACCAAACTAATTTGAAAAGAATTAAATATATCACCAGAAACATTGAATTCCAACAAAATAAATTATTTTAAAATTAAAACTTCTGGATAAAAGTAATATAGTAAATTGCATTAATCCTTGTGATACTAATTTCAGTTGAATCAGTTGTAAAAGACAAGTACGATGTATAAAAAATCATTGGGAAATTAAATTGGTTTGGTATAGTTTGTAGCAAAAAATATATTGATAAAATTTTATCTATGAAGTTATAATTTTGATTTCAGACTGTATATTCATAAATGCAGTGTAAGAATATCATGAGGTCAAAATATTGGTATAAAATCTCCTGGATTGTTTTTGTCTGCAAAAGGGAGTAATGTATTAGGTTGGCAAAAATCACAATTACTTTTGCACCAACCTAATAATTGTGTTTTCATCACAGAGTTTTTAGGAAGAGTTTTTCAAACTTTAATGTACATGGTGTCACTGTGGGGGTGGGATGGGCTTGTAATTTTTTGGGGGTCAGTAAGCATCTTCATTTCCAACAATTTCTAGGTGATGCTGATACTGCTGGTGTAGGAACATACGTTGCATACTCTCTATAGCATTTTTTTGCATACTAGTTTTTGATATGCTTTTTCTTCCAATAGCCAACACCTACAGCTTTTTGAGAGGACTGGCCTCAGGTTGCAGCACTGTGGCTTGCCTTTTCACGTAGAGATTTAAAGTGCCTCAGGATTTATATCTCCCTACCCTAACCCTTTAACATACCCCTTAACCAATGGGCTGCAGGTGCCAGAGTATAAATACTACACATCCCGAGCAAGACTACACTGAATCGTGCTTACATTATTTTCAGATGTTCCCTGGGAGAGAGAATCAAAGTTGGTTTTACTGGACACTTGGCAAGAGACGTTTGAATAGAGTGTTGAGGAAAAAAGCTGGTCTGGAGTAAGTTTGAGAGAGATTGGGTGGTGAAAACATGAGAAGTTATCAGGAAAACTCACACAGGACATTTGGCTGTAAAAGGGAGCAGAGAATCCAAGCAGTGCTTGGTAGGGGAAATGGAGTCAAAAGAATTATTTTTTTGAAAGGTAAGAAATAATATAGTATGTTTGTATGTTGCCAGGGTTTATTTATTAAAGAGAGATAATATAAGGATAGAAAGAGAGTATGTATACTCAGAGCAATGATGTCCTTGAGTGCACAAGTGGGAAATGGAGTTGATACATGGGTAGAGAGGTAGCTTTATATAGAAGAATCAGTATTTCATCTATTAACCATAAAATGTTTTGAGAAAATCTAGGAGTCTTTTTTCTCTCTCTCCTCTCATATTGTATTAGCTCCTATATTCTGCCAATTCTCTCTTCTTAATATTTTCCCAAACTGCCTGCCTTTTCCCTACACCCCCACTGTCATAGAGCCTTAGTTCAGACAATCATAATCCTCACCTAGATTTTTTCAATGACATCCTACATGGTCTTGTTTCCCGTTTACTTGGAGTATGTTCAAGAGAGATTGGGTAGTGAAAAAATGGGAGGCTGTCATGGAAACCTCACTTGGAGTATCCTCTCCAATCCATTCTCCCATTCTCCATGCCATTAGACATCTTTATAAGATGCACATCTTAGTATCTCACTTTCCTGTTCAAATTCCTTCATTCAGTCTCCTGAATGAAAATTTTAGTTTACTAGCTGAAAACACAAAAGCTTTCATGGTCTATCTTCTGATTATGTGACCAGTTTCTTCTCCCACCACTCATCCTGCTACCCTTTGCAATCATGTAACTATGAGCCTCAAGTAGTTCCTCTAAATGTACCACACAGTCATACACCTCTGTCTTCACATTTTTGTGAAGAAGACCTTTTTCTCAAAATGCTCTTCTTCCACGTGCCTGTCTGGCCAATCTTTCTTTACCCTTCACACCTCAGCTCACAGGCATTACTCTTCCTGTTAGTCAAGTGAAGGAATTATGCTTGAATGTGTAATTATGCTTGAATGTGTTGATTAGAGCAACCAGTCTGAATTCTCAATTTTCTGTGGTAAAACCACATTTTCCAATTTGGGATCTGAAAAATTTGTCCCAGGGAATGATAGGTGATTAGTTCATATGGAGGTGTGAATCAGACTTCACTTTGCCAGAGATCATTTATATTTTCTCAGAGGAGTTTTAAAAGTAAGCACAAAACTGTGTTGAGGAGTGCTCATTTTTGAAAGTTACTGCAAGAGATAAAATCCAAGTATTCCAGAGGTCTTTTGGCAGGTACTAAATAGGGAAAGTTGTACCTGTTCATACCAGCAGCTCTACAGAGTGAAATGTGGAAAGTGTCTAGAGCAATAATCACCAGGACAAAATGAAAGTACTATATTGCTTCAAGGAGCAAAGTCAGAATAACTCCTGACTTTTCATTCAAGTGATGCTCAGAACCAGACTCCATTAAGGCTCTTGGTAGGGGGAGTGGGTGGAGAGGTACCTAGGACTGTGGTCCTACAGATGGGATAACAATGGAGCTATAAAAGGAAAAAGCTGGAGTCCAGCCCCAGGGGTAACTCAGAAGCCAAAGAACATACGAGAGTGAAGAAAACGAGATGATAGAAGAGAAATGTTGGGGAAGCACCCAGACCATTACAAAACTCACCAACTGCCACCAAAAGTGACAAGTGTAATATGTGAGCTTGTAAATGTTACAGGGGGAAGCAGTTATGTCTGAAAACTTTCATAGCAATGCCTTTTGCCAGAGAGTAACATTCCTATAAAGAGGTTATAAGGCAACCTCTGTAATGACTGTACTTTCCTGCAATTTCTTTGAGGAGGGGGATTATTTTTCTTTAAAGTTTTCAAGCCTTTGGTTTTAGAGTGCATTTGTCTTTTAATGATTTGCTGTGACTGCCTCTTTAAGAAATGTTTTTGCTGTTACTGCTCCATTTTAATCTTTCACTTTGTATTAACAAAATCAAAACCAGCACAATTAGATACCTCCTGATTTTGATTTGTTTTAGTACTAAGAGAATGTTTGAAATGGCGCAAGTGGTGAGGGAAATACTTCAAGCTGTGGGGGCTGTAACATTGGAGTTTTAGAGGCAAACATCAAAAGATAGCTTGAAACACAGACCAAAAACATCTAAACCAATAATTCTTTACATTTGTGTTTTTATTTTATTGCAGTCTTCACAACGAAAGCAAGAAGATCATGTAGAGGGAAAAAGAGTCTTATAAGTTCATTTAAATCATGCAGTTTAAAATGAAATCGAATGGGCTTTGTCCTTGGCTTTGAAATCAAGCCACATATCTATAACTCAAAAAAATTAGTTACTATATAGGCAACACTCAGTGCCTATATAGCACTCTTTTTTATTAGAATAAATGAAAAAGAAAATGAGCAAGACTCAGAAAACAGGATTATAATTAAGTTACATTGATCTAAAAACCCACCTCTTCTGTTTATATACTGGACATCCTGAACAAGACTGAAAGGCTAGAAGCAAACCGAGGAGAGATCTGCAAGTAATAGTAATTTGGCCGAGGGAGGCAATAAATGAAATAAGTAAACGGGCCTTTGCAACATCACAGCAGTCAGAATCAGCAAGAAGTGGCTGCAGCTGTTCACATGCGGACAGCAGTATCGGAATTATGAAACAGACCCTTGGGCAAGGTGACTCATGCCTGTAATCCTAGCACTTTGGGAGGCTGAGGCAGGCAGATCACCTGAGGTCAGGAGTTCGAGATCAGCCTGGCAAACATGGCATACCACTGTCTCTACTAAAAATACAAAACTTAGCCAGGTGTGGGGTGCATGCCTGTAATCCCAGCTACTCAGGTGGCAAGAGGTAGAGGTTGCAGTGAGCCAATATCGTGCCACTGCACTCCAGCTGGGGTGACAGAGCAAGACTTTGTCTCAAAGAAAAAAAAAAGAATTATGAAACAGCCAATGATGACTTGATTACTCATTCCTTTGATTAGCACTATTATTATTTTTAAGTCTCCTAACAATAACATTTTGCAGTGTTGGAAACATTACCTGTGTTCTTATTCTATTTCAAGACTGGCAGCTAAGTAGAAATCCTACTGTGTTACACAGCCCTAGGGCCTTTAAGGAGAATGCTTTTAGGGTGAAATTTGGGTGTCTCTGGTATATTCACTTTTCCTCTCACCATTCATTTAGGTAGATTTTCATGTTATTGAAACACTAAGTATTTGGTTTTCTGGAAGAGGCTCTTATATTCCTTTTATTGAATAAATAAAGAGTAGCCACTGGGCATGCTGGGAAATGTGTGCATTCTGTCCTCTACCTGATGAAACAGTAAATGGAAATGATGCATCAAACATTAGCCACCTCACTCTCTTTCTCTGCAGGGCAACTCAGTCCGCCAGTCTGTCCTCTCCTCTTATTCCTGCAGGATTACATGGTGTGGTGTGGCTGGAGTGGAGACAGAGAGAACAAAGTGTCTTAGGAGACATGTTGCCTTAGAGTCGTTAAATTCACAGGACCCTGGAAATAGTGTTCTATATTGAAGGGCACTTTCTTTTATGCTGTATATACTGCAGACAGAGTCAAGAATTTCCCTGCCAGAGCGCCCTCCTTCCCATTATTCTGTTGAGGTATCCAACCAAGGGAGGGATCTGAATTTCCAGAAATCTAACAGGACAACCCCCTTCTACCCCAACTCAACCTAAGCGCTTCATCCACAGTCTCTACTGTCCAACCAGTATCTGAACACGGCAGACTTTCTGGGTGAAAGGAATAATTTTTCTGTTTTACATTATTAAATCCAGAATATTTTCATTTGAGTTTCATTAAAAGACTGGAGTTAGCATTTCCTTTAAAAGGTTCCAGAATGGGCCAGTTTGAATGTCAAAACCTTTCTCTGCTTATCAAGCGTTTATTCATGATAAATAAATACTCCACTTTTAAGTCACCGCACCAGCATACTTCAGGGACACGCAGAAACTTCAAATAGCAGGGAAATAATCTTCTACGTCCACTGAATCGTTTCTAAAAGAGAGGACGGGATTGCTACTGATAGCAGCCCTAGGAAAGCTGGAGAGAAAGAATAAACAACAATAAAAGTGTATGACAAGGAAGAAGGCTAGTTGTTTCTACAGAAGAAAAGACTAGCTAAACATTGTCTAGGCACAGAATTTCCAAAGGTTAAACTACTCTGACATCTTTTCTTCCCTGAAACTTGATGAATTTTGGTATATGTTAAAGAGATTTTCTGATATTAGTCCTATCCTGACCGTACAGTTTAGGGTGGGACAGTGTCCACATAGGAAGACAGTGGGAGTTTAAACCAATCATGCTATTAAAATAGTTTCCTGAAAGTGCACATGCATCCCCTTTCATATAGTTTATTTGTGAAAGCAGGTATTGTCAAGGAAAGCATTTGATTTCTAACCAAGCAAAGCAAGATGTATAAAACTTAGCAGCCACAAAATATTTCATGATGCTAAAGTTTCACAGGCTTGAAAGTTTAAATACTTTTAAATGTTATGCTGCTTTTCTTCTAAAATGTTCCATTTTTTCAACTAGAATGAAATATAGAGAAAGGCTTAAAACTCAGCATTAAATTATTATTCTCCTCCTCCTCCTCCTCCTCCTGCTACACACACACCACACACACACACACACACACACACACACAAACACACACACACTCACATACACACACACACACTATATATACCTAATTTTTTTTTCTATAGACCTCTTTTGTGGACAAATCCTATTACATACATACTTTTGTTTAAATGTTGAATGCTCTCATTTACAAGGCCTAGGAGAATAAAGCTGCACTCACTTATTGGGGGTGTATATATATATATATATATATCCTATTAAACAATTTTATTGAGTAGACATTACTATACTCATTTTACAGATAAGAAACTGAGATTTGCAGAGTTTGAATAACTGGCTCAGCCTAAGTGATTCAGAATCCAAAGTTGAATCTATCTCTGCTGTTCTGCCAGAAGTGAACTTCTTACATAACAAGTTTTATTCCCTTTATAGCTGAGAGATTCACCTCAACAGATCCTTGAGAAAACTTTGCTTTTCCCCCCCATTTGTCTTGATTTGCTTAGCCATGAAGAACTCAAATGGCAATGCCAAGAAAACAGTGTCTAGGTCATTTATTGGCAGGTATGGTTTTTGGTTTACTGCTTCCTGCTACTCACCCTTCAGCTACTCCAAAGACAGCCAGTGGGTTCTGGCTCTCACTCTACTTTCCCAGTTCCTCTGATGCTTTTGTAGCTCTGATTGAAACTAGCAGCTCCATGGTTACCAGGAAAAACAAACGAGCCCAGAGCTTATACCAGCCCTGGGAGCACTTGCCGAACAGATTTTGAAAAGGAGGGAACTCAGTATAGCTGCGGAGTTCCATCTGGAAATTGGCACTGATAGTAACATTAGCAGCATGTCCTGCCTGTCTTTAGAAAGCCCAAGGATCCTGCAGCACCAGGCAAATATTCACTCACTCTGGACCCCTCTCAAAAACATGTGAGACATTTTGGTATTATGATGCTTGTTTTACTGATGGAAACTCCCAAGCTCATGGAGAGAGGTTAATATGTGTAAATTTCCACTTGAGGGTCAGTCAACTACAGAGCTGAATTAGAAGGGCATTCTTTTTTTCAGAAAGCTGTCCAGTTAAAGACAGCATCTTATGGTTTCAAAACTTTGAGATTGGCTTAAGAAAATTTTAAAGCCTCAGCTAGAGAACAAGGAAATATGAAAATTTATTGAGAATATTATATGAACAAGAATTACTAGTGTATTTGGAATAGAAAACATTAGTGTGTCTTATTTTTCTTGGACAATACCAATCCTGTTAGCCTCAGGGCACCTGAACACAAAACACATACTGCTGTGCAAAATCTTAGATTTCTGAAAGAGGGAATGATGAGTAATTAGATTACTCTTGAGTATACAATTGGTAGATCTCTTTCTCTAGATATAGATCATTCATTTAATTGAACAATCAGCAGTTAGATAGATAGCTAGAGATATATTTATAAGAATAAATAAGGAGTTTTGGAATATTTCAAGACTCAACAATCTATTGTCCAGGCATAATTTTATAAATATTATTTTTATATTTCAGTGGGTATTTTATTAACTTTCTAGAGATGAGTTCAGGCTTTGAGATCCCAAGTTCGCCTGCACTCTGGAAAGCTTCCCAGAGACCTGGCAAGAGGTAGACAGAAAGACTAAATGACCATATGACACTTTTGGGAACTTAATTTACAGGACTAAGTTCTAAAGGATGTGGTGTAGGTGAGCATTAAGTGTTTTTGAGTGTTTACTGTGTTTAATAAATTGAATCAAATCAAATCAAATGTTAATAATAACTTTCCTTTTACCTGGGAATAAAATATTTGTATTTGTATTTATATATATTTTTCCAGGTTCAACTGAATTTGTTTTCCTCTTCCTGCCATTAAGTTAGAGATCCCAAAATTGCAAGAAAAAGTCTGCACTTAGTGAGGTGGTTGCTAAACATTTTTCATTAAGTGCTGAATCTTACAAATTTTTCAAGACTACATCCCTAACATTAGAATATTTATTTATAATAAGTAAATAATATATAGTCAGAACAATAGAAAAATTAGAGAAAGATGACAAACATTTTAAAATAAATCATATCTTATTTTGCTTATTGATAGAATGTCATTAATGACAGTGGATGTCAATATCCAATATACAATTTCTTTTGCCACTGACTTCTTAACAGCATTTATTGTTTTCTTGTTTTAATGTGTCAGATAAGGAGCTCCTAGAAGGAACTGAGGGAGTGCCAGCTCTGTCATTTTCTGGTTATTTTTTTGAACTTTTACATTTTTAGTACCAAATCAATTCATAGTTTCTTTTGCAGAAAGTTTTTCAAGCCACTTGCTTATTTTGTAAGTTGTTTTTGAAGACAAAGTGATGTCATTTGTAAATCATAGTAGTACATACTGGGCAAACAAGGGAGGTGCCACATCAACCTTTCCATGCTGTAGAACTCCCCATTCTGTCCCAGGAGACAAAGGGCACCTCTTTCTACATGGTGAGTAAGCAACTGATACATACATGGAGTAGAAACATGGGCATCAATCCATGCTTTAAATATTAGTATATGAGGAAAGCTAAATTCCTTTTTTAAAAAGGTTATATACGTGTGTGTGTATATATATATATATATATCTCCACATATTAATGTGAGTTCATATATTTTCATCCTACATCTCAAAGCTTAATAACACATACATTCATTCTGAATTGCAGACATCCCACCCCACATTGAAGATGAATCCCCAAATGTAACAGTAATGACATCAGTAGTACTGCTTATAAAAATAATAACTACTGTTTAATGAGCACTTATTAAGTGCCATGCACTGAGTTAGGCAATTGTATACAGTCAATTTTTACAATGTCCCCAGGCAGTGGTTTTATGATTGTATTTATTTGTTTATTTATTTATTTATTTTTGAGATGGAGTCTTGTTCTGTCGCCCAGGTTGGAGGGCAGTGGTGCAATCTTGGTTCAGTATGACTTCCACCTCTTGGGTTCAAGCAATTCTCCTATCTCAGCCTCTCAAATAGCAGGGATTACAGATGCCTGCCACCTTGCCCAGCTAATTTTTTTGTATTTTTAGTAGAGATGGGTTTCACCATGTTGGCCAGGCTGGTCTCAAACTCCTGAGCTCAAGTGATCCACCCACCTCAGCCTCCCAAAGTGCTAGGATTAACAGGCATGAGCCCTACCATGCCTGGTCTATGACTATATTTATAGAGGAAGAAACTGAGGCTTAAAAAGAAAAAAAAAGTTAGTTCCAGAGTGGATGAGTATTTTATCCAAAGTCATATAATATTTGGTGGCAAACCAGAATCAGAATATTCTGTGCCCAATGAGACCATATTCTTTCTGAGCAAAGGATAATCTAGCAGAGAATATGCAATTTTCTCATCTAGAATTACCTTCAAGGAAACCCAGTATTTTGTGATGTCCGAGCCAGGAATCCTGACTCTTTTAACTGTCCCCAATCTATTGTTTGCTGTTGGTATTCATTTAACAGAGATTAACCTTTACTTTTACAATTAAAGAGATGATAACATCTAGACTGACTCATTTATATTAGTATGCAAATGAGCAATACTTGACAGACATTTTGTTGCGAACAGAGGAAAACGGGAGACCAGAAAGCTCTTGGGTATATGAAGGTTGGCAAAAGTGCTGGAGAGCCAACAAGGGCACAGAATGGAAGATTTGGATGCCTAATGCCTATTTCCCACTTTTGCCTCAAGCCAGGTTTACAAAGCAAATATGTTGTAAATTGTATGTACTTTTATATCTGCTTTCATTCCCTCTGATATTTGCCTGTGTAAACCACTAGTCACCGTGGATCACGTTGACTCTTCTATCAATAGGCCATCGGCCTGCTAAGCTCTGTGGCTCTGTGGTTTCTCTGCTGTGTTTTCCTCATTTCTTCTTGCTCAGTTTGTTCCCTTTGTCCTCTGCCCACAGGAAGGGTTCTTCTAATTTTAGATTCAAATTAATTTACATTTCTCACAAACCTGATCTTTTTCTTATTTCTCTTATAAATTATTTACGCTGGAAAGACTGAATCATAAAACTGAGTCTAAAAATAATGTTATTTTCATGTGTTGATTTTTAAATGGATGCATAGACCATATTTTAACCCATATATAGATATATATGTTTTCTGTTTCTGTTTTTGTTTTTGTTTTCAGTTTGCTTTTGCCCATGTGGCTCCCTGGTGTTTGTGTGCGATTGAAGAAGACATGGCATTCCTTATTCTTTGTATTCGTCTATCAATCAAAAGCATTTTTAAATTCAACAACTAGTCATTAAATGGTCCATTACAGACCAGCAGGGGAGATATATATATCTATATATATATATCCACACACACATACATATATATATATATACACACACACATATATATATATATATAATAGCAAAACTCCCTGCATTCTAGAGTGTTTCTACAGGTGATGATAGACAAACCTATTGTTATAAAGCAAGTTCCTTGAATGTTGAAGGAGAAGGACAAAGTCTTCAGTTCCTGGAAGGAAGTAATCACATTGACTGGGAAGACTGAATGAAGGTGAGATAGATGGGCTAGAGGTACTTCTTGGCACGAGTGTCCAGTGCTACATAACTACTCCACAACACAAAGGGCTACTTTCTCTACAAAGTGATCCTGGCCCTTTGTCTTAGAAAGCTGATTCAAAGATGAATATCTGATCCAATCTGGAGCCATCAGCATCCCTTCTTCCATACTTTGAAAATTTTAACTAAGAAGCAGAGACTTGGAGTTGTCTGAGGGAGAGCCACATAATCATATGATGGTTTAAATATGCAGGCTCTCATGCCAGTTTGAGTTCAGTGCCTTGCTCTGCTGCTTTATAGCCCTGGGAAATTTATGTAACTTCTTTGTCTTTAGTTTTTTGTTTATTTAGAAAACAGGAAAAAGTAATGTGAACTTTCTCATACAGCTGCTACGAAATATAGATTAAAGAATCTATTGAAAGTGTGAGCTGGGCACAGTGGCTCATGCCTGTAATCCCAGTAGTTTGGGAGGCTGAGGCAGGCAGAATACCTGATGTCAGAAGTTTGAGACCAGCCTGGCCAACATAGTGAAACCCCATCTCTACTAAAAACACAAAAATTAGCGGGGTGTGCTGGTGGGTACCTGTTATCCCAGCTACTCAGGGAGTTGAGGCAGGAGAATCACTTGAACCTGGAAGGCAGAAGTTGCAGTGAGCCAAGATCATACCACTTCACTCCAGCCTGGGCAACACAGTGACACTCCATCTCAAAAAATAAAAAATAAAAAATGTGTGATATACTATATATTCAGTTAATGTTTGTTCTTAAAATTATTATGACTCCCATTGTTATTAAAGAGATATCTCAAACACCATTTGTAGGTCCGTGAAGCATCCCTTCTCTCAGGGATTGGTTAGTCATCAGCTCCTCTTTGGGTCTTTCATTATCCTTCTCCATGGAGAATAACAATAATGATGTTTAGCTTAAGTTTTTCTGGTTGAATTATTGTTACTTGAAACTAAAAAAAAAAAAAAGAAAGAAAGAAAAAAACTAGATCTAGTAAGGTAGTAGAATATAAAAACTTTTTCTTCCTCTTCCTTATTTCCCTTGTTGCTATCATTATTATTGTTATTACTTGCGATTATTTTCAGGAAATTAAAAAAGAAATTAATTCAGTTCTCTCCACAATTTCATAGGATATGGATACGCATCAGCAAAGTTTATTATCCCTGTAAACTCTGACACAGATGACAAAATAAAATAAAAAACAAACAAACAAAGTTAAAATGGCTACAGATGACTGAAATCTGTAATGGAAAAAATATATATATATATATATGTATAGTATATAATTGGTGGCCACATTCTATATGCCATTTAAAATTAGAGGTCGCCATTGCTACAATTCCACAGAAGTACTACATTATTTGGAAAGGGAAATATCCAGCTTTCAGAGTGATCCAAATATGACTGCCTTTGAAAAGTAGGGGAGATAGTGGCCGGGTACAGTGGCTCACGCCTGTAATCCCAGCACTTTGGGAGGCCAAGGCGGGCAGATCACAAGGTCAGGAGATCAAGGCCATCCTGGCCAACATGGTGAAACCCCATCTCATCTAAAAATACAAAAACACTAGCTGGGCGTGGTGGCACATGCCTGTTATCTCAGCTACTTAGGAGGCTGAGGCAGGAGAATTGCTTGAACCAAGGAGGCGGAGGTTGCAGTGAGCCAAGATCGTATCACTGCACTACAGCTGGGGTGACAGTGTGAGTCTCTGTCTCCAAAAATTGAAAAAAGAAAAGTGGGGGAGATATAGGTGTATGATGAAAAATACTACATTAAAATGGATTGATTTCCACATACATGCGGGAGTCGTCAAATTAAGTCAACCTCATGGTTATTGTTATGGGATTATAGCCAAATCACTGGTTATTATGACTGCTATAGAATTTTGCCCTAGAAAACACACCCTCAATAGTTATATAGACACCTATACCTTGAAAGTGCACACTGGTTGGTTGTATATAAAGTAACCACTTTTTATAAATTTAATGATGTATTACCCAGTCTATAATTCATTTATGAAGTAATCCAGTTCTGGCTTTATCATACTCTGGTCCACAGTTTTATTTTTTCTTGTTCATTCATTTGTCTAGACTGGCTTCTGTCTTGATCAACAACAAAACAAAATAAGAAAACAACAAGATAAAAACAAAACACAACAAGAAATGAAAAACATGGTCTTGATACTTATTAGTTGACAATTCTTCTTGAATAAATACTCCAGAAGAGATGCTCCATTTTAAGAATTCTGGCTGTTTATAACCCAGACAAACATAAAAACAAGATAAGCAATTATAGTATTGTCAAGACTGTTTCTTTGGCAAAAGGAAGAAATGCACTTTCGAGGAGTTTACATTAAAATAGGATTTATTAATATTTGTGATTACAAAGCCAGAGGGCTTCCCTGATCTCCCACATCTCCCACTGGATTCAGGTGATGAAATACTGTCATCAGAGCTGTCTGCGCTGTTCTGCTCTTTTATCTGCCAGAGTCACCTTGACTCACTCAGTTATTTAGGCTTCATGGGTTCCTGCTGCATAGACCACAGTGAAATGTTATCTAATAAAGCGTTGGGCAGGGAGACAGTGAAGTGGTAAAATGTAGTGACAGAGATAGATGGTGTGTACCTTGTTTTCCCCCCCCCTTCATTCTTTTGGTTCTGTAAGTATGTGGAGATCATATAATAAAAATAGCTGCCATTAGTCAAATGCTTCCTCATTCTCAGTCTGATACTAGGGCCGTGGGGCACATGAGGGAGTTCATGAAGATGAAGAGGAGATTCGTGCTGTGAGAGGCGTTCCAGTGGAGAAGTGAGAGGGTTCATTCTTACCCTGAACCTAGAGAATTTGCCCTGGGATGTCTAGTGAAGATTATCCAGGCTTTAAGACTGTTGTTTACATTTTTATCACGCAAATTATGTATGACTCTGAAAGAAAACAAATTATCCAGTAATACATTTCAAAGTGAATGCTAGAACAATGCAAAGCAGCTTGTTTTTGCTAGAAATGTGTGTGTGTGTGTGTGTGTATGTGTATATATATTTATGTATATATACACACACACACATATATATATATACACACACATATATGTATATATGGTTACTTTATATACATCCAACCAGAGTGCAGTTTCAAGATATATGTGTCTATGTAACTATTAAGGGTGTGTTTTCTAGGGCATAATCCATCTCAAATATATATATGAGTTTCCCTCTTGTTGCCCAGGCTAGAGTGCAATGGCAGGATCTCAGCTCACTGCAACAACCTCCACCTTCTGGTTTCAAGTGATTCTCCTGCCTCAGCCTCCCAAGCAGCTGGGATTACAGGCGTCCACCACCATGCCTGGCTAGTTTTTGTATTTTTAATAGAGATCAGGCCATGTTGACAAGGTTAGTCTTGAACTCCTGACCTCAGGTGATTCACCTGCCTCAGCCTCTCAAAGTGCTGGGATTATAGGCTTGAGCCACTGTGCCTGTCCTCCCTCTGTTTAAAGATGTAGTTACCTTGGAATAGGGATCTCACTCGATTTTCATCACCCCTCATTCCAGGAAAATCAAGCTGTATCTTCCTTGATGTAGCTACAAGTTTCTGTAGAAATACCAGATACAGAATATATATTGAGCAAAATAATAATAATGATTATAATAATTTATTTCAGTTTTAAACTTCTATCTAAAGAAAAGAAGTTTGATGGCAATCTATGTATATAAGATCAC
The DNA here is from genome assembly GCF_009761245.1 of Sapajus apella. Classification (NCBI taxonomy): domain Eukaryota; kingdom Metazoa; phylum Chordata; class Mammalia; order Primates; family Cebidae; genus Sapajus; species Sapajus apella. The sequence continues at coordinate 39,632,925 of NW_022436943.1, read as the reverse complement.
ATTTTACATTAGATTGTGTAGCTTTTCATAGTCTACACAGTTTTCAAAATTTTGTGTTTTGCTTTCAAACAAGTGTAGAATATATTTTTAATACAAATTTATTTTATACTAACACTCAATTGGTTGCATTCAAAGTTCCACAAGTTATGTATGTCTCTAAGAGAAAACAAATCCTTCCATAATACATTTCAAACTGAATGTTAGAATGATTTCAACAAATATGAAGCAGCATGTTTTTGCTGGAAAATAAAAATATTTTCACTTTGTTTAAGGATGTGGTTACCCTAGAACACACAAATATCCCTTTCTAGACAATATCTTACCCATAAAGAAAATTTAGAGGGAGATCTTTTCCTCCATGGGAAAAATATCCAGATTTAAAGTACTTCAACCAAAGGAAGTTTCTCCAAGTTAGCCAAACTCAGGGCATCCAGCTCACATGATGGTTAATTTTCTAAAGGAAACCACTTTTCCTTATATGGAATTCCTGTTGCAATGCATTCAGGGCTTCAAAGGAATGATTTTGACTCTGAATTCATCAGTAGCATTTTCTCTATGTGACCATATCTTTATGCTGGGGAAAAACAAACAAACCCCCCCCAAAAGAAAAACTTATCTCTTGCCCCCACATAAAAGGAATTTGGGACTACATAAATATTTTCAATTCTTAGTTTAGGACTCTCAACCTTTTTTGATAAAGCTGTCAAATATTTCTTACCTTAAAACAGCAACGTAAAGAAGATATGATAGCCAGACCAAGGGCAGTCTTGCTATGCAGAAATTTAAATATTCAGCACCATCACACAGCATAATCTGTCTAGCTAGTATACTGACCTATATATATTATGACCATTCCTTTTCAACCTCTTGTGCTAGGCCGCACAGATGCATAGAATGGAGCTCTGGAAGGCTGCTTTCCCTGCAAGGAAGTGTTGATTCAATGAAGTATAAGAATGTTGCATGTTAAACAACTCATAGGCTCATAGGCGGGTGTTGAACAATGAGAACACATGGACACAGGGAGGGAGCATCACACACTGGGGTCTGTGTGGAGGAACTAGAGGAGGAACAGTGGAGGGTAGGGAGTTGGGGAGGGATAACATGGGGAGAAATGCCAGATATAGGTTATGGGGAGGAAGGCAGCAAACCACACTGCCATGTGTATACCTATGCAACAATCTTGCATGTTCTTCACATGTACCCCAAAACCTAAAATACAATAAAATATTGCAGTCAGAGGGGCTGCATGAACCCATCTCAATTTAAGTCATGTTCTAATTTGATAGTAATAAAAGATACTATATTAGAATTTTTTAATGGATTTATTTAATTTGTGTTTAGGTCATACTGTTAAAGTACAAGATTATCTGAATAATTCCATTTATAATTTTTTTCTGGCTTCATTGTATATTTCTCTCTCTCCACCAAACCCACCCTTACCCCAGCTAACTGACCACAGGAAGGGCTTGGATTTGCTATAAATATAATACTGATCACCAAATATGTGGCAAATATAGACAAATATGTGACCAACTACTTGTTGGTTACCGTTTATTATCACACTGTGCAATAATGATGGTCGACTACCCATGTGTCAGATTAACTTTGTGGTAGGTTATATTTGGATATAAAATGAAAACTGTTCATGTATTTTCTAACTCAGTGGTTCCTTGTTCAGGTAGCTCTGTTATCTGGTGGCAACTTTGGAAAATTAGAAGAGACCTATGTAACTTTAAATCTTAATTAGCTCAATGTTTCCAACTTCACAGGCATTAGAATACAAGTTCCCACAGGGAAGAAATTTTTTTGTCTGTTTTTTTAACTACTGTTTTCTCAAAACTAAGCAGTTCCTGGAACATAGTAGATGCTCACTAAATATAGATCAAATGAATAAATGAACTACATGTAAGAATTATTTTGTTTTAGCAAGATCAATGTGGAAAAGAATTGTGAGTAGATACCATGCAAATGTCTTCCCTAAAGGTCATTTAGAAAATATGCTAGATTGAAGATAAAACATTAGTTTCCTTTCATTTGCCAACCTTGATTGATTAATAGTGATTTTATTGGACACTAGGTTGAGAAGGATTCTGTGGGTCATCCAAGCTCAGTGGGAAAGCATGCCATAATGATATCTGCTGTGGGGGGCAATCATGATCCACATAACAAATATTTGCTATTCCTGAAATGTTTTCTTATCTTGCCAGGTGTGTACTATTCAGTTGCCATTCTTAGGAAAGTTTCTCATATGGTTGAATTAATGCCGTCCATTATAGATACGTATTAATCCTAAGATTTACACAGGAATTATTTTAATTTCCTTTTCTTAAGTTTTTGGCATGTTGACAAAATCCAGAACAAAAAAAATCTATCTCTTTCTAAGAAAATTTGTTATAGAAACCTGCACTCTACTAAAATGTGCAAGACCTTACATGATTCTATTCTGCGCTACCAGTTTTAGGAGAATATTAACATAACACTCTTTCACCTATAACACAATCCCAGTCCTCCAGCCTCATTTTAGCATAATTCCAAGGTTCCAGGGTAATTATCCAAGTCTGTTGAAAGCTGCTTTCTTTCAATGCATTTTTTTTCTACATTCTTTGTATTTGCCAGAATGAACAAAACTGATTTTTGTCAGCTGTCAAATGGAGCAAGATGTCAGAGGGGAAGAAAAAAAAAGGAAGGTTTTTCCATATGTACTTTCAATTCGTGTAACGAAAGTAAACGATTAGGCCATTGGTTGTCTGCTCTGGGGAGAGGTTTATGTTTCCAATATTGCACAGCACACTCATATCTAAGCAGATTGGAAACAGTGCTAGAGTCAACAGGAAGATTGGCAATTTTCTTTATTCAGATGGAGCCAATAAGCTATTGGCACATTGGGAACAGCAGCCTGAAAATCCTAAATCTTTTAGAAGTGGCCTCCGTCTTAGGTGGTATCCAGTGATTCTAACAGGCTTTCTTGGCATTTCCAGATGAATTGTGGGATGTGCTGTTGTTAAATTTGCAGGTCATGTTTGTGAGTCTGTGGCACACATACAGTCCATCTATTTCACTTCAGGGCTTGTTCTGCAAACGCTTCTCAGCTTTGACCTGCTAAGTGATTCAGACTGTTTATTTAATCACAAGGTTGAGTCTCCTTTAAGTTAAAAAAACTACCACTTAGGCAAAATATGGCAGATCATAGGGTGGTTTATAACCATTTTAGCCTGTAAATGCAAACCAATATTTTTTTTATCAGAATTAGATCAGTCCTGCCAGTTCAACTTTCCCTTAGCAAATGTTATTTCTATGACACGCTAAGTGTTATTATTTCCACTGAAATTGACTCAGACTACATAAAGCTACAGTACCTCTGCACATATTTGATATGACGAGAGCTTTTTTAAGGGCCTGTATTTAATTTGTGTTTTAATTATACCATGTAGTAATATGGCTTTATCCTAAAGATGAAGGGTCTCCTTCCCTTCATCTCGCACAAGAACAAAAATGGCTTTTGGGAAGTCTCATGGGCCCAGATGGTGAAAAGATTAACCTGGAAGTCAAAGCAACCTGATCTGCTGCTATTTTGCTGGCTCTTATTTGCAACAGCACATAATGTTTATCTCGCAAAAATTGGCTTCCCATATCCCAGCCCATCAGTTATCTTGATTGTGAAGCTCAAGATCTTTGCTGCCCTGGTAAGGCAACCTAGACTCTCGGCTTATGGAATATAAGTAAATACTCCCTAAGGGTTGACCTAAATTCAGGTGTTATTTTATTGGCATTGGAGTTTGGATCCTCATTCTTTTTAGCTCTTACGGATGAAGACAGTTATCCAACTAACTCTCCTAGTCATTGCTAATGTGCTGGGATGTTTTAGAATCATTTGGGGTTGCTTGGTGAAAATGAAGATTTTTAAGTCTTATCTCACCCCAGTACTGCCTAATAGTGACATAACTGCTGTTTTGAGCATAGCTGCTGGGTTCTTAATGGTAGAAAAGTCAAAGAGAAAGATCTAGCTGCTGTTTTACCTATTGTAAAACCAATATTGACCTTGTTTGATACTCAGGACTGGTGCTCATTCAGCCTGCACGCATAGGCACAGCTAAAAATGTTGTTAAAAATCCAAGTATTTCCAACCTAATTGCTAAGGGGACACTTCCCCAAGTTTTTTAAATGCCCCATTTCCATGCCAACTTCTCCCTCAGGCCTCCTTTTCTTCCCATAATCCACCAACTAAAGGGTTAACACCATGCACAGAAATTCCCTGTAACTCAGCTTCTCTCACTGGGTCTTCTTTCTCAGGAGATTTTATTCTCATAGACATAACAATCAAATATTTGGTGGTTAATCATCAATTCCATCTCCTGGTCATATTTTATTCTGAGCTCTAATCCCAGATATCTAATTGCCTGGTGGGCATTTCGTTGGCATCTCTGTAGCAAACTAAAGCACAATTGTGTCAAAGAACAAATTTGTCATCTTTCTGCCTAAATTCAGCCCCTTCCTCAACTTCTATCCTGATCCCTGATTCTTATTCATTTTGCCACCATTGCCTAGACAACTAGGCACAAAACTGAGTCATTCTTGACTCCCTGTTCTCTCCATCCAATTAGTCATCCAATTAGTTGAATTTTACTCTAAAATTTACCTTACATCCATCATTTCCTTTCCATTCCCACTGCCACCACTTCTCTGCAGACTCATTGCCTCACTTTTAGATCAACAATAATTTCCTTCAAACTTTCCTTCATCTTTTTTCCTAATTTTTTCCTTCATGCCACTTCCAGATGAATCCTTGTGAAATATTTTGATCATGTTATGTTTCTATTCAAATCCCTTCAGTGGGTCACTTTCCTGTGAAGAAAGAGCCAAATGTCTTGAACTGTCATGTAAAAATTACATGATTTCCAAAAAACTGTCTTAGTTCTCTCTAGCCTTTTGTTGCAGATACTGTATTAGATATTACAGAATTGAACTACACTTCATCTAATAAATTTGACTTCAACAGGCAAGTGCTGGAGTGTTGCAGCCAGGTTAGTAATCCAGTTTTCCTGTCTCTTCCTTCTACACTATGTCCTGCCAAACCCCACGTAGAAATGGCAGGCCTAACTTTGCCAAATATCTCCTTTGGCATCTAGTCCTTGATGCCTTTCTCTTAGGGATGATGCATTATATTTTCTCTTTCCTTCTTCCTGTTGCTTTTATGAAGACTTGTTCTGATTCAATTCCCTCCTAATCTTTCTTTTTCACATGATATCAGGGACCTTATGTCACCTTTGGGTTGCCTAGTTGAAATTGGATTTAAGTTTTTGCATATCACCTCAAACAACAATGCTTTCTCTGTCACCCTCTTAACTGAAGACTTTGTTTTCTATTTTATTGGAAAACAGTGGGCAGTCTTAAGAGGACTTCTGTGCTTCAGTAGTTCTTCACCTGGGATGTACCCAATAGTCTTCTCCATACTAACAACACTAAAAAAGACAAAAATACAAACAAAAAACCAATACCCAGTTTGGAACCCAAATCAATTAATTAAGAAACTTAGATGTTATGCATGTATAGGAGGTAGACATTAGTATTTTAAAATATAATCTAGGTGATTCCAATGTACACTCAAAGTGAGAACCACTGTTCCACAAATTCCCATCACTGTATTTATCCACCTACCTGTATCTCTTCTCATATACTCTGCCTTCTTTTTGGAAGAACTCTGTGCTCAAAGTTCAGGTCATCCCCTCCACTTGGGTATAAGATCCCATCGCCATACATCTCATAGTATTACTTCAATATCTAGCCACGCTTCTTCTGTTGTTATCAATGTACAAATATTCTGTGGTTTTTCCTATTTGGGAACATAATGAACAAACTGACTATCTCTAATCCTCTGCTCTATTTTACCATGAAACTTCTCTGCATCCCTACAAGAGAATTTTTTTTAAATTGCTTGTTCCTTCTCTCTGTCTCTCAATGTTAGAGTATGCCAGGGACCAGCTTTGGGCTTTTGTTTTTATTTACACTTATTTCCTTTGTGATCTCATCCAGCTTCAAAAAAAAAAAAAAACTTTATTGTAGTTCAATTGAAGTAAAATAAACTGCACGTATTTAAAATGTACAATTTGATAAGTTTTGACATATGCATACACCCATGATATAATAACCACCATTTAGATAACAAACATTTCCATTTCTCCTCAAAAGTTTCCTTATGTTTCTTGTATCCCTTCACTGCAATCTACAGGCAATCATTGATATGATTTCTTCACTAGGGATTAGTTTGCATTTTCTAGAATTTTATATAATTGGAGTCTTACTATACATAGTTTTTTGGTTTGGCTTCTTTCATTCAACGTAAAATTCACTCAAGTTGTTGTATGTATTAATAGTTGATTGCCATTTATTGCTGAGTAATATTCCATTGTTTAGATAGGCTATAATTTATCCATTTAACAATTAGGTTGTTTCTGGTTTTGGATTATTATAAATAAAGCTTTTACAAAGATTTTTGTATAAGTCTTTAAACATATGTTTTCATTTATTTCAGATAAATGCCTAGAATGGAATGGTTGTGTTGTATGTTAAGCGTATGCTTAACTTTTTTTTTTTTTTTTTTTTTTTTTTGAGACGGAGTTTCGCTCTTGTTACCCAGGCTGGAGTGCAATGGCGCGATCTCGGCTCACCGCAACCTCCGCCTCCTGGGTTCAGGCAATTCTCCTGCCTCAGCCTCCTGAGTCGCTGGGATTACAGGCACGCGCCACCATGCCCAGCTAATGTTTTGTTTTTTTAGTAGAGACGGGGTTTCACCATGCTGACCAGGATGGTCTCGATCTCTTGACCTCGTGATCCACCCGCCTCGGCCTCCCAAAGTGCTGGGATTACAGGCTTGAGCCACCACGCCTGGCCGCTTAACTTTCTAAGAAACTGCCCAATTTTTTTTACTGATACTATCATTTTATATTTCCATCAGCCATGTATGAGAATTTCAGTTCTTATGTCCTTGCCAAGACTTTAAGACATACTATGGCCTGAGGTCTCTTGCTTGCCACTTGTTTTTGTTAATAAAATCGCCATGCTCATTCATTCACTAATTGTCTATAGCTGCATTTATGCTACAGTGGCAGAATTGAATAGCTTTGACGAAGACCATGTGGCCAATGAACCCTAAAATATTTACTATCTGGTCCTCTTATTCAAAAGACGTTTACTAAGCCATGCTTTATATGGTCTTTTAAAAAATTTTAACAATCCTAGTGGGTTATAGTGATATCTAATTGTGGTTTTAATTTGGTGACTAATGAGATTTAACATCTTTCCATGTGCTTGTCATTCATCTTCTTTTGTAAAATCTCTGTTTTACTCTTTTATCCATTTGCATTTGTTTTTGTTTTCATTTTTTAAATTGAAGTATAAGAGTTTCTTTTCTACTCTTGAGACAAGTCCTTTGTCTAATATATGTAATGTGAATATTTTTTTCTCCAGTTAGTGGCTTGCATTTTGATTTTCATAATGACATTTTTCATAGGATAATAACTTTTACATTTAAGAAGGTCCAATTTATTAGTTTTATTTTTTATGGTTAATGCCTTAAAAATTTCCAAGGAGCTGTCAACTACGCCAAAGTTACAATGATTACATCCTATGTTTTCTTCTAGTTGTTTTATAAGTTTAGGTTTTACATTAGGCATAGTGTCTCTTTGGAGTAAATATTCGTGTATGATGTGAGGTAAAGGTTAGCATTTATTTATTTTTTGCTTATGGGTGTACAGTTGATCTAGCAAGATTTATTGACAAGACTTCTTTCTCAAGTGAACTTACCTAGCAACTCTGTCAAAAATCAATTTACCATATATGTGTGTCTTTTATAAAATGTATTCTACTCCATTGACATACATATCTATCTTTTGAGCATTATCAAACTGTCCTGATGACGGTAGCTATAAAATAAGCCTTGAAATTAGATGAGGTTCTTCTTTTCCTAAATTGCTTAAGGATTCTATGCTTTCTGGATTTTTACATATACTTTGGAATATTTTGTCATTTTTAACCAAAAAATTGCATGCTGGGGTTCTGATTGGTATTATGTCAACTTCACATGCAAATTTTGAGAGAATTGCCATTGAAACAAGTTTTGAATCTTTCAATCAATGAATATCACATATATTTCTAATTATTGAACCTGTCTTTAATTTATCCAAACAACATTTCTTTGTAATTTTAAAATAAAAGATCTTAGATGTCTTTTGTTAGACATATGCCTAAGTCATGTTAAAAGAAAAACTTCAGCTGAATTAAATTTAAAGGAATTCAATTGAGCAATGAACGATTCACAAATTGAGCAGCCCCTAGAATCATGGCAGATTCAGACAGACTCCAGGGGTGCCTTGTGGTCAGAACAAATTTATAGACAAAAAAGTAAAGTGCCATACAGAAATTGGAAGTGGCGTACAAAAACAGCTGGATTGGTTACAGCTCGGTCTTTGCCTTCTTTGAACACAGTTTGGACACTCAGCAGTCTATGAGTAGTTGAAATATGGCTGCTGGGATTGACCAAAATTCAGCTATTATTACAGGTGCATACTCTTAATTTAAGTTTTCAATGTTGTCTACCTATTAAGTTAGTTTGCAGTTCATCCATAAGGACTCAAATATAGAAATATGGCCATATTTAGTTTGCTTTAACAATTTCCCCCTTTTGGTCATTTTCTCAATTTCGATTGATTGACCAAAAGTTAAGTCATTGATAATCACTATCACCATTAAAAATGTACTTATTTGGTCTTTCAACCCACTGGGAAACAGTAGAACAGTGAGTTTTGCAAAGGTAGGAACAAGAACTGAGTAGAGGGTACCTTCTTATTCGGGAACATCCTGTTTGCAGGAGAAAAACAAAACTTTGTTCTGGTCTATGATTTTTGTGTTTCTCTGAAGTCTTAGTGTGATTATGTTATCTTTAGGATGAGTGATCCCGTTTTTGTTGATTTGGTCTATTGGGGCCTAGTGCGTGAGCACAGTCCAAAACAATAGCCTCCCATAATTTTGTTTTAAGGAATTCCCCCCTTTTTGGCCAGGTTTTCACCTAGGTTAGAGTGTGACCAAAACTTAGGGTCTTATAGCACCACTCTCAGTTACCATCATTTTGGGTTTCTGGTCTCAGCATGTCATTCATAGGTTACAGTGTCCTCATGGTCACACATTTCTTTCAGCTCCTGTCATTTCAGTTGAAGAAAGACCATTTGACATTCTAGAGTTGGTCGCATGCAAACATTTAAAACTTTTGAGAAAATACAGTGCACTGGGAGATTATTATGACTATTGGGAAGATAAAAACCCAGAGTTTGGAGTACGCTTCTTACCTGGCTTTCCCATAAACTAAACCACCTAAAATCAAATACATTAAAGAATGGGCTAGATGAAGAGTCTGTTCACTTAACCAAGCAGACTTTTTTAATCCTCTACAACTGAATCTCTATAATATTCAGTTTTCTCCATAGGCCATAAGTACCAACAGTAGTACAGATACTATTCTGTTTAGCCAATTTTGTTATTTAGCATAACTTTCACAAGATAATTTAAATTCTGTGGTGTAACCATGGCATTTACAGCAGGATCTGCTATAGAGCCTATTATGAGGGATACATTTCTAATAATTGCCTCTTTTATTCCAAACCATGGAAAAAGGACCTAACAAATGATGTCCTTCTCTTAGAGAAGATTGAAGGCCTCCTGGCAATTTTCTCTTTAACTCATGATGTGGGTTAAGAGGAGTAAATTAATGTTAAGTTTCTGACTGATTATGAGGGACTGTATGTACCATTAAAGTTTCTCACCTACATTGGACCTTCATCTTTTACCTATCAAAGTATAAGGATTATCCATGTATAAGACTGGTTACAAAATCCTTTACAAATAAAAGTATGCCCCCTAAGTGCACACAACAGATCCCCTTTTCATTTCCTTTTTTTTTGAGATAAGAGTCTCACTCTGTCTCCCAGGATGGAGTGCAATAGTGCTATCTTGGCTCAATGAAACTTCTGCCTCTCTGGTTCAAGTGATTCTCCTGCCTCAGCCTCCCAAATAGCTGGTATTACAGGTGCACACTACAAAGCCTGACTAATTTTTGTATTTTCAGTAGAGACTGAGTTTTAACCATGTTGGCCAGGCTTGTCTTGAACACCTGACTTCAAGTGATTCACCCACCTGGGCCTCCCAAAGTGCTGGGATTACAGGCATGAGCCACCATGCCTGGTCCCGTTTTTCATTTCTATTTTTCATAGAGGCATAAAAAAGAAAAAAATATTCAAAGGTAAGAGTCTCTTAAGAGTAGAACCCTTGATTCATGACTTTGGGAAAGCTGTTCACATCAAAAATTCCATCTTCCTCTTGGGAGAGACTTCCTTGATCAGCTTTACCTTAAGGGTTCAATGGGTGTACAGTTCCAAGAATGTGGAGGGAACCTTCTTATTTGCGAGATTATGATCTCAAAGTTCAAGGTTCTAAGGTTTTGCTGCAACATGGATGGGAAGGACAGTCTTTCTCTGACATTCTCAGAAGATCCAGTCTTCAGGTTCTAGATTTTGAAGGGGTTGATTGTCGTTAGTCGACCATAAAGCACTTTCTTTACCTGGTGAAAATACACTATGGTGTAATAACTTAGTGTTATAGCATTAGCCTTCTTACATGGGAGAGCTTCATACAACCAGAAAACATGCATTGAAAATGACAATTGACAGAAATTACTTTAAAAAATGTTTTAATAACTCATCAGGTGACCAAATGTACCTGAAGCTTTGATTGTTTTCCCAGGAATATGGGGCCAAACATTGGTTATAAACTATTTTAGCAATTTATAAGTCCCCATACCAATATATTCAATTTGGATTATTTAATCTTTTTTTTTTATGATGAGTCATGGAATGAAGAACTTTTAATAACAAAAGCTTTAAGGACTCAGGAAGGACAAGGTGACCATCATGATTCTGCATGAGTCCATGCTTAATTAACATTAGACTTTCATATCCCCTTGTATAACTGAAGGTTCTCCAAATTAGGTGCACAGCACCAATAACTGATGTGTTATCATAGGTTATTTGACTTAGACCATGAAATTCATTCAAAATGTATATCTAAACATTTTCAGTATCAGCTGATTTAGCATCAAATTCTGATAAAGTATTTTCTTGGTATTTAATTTTTGTTCTACTCGGATTAGCAGTTTTATAACCCAGTCAGTCTTTTCATTAAAGTTCCAGAAATTCTTACCCAGTTCATTTGATATAATTCTAAAGTTATTAGAAACCTGTATTTAAGACTGCCTTTTAAAGTCCTTTCCATCCTTCATGAATCTACTAAAAGACAACATATTCCAGGAATTTGCATGCTTGGGAAGTTTTCAGAAACATTATCAGCATTAAGCAATTAGCTGTGGAAATGCCTTTAATAGTTATAGTTAAAAACACAATTAACAATGAAAGATGGTTATTTCTGTGGCCTACAATAACTCAACATAATAACCATAGTTATAATTGATAGCATATACTCAGACATAATTTGGGACATATATTCATATCATTCACTAAAATATAACCTGAAGAAGATTAAACCATTTTTATATTTTTGACAATGGTTCCCATGTTATTAAACATGTCAAATAATTCTGTTTAGCTCTTTTTTGGATGCTTCAGAGGCTGTATGTAGCATCTTAAAGTTAGAGGTCAGAAAAGACAATTTTGAAGCTGAAATTTGATTTTGGGAGGCCTATTAAATATGTTAAAGGTTTAAAACACTTGATAACATGAAGTGGAATTCCAGGTTACCATAATCATTCATTTAGCCAAAATGATGACTTGAAAATTTTTTAAAAGGCAAAAACCTTTATCATTGATAGAGGGAAGGCAGCTTTCCAAATAATCTGTCTCTTGTCTTTTCTTTCTTTTTTCAGTAGTATATTCAAAAGGTAAACAAAAATCATTCTCATTATCTTTTAATATTACATGAATATCTTGTTCAAGAAAGAAAGCCAAATTTTACCCTTGCATTAGTGTACTATTAATGTCGACCCCAATTTCTTTCTTTCTTTTTTTTTTTTTTTTGTTTGAGACGGAGGCTTGCTCTGTCACCAGGCTGGAGTACAGTGGCACAATCTCAGCTTACTGCAACCTCCACCTCCTGGATTCAAGCAATTCTTCTGCCTCAGCCTCCTGAGTAGCTGGGACCACAGGCATGTGCCACCATGTCTGACTAATTTTTTTGTGCTTTTAGTAGAGATGGGGTTTCACCATGTTGCCCAGGATGGTCTCCACCTCTTAACCTCGTAATCCACCTCCCTCAGCCTCCCAAAGTGCTGGGATTACAGGCATCAGCCACTGCACCCAGCCTGTCAACTCCAATTTTTAATTAAACCTTATAGACAAATCTTTGCAATCTTAATAAGTTTGACCATAAGGTGAGTTTCTAATAAAATTTTATAACCCTTTACAAATTTTTGTTAAACAGCAGATCAGTGCTTTAAGAAAACCCTATTTGTGCTTTTATTTTAATGTTCATTTTATGAAGAAAATGAAAATACCACTTAAAATTTAGTAAATATGTTCACACACAGAATGTTTTTTAAAGATTAATTTTTATAAACCTTCAACAACTTGTTGAAACCTTTAGCTTATTGTTATCTAATTTAAAACATTTCTTTGACCCTCTAAACTAGGTGAAAATTTGCATTCCCATGCTTTCTTGTAATCTTTCACCAGAAACGTATCTCATTCTCCTCACATACCTTGCATGTAAAACTATTTTAGTAGTCTCAATCACATGTGATAACGGCAACTCTTAGCAACTTTTATTTTGGTGAATAAATTCCCTCTCACAACTTATACAGACCATCTACAGCATGCTTTGACTTTCTGACTTCTAAACATACCTCTTTTTAGACAATCAGTTGTCTTACTTTAGGACAAGAATTTATCATACAAGATCCTTTCTTATATGAAATCTCTCTTTTTTAAAAAAAATAATCTCTTTGCATAGCTAGGGGGCATGGGCAATTCCACATATCTCCAGGCCTTATCTAGAATCTAATACTCCAAAGTAGGTAAACTGAACAATTTTCAAAAGCCTAAGAAGCAGTTTATGACCTTAAAACTTTTAACAAACCTAATATATGACCCCCTAATTTAAACGAAATATCTTTATTTTACCAATAATTTTTAAAGCTATTTTTATTTCCCAAAGAGTAATATGAGCTAAAAGGCATTACAATTTTTCTTTCTTTTAAAATTTCAATTTAAGCACTTACTTTTCTTAAAGCCAATTAATTAGAGCTCTTTTATATAAACATTACACACACAACATGTATATAATTATATATACAGAAAATATAGTAGTTATAAGATTTTTTATTTGCCAGTTTCTACATTTTTTTTAATTAGGTTACTGGTTTTGGGGTGGAGTTCTTGGAAGAACAGCACACGGAAAGCTTGCAGCTTCTAGGGTCTAATAAGCAGGCACAGCTGGAAGGCAAAAACAGATTCCTAAAATTAAGGGTCCCCATTTTTATACCAGATCCTGGATCCCCAAAAGAACAGAGACTTAGATTCCAAGAGGGATTTATCCATTTCCACTTCCTGGTTTTTTTTTTTTTTTCCCTGAAGTGGGGTCTGGTGCCTCCTGTTTGTCTCAAGGAGTCCCAGGCTGCTAGAGCTTTAATATCCACTTTTCATTAAGCAAACTTTTAACTATAGTGCTTTTTTGAAGAAGTCCTTTTAAATTTTTTATTACCCAAACTTGCCTAGGCCAAACAACCAATATTCTGTGCCCAGGGGAAATAAAATTTAAGACAGGTCATGGAGGGGAAGAAAATCAACAAATGGTAAAGGTCATGAAGATATCAAACAAGAAAGTACTTATTCCCTAAGCTGTGAATTGAACTCTGAACCCAGGCTACCATGATAAAAAGAGAAAGCAGGCCCAAATGGTGACAAAGTCAAGATCTCAAGATTATGACTGACCAGTTTGCTGCACGGTCTTGAACAGCATGTATATGGGATCCATTGCATGCATTTTTTCCTAAGGTATCCCTCTTTATGACAGAACAATACGGAAAGACACACAAAGCACATCAGATTTAGTACAGCTTAAGATCAGCTTCAGAATTCTTTTTGTATTAATTAACCTTTACAGAGGAGATAAACAGTGAATTTTTCCATTCATTTAACCAGTTTGCACAGAGACAGATGCCAGAGTCTGACTGGTAAGAAATTCTTACCATTTTGCCGGCATGCCAGGCTTCTGGGTTCCCTTTCCCTGAGCAGCCTTAGTGACACTGCTTGCCACACTATAGCCCTGAGGGCCAAGTCACATCATAAAGGAAAATCATCTTTTATTGTTTCATGGAACCACAAGCAAAGCCTCTCAATTTTGCAAGTTGTTGCCCAAGTGGTTGCATGGCGTAACCCAATTAACATTTTTCATTCTGGCTGGAGCAAAATACATGTAACAAAACATAGATGTTAGCCACTCTGTTTAGCACCAAATATTGAACTTGCAAGGCTTAAACCTGCCTCTTTTGGGCCTTGACATCTTCAGTCCGTTTTTAACCATGAGGGACTTTCCTGAGGGTCCAGCCTCTAACCCAATCCCTTCCTTTCCTCAGGTAATATGTTCCCCATTACTTATTCAAAGTCAGCCAACTTGTGCTGTAGTCTACTTCCTTCCTATTGGGATTCCTATGCCTAATGTGTAAGCCAGGGAAAACTCAGTTTTTCAGAAATGAAGGATCCCATTTTTACCTAAAATATTGGCTTTACTTTCAGGTTCCCTTGATTAACTTGGGGAATTATTTTTCTTATCTAAGCACACAAGAAAAATGAAACAAAGGTGATAGAACAAACACACACACACAAATATACTTAAATATTTAAAAGCCAAATTTTACACGTCTACATTGTTACCATTTGTTACCAGTTTCTTTCTGATCCAGTCAGATTTAAGTGGCCTCTAACTGGATCCAAGCCAGTTAATTATTGGATCAAATCCATTCCTGGATGCAGTCCAGCTTCCATTGTGACTTCCAAATCCAGTTTGGCTCAGAAATTTGCTCAAAGAAATTCAGAGAGCTCAAAACACAAATCCATGGAGCCCCAAAATTCAAGAGGAAACTTACCCATGAATCCCAGCTTTTCTTAGAAATGGACACAAGTGGCCGGGCACAATGGCTCACGCCTGTAATCCCAGGACTTTGGGAGGCCAAGGTGGGTGGATTGCCTGAGCTCAGGAGTTTGAGACCAGCCTGGGCAACGTGGTGAAACCCCATCTCTACTAAAATACAAAAAATTAGCTGGGCGTTATGGCATGAGCCTGTAGTCCCAGCTACTCAGGAGGCTGAGACAGGAGAATTGCAAGAACCCGGGAGGCAGAGATTGCAGTGAGCCGAGATTGTGCCACTGCACTCCAGCCTGGGCAACAGAGTGAGATGCCATCTCAAATAAAAAGAAAAAAGTAAAAAAGAAATGGACACAAGTGGATTCTGCAGGTACCTTGTGTGTTCATTCAGTGCTCCTGGGAGTTGTTAGAAGCTCAATTTCAGACCCCACTTCTGACACCATCTGTTAAAAGAAAAATTTCAGCTGAATTAAATTTAAAGGAATTTAATTGAGCAATGAAAAATTTGCAAATCAGGCAGCTCCCAGAATCACAGCAGATTCAGAGACTCCAGAGGTGGCTCATGGTCAGAACAAATTTATAGGCAAAAAAAAAAAAAATGACATACAGAAATCAGAAGTGAGGTACAGAAACAGCTGGATTGGTTACAGCTTGGCATTTGCCTTATTTGAACACAGTTTGAACACCCAGCCATCTATGAGTGGTTGAATTATGGCTGCTGGGATTGGTCAACACTCAGCTGTTGTTATAGGCACATACTCTTAAGTTTTTAATTTTGTCTACCTATTAAGTTAGGTTGCAGTTCATCCACAAGGACTCAAATATAGAAGTACGAAGTTCTTTTCAGGCCACATTTAGTTTGCTTTAATAGTACGTAGAATGAAAATTTTTTTTGCCATTCCTAAACATTGCATTAGTTTTGTTACTGTATTTTCCAAATGTTTGATGCTAATATATTAGGAATGTATTTTTGCATATTAACCTTATATCTTGTGAACTGTTTGCATTCATTTGTTAGTTCTAACTTTTATTTTGAAGATTTTTCTTGACTTTCCTAAAAAAAGAATCATATCATCTACAGATAAGGAAAATTTTATTTCTTAGTTTCTGATCTTTATGATTTGAATTTCTTTTTCTTGCTTTCTTGCAATGACTAGGACTGCCAGTGTAGTGTTAAATAAATGTTACAAGTTACCATTCATGCTTTGTTCTGGCAATGTTTCATTTATTTACCCTTGTTGATGACATGGTGACATTAGCAGCATCAGCCTCTAAAACCTGCTTCTCCATCCCTTCAGTTTCTTTGTAGTCATCCCTAACTCCTTTCTTTCACATGAAATATCTAAACCATCAGAAATCCTGTTTTCTTTACTTTCAAAACATTTAAATATTTCTGTTTCCCTCTCCTCAATCTCATCTTTGCCCAATCCATTACCATATCTCACTTGGATTATGGCAATTGTAGTCAGACTAATCTTCTGCTCATAAACGTTTGTTGAATTAATGGTTCGCCAGCCCTAAATAGCTAAGACATTTTTACAATATTTAATTGCTGGGACTTGCCTTTTAATGTTAACAAGTAAATGATTGAAAGGGTGTACATCACTCTCATCTACTTGGATCTGGGGTTATAAATCAGGGAGTTAAAATCCACGATTCTTACTAAAATAGGTTGGGACTATGTTCTAGGGCTCAGCCTAAGTGATACTCCTGAAATAAAAATTATTTAGTAAAGATGTCTTCATATAGATCATGTGTTGTATTTGCTTCACTCAGAACTGGGTCACACTCCATAACTGGAAGTGTATAATAATCCCTGAGTGGGAGGAGCATATAACTAGAATCTTGTTATCAAAGCTTTTTCAACTTTCTATAGTGTTTGAGAAGCCTTGGGCTATTTGATTGACTGGTATATTAATTAGTTACTCTTCATAACAATATCTACCAATTTTGTCAATCAAAAGTTATAAGAATCCTTAGAGAATTTTCTGAAGTTACATGTGCCTATATACCCACTCTCTTCCTGTCCACCAATACCAACATTCTGGCGTGTCCCCCATAAGGAATCTCCTAATCTTTGAGAGAGGGAAACATTTGGAAAACTTCCTTAAATAATTTTTATAACTATGAAAGCCTTCTTCCCTTACTTCATCCAAATTATGTACCACTGACAGTAATGGTGATACTTTTATGGCTTTTGTTCAATTGCTTACATATATATGAAGAATTGCCTTTTTTATATTAAATTTTAGAATCCACAAAAAATTATAAAATTCATGTGCAGAAAGACTATAAATATTGAAAGATTTTATGACTCACTATGCATGATAATGATAGTTCTTATTCTTTCTTGAGGGAAAAAATGTTGTTTTCCTTTTCCTTTTTTATTTCTTGGTCTCCATAAAGAGATACAAGTTTATCATGTTTGCACTGGGATTTTTTTTGTCTTCATTTATGCATTTATTTTATCATTCAGAAATATGTTGTTGAACAATAATTTTTATAATTCCAAAGACCATAAAAATCAGAAGTGAATATTTACCCCACCTCCAATCCAGTTAAACGGTTTTTCATGAGAGTATATTATCTATTACACAAGGTCACTGCCTCAAATATTTTTAAGTTTTCTGGCTTTCTTTATTTTTTGATGGAAGGATGAATTAGGATAATCTACCTAACGTGAAAAATAATTTAAGAACAAACAAGGAATTCAGAACAAGTTTGGATAATATATGTTTAATGGAGGAACACACTAGTGCACATACAAATGAGAAAGGATTATATGTAACAAAAGTAAGAAGGTTCCTTTGGTTTTAATTTTGAAGCACAAGAGAAAAAACATTTAAAAAGCTAATTTTCTACCTTAAAATAAGAATTATACAACAATCATTTTTATTTATTTTTATTTTTTTGAGATGGAATCTCGCTCTGTCACCAAGGTTAGAGTACAATGGCATGATCTCAGCTCACCGCAGCCTCTATGTTTCTGGTTCAAGTGATTCTCCTGCCTCAGCCTTCCAAGTAGCTGAGATTACAGGCATGTGTCATCACATCTGGCTAATTTTTGCATTTTAAGTAGAGATGGTGTTTCACCGTGTTGTTGAGCTGTTGACCTCAGGTGATCCACCAGCATGAGTCTCACAAAGTGCTGGGATTACAGGTGTGAGCCACCATGCCTGGCCCATTCTTTTTAATAAATAAAAGTTCTGTGTAGTTTAAAGAGAGATAAAGGAGTGCCAGGTGCGGTGGCTCACGCCTGTTATCCCCACACTTTGGGAGGCCAAGATGGGCAGATCATGAGGTCAGGAGTTCAAGACCAGTCTGTCCAGCATGGGGAAACCTGGTCTCTACTAAAAATAAAAAAAATTAAGTGGGCATGATGGTGGGCGCCTGTAATCCCAGCTACTCGAGAGGCTGAAGCAAGAGAATGGCTTGAACCCGGAAGGTGCAGTTTGCAGTGAGTCGAGATCTTGCCTCTGCACTCCAGCCTGGCAATAGAGTAAGACTTCATCTCAAAAAAAAAAACCAGGGAGTTAAAGAGAGAAAGACAAATGAAGCAACTAAGAGACTAAAGAAAACTCAAACTAACAATATCAGAAGCTGTTTGATGAGTTAAAAAGAATACTAAACATTAAAAGAAGAAGACATTGAAATCAAGAGGAAATGATACGGAGAGAACAGGAGAGAGGAAAAGCCTGAAGGCAAAGAAAGAAGGAAGAGCGGGGCCTTCTCTAGCCAGTTCTTCTTCTGATTTTCACATCTCTAGAGGAGCGTTTTTCCTCCAATCCTTCATCTTACTCTCAGTCCTGCCACTGTTTCCCCCAATTTTATTTACTAACTTAAATTCTGTCAAAAACACTCAGTCTAAATCTCTAGGCTGCCGATCTGTATTTCAGCCAGCAACCTTTAGGATCTAAATTAGGTATGATTTTGTCTCCTCTAAAAGTTTGAACATCCCAGTAACTGGGTTAGTTTAAGGCTTTTGTTATACTAGATTATCCAACATAAAGAGTGTACTGTCATTAAACTAACAAAGGCTACTTTGAAGTCTGTGAGAGAATTTGATGGGAAACCATAATTCTTGATTATTAGGAAGAATCCTATATAATAAAACTCCTAAAACCTATTATATCATCGCTTTGTTCTAGTTACAGAACATTTGTCATTTCCTTGCCACTTAGTTCTTCCAGGCTTATAACTTCCTGGAAAAGCCATGTGAGAAATACCAAAGTGCTATGTTTATAAGAGCCCTGGATAGTTGGATTTGAATTTGAATTTTCACACCTGTGAATAAGCTCAAGACAAATAAGAATCCAGAATCAAGGAAAAGTAGCTAAAAAAATAGCTATCTTAGCTGAACCTTCCATTTTTATTGAAAATAAGATTATGAATTTGGAGATTGGGATCAAAGGTGAACCATCATTTTAGAGTTTCTTTTGAATGTAGACTTTTGTATAGATCCATTCTAAAACCTGCAAATCATTTTGAAACTTTATGTAGATATAGCCCATGTCATAGTAATTAAATACAATTCAGATGGATACTCAAAGACAAAAACATGGTTACTGAAAACAATTCAGTGCAATATTCTTGCTTTATTAAAGGTCAACTGCCTAAAAAATTAATGTACTATAGAGCTTAACCTAAATAGGATTAAATAATGGATAGATTATAATCTAGATTGTACATATCTAATGTTTGATGCTTCATATGTTTAATTAAATCAGGTGATTAACTTTACACATACACATATGTCCACATATAGCTTTTGAGCTCATATTTTGAAACACTATCTTGGGACTATAAATTAGAGATTACTATGCAGACTTCTGTTTGAATATTTAGAAAAAATAAAGTAGCTTCTATTAAGAACACTTAAATTACTTAAACAGAAACTAAAGAACACATTAGTTTAGAAAGAACAGATTATACAGAAAGTTAATTTCTATATGATGACAACAGATTATACAGAAAGTTAATTTCTATATGATGACGATAGTGATCTGGCTATCACTTGTCATGTACTTTACTGAGCATTTTATATACATTATCTTTTTCAAATATGTCAACCATCCTGTGAGCTTGAATGTTCTTTATATAAAAGACGGCATCAAAGTTGGAGAGGTAAATGATTTGTCTAAGATGAGTAAATAGTGGAGCAGAATTCACATTAAAATTTGATGGACATCAAAACTTATCTTCTTAATGATTAACCTATTTCAAGTATCATAGTGAAAAAAAGATATAATGCTACTTATCTACATTAGGTTAGCTTAGAGATCAGGAAGAAAAACATAGTCACCCATTTATGGAGAAGGAAAAAATTATTTTTTGACAAAGAGGGATTTTCATGGTAATTCTGGCCAGAAAGATACCACTACTGTCTGTCTCAATGCTAAAAACTTCATTGATGCCAGTTACAAATCCTGTGTTGTAACCAGTGAAAAAATAGAACAGAAAGTCAAAAGATTCTCTTATCTACCCTTGATTAGACCAACACTCGTGGTTATGCTTTTATGTTACTCACCAGCAATTAATTTTAATATGTCAGTTAATAAGTTATGTCACAGTATTAAATTAGTACTGTATTTGAGTGTGATCTGAAGAATTCTTCAGAAAGTAATTATTTCAGAATTCACTGGAGTAGAGTCATGAAGCCAGATGGGCAAGTCTCTGGCTAACAGATGTGACATTCAGCTCTTTTCTAAAACACATTTGCTGAAACTAATAAAGCAACGTTGATTATTGAGAAGAAACTTGGTCTGGTGAGGTAATAGTACTTAGTTTGCCATCTGTATCTATCAATTGTTGACTGTGAGACTTTGGACAATTAACTTACCATTTTTCAGCTTCTACTTTTTTGTTTATAAAACAAAGATGATGACTCTCTCTTGCAATACCTGTGAGGATTAAAGGGATGGTATGTACAGTGAATGGCAATATAATTATAATTAACTGTTATTATTATAACAGAGATCACAATGAAAATAATAATGGTAATAATTATTATAGCTCAGTAAAAATATGGCTAGGAGAATGGACTCTGGAATCAGAGAGTTTTTCATTCATAACTCATTTTACCCCTCAATCATCTATATTAGCCCATACTTTATACAGGATTATTGTAAAGATTATGTGAATTAATCAGTAATTAAGTTATTAGAGTCACGTCTGGCATTTAGAAAGTGCTCAATAAATGCTGCTGTTGGTATTTTTATTGTGATATTAGAAGTAGATATAATAATTTTATCAATAATAAATCTTAATACAAAATAGTAAGCCATAGAAAAATTACTGTTAATGATAAACGGTAAATTTCTTTTTTTGTTTTGTTTTTTGAGTCGGAGTTTCACTCTTGTTGCCCAGGTGGAGTGCTATGGTGTGGTCTCATCTCACTGCAACCTCTCCCTGCTGGATTCAAGCAATTCTTCTGCCTCAGCTTCCCAAGTAGCTGGGATTACAGGCGTGTACTACCACACCTGGCTAATTTTTGTACTTTTAGTAGAGACGAGGCTTCACCATGTTGGCTAGGCTGTCTAGAATTCCTGACCTCAGGTGATCTGCCCATCTCCACCTCTCAAAATGTTGGGATTACAGGCATGAGCCATCACACCAGTGATAAATGGTGAATTTCTTTAAGAAAAATCTTAAGAAAAACCTCTTAAACACACCTCACCAGTCTTGGTGAATCTGCCTAAATTTCCATGACAGTGACTAATCTATTTTGATGTTTTTCTGTTTCCACATTTGCTTTTATTTGTCTTTAATTAAATTATGTAAAGGAATACACATAAAACTGCTTTTTATGCCATAAAGAACAAAATAAAAGTTTCATTAAAAGAATGTTAAAAATTATAATGAAACATTCTATAATCTATTTATCTTTATCTATCTATATATCTACATATCATTTTTAAAATTTTGAAAATAACTTTCATGTACCATATTAGTCTGTACTTGAAATAATGATGGAAAAGAAGTAAGTGATAAGGCTGCGCGCAGTAGTTCACATCTGTAATCCCAGCACTTTGGGAGGCTAAGGTGGGTGGATCACCTGAGGTCAGGTGTTCAAGACCAGCCTGGCCAACATGGTGAAATCCTGTCTCTACTTAAAATAAAAAAGTAGCCAGGCATAGTGGAAGGTGCCTGTAATCCTAACTACTCAGGAGGCTGAGGTAGGAGAATTGCCCTACCTAAGGAAAAGTAAGGTTGCCCCTTTATTAAGGACAATTGAATGGAATGATCGTTGTTAATCAGCTGACTTAGAGATGGCGAGATTGTTCTGAATTGTCTGCACAGACCCCCCCCCCCATTATCACAAGGGTCCTGACAAGTGACAGAGGGAGAACAGTCACTGTCATGGTCAGAAGGAGATTTGAAGGTGCTCCACCGCTGTCTTTAAAGAAATGGAAGAGGCCATGAGCCAGGGAATGTGAGCTGTCTCTGGAAACTGGAAAAGCGAGGAAAGAAATTATTTCCTAGAGGCTGCAGTTGGAACATACCCTACCAACACCTTAATTTTAAACCACAGAGGCCCAGTTTTGACTTCTGACCTCCAGAACTGTAGGATAATAAATTTGCATTGTTATAAGCCTCTAAGCTTATGACAGTTTTTGATAGCAATGGGAAATCAATATAGGTAATAGTAAGACTGCAAGCATCTAAGCCATACATCCAGGCATGATAGAAACTCAAGAACAGTGGGATGGCCCAGCTCAAGAAGGCCAGTCTCCCTGGGGTTGGAATGTAGAAAAGTTTCTTCAAACTAAGAAGTCCTTTGAGATCCAGCTCTAGGTATCAGTTTATTTGTAGCCTCTCCTATAGAAGAAGTTTGTCGATAACCTTATTCCTTATCAATAATGTGAATTTGTTGTTCTGTGTTGGTGCCTTTCTCTCAATGTCTTTCCAAATCTGATCCCAGGGCTAGCCAACCACCTCACCCTTTCCTCTACTTACTAATTGATTGATTGTGTTGGTTACAGGCCTTTGCTGCCTGCTTTGGTCAGTCTTGATTTTCACTCTTCTCTACCAATAGCTCTCTTTCTCTCTCTCTTATTATGACTATCACCACATGAGGGACCATTATTAATTCAGTTAATCAGTGTTGGTCATAGAGGAGAGAGCACCGATGCCAGGCAACCTCAGCAGATGTGAGGAAGATGCTTTATTGGCTGCTCTTGGATCAGACACCTACAAGTGGTGCAATCATCTTGGCAGATGGAGAAGTGCTGCAACTTACAAAATATGGCCACTGGGGGAGCTTACCCAACAGGGGCTTTGTGTGTGTGTGTGTGTGTGTGTGTGTGTGTGTGTGTGTGCGTGCACATGCACATGTTTGATGTTTGACACTTAGAACAAAGTAGACACTCTTTTTTTGTACTATAGTGATTAAAAATAAGAGTTTTGGAATGGAACACCCTGGGTTCATATCTTGGCTCAGCTACCTACCAACTACAAGACTTCAGGCAAGTTACATAACTACCCTAAGTTCATATTTCCTCATTTATAGAATGGAGCTACTTTTAGTAATGACTTGTATTGTGAGGATTAAATGAAATAATCCAATTAAGGTTATGGGCATATAATAGATTTTTAATAAATGCCAGATGCTACTGTTATTATTTTTATGGCATATGTTATTTTTTCTTGTGAAGATTAAATAAAACAATTTATATTATTTACTGCTACATGTGAAAAGTCTTGCCTGCTGAGTAAATCACACAATTCTTAGAGGTGGGAGATGTTACCTTATGTTGCTTTGAAATCACCCAAAGTAACTCATACAATTTGTTATATAGATGTTGCCCAATTTATTCCCTCATTCAGTCAATATTTATTGAGCATCTATTACATTCCAGAATCTGTTAGTAGACCTGGAGTTATGAATATTAATAAGATATCGGATCTGGCCTCAACAGACTCCTCAATGTTCATGGTGTTAGGGCAAAAAGGAAAGAAGGGATTGTGGAGACACATGGCAGGTAGACTCCAAACAACCCACTTGAACTTTGCGATAGAGGAAAAGGAAACTACAGAGATGTTATGACCTTACAGATCATCAAATTCAACTCTGTAATTTTATAGATGATGAAACTGGGTTTATATACACCCGAATCTTTCCTTTAGGCTCACTGTGGGCCATTTTGCCACAGCCCGTTCAGCAGTATATGAGGACCTCTGATTCATTTACAAATAGATGAGCTCTCCCTGTAAGAATCTGTCAGAGTCCAATTCATGGTATATTATTAAACATCTACTTGCCAGAGAGTGTTTTTCCAGCATGGGTCATTTTGCCTTTAGCTGAAATTATGAACACCAGGCCAGCATCCAACACTTCAAAAACTCTGAGATGTAGTTTAACATCTCGCTGTCTTTTCCGTTAGAAGAAAACGCTATAAATGAGAAACTTTACCCAAGTCTGACTAAAGAAACCCATATGTAAAAATGGTGGGTTTCTTCAGTTTAGCACATGTGTATTATAGCCCAATCATTCTTTATTCTATAGCTGAAGTATTTACCTACCATGCTCTCAAAGAGACCATAATAGTATAATAATCTTTTGGTTAATTGTGTGGCTGAATACTTTATTCACTTCTTTAATTTTTTTTTTTTTTTTTTTTTTTTTTTTTTGAGATAGAGTCTCGCTCTGTTGCCAGGCTGGAGTGCAGTGGCACAATTTTGGCTCACTGCAACCTCCGCCTCCTCGGTTCAAGTGGTTCTCCTACCTCAGCCTCCTGAATAGTTGGGACTATGGGCATGTGCCATCACTCCCAGCTAGCTTTTATGTTTTTAGTAGAGATGGGGTTTCACGATGTTGCCCAGGATGGTCTCCATCTCTTGATCTCGTGAACCACCTGGCTCGGACTCCCAAAGTGCTGGGATTATAGGCTTGAGCCACTGCACCCAGCGTAAAGTGTGTTTTTCAAATCAGAGTGCTAATATGATTATCATACTTAAGATAATCATAGAATATTTTATATTACCTATTCATTCAATTTGTATGGATAATATAAAATTCATCAAAAATTTACCATTTATTTGTGGACTATATTACGATGTTATATACCATACCTCCCACAGTCTTGCACTGACAACACTATGACAAATAATTTGTTATATGCGAGTGTTATCTGAGATACTAGGAACTCTTTGACAGGAGAATTCCTCTTTCTCTCTCTGGCCTTCTCTTATTTATATGTGTATATACACACAAACAGAGATTTAATATCTTTATATTTCCAGTCTCTAATGGTATCTAGCACCTGGTAGCAAGGTCTCAACAAATCTTGTTGAATTTTACAGAACATATCAGCCTTAGTTAATCGTTAACTCAACGAACATCTTTTATGCATCTATTATGCTTAGCACTGCTCTATGTGCTGAGGATACTTTGAATGGTAAAAAAATAACTTATCACTGTCTTCATGGAACTTAAGCCTAGAAACGTATTTTTAATAAAACCGTAATAATGCCATTTTACAAGTAATTCTTAGTTATATGACTTCTTTGAGTGGCAAACAAGCCATGAATTCAAAATTTTTCTATTCACATAATGTTTCCAATCAAACTGAGTTAATAACAGTTATTTCAAAGATGGCTTCCAAATCTTGAAATGTGAGTTGTAGACTTTGGAGCTCCATGTCTGCTATTTTTAATGGCTTTCTGCCAAAAGCAGCTAAGACTAATTGGGAAGGGATGTGTTCTTTCCTTGATAAGTGAATTACTCTCATGAATGATAATGGGAGTTATGTGTGAACATGAAGAAAAACTTGACTCTTAATACTGTGGATTGTATAGTAGCTTTGCAGACTGCTTTTATGATTGATTGTCTCTCTGTAACTGGGTTCCATCTATCAATATGATTTGAGGAAAGGATTGCTTTTTTATCCTGAATAAGGCTCTCAAAACAAAGACCAGCTAATTATTTGAAAATTCCAAAACACACTTCAGGATAGTGTTACAGAGTGAAAACACATCCATTTGGATATCCCATAGGAGCTGCCATTCATTAATGTTTAAAACAGATGCTTCAGTGAGCAACATATTTAATTAAATCCAAACCTGTTGTTATTATCCCAGAAAATATTATTATTAGCACAAGTTCCAAATGGAATTCACAGCAACTTCTGGTTGGAGTTTGGAAGATATTTTAATTCTAAAGGAAATTACTTAAAGTAGAAATGACCACAATTATCTAGATAGATACATTTTCTTCTACTCAAGACCATGATAGTTGTGAGAGTTAGTTAATTGCTTGGCATCATTGCTACTTTGATAGTGACTGAGCAGCCCAGCTAGGTGGACAGGCCACATACATCATTATAAAATGCTGGATTGTACACATAAAGTATCTATTTCTGCTTTTAAAAGAGAAGAAATAAAGAAGAAAAAAAGTCTTCACATTTTATAAGATGGACTTATAAGATTGGCAGATGTGTCACTAATTACATAATTGCTTTCTTATGTGGTTCTAATAAAATTATTTGAAGCCTAGAAATGCCTAACAGTGAATTGTTTAATTTAATACACAGTTATAACAAAAATAATTAATATTTACTTTAAACTCTAAATTGTCAACAAGAAACCTCAAGTAATTATTTTCATAGTGCTGCATAATGAAATAAATGTGTAATTAGTGACAGATGGGACTTTTAAAATTTAAAACATAGAAAAATATCATATCACCTGTTTGGGTTATTTTCTTTTTACATGAGTGAAGTTAGAGTTTTTGAAAATGAGGTACAAAGAGATTTTTAAAAATTAATTCTACTTAAAGGAACATAATAATCTTTATGTGTGCTTCCAGAGTTCTGTGAATCTTCTTTAAAGTGTCTGGTTTTCAATCCTGAAGATTGGCTTGAGCCATGTCATGCCAACTATTTCACGCTGCATTTAAGTGAACAACTCGAGAGCACAGGCCTCTTAGATCTTATGAGCACCATTTTATTTGAGGCCAAATTTTAACTGTGGGATGAAATTTTAGGTTAAGTTAGGAGAACTTGTTTTGTACAATAATTTCTCTGTTCTTACCTACGCCTTTTTTCTGTGCAGATTAAAAAGACAATTTTTCTATGACCTATCAAACTGTCTGAATAGTGGCTCAAATAATCAATATAGTCTCATCTTGTCAGTCTATAAGGTGAGCATAGTTTGCTATGATTCTATTGATTATGTTTTGATCCTGTGCCGAATATGCACATCTATACAAGCCTCACTGGCACTCGCTTGCAAGTCACCATGTATTTTTATCTTCTAATTTCTGATGTTAACTAGATTATGACCTGCTCTACCAAAGACATCCTATTCTCGTTCTCTTTATTTGTAATCCTCTTCTTGGCAACATAACTGCAGTGTGCCTCAGAGCTTGTCTTCCCACCCTTATCAAGTTAGCTGCCAATGCAATGATCGTAATTAACTAAGTCCTGCTTTTTGATGAGCTCTCTTTCATAATTTTAGTCTTCTACAGAAATGAGACTTTGCACCAAAACTGTAATTGGAATATAAACATACTGCTGAACTGTGAATTCCTGGAAGGCACAACTCACATCTCCTTCATTTTGTGTCTCTAAATTCAGGTGCAGTGGTGAATTAGTAGGTGCTCAGCACATGTTGGTGGAATTATATGTTGGCCTATGCCATGGATCATAGAGTGGGAAGGGGAGTGGTCTCATACTTTATGTGAAAAACATAAACGTATGGGAAATTTCCGGTATTTAAAAGGATCCAAATAATCCAATAACAGCGTTTCTTTTTCATCTGAGTTTGGGATCAATTAGAAGAAATATATGGGGATCAGATGGATTTCAGACTGTCAGTTTTATTATTAAGAAACACTATGAAAATGTTATTTGTGTGGTTAAATAGATTTGCTAACACTCTACTGTAGTAAACATATACTCCAAGTTACCATCACCTTCTACTGTGATAGGCTTCTTCCTGCATAAGATTGGCAGGCCAGAAGTTTCCTTCTCTGCAGATGGCTGGATCTGGAAGACCCACAAGGAGCAATGCCATGTGGGTCCAGCCTGTCTTATCAATTTCACTTAACAAATAAATGAATTAATGTTCCTTCACTGGAGATTAAGGATACTGAAAAAGATCAGAAGTAATGTGTAAAGGAAGTTTCTCAACTTAAAATCCCGAGTAATGAGAGAGAAGAATTTCCTTCAGTGTTCTCTCACTTTTTGTTCTTGTTGTTGTGTATAGACAGGGGCATGACTTTCCTATCAAGGTACTTAACCTATCAAGAGTCAGCAGTCAGAAAAGTAGCAATGCAATTGTATTATTATAATGGACAAAAACTGGCCTGCAGAAGGTGACTTAGGTTAGTGATCTGCTAACATCCCCCTAAATTAAATGTTCTCCACAACTGCAAATTCTTCCACGGAGGGATTGCCTTACCACCTCGTGGCAGATCAGGATGTACCCTCTCCTGAGTCAGATGAGAATTTGGAAAGTTCTGACGCTTAACTTTCAAGAGTCAGAATTCAGTGGAGATTAAAGAATCAGTCCTCTTCTCTTAGCAATAAGGGAGAAAAGGAGTAGAAATTAGCCAGAAGTGTTATGGTAGTTACATTCTACTGTAAGAGAACATGAGAAGTCAGATATAAGTGTTTTCAACAGGAGCCAAAGAAAAGTTTTAATCATAATCACAACTGGCTTGCAGAAAGATCACTCTGAAAAATGCATCTGGAACAGGCAGTATTGAAAGCTGGAAGATGAACTAGTGCGTAAATAGCCCTTGAAATCTCAGGATTGGATGGGATGACCCAGGAAGTATGTAGAGAAAGAAGTGAATAAAATAGAAGATAGCAGAAGATAAATCCCCAAGAAATGCAAATATTTAGAGCATAGCTAGAGAAAGAAGAATCAAGGAGGCCATAGCTAGAGAAAGGGGAAGCTTTCTCAGCTTCCTTGGGTTTCCTAGCAGCCAAGAGTTTGAAGAAAAAACCAGAAGGAAATGCATAAAGGAAGGAGGGGCCAATAGTGTGAAACCTTCGATGGCCAAGTAAGATGATAAGGATTGGCAAGTCTCCCTGGGGTTGAGCAACCATGGAGGGAATTAGGAACATCTGTAACAATAGTGTCACTGGGATAATTGGATCAGAAGTCACATTGTCTTGTATATAGAAGTGTGTAGAGGTTGAACAAGTAGAGCTCCTTTCTAGAAACTTGACTACAAATGAAAAAGAAAATGTGGTAGTGAAATAGGGACCTCAAGCCCAACTGGCCACAGCCCTAGGCTATATTCCATAACAGTTTAATCATTAATTGCAAAGATTTTTGCACTCTGCCTGATTTCTGTATCTCTCTTTCAATTAGCTCTAACCTCTGGTGGGGTTGGGGCACTGGGGAGAACAGTGATATTAGTTATTAGGCACTTCCAAATGCAAACAAAGGAAGGATAACTATGGATTGTAATAATTTGTGTGTGGGAAGAAGTTGAGGAAGGAGAGAGTTTCAGCATGAAGCCTTCTGTCTTTTCTTTGAAGTAAGAGGCAAAATCAGCTACTGATGGAGCTGGAGAGAAAGATTAGGTAGGAAGCTAAAGGAAAGTGATAAAATCCAAGATATTCTGTGTGAAATGGGAATGAGAACTGACCAAGAACAAATAGAAGAATTTCTTATTACTATAAAGTGCCTAATTAAAGTTTCATTTAAAAAAATCACTGTTAATGATCAGTGAACCTAATGTACATAAATTGGGAAATGATTCTAAATTCAGTCAGCTTTCCAAGAAGAAAATAAAATAATTTTGCAATTGAGACTCTTGGCTTCTGAAAATCTAGTTTTTTTTTTCCAGTTCTTTTACCATTATGAACACTTATTCTTAGTCGGCTTCTTCTCTAATCTTTAATGTTGATGTTTCCTAGAAACTCATCATAGACCTTATTGTGTGCTTCTACACTCTCTTGTTAGTAGATCTCATCCACTTTCATGGCCTCAGCCTAAATGCAAACACCATCAAAACTTAAAAATAGAATTCTGGCCACATTGATCAATTGTCAAATAAGCACTGACACTCAACAGTTTAAATGACAAAGCTACCAGCCAGGAAAAAGGAAAGTAATCAGCAATGAGTGCTGGGCATTCTAAAACCAAATAGAAATGATTCACAGTTACATACTGGCCTATGATCCATGTCACTGCTCCCCTAGTAATTGCTACATTTGTCTAGATCTGCACTGTCCAACATGATAGGCACTAGCCACATGTGACTATTGAACCCTTGATATGTGGCTAATAGCTACATTGAGATGTGCTGTAAGTGTAAAGTGTCCACTAAATTCCAAAAATTTTAAATTGAAAAATAGTGTAAAAATATTAATAATTTTATACTGATTAAATATTAAAATTGTAGTATTGTAAACATACTAGGTTAACATACAATTAATTTTATCTGTTTCTGTGTACTTTTGAAATGTAGCTACTAGAACAAAGAAAATTACGTGTGTTGCTCATTACACATTTCTAGAGTACAGTGTTGGGCTACCTGTAGCTACTTATTTCATATAACAGTTGAACTCATTTATGCATCCACAGTTGCATTTAGCACATTTTACTGAAATTTTACTAAATATGTAGAATGCTTTTTGGTAATCCAAGATCTGAGCCCTCTTCTTACATTATGTGAATTTCTTGATAAATAGCTCTTAATTTGGGTCCTTCCTCCAAAGTAAGTGTAAACCTCAGATGCTTTCTCAGCTTCCTCTAGTTAAGGAATCAGTACTTGATCTATGCTCAACTTATCAGGTGCACTTTCTGTGTATTTGGAACCGAGAATTTGTGAGGCAAAGAAGTAGTGACCATGGGGTCTTCATGCTGGTGTTACAGAAGCCTGAGGATAAAAGCCAACACAGAGGAGGGAACAGCTGCATTCGTTTCCATTGTCATCAGCTGATTGTGATATAAACTGAGGTGTCCATTCTTCAGAAAAGCTCTAGCAGGACTCATCAGGACTCACTTTTCACTTGAATTTTGTTCTGTTTTTGGATGTCAGTTTTTCTTCTTCTTGCTAGTTTTCTAAGCCTAGCCTTACAGATTTCTGTTACCTACCCCAAATTTGTTTCATGAATTTCACTTCTTGAATAATTCAGAATAGACTTCTGTTCTCAGTAATTAAAAATTTTTTTTTGGCTTATTCTTCCCACTATATTCTTGAGTAAGAGTAAGACATAGCTAGAGAAAGAAGAAAAGATGTTTGTGGTAGAAGAGATGTTGCTGGGAGAGCACTTATTACATGACAGAGGCATGAAATGCTTTGTGTGAGAAACTGCAGGAGACTGGAATTAGCAGTATAGCATGTAAAGTGACATGTACTGAAGTGCTAAGCTGCACCCACCTGTCAAGAATCATAGAGGATGTTAGGATGTTGCATGTCATGCTAGGAGGTTATTCTGCAGATGATGAATAACCAGTGGCGAGGTCATAATAAATGTTAGGCATAAAGTGGCGAGGTCATATTTACAATAATGATAGGTTGATTGCATCAGTTAGGATTGATTTGGTTGCAGTCAAAGCAAACCTGATTAAAGAAGTTTAAACCTTAAGTACGCATATTGCACTTACAACAAGAAGTCTAAATGCAGTCAGTATAAGTTGGTACTGTGGATCAATGATTCTGTCAAAGTCCAGGGTCTGGGCATCCTTTCCTCCTTAACCTTCTGCTGTGTGCTGGCTCTTATCCTCAGACTAATGCTTCGTGCTCACAGATTGGTCACTCCATGTAACACACTTACCCCAAATATCTAAATTATGAAGGCAGAGAAAGAGATAAACGACTATACCCAAGCTACTATGTCTTTTATCAGGGAATAGAGCCATTCCCAAAACTTTGTAGCTGATGTTCGTTTATGTTTCACTGGGGGTAATCAGATCACCTAACAACTCCTAGCTGCAAAGGAGGCTAAGGAAATGAATATCTGGCAAAAAATAAAAATAAAACAAAACCACAAAACACCACTATAAGAAAAAAAAAATGTCACACTCAACATTAGTAATTTAAGAGAATTTAACAAAGGAACTCTTTACAATGATATGATTGAGGTGTAGGATAGAGCGTTCACTTAGGGCTTGTAAGGATAATGGAGGATGTCACGCTCACCCTGCCCCAAAGGGAGGAAATAGTTACTGAAACTGGAGAGAAAGCGAGTTGTGTGGAGAAGATCAGCTGATGGGAGTTGTAGCATGTGATGACATGATATATAGCCAGTGCCCAGCAATTCCTCAAGAAGAAAACTGGGAAAGAAAATATCCAAGCATATTTTCTTTTGTCTCACACCAGCTCATTGGCTGAAATCAACTGAAAGTCAAATGACAAATAAGTCAACTGATATTATCCGTAAAGGTCAACATCATGGGGTAGGGAACAACATGAGGATGTAGGGAGAATAGATTTAGATAGATATATGGAAGCCACCCAGCACAGATTGACTTGCCTGGATTAATCTGGTGATGGACACTTTGCTACCTGAGCAAATTAAGGTGCTGATAGAAGGAAGAGGAAAATATTTGTGGTGCAGGCAACTGTATTTATCCTTGTGACAGTTAGTAAATGGATTTAAGATGGGAAATTTATCACAGCAATTCTTTTCAGGAGATGATGTGAGACAGTGACTGTTATTTAACATAATTTTCTAAAGAGGTTAATATGTGATTTTATGCACTTAATTATTTCTTGATGAGGATATATCTTTACAAGTTTAAAATATTTACTAAATTTAGAGTATTGAATTACATATTAGATGAATACATTTTAACCTCTTTTAAATAAGTTTTATTTGTTTTTATTTTAAATTAAATGAAAGTTGAAAATATGTTTCATTGCAACAGACTCCAGTCAATCATATGGATATATGGATTGTGTTAAGTAGTAAGAAGAAGAGATATTGTAAAGTTAACTGGGTATTAGGACTAACCAGGGATAATTTAGTTGTTTAAAAAAGCAAGAGTCTAAACTGTATTTTTGTCATCTGTAAGGCTGAGACATTGCACTGGACTCTGATCGACCTGCTCATCAATACATCCTTAGTTTCTAACTCAGTACCTGCCATATTAGTCTGCTTTCATGCTACTGATAAGACGTACCCGAGACTGTGAAGAAAAGAAAGTTTTATTGGACTTACAGTTCCTCATGTGTGGGGAGGCCTCAGAATCATGGCAGGAGGTGAAAGGCACTTCTTACATAGTGGCAGCAAGAGAAAATGAGGAAGAAGCCAAAGCAGAAACCCTTGATAAACCCATCAGATTTCATGAGATTTATTCACTATCACAAAAGTACCATGGGAAAAACAAGCCCTCATGATTCAATTACCTCCACTTGGGTACCTCCCACAACATGTGGGACTTCTGGGAGATGCAGTTCAAGTTGAGATTTGGGTGGGGACATAGCCAAACCATATCACCAGCATATAATCACACGCACCTTCCTTCCACTGCCCCACATTCTCCTTAACCCCTGGCAAAAACTAATTCATCCTACATTTCTAAAATTTTGTTATTTCAAAACTATTCTATAAATGGAACCATATAATATTCTATATTATATGAATATTCTATATTTGAACCATATAATATTCAAAACTATTCTATAAATGGAACCTTTGGTATTGGATTTTTTTTCACATAGCATAATTCCCTGAAGATTCTTCTAATTTCTTGTGTATCAACTTTTATTGCTGATAAGTGTTCCAGGTTATGCAGGTAGCTTTTGGAGTTACATTATTCTCTAATCACTTGTACTCTTTAACCAAGTAAATGTACAGTATTGGGCATTTGTGGACCAATTGCTTAGGTGAATGATCATATGGTCATTCAAGTCCTTACTATTCAAAGTGTCAACATTATGCAGTGCTTGTTAAAATGTGAAATCTCAAGGTTTATCTCAAACCTTCTGAATTAAAATATGCATGGAAACAAGACCCTCAGGTGACACATAGAGCATTAAATTTAGAAGCACTGATCAAAATCACACTGAGGGCATTAAACAAATGCAGAACTTCCTTGAGGACAGGGAGGTCCCTTCCAGATTTTAAAGAAAAGCTGAGTCTCTACTGTGTTCTTTGGAAGCAATTTAATATATTTTCTTTGAGCTTTCAGACATTCATTTAAAAAAAATAAGTTAACTGGCTTAATTTCCCCCAAGTTTCATCAGACATTACCAGTCTGTATGAAAATATTCTCTCCTTTCTCCAATCTGGCAAATCCACTGGAGAAAACTGGGAACTGGCTTGTGGCCATTCTGTGTGCAGAGTGCCACCATTTTCACTACAGAAAGCCCCATTGTCTAGAAATAATAGTAAGGTTTCACCCACAGCAAAAATCTGCATTTAATCCCAGGAGTGGAATTTTGCTTAGAGCCAAATTCTCAAGTCTTCTTAATTTTGGTGAAGATATGTGTTTTTGTAAGTGCAAATTCATGAAATTAAAGTTGGACTTTTCCTAGCTTTCCTCTATCCAGTGTTTTACGACAGGAAAGACCTTTGAGTACTTTCTCAAAATATCAAGTGCCAGCAAAGCTATGCCAGGTTTGCTCTTAAACTCACCACCCAAGTCTTTGTGAAAGGTTGGCTGGGAAACAGAAGGATATCACTGT
This sequence comes from Sapajus apella, assembly GCF_009761245.1. Lineage (NCBI taxonomy): Eukaryota > Metazoa > Chordata > Mammalia > Primates > Cebidae > Sapajus > Sapajus apella. The sequence goes on along the minus strand of NW_022436943.1, from coordinate 39,598,193 downwards.
GAATTTTGACAATCATCCAATGTTTTCCAGTCAGGTGCAGTCAGTGGTCCAAAGGAACATTACCCTGGAGAGAGCCCTGTACCTGAATCCCACAGGCCAGCGGGATTCCTCTGCTCTCTGGTCCTCTTAGTAATATTGTCCTAGCTTCTGCCTTATATCAATTATAGATATGACCCTGAAGATAAATAAAAGAGACCAGAGAACTGTGAAGACTGCCAAAGCATCTGATTTTTTAAATTCTATTAAGGATGTGTAAAGTGGCTTTACTGAATAAAACAAGTTGAAATGCCTGCAAATGCACCCAGTGGTATGGACTACTATTTCATTATTACAAGCAACAATTCAACTGAAAAGGTTACCTTGACTGTTGTTTTAGTTGGAATGATGTTTGTTTTCACATTCCCAGTTGCTAAATGCAGACAGTCAGAATTTCTAACAATAGTCACAGTATGTGGCTATAACAGCAGTGTTCTTGCCTGAAGTAGGTGGTGTCAAAATAGTTGCAATCCCAAAGGTAATTATCCTCTTCTATCTTACTCTCTCTGTTTAATGCTCTGATGCAATTTATGGAGTCAAGATAGTATATTTCACTACACTCCTATTTAAGCTGGAACTATGTTTTAAAACTTTGTATTGTTGGATAGGCAATGAGCTTTTAGTATGGAAGTGAAAAATGACGTTTTTGTTTGTTTTGAAAATGTTTAATTTGTCCATTAGTTTATGGCAAACTTCTGCTACATCAAAGATATCACAGGAATTTCTAAGTGAGAGCTGACTGAAGCTGAACAATCATTTTTATCATGTAGTTATTAGGAAAATACCCTTATCTGACTAAATAAAAAAAATGAGTTAAATGAATCAACTGAATAAAGTAAGTATCCTGAAATTAAGAAGCCATGTCTGTATAGTACAAACATTTCATATAGTTGATTTTGTATATATAGGATTAGTTTCCATTGCTACACGTTTTCCTGATTATATAAAAATAAATTTATTTAAGCCATTGATGTTGGTGAGGAAAACATCTTAATCTGGTTTCTGAGTGTCCCTTGCTCCATATTCCCAAATTCTAGAACTATTTTGAGGTTCTTGGCTTTCCCCGAAATCACGTCTGGAGAAGCCACGTGTTTCCTGTGTGTATCCTCATAGCACGTCTTTGCTCTTGTGAATAGTGCTACAGTGAACATGCGAGTGCATGTGTCTTTTTGGTAGAACAGTTTTTTTTTTTTTTTTTTTTGGATGGATACACAGTAAGGGGTTTGCTGGGTCAAATGGTAGTTCTAAGTTCTTTGAGAAATCCACAGGGCTGAACTAATTTACATTCCCACCAACAGTATATAAGGGTTCCCTTTTCACCATAGCTTTGTCAGCATCTGTTGTTTTTTGACGTTTTTATTAATAGCCATTCTGACGGATGAGATGGTATCTCATTGTGGTTTTGGCTTGCATTTCTCTGATGAATAGTGATGTGAAACATTTTTTCATATGTTTGTTGTCTATGTATATTTCTTCTTTTGAGACATGTCTGTTCATGTTTTTTACCCATTTCTTAATGGTGTTATTTGCTTTTTGCTTATTCAGTTGTTTAAGCTCCTTACAGACATGGAATCAACCTAGGTACCCATCAACAGTGGATTAGATAAAGAAAATGGGTACATATACACCATGCAACACTGAGAAACCATAACAAAGAATGAAATCATGTCCTTTGCAGCAATACAGATATGGCTGGAGGCCATTATCCTAAGCAAATTAACGTAAGAACAGAAAACGAAATATAGCATGTTCTCACTTATAAGTAGGAGCTAAACATTGGGTACTTATGGACATAAAGACAGCAGTAATAAATAGTGCATACTAATAGAGTTGGAAGGGTAGGAGGGGAGCAAGTGCTGAAAAACCAACTATTACCTAGCTCAGTTCTTGGGTGATGGGATTTTATTCCTACCCCAAATCTCAGCATCATGTAATACATTCAGGTAACAAACCTGCACATGTATCCCTTGAATTCAAAATACAATAAAAGTTGAAAAAAAGAAAATATCCACTTAGTAATTCTGTGTATGAATAAAGAAAATGCTATCAAGAAAGGGTTATCTACATGATGTCCAGAAAACAAGAATAATATTTTATTGGTGGACTTTCAGCACTGTCCAGAGAAAGGCATATTGACTAAGTATTTGATCTGCACTATTTCACATTTTAAATTGTCTCTCAGTCTCAGGTGTTTACTTATCACCAAATTAAGGACACTCTGGTCAATTCTGGATAGAATGACCACAACCATATACAACCTAGGATGCATTTGATATATTGCAAAAAGTAGATTGCTACAATCAGATATGTCTGATTTTGTCACCTTTGTTATTTATCAGTTGGAAATCAAAGAACAATTACTTACTCTGACCAAGTGCTTCAGCATCTACATCTGCAAAATAGTGGGAAAAAATAATTTATTTCTTATAAGGATACCTTGAACTACATGTGTGCTATATATATAAACATAAGTTCTCATTGTATTTTTGCCTTGTCTTTAGTGCAAATGAACTTTTGGTGATAACTAAGAAAATAACCTTGCCAATTTTTTGATGACCATCGTCTGTTTTCATAATTGTGAGCAAAACATACATCTACTGTTGTATCTCCCTTATTGTGTTGGAAGCGTAGAAGTCATTAGTCATTATTCATGATTGGACAGAATCAAACTTCCTTCTTATGCTTAATAAATGTATATATCTTGAGGAAACCAGTGCCTACTGTACTGTAGAGATGTAAAGTGACACATATTAGCTCACCCAAGATTTCATGAAGGTAGTGTGCAGGCATGCCTACCTAGGCTCAAGCAACTGGTTGTACTGTCCAAGAGTTGTGGGATCATCAGGAGCTCTCTTGGCATTGTTTTTTTAAAAAACATTTCAAACTCCTGGGGTCACAATGGCAGAGAAATGGTGGCAGAGGGGCAGCAGCAGTGTTCTGTGCTAGTGGGTCTAGGAAGGAGAATGGGTAATAGTTACTGTTGGGAACGGTGGCAATGGTGTCCTTACCAGACTGGCTGTTTTTTGTGATTTGGGGCATTATTTCTTCTTATATGGCCTTAACATTGCTTTCTAACAATTTCTTGAGCAACTCATTATCATTTTAGTAAACTCCTATTCTGCATGAAAAAAACATCGTGGTTGGTTTCAGTCACTTGCAGCTAAGAGCTCTGGTTGACATAAAATAACATGTTTATGTTTTGGTCCCCTCCTTAACTGCTCTTCCTGAGTGTAGAGTCTCATCTTATACATCTTTGTCTATCTGGTGTTTATCAATATCTAGAATAAAGAGAGAGCCAGAATTGGAATCGAACTGACCTTCACTTCTTCCTTTCCCATGCTCATTAAGCAGCCTACTAGTATAATTCAATGTTCCTTGTAGATATTTGCTTCCAGAAAGGAGCAATATATTGAGCAGCTGACATAACTGCTAAGCAAACCTGAATACTCATACTTCTCCTTGTTAAGAATTCAGTGATATTCTGGTCAGTATCTGATAGCTGTGCTTAGCATAAATCAGTTCCCAGCAATCTATTTCTTTAGAATGGCACTAACAAAATTACATTTCTGGGGTTACAAAACTGAGGTCAGCCTCAGTCTGTGAAACTGCCACCCTGTTAGATATCACTTAAGTGGCCAATCAACCTATTTTAATAGAATTTCCAAATTAGGAAATCTCTAACTTGAGCAATACCATCTGTATCTGTTACATTTCTCATTTTTTACCCATTTTCCCATAAATATTTTTCTTTTCACTTTTACCACTCTTTGGCAGAAATAAAGCTGGGTAGTTGGAAAGATAAAGACATATTTATCCTTCAATTGCATAACAAAATGCTGCACTGTTGCAAACACTTGAACTGTCCCATTGCTGTGATTGTAGCAGGAGTTGGCTGCCAGCAGAATTTTAAAGAGAGGGGCAAAACCTAGTAAGGCAGTTACTGACCCTTCTCCAAAGTATTGCATTTAAAAATAATGAATTTGTGTGACTGTCCCTCTGCATGTGGGTGTGTTAATCATAGAGGAAAGAAGAATCAATCATTTGAAATTACTCTTTGGGGCTAAAACTCATTTTAAAATTCTGAGTGGGACTTGCAACTCCTTTGTTTAGAATCACCAGAGTTTTGTATATTCATTAAAAATTATACAAATATTTAAGGTCATCAAACTTTTTTTATCCACATTTCAACTTCCTATATTCTATGAACAATTCATGATATCTAAAGCACTTTTCAATTTGCAAAAAGCTTTCACATGAATTTGCTGATGCAGGTTTAATAACAGTTCCATGTAATAACTAATTTTATTAGGCAGGTCATATAGGTACTAAAATGTTATAACTTTTCCCTTGAACCCTTTATTCTCACGGTGACCCAGTGATATGCACAGGAATCATGATAACATCTATTCAAAGCTTTCCCATTTTCTCTATCCATTTGAAAATATTCTTGTGGTTTCTAAGTAGAAGTTGGTTATTTTGTTTTATGCACATTTACTGCAGCATGTTCAAGTCTCTCCATTTTGGAGGAGTCATGAGATTTGGTTTCTATAGTTTTCTCTTCAATGCTATCTTTTCTTTTTGAGACAGAGTCTCGCTCTGTTGCCAGGCACCAGGCTGCAGTTCAGTGGCACAATCTCGGCTCACTGCAACCTCTGCCTGCCGGGTTCAAGCAATTCTCCTGCCTCAGCCTCCTGAGTAGTTAGGACTACAGGTGCACGCCACCATGCCCAGCTAATTTTTGTATTTTTGGTAGAGTCGGGGTTTCACCATGTTGGCCAGGATGGTCTCGGTCTCTTGACCTCGTGATCCGCTGGCCTCGGCCTCCCAAAGTGCTGGAACAATGCTATCTTTTTAAAATGGTCCTGAGCTGATAACAGTTAATATGAGGAGTTAGCAATAGCCAGTATGTCAGACTTCTTAAACCACACAGGAAAATTGTCTGTAGGCTAATAAAGAATGGAAGATTTCTATATTTTATTGTCATGTGAGAGACTGAGAAACCAGTAATTGCTGAGCAAGAATTAAGTAAGCTGGCAGAAAACGTGATGTAATGTCTTCAATTCAACAGATGCAGGTGCATAAATAATGGTCCATTTTAATGAATCTGACCTTTGGTTATAAAATCTAGACATTTCAGTTATAAAATTGTGTAATTACTTTCTTAGAATATAGAGATGGGAGATAATAAATAATATGTCTTATAATTTGACATTGTGATAGGTGTTTCACAGCTTTTACTAAAATTGTTCCTCATTTCAACAACAGTAAATATGAGATGAATAAACTGAAATGTTTAGCCACACACCAAATGCCATATAATTAGTGGCCATATTATAAGAAGGAATCAATGGTGTTGAAAATATTTGCTTAAATGGTGTTTCCGGTTAGGAGAAACTACTTCATCCAATCAAGGTCCATTTTTTAATTGAATAAATGCAAATAATTATGATATTTATGTCAACACATCTGTAACATAGCCTACTGAAATGCTATGGCAGGGTATTAGCCTGTTTATTAGCCTGGATATTAGCCTGTTTTCATGATCTTGGGCAAAAACTATACTTTCTGTCCTGGACTTTGCCTCAGTGAAACAGAAATCTTTTCCTTAAAAGTGGGATTATTAATGAAAAAAATTCAGTCTCTGGCAAGGATGTTAACTGAGAAAAGGGAGTCAGATTTACTATTATTTGACTTTGGAAGATCTCAGGACAGGTAATGATAAATCAACTAACCTGCTTTTAAACTAAATTTCAGTCATTACAGCTTTGAAGATTCAAGCTTTATAAAACACTGATGAAAATGAAGTAAGGCTAGTGGATATATCAAACATTCCAAAGAAATTCAGTAGATAAATGCAACTCAATTGAACATGCAACAGAACAAAATTAAAGATCTGATATTGAAATATCAAATAATTAATACTTTGAGGAAAACTTCAACGGCATGGCCCACTTGAAGATAAGTCATAACAGTTATGACTGTTGCTGAGACTGTATACATGTATTGCACATTGGTTTTGACCAATAGCAAAATTCAAAGATTACACTTGTCAATAGGATTCTATTCGTGTCCAAAATTATAATAATTTATCAAATTAAAGTTCATTGTCCTTAAGACAACTATCTAACTAATATATTAATAAGCCTATATGTTTACTGTAAAACATAAGTCATATCTAATTAAACAATATTTCATGATGTAAATTACTTAAATGAAGACGGAACAATACTAACGTCACTAACATTAAAATATCCTTGTAAATTTAATTTAATGGTGAACTTTCTGCAGCCAGAGAGAAATTCATTTACATTTCTGATTTTGATAATAGACACAGAAGGATTAGAAAGAGGGAGTGCCTGTGGGAGAAAAATGGGGAGGACTGTAAGGTGCTCTTAAATATTGGCCTTCTGGTCTATGATCTTCAGCTCTAGTCTTAACTTATGGAAAGCGAAAAGCTGCTTCCATGAAGATCGCCATAAAACATGATAGTGAAAAATAATTCCACTCTGGTGCCCAAGAGGAGATTATTCCCTCCACCATGAAATACCTTGGTAGTTGAAGTCCTCAAGGAATACAGATAACACAACAATGTGGCAGACACCTCTGTAGGGACTCCCAAAAATTAATGACTGAAATGTTACATGAAGCTGGAAACTTTAATAAGTGAAGAGAGGCACATGACTCCCCATCAACTTGGAAGCCCTAGGGTAACACACATTAAATTGGAAAGCTTAAGGTAGAATGCTATCTTTAAGGAGATTATCAATTACTAGGGGAAGACAAATATGAACGCATGAGAATAATTTCAATCCATCTTCTAATCAATAAAGTTATGTTTTGAATATTTGTCATGTATTGACAAATTTGAAGACATAGAAGATTGTTTGACTTAAAATGAAATATGTGTGAAATTCATCTTTGGGAAATCTACAAGGTGTGCATTGCAGAGAAGGTGATCATCCTTAAGAGTGTTTGCAAGCACTGATTTGAGATGGAGCTGCCTCTCAGATGGGCTATTCTTGTACTTATAGGCAAAGGTGAATTATAGTGGAGATTTGTTCATTTAAGGTTATTGTATTTTCCAAACAATATTGGAAAAAGCAGAAGCGACGAATCAGGAAAACCTTAAAATTTATTATACACCAGAAGTTTTAAACTCTGGCTGTATATCAGAATCATCAGAAGAGCTTTAAAGATACAGATTCGCAGATTGCACCACCATTTAATTTGAATCACAAGGTCTAGTGGAGCTCAAGTATTTTTGTAAAAATTCCCCAAGGTAATTTTAATAGCTTTCCATCTTTGGGAATCATTGGTATAAATATAGAAAATATGTGGGAAATCAGAGGAAGAAAAAATCAATAGGGGTTGGAATTGTCCGATAATTCTCCATTGAAGAACTAAGATTTGTAGGTGATATAACAAAAAGGATAAGATCTGAACTAGGAGCAAAGTTCTAAACTATACAGAAATAAGGGTGTATTCACACCAACAGCTATGAAAAAACAGAGCCCCAATTATAGTGGCTTAAAACAACGGAAATATATTTTCCTGTCACGTAACAGTACACTAATGATATTCCTGGCTGGTGGACAAATTAATCGCATAGGAGTTTGGAGGGTTCCAGAGCCATCCCTTTTCTTTCTTTCTCTCTTTCTTTTTTCTTGTTTTTTGAGCTGGAGTCTTCCTCTGTTTCCCTGTTTCCCAGGCTGGAGTGCAGTGGCGTGAGCTCCGGCTCACTGCAAGCTCCACCTCCAGGGTTTCAAGGGATTCAAGCGATTCTCCCTCTCAGCTTCCCAGTAGCTGGGACTACAGGCACTCGTCGCCACACCCATCTATTTTTTGTATTTTTAGTAGAGATGGGGTTTCACCATGTTAGCCACACTGGTCTTGAACTCGTGACCTCAAATAATCCATCTGCCTTGGCCTCCCAAAGTGCTGGGATTACAGGTGCTAGCCACTGTGCCCTGCTGGCCATCCCTATTGTAATTCCATCATCGCTTAGGCCTTATCATCTTTTGTATACATTGAATGAATGAAAGGTGTACCCGATTCTCAAAACCCCTGACCTGAAAGAGATTTGTGTTACATCTGCTTACATTCCATTGATGAACATTAGAGACATGGCACCCCTAGATGTATGTTGGGGTGATGGGTAGGGACAAGAGCCTGCAAATCATTGTCCCTGACTGGACAGTTGCCTGTTGGTAACACAGCAGCAGAGCATAGATTTGGGTGCACAGCAAATCACTTCTGTGAGAGTAGGTAACAAATTCTGAATAAAAATGAACTCTCTTAGGGCTATTCTGCTACAGATATTAACCTTAGTTATGTGCATTTTATATTTTTCTGTGTCTCTCTATTTCTGCATGATCACTTCTCATTTTCTACTATTCTTATGTGCATGAGCTGGAACTTATAATATTGATGTGCTTATAAACATCCTTCATCAGACCCAAGGTTTGTATTTGAGTGTGTGTACTTGGCTCCTGGAAGCAATTAACCAATATGCATACTGTCATCTTGGGTCATTTCATCCCCACAGGAGGGACTGAGCCACTGATGTAAAAGAAGATGTTTCCTGAACACATTTGATTATTGAAAAATCCGTTTTTTTCATTATAAATAGAAAGAGACAATAGAACCAGAAGGAATTCAGCTAAAGAAACATTCAGTGTTTATATGACCCATTTGCATGATAATGAAGTAACATTTATGACAGTGGCCAAAGGAGGGTCCTTCCAAAAAGAAACGATCTGAGAAAAACAATTTCCATCCACAGAGTGCCAAGCAAGGGAGGGGATAAAACTGGGAGTTCAAGCCCCCTGAATATATAAATTTTGTGAGATAAGTAGGTGTGTGAAGAAGCTAAAAGTAATTTTATTTCTTTTGTTACACATTTGATTTGTGTTAAGAACAATCGGTACTCTCACATAATTAAAGCAGTTCTGACATTTTGGTGTGTTTGACTGTTGGGCTATGCACAGAATGTTCCTACTGTCTTTGTTAATATATTTTGAATAAAGATGGGTTTTATATTCGTTTTGACCTTGTGATACTACCTTGATTGGAACAGTAGTGCATAAAAAGATCAAGGAACTTTACAATGATCAATCTTGGCTACTAATGAAGAAAATTGCTTATTGCCAAAAGGATAATGTATTTTGCACTACTCTAAATTGAGTGACAGTTTAGCCTGTTAAAATTATTTTTGTGGGGGCAATGTGGCCTGGGGAAAAATCTGTTATCTTGTGGTTCCTGTGGATATGAGCATATTATTCATGATTGGAGAATGTTTTAGGAAAATAAAATTAGTGACATTTGTCAATATTATTCTCTTTTTTTTTACTTTCTAAAGAGGAGAACATAGATATGGGATTCTAAGAAAAAGAACATTTGATTTTTTTAAAAGAATATATTTGTCTTTGGGATATATTATATTTTTTTCTTCCAAGAATACTTCCTGTACTATGCACATTTTGCTTGGGATTAAATTAAAGTAGCAGTTAGCTATTCTTTTATTCATAGCATAACAATTTGGCAACTTCACATCCAGCCTTCAGAACATGGCAAAGAAATTTTTAAGGCCTTTGGGTGGCCCCCATTGATGTCATAAAGTTCATACACAAAATTCAGGTTCTTCTTCATCAGAGATCATCACAGGCCCTCAATCAGGGTTTATTTAATAAGTCTAATTTACCAATAATTGTTATATCTGTTGTGAGAGTAGAGAAAGTTGATTAGGCAGAACCAGGAGACTTCTACCCCCAAAAAATTCAGCAACACAAAGGCATACCCTGACCCTAAAAGGTCAATCATCATTTATTCAACAAATATTCCCTGACTGTGCTCTGTCATAAGCGTACAGTCTAGAGCAGAAAACAAGAAAGGTATGAGGCCTGACATTCATGAACTTCATTTGAAGGGAAAGACACAATAAGCAAGTAAACAAATAAGCTTATAAATCCAGTGGTAATAAATATAAAAATAAATCAGAGTAAAGGGTTATTTAGTCATTAAAGGAACATTACTTTGTTTAAAGTCATCAGGAAATGTTTTTCCTGTAAGTGGTATTTCAGCAGAAAAAATGCTATCTATTTATCTTAGAAAGATCTGGTAGAAAGAAAAAAGTGAGTGGCATAAAGTTATCAGTGATGTTTCCCCCATGGCCAATGAGGACAAGAAGTTATTCAAGGCTTCCAGAGTAATATCCCAAAAGTCAGAGATATTGTGTCTTTTGCCATAGTTGCAACACAGTGGGATGAGGAGCAGTTACAAGACTTGGCATCATAGGAAGTCTCAGTTCAGACCAGAAGGTTCCACATAGAGCCACCCAGAGTGAGGAGACGCAATACAAAGCCAAACGCAAGAGAGATCACACTGATTCTAGTGCTTACCAAAGAGAATATCACCTGTGTGTGTGTGTAAATGCTTTATTATAAAAAAGGATACTGCCTTTGTCTTACAAGTACCTGAAGTTAGGATAACGAGCCTTAAGAAAATCCCTGGAAATTATCCAATAATTGTCATGAAGCCCTGAGTCATCAAGAAAAAAATAAATCAGGTTGAATATGTGCTATTTGACAAAGTAAGGAATGTGGTAATCCATTGTACTAAGATTTCATCCTCTGCAGAATGATCAATTTCCTGAGAAATCTCAATCTCCTGGGAGTTCTGATCTCTGTGATTATACAGCTATTTGCGTTCCCTGAACATTCTGGTAATGAGGAAAGATAGCAGTTTGCTGAAAAGGAGCTAGAATCTTGTTGTTGTTGTTATTTATGGAAGACCATACTTGATTGTAATTCCCTTAGTTTTTACCAAATGTCATATTTCTGTCCCAAGATTCTAAGCCAATACATCACATTTATTTGTCATGTCTCATTGGGCTTCTCTTGGCTATGACTCTTACTCAGACTTCCTTGGTCTTGATAATCTTTATGGTTTTGAGGAGTCAGGTATTTTACAGGATACCTTCTACTGGAATTTGTCTGTTTTTTTTTTTTAATCAGACTCAGTTATAGGATGAGGGGGAGAAACCACAGATGTAAAGTGCCATTCTCTTTATACCACATCAAAAGTGCGCACTAGCACCTTGCTGAGGGAGTACTTGTCAGATTTCTTCATGACCGAGTTATTCTTTTTCTCCCTTTCCATTGCGTATTCTCTGAAAAGAAGTCATCATGTGCAGCCCACACTTAAGGAGTAATGAGTCATATTCCACCTCTTTAAGGGTAAAGTATCCATGTAAATTGAGACTAGGGATATTTGTCTATTCTATCTATATGTAGTTATTTATTTTCTTATCTTAGTGTGAATGTATGGTTGTTTTATACTTTAAGTAACAATCCGATTTTGTTGATATTGTTTCTCAAAGTTTTGCAGCTTTGGTTATTGGGAACTCTTTCAGAAGGCTCCTGTGTCCTTTTGAGATAGCCCTATCAATGTAAAAAATTAAAGTTTTCAGCACTTCTTTCAGTATAAAATGCTCCAGACCTATCTTGCACATTTTCTGTCCCAGTCCTAGAAGCAGCTATGAGCCAGCCAGTGATCCCTGGTTCTTTTTACTTAAGAATGCTATTAGGAACCAAGATCTGAATAAATAGGTGGTGTTTTCAGAATTTTTAATTCATACTCCATCGGGATACAACTTTATCAGCTAGGTTAGAGTGATTATTTTGCCTTTGGTCTTATACATTCTTCTCATTTCTAAAGCTATGTAGGTCCTTTCCCATCATCACCTTCAGTAACGTCATTTCATATCTCTATAATACAGTTATTTTGTCACATTCTACATTTTGCATTCTATTCTTGAATTCCATGATCTCCTAAATTATATTTTAAAATTTGCATAAACAGGACTCACTCTTTGTTATTTAAAGTTCTATGCATTTTGACAAATGCATAGAATATCATACAGAATGGTTCACTGACCTAAAAAAAATATCCCTGTGCTTCACCTGATATTTGATGCTCTCCTAATTACTGAATGCCTGGCAACCACTGATTTTTTTTTTTATCATATCCCTAAGTTTGCCCTTTTCAGAATGTCTTGTGGACTCATAAGTATGTACTCTTTTCAGACTGGCTTTTTTACTTAGCAATATGCATTTAAAATGTGATACGGTTTGGCTGTGTCCCCACCCAAATCTCACCTTGAATTGTAATAACCCCACAGATTAAGGGGGGGCCCAGGTGGAAATAATTGAATCATGGGGGTGGTTTCCCCCATACTGTTCTAGTGGTAGTGAATAAGTCTCGAATAAGTCTCACAAGACCTGATGGTTTTATAAATGGGGATCCCTTACACAAACTCTCTTGCCTGCTGCAATGTAGTATGTGACTTTGCTCCTCCCTTGCTTTCTGCTGTGATTGTGAGACATCTTTAGACACATGGAACTGTGAGTAAATTAAACCCTTGTCCTTTATAAATTAGCCAGTATTAAGTATGTGTTTATTAGCAGCATGAAAACAGCTAATAAAAAATGTATTCCTATTTTTGAGTGGCTTAATAGTGTATTCCTTTTTTATTGTGGAATAATATTTCACTGTCAGGATATTTGTTTATTCACTCACCTAGTCAAGAACATCTTGGATATCCAGTTTTTGTAGATTATAAATTAAGCTGCTCTAAACATTTATGTGCAAATTTTTGTGTGAATATAAGTCTTAAAATCAGTTGGGTAAATACCTAAAATTGTAAATGCTAGATTGTATGGTAAAACTATATTCAGCTTTGTAGGAAATTGCCTGTCTTCCAAAGTGGGTGTACCATTTCACATTATCAATGACATTGAATGAGAGAATCTGTTTTTTCACATTCTTACCAGCAATTAGTATACCCCCTTTTTTTTAGAACTTAGTTATTCTGGTAGGTGTATAGTGGTATCTAATTTTTAAGTTCACATTTCTAATGACAGTGTTAAACATCTTTTCATATGCTTATTTGTCATCTGTGTATCTTCTTTGGTAAAGTGTTTGTTATATGGTTTGAATGTTTACTATATTGTGTTGTAAGAGGTTTTTGTATATTTGTATGCAAGTCTTTTTGCAAAAAATTTCTCCCAGTATTTGGGTTGTCTTCCTATTTTCTGAACAGTGACATTCACAGTGTTGAAGAATTTTAATTTTAATAAACCCATCAGGAGCTCAATATACATTAGATAAATTATAAATATGAACCCTATTTGTGGATGATATATTACAATTACCAATATGACCACCATTCTAAATATATAAAAAGAACAAATTCATAAAAAATATTCTCTTTAATCAATCTCATTTCCCAAAATTAGTCTTTTTTTAAGTTTTATAAATATTTTATACAATACACCATATTTTAAAAAGAGGCCTGATGCAACAAATATTCCCCTGGACTAGTAATGGTTTAATGTAGTGATTAAACAAACTATTAACTTTTTGTATTCGTGTACTCAAAGGATAATTCATAGTTTTGCTAGTGTTTCTTACTGTTTCTATATTAACTTAAGATTTTGGTTTGTGTTCATTGCAATACAAAATAACTTGGATATTTAAATATTGTGGTGTCTTCTTTCAGTCTTCCTTTATGTAAGCTTCATGAGTCCAGAATTTAGCTGTTTTTTTCCTACTCCGTATCCCCAACCATATAGAATGATAATCACTAAATCAATGTTAGTTGAATAAATGAGTCAAGTACATAAACAATTTGATAAATTCACTGAATATTTTTCACTTATATACAGATATTTTGATGTTGTATTCTCATTTGTATACCACTGGCAGTAACTTATGACTGCCTGTTTCAAAGTGAGGCAAATGCTATTCCCTAAGGAATTTAAGTTACATCATTGGTTTTAGTTAGGCATATCCAAAGGAATCCATTATAACCATGTAATTTAAAACTATGGATTTAAACTTTCCTATTAATATATTTTTATGTATGTTCACATTGAAAATACAACTTATTTAATGTGGTATAAAAATATTTAAGCCATGTTTATTAAATTTTTCAAAATAAGAAAATATTTAGAAACATAATCTGGTTAGTCTAAAGGTCACTTGAAAGAAACAATTACTTGGGCAGCTTTCTAACAAGTCTCATTTTCTTTTGTTGTAACCAGATACACTTGCATGTTTTGGGTGGTGGATGAAATTATCTTATCTGCAGCAAACCTTAGTTTTCCTGTTTAAAGTAATCTACAATACGTGCTTCGATATCAAATTCAGGAAGGAAAGCATACATTATAATTAAAAGGAACAAAGACAAATGTACTATGCATTTAAATAGCTGACTGATATTTGTGGAAAACATATACAATGAAATTGATAGATAATTTGGACTGTTACCTATCTATTTTTTTTAAATCCATCTGCCAAAATACACATGGGAGTGCTAAGCTTTGAAGCCACTGAAAACTTTACCCAGTACTTTTAAAATGCCTTAGCAGATTACATGGTACGAATCTATAGATACCACTGATCTGCTGTACTCTACTGCAGGCATTCCATCTACTTAGATCTTTTCACATACTTTGTTCTTGCATTTAACCTGAGCAGATTCAATTGCTATTATTTGTAAAAGTACTACAAATTGATTTTGAAAGATTAGAAATGTTAACTTCATTATTTTCTTACACTCACATTAAAAGAGACTTAGTGACAGAAACCTGTGACCTACTGAAAGAGAAACTATGCAAGATGAATGCATTTTCCTAGTAACTGCATTTTGACAAGACACTCTCTGTATGATGAAAAGAATTTCGCTTTCTCTCCACTACATTTACTTGAAAGTGGCATGTGATGTTGACATACCATGTGTTTCTGGGTTCTAACAATTTTTAAAAATCACTTAGTGTGTTCATCCATGAGGTGAAAGCAGCCATCTCACTCAAGCCCATTATACAAATTAGAAGCCTTTGTTCTTTTCATGTATCGTTGGTAGGCATTAAGGCAGACACTCTGAACCTATCGGAGCTGGAAGTAATGAAGTGAAATTGCTCACGTCATTACTTTAAATTGAAATGCAGGCAGTTCATCTACATAGAAAACATGAGACTCTTTTACCTGAAATATTAAAATACTGAATACCAAACTTCAAACAACAACAACAACAAAAAAACCAGTATATTGTAAAGCAGCTTTTTTTCCCTCAGAAGCTGTTTCTGTATCATAATTTTTGAAAATCCCTTGTATTTTTCTCTAGTTGCTTCAGTCCCTAATTGGAGCTTCTGTCAGGAAAACGAGGGTTTTGAACAGAAAGCATATCCTCATGAAGCAGACATAACACTTTATTTTTATCTGTTACTAGAAATTAATTTTAGACTCAGTATTAAAGGGAAAGTAGGTGTGTAGCATTAATCAGTTACTAGTGATCCTGCATTAGGGGAGAAAACCTGAACTAACCAATTATCTACTGTCAAACTAGTTGTCTTTAAAGAAAGATCGTGGTACTACATAGGTGAATATTTTAAAAGGTAATTTCTTAATAATACCAACTTTTTTGTCTGCTTCAGTGTAAAAGGATGCTAGGAGAAAATATGGCATTTTATAACACAAGCTATTTTAAAACAGATGGGCTGTGTCAATCTCCAAGACAGTTTCTGCACTTGTTCCTATAGAAATCATAAATGTGCCAGGAACTATGAGGGTGTCACACTAGCAAAATGTAATAAAACTTAGGACATTTGTCATTTTCTGAGACTATAATAGTAATAATTGTGCTTAAGTTCTTTCTTACTAATCAAATATGCACAGCTGATAGTCAGCTCTTGAATCTTTTTGAGTGTATGCTTTGAAATTAATACTCACTGACATAGGAATATGCTCCATCCAGCAGTCTAGTTTTACATATAGGGAAACTGAGGCTCAGCTGATTGCCTTACTTCCTGTTTCACTGAGAAACTCATAGAAATAAGGAGGGGGACTTTCACAAATTTCTCCACCACATCTTCCTACCTACTAGCCTTGCACCTCCAGACTTGGCCTTCCTGTTTGACACCAGAGGTGAACTATTAATTCTCCTATCTAAATTAAGTCATTCCATTTGTGTGTCAGATCTTAAGCCCTCTTGTCTATTCAAAGGAAGTGCTACAGCAATTCTTACCTTCCTTCTGGCATCATCAATCTTTGCTGTTTACTGGGTCATTTCATCAGCATATAAACATCCTGCTATTTCTCCCATCTTAAAAAGGAAGTAAAAGAATTCTCTTTCTCAATAGATTCACTTTACTTGTCTTTCAGATCACTGTATGCTCTTAGTTTTCTTTCTCCATTACTTACTGCTTTATTATAATCTTTTTTGTTGTTGTTGTTAGATCATTGTTTGGGTCCCTGAAGACTTAAATGTTGAAGATCTATAAGGCTTGGACATTGGTTCTCTCTGCTCCTACATTCAGGCCTTATTACTCTCAACTGATCTTATAGCCTTACAGATGATCTACATGGTGACAACTCCCAAATTTACATCTCCCAGCTACTTCTCTGTAGAAATTCAATCTTGGCATACAAAATACCTACCCATCATGTCCAATGAGGTATCTAATGTATGTCTCAAATTCAGCAATCCAAAACTTAAGTGTTTATTTTTCCAAATTGCTATTCCTCCACAGTCTTATCTTTCTCAATACACAAGTACCCCATGCTTCCAGATTTCAACTCTTATTTCTCTTACATACCACATTCAATCAGTCAGAATATTCTGTGGCTTCATTTTCAAAATTTACCCAGAATCCAACCATATCTCACAATTACATTACTACTAACCTGCTCAGCACCTCCATACTTCCTCATCTAGGCCTCTGTAACTTCTTTCTAAAAGGTTGAGCCAGGTTAAGGGATTTTTTTTCCCATGGAAACTCTTTCAATACAACTTTCAGAGTGATTCTTAGACATATGCAGATCACATCATTTTTCTACTAAAATTCTTTAACATCATTCAATTTTTAGAGAATGTATAATCAGAAGTCCATATATACATACCTGCATACATACACACAGGTGCACACACCCGCACACATAAAGATATAATTTAACAGCACTACAGTATACACAAAAGTCCAGGGTATTGTCAAAGGGCATGCATAATCACTTAACTGAGTTTCGGAGGGACACTGTTTCTTTCAGAAAAATAGTACCATCTACTCTGTGAACTGAGAAATGATGGGTGTTATTCCAGGAACTGGATGGTGAGGTGGGAAGGCTGAGGGATCAGCACACGCAAACACTTAACATACTGAGTTGTACCTTATGTTGAGCACTGTTTTAATATAGTTTACACCTATTTATCCATTTAATCTTAGCAAACATTTTAAGTAAGCAGTGTTATTATCCTCATTTTACGTATGACACCTAGCTATTGGTAGAGCAAGAATTCAAATTTACACATTCACTCTTCAGGGTTGAGGCACCAAACTACTATAGTTAGAGAAGTTGGTGAGACCTAGATCTTCGAGTGCCTCAAGGTCCGAGTTAAGGAGATTAGACATTGTCCTGAGAGTCAGATGGGGCATTTTTCCTACTGTGGACCAACTAGTAAATTGAGAAAATTAACTGAGCAAGAAGAAACCTCATAGTACTATTTTCAGCTTAATAAATTGAGTTGCCTAGTCCTCATGTGCCTAGCCCTCCTAAATTCCAGCTCCTTGTCTTCATTTTAAGCTAATTTTCTCTTTACCCACATCTCCTACCCTTGAATCTCACCTTGAATCTCATAAACTATGCTCTGAACATTCTTCAAGGCATATTATTCCCAGAAATGTGTGTTGATGCACAAAAACTGCATAGATTTTCACAGTTTTCAGAGCCTGGATTAAGTGTTCAAACTCTAAACACCTATAACAACTTATTGTTTCCTGATCCACCGAATTAGGTCTTTATTTCCTCTTTCTGAGGAAGACTGATTTTTTTTTTCTATGTAAGAACCAATCATTAATCACTTAGTGTATAGTTTGAATAACATAGGTCTGGGAAATTTCTTCTAAATCTCATCTTTCTTGCCATACTGGTATATAAATGAAAAGTAATATGTTGTTCAGGATGGTCTAAGTTATGCTGCATTATCAAATGTCTAATCTTATGGCATTATACATCAGGAATATATATTATATATATATATATATTCTTAAATATATATATATATATATATATATATATATATATAATTTTTATGCAAAGGCCACTGTGGGTCAGGTCTGATGACTGTGATGATCAGACCGCTTCTATCTCATTATGATGAAATCTCAACTTGAGGCTTCCTGTTTACCATAACAGGGAAAGAAGAGGTGGAAAATTCAACTCCAGCTCAGAGATGTATCTGCCTAAATCTGGAATAATCACTTCTGCTTTTTCTCCATTGACCAGAATTTGTCATATGGCCCTGACTAACTTTAAGAGATTTCATTTGTCATATGGGGCAGTCACTGGTACTTTCACAAATCACAATAAGAAAATGCAGTAATGAACAGTTCATCTCTCTTCTGGCTATTACTGCATTATATGATAGTTATGTTTTAACACGTCTGTTTCTTTATTGAAACTGTGAGTTCTTGGAGGGCAATACTGCATGATTTTATCTTTGTTTTTTTTTTTTTTTTCAGTTCCTAGTAAATTAAGATAGATGTAATTAATGTTGTTGAGCTGCATTTATTGGACATCATATGTGTTGTAGGCTAGGGGCCCAGCAAAGAGACACCGAGATAGAGATTAGTGTTGAAGAAGTTTGTTACAAAATTCTCTAGAGACCAGCAAATAAGGGGGCATGAAGACAGCACTACTAAGCAGAGCGTAAAATTGAGCTTCGATGTAATCTCCGTGGAAGTCTCAGCTGACCCCATTGGGAGCTCCACGGCTGAGGTGGTCTTTTAGAATTGTCTCAACTTAGGACCATTGGTCCAGTTTTATATCCCCAAATCAGCCAGTCATTGGCTGATTTCAGGTTTCCACAGAGAAGAGGGACATGAAGAGTTCCTCTTCAGTTGAAAGTAACTCCCAGAGTAAAAGAACCGTAGCCCTAAATGGGACATGTGGGCAATGCAGCATAGTGTCGACTACCATTTAACAAACAGTAAGGGCATTTCACTGGACAGTGTGTTTGAACTGTCCTATGTAAATAATTAATATATAGTCTTACAATTCTAATAAAACAAGGGTCATATCCAATAGTCTAATGGATGTACATTGTTTAAAACTAGAAATCACTCCACTTGACAATTTGGGGCTTAAGAGTTCTGTGACATTAACTTTGTTATAAATCATATTCGAGTCTGATTTTTTTAACCATACATTCAGGACTGAATGTAAAACTTGTTTTCCTAAGTGGTACACAAAAATTTTACATTTTCATCCAGACATGTATTTACATCCACAGCTATTCAGTTGTGTGGGCAACTTAAACCTCTGAGTTGGGAACTGGTTTTATCGCTGCTCTTTATCTATTCAAAAATAGTTTATATGAGCAAAAGCTAATGTCTAAATAGAATTTACTCAACAACATAAAAGTATTTTGTACAAACAGAACCAGAATAGAATAATAGTTAGCTTTTTAATAGACTCTAAAAAGGAGAATGAGTTAGGACTGACTTAGCATTTAAACTGACAGTACTAATGTCATGAATGTCATGCAAATAATGTTTTGTGATACCACATAGTTTATTTAACTTTTTTTTCCTTATGTCTTAGTCAATTTCAGGTAGCTATAAAAAAGTACCACAGACCTATGGCTAATAAACAACAGAAATGTGTTTCTCACAGCTCTGGAAATTGAAACTTCGAGATCAGGGTACCAGCATGGTTGGAATTTGATAAATTCCCTCTTCCAGGTTGCAAACTACTGACTTTTCTTATATCCACACAAGGCTAAGAGAGAGTAAGAGAGTTCTTGGGGTTCCTTTATAAGGGCATTTGTTCCAGATAGGCTCTTCTCTCATGGCCTAATTATCTCCCCAACTCCCACATCAGTAGGGTTAGGATTTCAACATATGATTTCTGGAAGAACACAGACATTCTGTTCATAACATCTTATTTTTTTTTCCATCCTTAAAATGGAGACTTTTTAAAACCCTGAAATAAAACAATATATGGTGGGTAGAATATGGATGCTTCAAAACATCTCAGACTGGATTTGTTTCACAAATATGTCTGAGACCCTTTCCTCTGCATATGCACATAGAAAGCAGATCTATTATAAACACACAATTGTTTACCTTAAACTAGATAGTATTTCATTTTGAGGGCAGGTGAAATAAAAACAGCAATAATATATGTTCTAATGGAAAAGTTGCTTGCAATACTTTAGGAGGAATGGATGTTTGAACAAGATAATTTACCAGTTGCGATGTACTATAATAGATACAAATTCAGAGTACCATGGGAACCTATTATAGGAAACAGAAAATTCTGCACGTGGGAGTGTTAAAAAAGGTGAAATAGCCAACGTTTCCATGTAACAAAGAACTCAAAATTTCAGTGACTTATTATAACAAACCTGAACTTTCATATTCATAGTTCTGCAAATCAGCGGTGGTTCAGCTGCTCTGGGCTTGCTATGATCGGGCTAGGCTGGACTCTAAGCTTCCTGTCAGGACCTGGTCTGACCCATGTGTCTTCATTCTTAAACCTGGCTGAAGGAAAGTGATTACTGAGGTGTGTTCTTCACCTCACACCAATTTCACACCAAGGTGACAAATTACAACAACCCAAGAGGCCAAGCCAAATCGCATAAGCATGTTTAAAGACTGCTTATGTCCCAACCTTCCACTAACATTCCATTGGCCAAATCAAGCCTCATGGCCAAGTTCAACATTTATGGGGCAAAAAATTATGCCCCATCCTTGCTAGTGGGAGGAACAACACATGGGAAATCTGTGGATGAAAATTCTATAAAGGGTATGTGATTAAAGATTCAGAAGCAACAGACCAATCTATCACACAGTTTCAAAGGAGAGTCAATATATTTGATGTGGATCTTAAAGGATGAGTAGGAGTTTACTAATAAATTCAAAACTAAATCCAAATCTGACATCGTGCTACTATTACTTTATAACACTACATTGCTTAGTTTGAAAATTTGTAATTGATTTACTCTTGCTAAACAACCACACCTCAGAACAACCTGACCCTTGTTTATCCTTAATGCCATTGTCCAACTCATTTATCTAACCTCTGACATGGGTCAAGCTCTAGATAGACTGCTGTCATCCTGTCATACAAAGCTTTTTAAATCAAAATCTACAAAGCCTTCTCTTGCATTTGAGACTGCTGTATCCTTTTCCTAGGTCTCTGTAGCTTTCCAAATTTCTCTCCCATTGTTCGCAAAGTTTTGGAAGAATTAATATCCCAGTATTTACTCTGATTTTCTCCTGAAGAGTTGTGATGATTTTTTTTTTACATGTTACTTCTGCTACTCTTTTATTATGTACTATCTGAGTAAATGTGCTGTCTTTTTTGCTTTTCATGTTATAATTATACTTATTTACTTTATATGCATAATTCGAATATCTCTTCACTCTTCAAGATTACTTGACAGAATTCACTTACAGAGAAAATATTTGATTCAGTAAAGTCACTTTCTTTTTTCCTATAAATGAAGTTGAATATTAGCTAAGAGGTAAGATTGAGACTCTAAGAGTTAAGCATAACAAAATAAGATTGGTTCCTTCCCTGTACGTTTGTTGAGTTCTCGCCCATAATTGGTAGTTGCATCTTAATCTATGATTACTTGAAGGCAAATAAGAACCATTTTTGATTCCCTATCAAGTTTCTGCTTTTCTCTAAGAAAAATGATCTTTATAGGAAAAAAGTAGTTAACTTAAAGAATTGACTCTCTTGGAAGTAAGGGGTTAACAAAAATTATAATGAAAAGCATTATAAAACAAAATGAGAAGCTGTGTACTTGAGATCAGCAACCAGAAAAGATCACTGAGATTCATGAATGTAAGAGAAACGCATTGCCAAGGATTAAAAACTGTTGTCAAGTTCAGACAAACTATTAATGCATGTGTAATGTGGAAGCACAGAACTCCTGGTAAGAACTAGCCTTAGGCAGTATTCCATTTTAAAACAGAGAATACTTTATATTATGATTCTACAAATGAATGTTGTCTAAATATTTTTGTTAATTGTGGAATATTTCATGATAATAAGGATCATCAAGTGTCGAAAATGTAGTGATTCATTTGACATTGGAAAAACAGGAAGTAAATTTGTTTTAAGCATGAAAATTAAGGCTGTTCTGGCTTTGAACTACATTCACACCTTGGAAATCAGCAGAAATTAAGGCCCCTCAGCTTACAGAGGGTATGCAAAGAGTTTTCCTCAATATTTTACAACATAAGTAGAAGAAATATAGGATTTAAATTTTTTTCCACCAGTGAATCCTCAGTGCTTTACACAACGCTGTACATATAAAAAATGTTTAATAACGATATCTTGAACAAACGATTATTTTTCAAGTTTACATGACATACAGATCTCTATGGTAATTCGCTGGAGTGGATAAGCAGGAGAAAGATAACAACATTTTATTCATTCAACTAACATTTAGTGAGCAGTTATGCACTGAGAACTGTTTTCATATAGTTATTTTATTTTTTAATTGGCATGTAATAATTGTACCTTTTTATGGGGTGCAGAGTTATGTTTTAATACATACAACATATTGTGATCAGATAAGGGTAATCATTCTACGTCCATACCACCCTGAATGTACCTGATCTCGTCTGATCTCAGAAACTAAGCAAAGTCAGGACGGGTTAGTACTTGGATGGGAGATAAGGGTAATAGCACATCTCAAACGTTTGTCATTTATTTGTGTTGGGAACATGCAATATTCTCCTAGCTCCTTGAAACTATATATTATTAACTACGGTCATCCTATAGTGCTATAGAACACTAGAAATTATTCCTCCTGTCTAGATGTAATTTTGTATCCTTTAACAAATCTCTCATTAGGGACTGTTTTAAATGTAGGCACACATCATTATGAGTCAGACAGAAAAAGTCCCTGATCTGGAACTTATACTTTGTTGGATAAGACAGATATACAAATAACCGAAAAGAAAGAACAGGTAACAAGTCGATATCAGATAGTCTGCATCTAGAGCTATAAAGGAAATAAGGAGAAGGAAATGAGGGTGAGAGGGGACAGAAATTCCTATTGTGCATGTGCTGATCAAAGAATACTTTTCTGAAAAGGTGACATATTTATGCGTAACCCAAATATCTCTTCACTCTTCAAGATAATTTGACAGAATTGACTTAGAGCGAAAATATTTGATTCAGTAAAATCACCTTTTTTTCTGTATATTAAGTTGAATATAATCTAAGATGTAAGATCGAGAATCTAAGAGGTAAGAATAACAAAATGAGATTGGTTCCCTCTCTTGTATGTCTGCAGCGAGGAGACAGCTGTTTCAGGAACTATGGGGAAAAATGGTTCAGACAGTCGAGCAAGTGGTTCTGACAGTGGCTCAGAAGGTAGAGCAAGTTCAAACTCATCATGACAGGAAAAAGCAAAAGAAAGGCTGATGTGGCTAGAGGATATGGAATGTGGCAAATGAGAGAAGTCTAGGACCATGATATTAGAGCCTTGACCTAGAAGCAAGGATTTTGCACTTTCAATACAATGAGGGAGATTTGGAGGGGAGGGGATCTATGATTTCATTCACAATTAATTTCAAAAGATCATTCTAACTGCCTCACTGAGACAAATCTGGAGGGAGGATAGCTGAGTCCTAACAGCCTTCAGATGTCAATTGCCGTAACAGAGGCCAGAGATAATGATAGCTTGGGCTAGGTGACAATGGAGATAGATTTTAGACACATTTTGAGATATAACTGACAGAGCTTGCAGAAGGGTTGGATGTAGATGAAGCAGAATTAAGTAATTGAGAATGGCCTCTATGTTTTGGGATGGTAGGTCTGGGGAGATGAGCAGTCATTTTACTAAATGGGATAACTTCTTTACTGAAACTACTTTTATTGTAGGAAAGTGAGAAATAAATGGTTAAAGAAAGTTTACAGTCTAACTAGTAAAGGACGTACACAAATAAACCACAAATGCACACAATAGTAAGATGAGCTAAAAAATAGCTATATAAGGTGTAAAACACTGAAAGAATGCAGAGGAAGGAGTTGTTAATTCTCACTGAGTGAATCATTTTACATGTTTGACTTTGTGTGACAGGATACCTAACTCATAATTATTTAAATATCAAAAGCTCTTAACTACTTCACATTATATAAAAATCTGAATTTCTGTGTTTAAGGTAATCATTCAGTAATGTCAAAAAGTTCAATTGATACTTTTTATGGCTTTTCTATCATGGTCTCAGGATGGCTGCAGCTCTAACATTACGTTCTCATGTGACCAAACCTTGACTAAGAAGAAAAAGGATGGAAGAAAAAAGAAAGTTGAATTTTCATTGACTTTTTGTTTTAATCAGGAAAAAATTTCCTAGAAGACCTCTAGATGACACATACTGCATTTAATTGGTCTGAGCTGAGCCATGTACTCACCTTTAGATCTATTACTGATGAAGGGAAACCAAATTAACAATACTGATTGGTAACAATCATGGTTCAGCTTTTGTGTCTGGGGTCATCACTGTCTAAAGTCATAGGGATTATGTAAGTAAAAAAGAAGGGCTATTTGCCCCACTGGATATGGTAAGAGATCCATGGGTTCAGTTTTCCATCTGAGTCTTCAATGATGAAGGGCAGAGCCATTCTATTTGCAAGCTTACTACATTCTAGACTAAGTAGAATGTCTGGCAGAGTAGGCATTCTATGAATACACATTTTTTAGTGGATAATGAATATATATTTGTTGAACAAAAACTGTGACTTATAAATGAAGAAAGTGAGAGCTAAATAACTTGTCCAAGCTAAATCACTAATAAAAGTTAGCAGGATTCAATCTTATATCTGTCCTGTGCCAATGACTGAAGTCTGTTGATTGCAGTACATTAATTTTCAGTAAAGTCTATTTGTACATTTAATCACACAACCCTGAAATGAAACTAAATCTAAGGTTGAAGAAGTGGGAGCTTCTCAAATGACGTTAAGAAATACTAGGAAACTAGCCACATCTCTTTTAATTTCCTTTTCATTCCACTACTTCTTCATTTGCCTTTATCAGACCACATCCCAAACTTCTGAAACTACAAAAAGCTTTTTATTTTCCTTGATCCCTTACATCCTCTTTACCTGTATCTCATCTTCATCCTGATCTCTAGTTCCTTAGCCTCTCCCTATTTTTCATTGTATCTGTCCCATTTTTTTTTTTTTGTCTTTGTTTCTTTCTTCAACCTAACCATAACTTGTGGTCACCCTTGCCAACTATTCTGTCATAGGAAAACTTACTTTCCTAACTGAGTGACCTTTTCTGGATCAATTACAAACGTATGTCAATTGAATTTCCTGTCTCATTTCTTCCTCTGAAAGAGCTACTGAAAATGTATGAGAAAGAATGAGGTAAAAATGTTTCCTCTGTCTATTGGAAATGGGTGGTCCCCATCTGATGGCATCATTTAGTCCCATTCAGCAATATATTTGCTTGTAACTCATCCCCAAGTCCTCTTATTTCCTAGAGGAACTCTATAAAATCTTCTTTATTTTCTTTCTTAAAGTCCCCTTCCTTAGGGTACATGGAGATGTGACTTGGTTGGTTGATGAAATATTAGTGGAAATAACATGTGTCACTACATGTGGAAGTTCTAGGAGCCATTCATGATTCACTCTATTCCCTCTCTTTGGCTTTGGTGATCATTTAAGTATGTGTCAAGATGGAAATTTCAGAAGCCTGGTTCCCTGAGTAACTATGATAATCTCTATCCTCCCAGTGGCCTGTTGTGTACATCAAGTGTGAATCTGTACTTACTGTGTGAAGCCTCTGTGAATTTGGATTTGTTTGTTACCACAGCATAATTCATCACATCCTGACTGATACAACCTCCTTGTATAATTTCACATAGCCCTTTCCTTATAATTTCTCCTTTGAGTTTTGCCATTTCATTATCTTCCCTTCCTGAGGCCACAGTTTCGTATGTCTACTTTTCAGGCTTCCTGACAGATTCCCCTTTCTCTGCTCAATCTTTTTCACTGTTTCCTTCTGCACAATCACCCCGGGTCAGCACAGCTACCATTACTCCTTCAACTTCTCTCTAAAACCTAATATCTCCAGTAAGCGCCTCTCTCAAAATGTTCAGATCCACATGTCAAAATGCTGTAGAATTTTTACCTGCATGTTTTCCTCAACCTCACTTTTTCTCTAATTCTCACTAAAGAAATTCTTTCATGCATATTCCATCTTTTTGTAAATGTTACTTCAATCCATTCATGTCTTAGACCAGAAATCTGGAAATAATTATTGTTTATTACTCTCATTCACTCCAAATAGTCTGCAATTATGTAAATTCTACATCTAAATAGTTCTTTTATTTTCTTTTCCTGTTCTCCTTCTGGGCCTACATAGTCCTGAGCCATAGCCATTTCAATAGCTGTCTGAAGCCTCCTCCATCCCCGTCTAAGCCATACACGGCTACCAGAGTGATATTTAGAAAATATTAGTTGATTCTGCTGGGCACGGTGGCTCACGCCTGTAATTCCAGCACTTTGGGAGGTCAAGGCGGGTGGATCACAAGGTCAGGAGATCCGGACCATCCTGGCTAACACGATGAAACCCCATCTCTACTAAAAATACAAAAAAAATAGCTGGGCATGGTGGCATGTGCCTGTAGTCCCAGCTACTCAGGACACTGAGGCAGGAGAATTGCTTGAACCCTGGAGGCAGAGGTTGCAGTGAGTCAAGATTGCACCACTGCACTCCAGCCTGGCAACAGAGCGAGACTCCGTCTCAAAAAAAAAAAAAAGAAAACAAAAGGAAATATTAGTTGGTTCATATGATTCTTATCCTATTAGAAAATGAGTCTGAAACTTTACTGCCAATAGCACAGAAACTACATTTCCAGCATAGCATAAGAAACCTACCTTAGATCATTCATGTCTAGAATCGTCATTTTTTATTCCTCTTTCATCTTACAACCAAATTTGTATAAGTAGACATTTATTTTTTGATACATTTGTTTATGGGGTTCTCTCATTTGGAAGGACCTTTTCTTCTTCCTGAATAATCACCACTGAAGCCTTTCTTTAATGTCTTCTCCTCTGTCAAAATGAATAGTTTCCCCTCTGTGTTTCAATGATGAGCTGTAGGTGGCATTTACTGAAGATTGCTACCTGTATTAGTTTCCAAGGTCTACTGCAAGGTATTCCCACAAACTCGATGCCTTAAAACAACAGAAATATATTCTCTCAAAGTTCTAGAAATAGGGATTCAAAAATAAAACAAAAACAAAATTCCACAGAGCTATGTTCCTTCTGAAGACTCCAGAGAAGAATCCATTCTGTCTCCTCCTAGCTTCTGGTGGTGGCGATCCTTGACATTCCTAGGCTTGCAGACACATCACTCTAGTTTCTGCTTCCATTTTCAAATGACTTTCCTCCTATATGTCTCGCTTGTGCCTCTGAAGCCAGGTATCCCTCTCCTTTCTCTTACAAAGACACAAATTATTCCATTTAGTGTCTACCCTAATCCAGGACAATTTTCATCTTAACTTGATTACAGCTGCCAAGACCCTATTTCCAAATATGGTTTTATCCACAGGTACTGGGGGTCAGGACCTGAACATCTTTGAGGCAGGAGGAGTGAAATTCAACCCACTACACCACCTTTTCGCACTATGCTGAGCACTTACAGTGCATAAGGTTGAACCTTATGAAATCGCCATTTTTCTTTTTTTGTTTTTTGTTTTTTTTTTTTGAGACGGAGTTTCGCCCTTGTTACCCAGGCTGGAGTGCAATGGCCCGATCTCGGCTCACCGCAACCTCCACCTCCTGGGTTCAAGCAATTCTTCTGCCTCAGCCTCCCAAGTAGCTGGGACTACAGGCATGCGCCACCATGCCCAGCTAATTTTTATATTTTTTTAGTAGAGACGGGGTTTCACCATGTTGACCAGGATAGTCTCAATCTCTTGACCTCGTGATCCACCCACCTCAGCCTCCCAAAGTGCTGGGATTATAGGCGTGAGCCACCATGCGAAATCACCATTTTTCTAGGTCAAAAAGAGCACATTCTTGACAATTTTGTGTGGTTCAACTTAATGTTAATGCATTTAATTTTCATGATCTTTTTATCAATTGATACCATTATTATTATGATTATCATTATTATCATTTTAAAGGCCCTGAAGAAGTTAGTAAGTTGTTCAAGGTTGTATAATGAGTAAGTGAGAGACAGAAGTCAAATCCTACTGCACCTAACTCCAGAAGCCACTCTGTTAACCATTATAATATGTAAGTTCTCCTCGGCTGCATTGAATATTGTTATGTGCAATTCTGTGAAATTATTTGTCACAAAATTTATGTGTATATTCTTCTGTATTCCATTATGTGAGCTGCTTTAGGAAGTCCTGTTCACTGCATATTCCCACACTGTACAGAGTTTATGCAATTAGGTGGAAAATGAATGTTCTTCAAAAAGAAAAAATATGTAAATGAGTGCATGGTCTGGAGAATGTTGGATCCCTTAAAGACAAAAGAGAAGATGCTTGGGAATAATAAAATTTCTTACTATCTATAGCTTTTTCATTTTATTAAGCACAATATAGAAAAAACTGAGAAGCTATTGGAAATTTAGCCTTAGTTTTGTGTGACAGAGAAGTATCCTCTCACCTTCATTCTGACATCAACCCTGTCTCATTCTCAGCTTTAGTTTTATCACTGGAAGCATTCCTCTAATCCTGCCTTACACTTAAATGACATTCCAGCCCAGAATAGGCCGAAATAAATTGATTATTTTCTCCCACATGTGCAGAGCTACTAAGCTTCAGCATCTGAAACTGTTTTCCTTTCCTTTGTTAAAAATGTCAGTATGTACTGTTTAAATCTCAACATCAATGGAAATTTTCTTCTAATGAAAAGATATTAACTAGTAGATTCATTATGTAGTCATTTGATTAAAAAAGCAGTTTTACCCTTAGATATAATAAGCTGAAGGAGCATCACTCCCATCTTTACAATGAATGAGTCAGATTACCTTTATATTTTCACAGCTTTGGTGAGACTATCAGAGAGCTCAGGTGGCATACAAATAACTAGAACAAATCCTGAGGTGATATAAGCCCTTGCACGTAATTACCTGGAGTAGAGACAATGGAATATTTGACATAGGCTGACTATGGGCTGGCAGAACTGTGTGATGCCCCTGTGTGCTTGAGAAGTTAGTAGAGGCCATGCCTTTTTGCAGGTTCTTTTTCCATGAATTCATAGGGTGCTCGCTGAAAATATCAAAAGAGCCTTCAGAAAGTTTTCATTGTGATGTAAAAGTAGGGAAGAAGAACAGTTACACAAGACAGGCAAGAAGCACCTCAGAATTCTTCTCCATGCCCTGCCCCCCTCACCCCTTCCCAAGCCCTGTCTCACTTAGGATACGAAATGTCCATTCTACAGGCAGAAGAGCAACAAACCATCTCACCCTTTTGGGCACTAGTAAAAACTCATTTCAGCAGGAAAAAGGGAATAGGAAAACAATCTCTTCCTTAGGCAGGGACAAGAATAAATGCTAGTCTTTGAATATGTCGGTTTGGATGTAGGAGCACTGAGAGGGCCACACATCTGAGGCCTGAGACATGGTGCCTCACCATAAGGTTTATTCAGAGAAACAGAATTTTCCCTTCCTTCCCTATTACCTTCCCCAAACGCCAAACTATTCATCTTTTAATAATAAGTTACAGCAGAGGACTGATGGGAGAGGAAAAGAACGGTACAAAAACATGCAAAGAAAACACGCACTGAGAGGCAAGAACGTGCCACTGCACTCCACTCTGGGCAACAGATCCAGACTCCATCTCAAGAAAAAAGAAAGGAAGAAAGAAAAAGAACACATGCACTGAGACACAGTGGAAAGGGAAGAGGGCACTGTAGATATCAAAGCAGAGAGCACTATAGATGCAGTACTGGCAAACCAGCTCCCACAGGAAACACTAACTATTACTACAGGAATTTGAACCTGATGTGCAATGTGGTGTTGTCTGGCAGCAGCAATCCTCATACCCAGATCAATCCAAACCCACACATTAAAGGGTTTGCACAAGGAAAGGTGTACTCATTTTCAGAAATAAAATCTATTCACTTCATTCTGTAATGCCCTTTAGAAGATGACCAATTTTCAATAAAAAAACTACAAGGCACACAAAACTCAAAAGAAAACATATTCCCAGAAATCAAAGCAAGGATTAGAATTAGATTTAGGTATGAGACATTCATTAGAAATTGCCAACATGGAATTTAAAATAACTATAAATAAAATATTGAAGTTTGAATTTAAAAGGTAGACACTATGGTGGATAATTTCAGCAAATAGATAGAAAATATAGAAAAGAATCACATGGAAATGCAATTAAAAAATGAAAACAATACAAGGAATGCCTTCAATGCACTCATCTATAAAGTCAGCACAAAGGAGAAAAGATGTCAACCTGAAGACTAGCCAATAGAAACTACCCAAACTGATAAAGGTATACAAAGCCCCAGAACACACAAAACAATGGTACCATATCTAATCTTCTAATGTATGTGTAACTGGAATCCCAAAAACAGAAGGGAAAGAGAATGAGGCAAAAGAAATACATGAAAAGAGGCAAAAGAGGTAGCAGACAACAAACTACACTTCCAAAAAGAGGAAGGAGAGGCATATCACACTTAAACTTAGCCATATCATATTTAAACTGTTGAGAATAAAAGAGAGAAAATCTTGAAGCAAATAGAGGAAAAGGAAACAGAGCATACAGAAGAACTAGAATTATGGCAGACTTCAAATCAGAAGACAATAAATGACAAACTGAAAGTGGGAAAAGAGAAAAAAAACTGTCAGAATTCTATATCCCAAAATATTATCTCTCAAAAATGGAGGACAAATACATATTTTCTCAGGCAAACAAAACCTTAGGGAATTTAATTGCAAGAAGTTTTAGTCTCCAAGAAATGTGAAAGAAACTTCTAGGCTAAAGCAAAATTACATCAGGCTGAAACTTTGATCTAAACCATGAAATAAAGATTTCTAGAAGAAAAACAAAGGTAAAATAAATTTTATTTTCTTTATTTTTAATTGCTATAAAAGATAACTTTCTAAAGCAAAAATAGTACCCAGCCATTTTGATTTATACATGTATAAAATTAAATTGTATGATAAACAGCACAAAGCATAGAAAAGAAGAATTGGAAACATGTTGTCATAAGTCATATGCTATATGTAAAGCGGTATATTTGAAGGTAGACTCTGATTAGCTAAAAATGTTTATTTTAAACCCTAGGAAAACCAGTAAAATTTTTTAAAGATGTAAAGAATTAGTTAATAGATTAAATAAAGTGTGATCATGGAAAAATGTTTAATTTACCAAAAATTGGAGGTGGGGCAGAAGGAGGAAGAAGAAAAAAACAAATAAAATAAATTTCCAATGTACGCACACACAAAAAGTAAATAGCCTAAAAACATAATTAAAAAGACAGAGATTATCAGAATGTATGAAAAAGCAAGACCTAACTATATTTTGTCTACAAGAGAACAACTTTAAATAAGATGACAGACAGAAAATGAAAGGATGCGGAAAGGGATACCATGCAAACAACAACCAAAAAAATAACTAAAGTAGCTATGTTAATAGGCAAAACTATGAACCATTTAAACCTAACTGGCATTTATAGAGCATTCTACATATGAACAGCATAATACAGATATTTTTCAATTTTAATGAAACATTTGCCAATACAGTGTGTTTTTTGGAACATGAAGCACACATTACAAAAATGAAAAGCATAGAAAATATCAGAAGAATATTTGTGGACCACAAAGGAATTCACCTGGAAATCAATAACATAAAGGTATTTGGTAAATCCCAAAATATTTGGAAATTAAACAGCACAATGTAAAATAACTAAGTCAAAGAGGAAGTCTCAAAGGAAATGAAGAAATGTATTGAACCAAATAAAAATGAAAGAACAACACATTAAAATTTGTAGGTTGTAGCTAAAGCAGTGCCTAGATGGATGTTTATATTGATCAATATTTATATTAGAGAAGAAAGGCCTCAAATTATTTCATGTAAACTTTTACCTTTAGACTCCTGTAAAAATGGCAAATTAAATCCAAAGCAAGCAGAAGGAAGGACTTAGAAATAACAACATGAATTGATGAAATTAAAACAGAAAAATAATAGAAAAAAAGAAATGAAACCAAAAGTTGATTCTTTGGAAAGATCAATAAAATGTAAAGACCTCTAATCAGACTTATTCCAAAAAATAGAGAATAAGATATAAATTACCAATATCAGGATCAAAAGAGGAGACAATACCACAGATATTAAAATGATACTAAAAAATACTGCAAAAAAGTCTAATGGAATACCAAAAAGAAAAGGAAAAACCAGAAAAACTTGTGCTGGCAAGGATATGAAGCATATAACATTTTGAAACATATATTATTGGTGGGAATACAAAATAGTACAAAGACCTTGGAGAACTCATAAAATTAAATATTCATGTGTTATATGACCCAGCAATTCCACTTCTAGGCATCTACTAAAGGAAAATAAAATTTATGTTTGCACAAAAATTTTTCTATGAATGTGTATAGCAGTTTTTCTTATAATATTTGGACTATAAACAGGAAAAAAGACATAAGTATGGAAAAATATGTAGAAAAAAAGCTTTTTCCTATTTATAGTCCAAATATTATACTATAAATGAGTATTATACTAATGAATGAATAGAAAAAGTATGGTACATTAATAAAATAGAATACTACTTAGCAATAAAAAGGAACAAAATAATTATTGATTCATGCAGGAACAGGGGTAAATTTTACATGCATTTTGGTAAGTGAAAAAGCCAGATTAAAAGGTTATATAATGTGTGAATCCATTTACATGACACGTTCAATAATCAAAGTTATAGAGGTGGAAAGCAGACTGGTTGTGGCAAAAGGTTGAGGGGTTCAGTGTAGGTCAGCATGAGGGAAATTTGAGGCAATGGAATTGTTCTGTATGGCACTGTTGTCCTGGCTATGTGACTCCATACATTTGCCAAAATCCATATGTATTAGTCTACTACTAGGGCTGCTATAACAAAATGTGTATACTAGGATTTATCGTGTAGAGAAATATAGTGTGGGGAAGAGGGATCAGAACACTCACTTTTGAAGAAAGAAGTCATATATGAAAGAGTGAAGGCTAGAATGGACCTTGTGATTCTGGAGTGGATTGGGGGTATCAGTACGGAGTCATTGATTTGTTTTAGTAGATTGGATTTAATAATAATAATAACAATATATATTATCCTAGCTCTATCCACTGAGAGGGGCTGGAAATTGTAATACCTCATATCTAGCATTTAAATTTTGGTTTATAAATGCCATTCTTCAATAAAAAGAACCAAGGCTCATTGGAGAACTGGTTGACTCTAGATTTGGGATAGAGAAAATAATACAGGCCTTGTAGGGAAGTGAAAAAGAAAGAAGGAAGGAAGAAAGGAAGGAAAAGAGGTAGAAAGAGAGGGAAGGAGAGACATATGGCAACTAAATGTTATGTGGGATCCTTGTTATTTTCTAGAACTGAAATAGAACATTAGTGGAAAGCTGGTAAAATCCAAATACATTCTATAGTTCGGTTAACATATTTTTACTAAGATTAATTTTTTAGTTTTTATACATGTTCTATGGTTATATATGATATTAACCCAAGGGCTAGGGTATATGGGAGCTTTCCATACTATTTTAGCAACTTTCTGTAAGTCTAAAATTATGTCCTTTTTAAAAGTTAACATTCATATGGGGAAAAAAAGGTGTGGATTTGAAAAGACAATTTATAAATCAGAATAGGTTTTTCAGGGCTGCCATTCACATAACGAATGAGTTCAGGGGAATAACCCAATCTAAAGTCTAATCATTTCAAGTGTGTAAGGAAATAATTCTAGGCACCAAGGTAAATTTAAGTTGAATGGGTGATTAAGAGCTTGTAAAGTCTCCATTCTTGAAGAACTTGAAAGATGGAGTAGATCATCAGCTGTATAATAGGACTAAGGTCTCATTTTTTAGGAAGTATAAGAGTACACTCTGCGTGTTCTATTTACACATAGAAGACACATAGAAGTCACATAGAAGACTTAAGAAATAACTTCATGTGTCTCTATGACCTTTGTATTTTCAGTGGATTAATGGAAGTCCACATAATTCTACTAAAATGTATATTTTAAGCAAAACCTGCGACTTGGAAATATTATAAAGAAACATACATCAGGAAATTTGGGTTATGAATTGAATACAATGCACAAGATTTTACTTTTTTTCCTTATTTATTACAGTCCATTTTAAGCTCAAGTGGTTTCCCATCTGGACCAAGAAATTGCTTTGCTGAAATGTTAATATTCTTTTCCTTGGTATTATTTTATTATAATTCATTTTGGAGAGGGGTATGATCTAACAGATTAGTAAGTACACTGATTTAAGAGAGATAATGTGTAAAACAATCTGTATCTTGGTAGAAGCTACCGATGGATTAATCTTGATAGTCAGTGGTTTTTCTGGTTTTTCTTTTTAGTGATAGGACAAAGTTTTCCAATCTTTGGCTTTTCCCAGTGTGATTTTACTTAGGATTATGCAGTCTGATTCATTGAGAAAAAGTGCACCAGGGAATAATAGGATTTTGCAACAGAACTTTGACACAAGAGTTGAAGGCTATTCCATTTCTCATTCAAGGGGCAATTCCATTAACCATCTATTTCCTTTTTCCATTGTGTTCTCTCTTAGTCTCTTTTTCTCTGCTAATTTTTTTCTTGGAGGCTTTGCAGCTGAAGCACAGGTGGGTGAGTGTGGAGGTTTTAGTTTCCTTTTCAGGGTTTCTTCTATATTGCTTTAAATCTCTGCTGATTTGAACAGCCTGACTGATCATTTTACTATTGATGTCAGGAGGGGAGACAAAGGACTAGAAAAACATTGAGAGGCAAATTATTAAAAGCAACTTTCACTGTGTACAGAACTATGTTGATGATTGATTAATAACAATAAATATAATATTCAAATCACTGTACTCATTATTTAAATTTATAGTATCATGGCTCTATTGTTAACTGAACGTTTTGTTTTTCATCCATATAACTTACAAAGATGTTGTAGTTACATCCTTAAGACAAGGACAGAAATGTCAGAGATTGATGAATATAGACAACAGGTAAAGGGAAAGGAAGAAATTGATACTGCTTACTCTAAAGTTTATTACTATAAGTGTACAGTTTGAACTGAATAAGAAATATTGATTTAACAAAAATATATTGGTTACTTACTAGGCATGAGGCACAAGGAAGCTATGCAGATCAGATAGACAACATTATAGACTTCTTGGAAATGACCAATATATTAAGTATAGTTTCCTTCTTTTAAGGATTTTCAGGGGGATATGATTTTTAAAACCTTTCAAATTCCACAACCCTTGATATTCCATGACGTTTCCCACATTCTTCTCATTTCTAGGGGATTGTGTTTTCATGGCTCACTTTGCTTTTATATCTTATATCCAGTCCAGACACAAAACTCAGCCCCTTCAGCAGTCTCTGCTATGGATTCACTTCTGTGAAGCTTTTCATAAGTTCAGTAGGATTTACAACAGATTTGGAGTCATAAGAAGTGGTTACATTTTCTACTAAGTAGATCATTCTCTTCTCTTCACATCTTGTTTTTCCTTTGCAGAGCAAACACATTAAGGTGCTTAACTTAAAAAGCGCTCCCCATTTAAATTCATCCTTCCTAGAAGGTAGTCGGGCTAATAAAAAGCATAATAAGAATAAGGACCAGTCTGTCACACATATTTCCATTCTGTGTTTCCCACTGCTGCTACCCTGCCCATCCACACTGCACTTCTTCCCACCTTCAGTATTGCACTGTCCTGTTGAATTTCAATCACTTACACAAATACCATATGGAAAATAATACAGGTTATCTTACCTTGGAATTAATATTAGTTCAAAAGGAAAGTATATAAATTATTCTAAATTCACAGAAAGATTGTTCACATCCTGAAATAAATTGATCTCTCTCAACAGTTTAATTTTTAAAAGATCTAGTCATGTGAGTGGAATACAAAGTAATTTTTGTTCATATTTGGATTTCTAATATGTTCTCATCCAATCTTTTGCTCTCTGCTTCTATCAAGTATAAGTCTTTTGATTTTAAATAGCAGGCACACACACAAAAGAAATGAGAACAATACAGCTTTTACATCTTTTAGGTGACATGTTTCATAAACCTTAAATTTGATGAAAATTTTTGTGAGTTTCCAATGTCGTTATTTGAGTAATTCTAATGAAATAAGACTTGAAGTTCAGCGAAGTAAAATCATAGAGTATTAGAGAAAGTGTCACTTACAAAACTTATATTTAATATATAAATTCAACCAGCTGCCCCAGACATCATGATTTAACATAATGACTGTAGGTTAGACATGAACCACACCTACATAATTTTCCTAGTGATTTGTCTGTATTGGTTCCAATTGGATGCTTTAAGGATTTATTAGACTTGTTTTAGTAGTATCTAGACGTTTCACATAGATGAACAACCCTAGGGAAGGAGTAAGCAAAATATCAATTTATACATTCAAAACAAGTTAATGATAGCTAAAATTATTGTGTGATCATAAAACTATGGTAAGAAAGGTGGGAAGGACAAAATAGAGGCCAGTCGCTTTTCTGTTATATGTCACAGTAGAGAATGTTACAAGTACAACTGAAAACTTGTTAAGTATAAAAGAAAGATGAATAAAAACTGAGTAGCCAAAGAGAAAAATCAGTTTTTCAGACATTTCAAATACTTGATTACCAAAAGAAATTTTAATGGAGATGGAAGCTTACTTCATATCATTCTTAGTATGGATATCATTTGGGACATTAAAATATTTTGTAATATATTCAAATGAAGAATATTATTTAAAAAGGAACTATTTTAAGAACTACAATTGGCAAATATCAGTTTTACCTTTAGACCTTATAATATTTATGCTCATTTCCCTGAAGTGCATGAGAACATATTATAACGAATACAATATATAAAGAAAATAATGCCTAATTTTTGCCTAGTTTTTAGCCATATTTTTTTATTGAAGTTGTTGCTTTTGCTGTAAATGTGAAGTCTATATACAATTAGCCGTCAATAAATATTAAATAAGAAGCCTTTTTTTCTATGAAAGCTGTGGACTCAGTCTAATTGCATGTGCTCAAATATTGCCATTGCTTCACACATTGATGCTCTGAAACGGGTAATATGGATCCAAGCCAGAAAGTTGTTGGCTCTTTTCAACATAGCTCTACTTGCTAAGGAAAAAAAAAATCATTTTTCTCTATAATTTTAAATATAAAATTTGGGGATCTTCCAACAGAGTCCTACATCTGTGACTAAAAGAGGCAATGTCTTTGTGAAAAGATAACTGATAAGTTAACTGTGATAAACCATGAAAAATAAGCATGAGACCTCTACTCACACAGTTGATGTATTTTTCTTTATTTATTTTCATAGACTTCATATTTTAGAATAGTTTTAGGCTCACAACAAAATTGAGAGGAAGGCACAGAGATTTCCCACATATCCCCTGTTACTACACATACACGGTATTTCTAATAACATCTCCCACCAGAGTGGTACATCTGAGACAACTGATGAACTTACATTAACACATCATCATTACTTAAAGTCCATCATTTACATTATGGTTCACTCTTGGTGTTTCACATTCTATGGGTTTAGACAAATGTATAATAACGTGTATCCACCATTACAGTGTCATACAGAATATTTTCACTGTTCTATCAATCCTTTGTGCTCCACCTGTTCATTACTGCCTGCTAACCTCTGGCAAACACTAATGTTTTTTTAACTGCTTCTATAGTTATGCTTTTTTCAGAATGTCATATTTGAAATCATGAAACATGTAGCGTTTTCAGAAGAACTTCTTTCACTTAGTAATAGGCATTTAAGATTTTTCATGTCTTTTCATAGCTTGATAGCTCATTTCTTGTTAGCATTGAATAATGTTCCATCGTCTGGATGTACCACATTTTATCTATTAACCTACATTTTCCATACTTCCAAGTTTTGACAATTATGAATAAAGCTGCTATGAACATCATGTGCAAGGTTTTTGTGTAGATATAAGCTTTTAGTTTTTTAAGATAAATACCAAGGAGCACAACTGCTGGATTATACAATAAGCACATGTTTAGTTTTGTAAGAAATTACCAAACTGTCTTCCAAAGTGGCTGTACCATTTTGTATTCGCACCATTTTTCAAAGAGAGTTCTCGTTGCTCCACATCATCTCCAGTATTTGTAGTTGTCAGTATTCTGCATGTTGGCCATTCTAATACATGGGTAGCATTATCTCACCTTTTTTTTTTTTTTTTTTTGAGACGGAGTTTCGCTCTGGTTACCCAGGTTGGAGTGCAATGGTGCGATCTCGGCTCACTGCAACCTCTGCCTCCCGGGTTCAAGCAATTCTCCTGCCTCAGCCTCTCGAGTAGCTGGGACTACAGGCGCGTGCCACCATGCCCAGCTAATTTTTGTATTTTTAGAAGAGACGGGTTTCACCATGTTGACCAGGATGGTCTCGATCTCTTGACCTCATGATCCACCCGCCTTGGCCTCCCAAAGTGCTGGGATTATAGGCGTGAGCCACAGCGCCCGGCCCTCACTATTGTTTTAATTTGCTTTACCTTAATGACATATGATGTGGAGCATCTTTTCAGATACCTGTTTGCCATCTGTATATCTGCTTTGATGCAATTGTCTCTGGACTACTTTTTAATTATTTCTTTTCTCATTGTTGAGTAAGAATCTTTGTATATTTGGATATCAGTTCTTTTTTTCAAAATTTTTTTAAAACTTTGAGCCAGACTCTCCCTCTGTTGCCCAGGCTGGAGTGCAGTGGCATAATCTCAGCTCGCTGCAACCTCCACCTCCTGTGTTCAAGAGATTCTTCTGCCTCAGCCTCCCAAGTAGCTGGGGATACAGGTGTGTGCCACAATGCTCAGCTAATTTTTGTATATTTAGTAGAGACAATGTTTCACTATGTTGGCCAGGCTGGTCTTGAACTCCTGACCTCGGGGATCTGTCCACCTAGGCCTCCTAAAGTGTTGGGATTACAGGCATGAGCCACCACTGGATAACAGTTCCTTATCAGCTATGTGTTTTGCACGTATTTTGACCCACGTATTTCTTTCTGTTGATGCCATGTATTTTGCATGGCAGAGTTAATTTTAATGAAGTCCAACTTATCAGTTATTTCCTGTATAAAGCATAAAGCATACCTTTCGTGTTATATATGAAAAGTCATTGGCAAACCCAAAGTCATCTAGATTTCTTCCTATACTTTCTAGAAGTTTTATAATTTTGCACTGTACATTTTGGCCTTTGGTATGCTCTGAGTTAACTTTTATAAAAATTGTAATCTGTGTCTAAATTCATTTTTTTGTTATGTGGATGTCCAGTTGTTCTATCACCATTTGTTGAAAGGACTATATTTTCTCCATTGTATTGTTTTTGCTCCCTTGTCAAAGATCAGTTAACTGTGTTTCTGTGAGTTTAGTTCTGAGCTCTCTTTTTGTTCCATTCTTTCGCTGGTATCACACTATCTTGATTACTCTAGCTTTATAACAAGTTGGGTTATGTCTGTACTCCAACTTTATTTTCTCCTTCAACATTGTGTCTGATATCTAAGTTTTTTGCACCTCCATATAAACTTTAAAATCATTTTGTCAATACCCATAAAACAACTTACTGTGATTTTTATTGAAATTGCCTTATATCAATTTGGGTATAATGAACATCTTAACAATATTAAGTCTTCCTATCTTCAAAAATTGAATATCTCTCCAGTTATTTAAGTTACTGCATTGCTTTCGTCAGAGTTTTGTAGTTTTTTTCATGTAGATCTTGAGGTCTTGTACATATTTTGTTAGATTTGTACTAAGCATTTCATTTTTTGAGATGCTAATATATGTTACATTTTTTATTTCAAATGCCACTTTATCATTGCTGGCATATAGGAAAATGATTGACTTTTGATTATTAACTTTGTATCCTCTACCTTATAAATGTTTATTAGTTCCAGGAAGTTTCTTGTTGATTCTGTTAGATTTTATATACAGACAGTTATGTCATCTGTGAACAAAGAAAATTTTATTTCTTCTTTCCCATTCAATATACCTTTTATTTCCTTTTTCTGTATTATTGTATTAGGAGGGGTTTTCAGAGTGATGTAAAGCTCTGGTGAGCAGGGGCACCTTTGCCTTGTTTCTGGTCTTAGCAAGCTTCTAGTTTCTCATTAGTAAGTATGATGTTAGCTGTGAGTTCTTTATAGATATTCTTTATTAAGTGGAGGATGCTGTCCTTTATTCCTATTTTACTGAGAGTTTTTCTCATGAATCAGTGATAGATTTTGTCAAAAGATTTTTCTATATCTATTAATATAATGATGTTGTTTTTTGTCTTTTGTCTGTTGATGTCTGATGTCTGATGATATATTACATTAATTGATTTTAGAATGTTGAACCAGACTTACGTATATATCTGCAATAAATCTTGTTTGGCCATAGCATATAATTCTTTTTATACTTTGTTGGATTTGATTTACTAATATTTTGTTAAGGATTTTTGTATCTATGTTCATAGAAAATATTTGTCTGTAGTTTTCTTTTAGTGACTTTGTCTAGTCTTGATATTGGGGTAATGTTGGCTTCTTTGAATGGGTATTTCTTCTATCCTCCAGGAGAGATTGCAGAGAATCAGTATAATGTTTTTCTTAAATGTTTGATAAAATCCACCAGTGAATCCAACTGGACTAGATGCTTTCTGTTTTGATAGGTTACTAATTATTGATTCAATGTCTTTAATAGGTATAGGCCATTTAGTTTAAATAGTCCTTCTTGTGTGAGTTTGATGGATTGCGTTTTACAAGGATTTGCTTCATATTATCTAGGCTGTCAAACTTGTGAATATAGAGTTTTTCATAGTAGTCACTTATCTTTTTAATATCCACAGAATATGTATGTCCACTTGTTCATTCCTGATATTGAAATTTATGTTCTGTTTCTTGACTCTCTTAGGCTAGCTAGAATCTTATTGAATTTCTTGATCTTTTCAATGACGAGCTTTTGGTTTCATTGATTGATTTTCTCTATTGATTTTGTTTTCAATTACACTGATTTTTGTTCTAATTTTTATTATTTTTCTTCTGCTTACTTTAAATTTAATTTTCTCTTCTTTTATCTAGTTCCTTATTGGAAAATTTAGATTATTGATTTTAGAACTTTCTTCTTTTCTAAAATATGCTTTCAATGCTATAAATTTCCATCTAAGCATTCTTTTACTCAATTGCATAAATTTTGATGAGTTGTTTTATTTTTATTTAGTTAGACATATTTTTAAATATTTCTTTATATTTCTTCAATGATCCATATGTTATTTAGAAGTATGTTGTTTAATCTCCAGGTATTTGGGGATTTTCCAGCTATCTTTCTGCTACTGATTTCTAGTTTAATTGTAGTGTGGTCTGAGACCAGACATTGTATGATTTATATTTTTAAAAAACTTGTTAAGTTGTCTTTTCTGGCCCAGAATGTGATCAGCCTTGCTGAATGTTTCATGTGAGTTTGAGAAGAAGGTGTATTCTGTTGTTGTTGGATGAAGTAATTTGTATATGTCCATTGTATACACTTGATTAATGCTGTGGTTACATTCAACTGTGTCTTAACTAATTTTCTACCTGGAGATCTGTCCATTTCTGACAAAGATTTGTTAAAGTCTTCAACTACAATAGTAGATTCATCTATTTCTCCTTGCAGTTGTATCAGGTTTTACCTCACATGTTTGATGCTCAATAACAAAATAATCATAATTCCTCCCCGTTCCTTGTTTTATTGCTGTCATTTATTTCACTTACACATAAGCATATACATGTAAACATACATAATCAAATATATTGGAGCTAATATTATTTTGAACAAATTGTTATCTGCCGAATCAATGAAGAACAAGAAAAATATGCTTTAATTATACTTTCACTTAT
Source organism: Sapajus apella (assembly GCF_009761245.1). Classification (NCBI taxonomy): domain Eukaryota; kingdom Metazoa; phylum Chordata; class Mammalia; order Primates; family Cebidae; genus Sapajus; species Sapajus apella. The sequence goes on along the minus strand of NW_022436943.1, from coordinate 39,556,021 downwards.
CCTTTCTTCCATACTCTTTTCTTTATGTAGATCCATGTTTCTGGCCTATATAATTTTCCTTCTCTGTAAAGAGATTCTTTTAACATTTTTTTTGCAAGGAACATCTAGTGGAAACAAATTTGTTCAACTTTTGTTTTTCTGAGAGCCTTGATTTCTGCTTCACATTTGAAGGATAATTTTCAAGTTGTAGACTTCTAGGTTTGTGTTTTTTTTCTTTCAACATTTAAATATTTCATTTTTTTCTTTTCTTGCTTGCATGGTTTTGAAGGAGAAGTCAGTTGTAATTTTTATCTTTGTTTCTCTATAGGTAAAATGCTTTTTCCTTTGACTTCTTTCAGTGTTTTCTTTATCTTTATCTTTGATTTTTTGTGATTTTCTTCAATTTAAATATAATACACCTAGATATAGGTTTTGTCTGTTTGGGTTTTGTTGTTTTGTTTTGTTTTTGGTGTTCTCTGAGCTTTTCAGATATGTCATTTGGTGTCTGACATTAATTTCAGGAACTTCTTAGTTATTATTTCTTTATATATATTTTTCTGCTACTTTCTCTTCTTCTG
>NW_022436943.1:39375329-39555364 GCF_009761245.1 Sapajus apella | reverse complement strand
GGTCTTTGCTATTGTAAACAGTGCTGCAATGAACATTCGTGTACACGTGTCCTTATAGTAGAACGATTTGTAATCCTTTGGATATATACCCAGTAATGGGATTGCTGGGTCAAATGGAATTTCTATTTCTAGGTCCTTGAGGAATCGCCACACTGTCTTCCACAATGGTTGATTCTTCATTTCTGTTACAGTGTTTTTCATCTCTATAGAATTTCCTTTTTACTCTCTGAGAATGTCCATCAGTCTGCTTACATTGCGCATCTGTTTTTGTATGCTGTCTACTTTATCCATTAGAGTCTTTAGCATATTAATCATAGTTGTTTTACATTTCCTGTCTAGTAATCCCAACATCCCTGCCATGTCTGATTCTGGTTTTGATGCTTCCACTGCCTCCTGAAATTGTGTGGGGTTTTTCTTTTAGCTTTTTAGTGTGGTTTGTAGCTTTTTTTTTTTTCCCCATAGCCAGATATGATGTACTGGGTAAAAGGGACTGCAGTAATTAGGCTGTTAGTAAAGTGGCAGTAAAATATGGGGGTAAGGAAAGCATTCAATATGTGATTAAATCTCAGGCATTTAGTGAGTCTAATGTCTTTGGACTGTGACTTTAACAAGTGCTTTTTAGATGCCCCCCCTCGACCCCGCCAGCCCGTGATGATACAGAATGTCTATTGGGGTCTGAAGTTGGATATTTCCCTTCTTTCCTGTGGAAGTTTAGAGGGGCTGAAGTTGGGTATTTCCCTTTCCCCAGGTCATTAGGCTCTGAAAAAACTCCAGCAGTTTAATTTTTGGTTAAATAATTTCTCTTAAGAAGAACAGAATGCTCTGGCATATTTCAAAATTGTCTCTTTCCCCAGTTCTGTTAAAAACACAAGATTTTTCTCTAATATTCACCATAAGAACCTAGTAGAGCTCCTGGAGGAAAAACTCATGAAAGTGTGGGTACCACCCGGTGTCTTGATCCCCTGAAATTTTTGAACTTCAGGCTTATCCACATTGAGCCTCCAGCAATTCATCAATTACAGTTTAGGTTTTCCCACCTCAGCATTTGTTCCTGTGAATATTTCTGCTCATGGATTTCTAATCCAGTATGTGATGCTCTGTTCCTGCCCATCTATTTCTCCAATTTGGGGGGTAGTAGTTTCCCCTGTGACTTACAGTTCTAAGAAGAGTTGCTGATTTTTCAGTTTGTTCAACTTCTAACTTGTTAGGATGCAACAGAAATGTCCATGTTCCTTATATCCTTTTATAATATCATTTCTACCCATTAATAACTTACCAGTCATTTATGTATACATTAGCACTAGACCTAAGGCTGAATATGGAGACTCTGTAGAGGCAGAGACTTGGGTTTGTACTCCAGCTTTAGCATTTGCCTAATGCATAACCTGAAGCAAGTCACTTACATCTCTACGGCTCAGTTTTCTGATCTGTAAAATGGGCTATAAATGCTTTTTCACCAAATTTAGTGTGAGATAAATGTGAGATAAACAAGTTTAAATGAGATAATGTTTACAAACTTGTTTTATATCCCTGGCACATTGTAACCCTTCACTCTCTTTTTTAAATGGCGGTTTTAACATGTAAAATGTCTATTTCTACATATCTGCTGCTCTACCAGAAAATAGTGGCAGGGAAAAACCTATAGAAATTTTGGGGAACATTTGTGCTTTTATCCTCTGCATTCAGCTCTAATCTTTCTTAAGTCTTTTTTATGAGAACAATACCTGATTTCCTCCATGTTTACAGTGTTTAAGGAAGTTTTCTTACGGTGTCTGCTGGCTTCCGCTTGAGTTCTGGCACCATTATCAAGTAGAATTCTCACTCTGTCTGCATATTAATGCTGAGGATGTCTCAACATAAAGCCTCTGTCACCAAAACGTTGGTTTAAAAAAACATTTTGGGAATAGTCAGTATATAAGCAGTAGCATTTGCCCTTCCCTGGATCTGTTCTTTATCACAGGATGTGATTCCTGAAAACATAACACTTCCCAGACTTCCTTACCAACTTTAGGCTGGATTTGTCAAGGAGAGATGCTGGTGGGAGGCAGGAGGGTTGGAGGCGTGGAGAAGTAAGGCTACTTCCACCTGTTTTCCTTGGGAAGCCTCTCTAGCTGTGGTTGCATCCCCTCACCGTCCTTGTGTGGGCCAGGCAGTGTGACTGGTATGACTCCCGGGTTTGGTTACATCACTCTGTCCTTGGAGTCCTCTGGCTCTATTATGGCTGCTCTTCCTTGCTTTGCTGATCTCTGGGTTGCTTCACTGACCCTTGTTTTCTGACTTTCAGCACCGTTACAATAAGTTCCACGTGCTGCCTCCTTTCTAATGCACTGCATGATGGAATTCTGATTCCTTGAATAAATTCTGAAATTCTAGAGAACAGTTTTTTTTTGTTTTTGTTTTTGTTTTTCTGTTAAATCAGTGATTTCCCATGAGGGTGCCGTGAATAAATTATGAAATGGCAAGATTTTTAGGATCATCCAACATAAATAGCTTCTTTACAATACCTGATTCCTTCATATTGTTTTTCACCAGGAACCAACCATACTTCTCATATATTCCAAAAATGTAGCAAAGCGCCCAGAACAGAGGGCCTCCCAGTCTTCCCAGGAATTTGATTTGGCTGCTTTACCATGGCTAAACTTTGTCCCTTCAAAACACTTTTGAACTTCTGTTTTATAGATGATTGTAATAATACTTTTTATTTGGAGGTTTTCTGACTCTTAAGTATTTTATTTTTTTGATTTAAGTAAGTCTTCTATTAAAGCCATATTTTTTTCCTGAGAAATGCATTACCAAGTAGTACAAGTAATGTCAAATGTTTAAACACAACTTTAGTTATGTACATTCTACGAAGCTTTAATGTAGATCTAACAGATTGGCTTTATCTTACATTTTAGATGGACAACCATCTCCCACACTACCAACATCCACCCCTTAAAACTCTCTTTAGTGATGTGTGAAGGAAAGTTGACTTAGTTTGCAAAGCATTTAGCTTTACTAAATATAATTTTGTAACTTGAGGCTGTCCCTGTTAAATTTATTGGAACTCATATTAAGACTGCTGAAGAATGTGCCTAGTTATCAATCACGGGCTAGTTTCTCTGAAGACAAGTTTCCTGAGCTTCACACTCATAAACTTTGTTATTTTAGTGTGCTGCCTCCAACCTCCTGATATAGGGTTCCAGTATATGACCTATAAAAACTTTAGCTTTCAGTTTTTGAGCACTGTATTAAAAACTGCACATTTTAAATCCTTTCTGACATGCCTGCATGAAAGCATAATCTTTCTTATCAAAAGTCATAAAAACATTTGAAGGATCAAATCCTCCCATTTAAGATAAAGGAAAGGTTTATTTTGTATCACTCAATTGCTAGTGGCTACCATGAGACTCTTAAGCATTACTCAGCTAAGAGAATTTCTTACTTATACAGTTAAAACCCTGGGATTTCCTTCCCATTAGCCCCCATGATACTCCCTCTCTGCTTAAAATCCTAGGACTCTCTCAGTTCCTCTTTTCACTTCCTTCATACCTGACTTTTCACCTTGTCCTGTTGGTCTAAGCGAGGCCATAGATGCCTCCCATCTCTACAATGGACACCTAATACTCTTTCTTACATGACCAGTCTAAGCAATGGTACATTTCTGGTTACCATCTCATTTCTCTGTTATTTTAATTTTTCAAGTTAAATCCTTCTGAATATCTTTTTATGTGTGCATGTGAAAAAAAAGATGACTATATTTTCGTTTGAAATGTCAATGAATCATATTTGGTCTAACTAGAGACTTAAATTGCCAGTTCTCTGGCACATCACAACACGTAATAAATGTTAGCCATTATTTTTACTATTATTATTTCCACATGTCTGTTGCCTTTCTTGAGAGTTCCTAAGCGAAGAAGGACATTTACAAAGGCTGCAAGGGAAAACAGAAGATGGCTTTGGCCTTTGGGTTAAAAATGTACAGGGGCTTTCATGATTCTGGAAGAGAAGATACAGTGGTAGATTAATGAAGAAAGAAAGAGAATGAAGACAATATTTTGGCTCACTGCTAGTGAAATCCTTTTGGTGAGAACTTTTGAAACTTGAAACTTCATAATTTTCATAATTTTCTCTTTGTTTGACTTAAACTTATCTTAACATTTTGTTTAGTTCCTTCTTCTTACTAGGAGTAAAATCAAAACAGGAGTGTATTTTCTTCAGAAACTAGATAGCAGGAGAATATCTATAAAGCCAAGTTCTGACACTTGTTAGTTGTGTGACCTTAGACAGATACTTACTCTCTGATGCTCAATTTCTTTTTTGTTAAAATAAAGATAATACAATTCATTTATTGGAGAACTTCAGAACATTAAATGAGATAACATTTAATGCTTCTAGCATAATGTTACATACCTTTCTATTCCCTACCTTGACCTCTCCTCTGAAAAAAAAATATTAATAATGTTTTTCTTTGTGGTAACTTTGGAGGAAAAATCCCAAAATGTTGTCAAATAACTTAATTATTGAAATATTGCCCATAAGACTAATAAAAAGCTAAATGATTAAATACTTATGTTTATTTTCATTTTTGCAAACTAAAGTGAAAATCAGATTGGCCATTTGGAATTGCTTAGACAAAATAAGCAGCTAGTAGCATAATCTTCCTGGACCATTTGTCATGTTCAACAGAGTCTAGGTAAATTTCCTGAGAAGGAGCTGAGACTCAGCTATGGAGTAAAACTATGTCAACAGCTCTGTCAATAGCATCAGCAGCAACTGCCTCAGGGTTAAGTCAACTACAGGACATTGGGGGCATTGTGACCTGGCATTGTGAGGATGTGAGGACTAGCGTCAGGTCATGTGGCTTCTAGAGCTGGTTTGCCAAGGTATATGTGATACACCTGAGTAATCTCTTTTGATTATCTAGTGTCACTAAAGAAGCATAATTTTATAATTTAACTAGTCTTGTGTTTTTATTTAACTTTTATTGACTATTATATGCATTGCATCCCTTGTCTCTTTTTAAAGTTAACTTTAAAATTAATGCTGTTTTGGCATTAAAATATTCGATCCGTTCAGCACAAAGGGAACATTTATACACTGTTGATAGGAGTGTAAATTAGTTCAAATATCGTGGAAAGAAGTATGGCAATTCCTCAAAGAGCTGAAAGCAGAACTACCTTTCAACCCAGCAATGCCATTACTGGGTGTATACCCAGATGAGTATAAATCATTCTACCATAAAGACACATGCATGGAGTATTCACTGCAGCACAATTCACAATAGCAATGGGCATGGAATAAAACTAAATGCTTATCAAAGACAGATTGGATAAAGAAAATGTGGTACATATGTACTACAGAATACTATACTATGCAGCCATAAGAAAGAGCGAGGTCATGTCTTTTGAGGGAACATGGATGGAGCTGGTGGCTATTAACCTAGCAAACTAACAGAGGAACAGAAAACCAAATGCCACATGTTCTCATTTATGAGTGGGAGCTATATGATAAGAAATTATGAAAGAAACTAGGGTCTACTTAAGTGGGGAGGGCAGTAGGAAGAGAGAGCAGAAAACTTAACTATTGGGTACTGGGCTTAATACCTGAGTGGTAAAATAATCTATACAACAAACCCCCACAACATGGGCTTACCTATGTAACAAATCTTCACATGTATGTAAAAGTTAAAAAGAAGCAAAATGAATTCAACTCATAGTACATACCAGACAGTGTAGCTAGTGATGGGAATGTCAAGAGAGTCACTGTCCTCTAGTTGCTTAGATATAATGTGGAGATGAAATGGAAAAGAATCCCCTGGAATCAGGCTACAAATAGTCGGCTTCTTCCTCTGCCACTTACTACTCGTGTGATCTTGGGAAAATTGCCTGGGCTCTCTGTCTCATCTTGACAGTGAGGAAAATAGTGCCTGACACTTTGGATTGTTCAGGGAATCAAATGGAATTCCTAGAACACTCACTGATACATGCCAGGTGCTCAATTAATATTAGATATTTTAACATTAGAAGAGTGGTTCTTAAATGATGGAACATGAGATGTTATTTAAGTTATATATAGGCTCTATTGGTCATGTAAACTCTTACAATTTTGTTCTGCAATGGTTAAAAATAAATGAAATTAAAACTACATAACAAGTTTTTCACTAACAGATGCAGTTTTCTTTTTAAATACATTTATTTAAGTAAAAATAAGTACATTTATTTAAAGAAAAGAAGTCTTGCAAATTCTAGTATAGACAAGTAGTAAAGACTCTTAGTGTACACACATGTCCAGTTCACATCTCTTTCCTGCTACCTGGGAGGACTTTGCTACCCTGCCTCTTACAGTAGCTTAGGGACCGGTAACTAGTTCTGGTCTGTGGGTTCTCAGCAAAAGCAACATTCGGCATGTCCCACGTGACCCATTGAATTGATCCCTTCCAGCATTCTATTCCCCTCGACTTGTGTTCTTTCCTAGAGAGTTGTCAGAATCCATAGACAACTCTGTCTGAGCATAAACAAAGTACAGTTTTGTTAAGCCACTGAGATTGCACATTTTTGTTACTGCAGCATAAGGTGGCTTATGCTGACTAACACATGGTTGTGGAAGAATATTACAAAAATTCTGAAAGTGGCATCTGAATGGTTTGTGAGACATTGTAATAGAAATATAAAAATACTCTATAAAAATAATAGATTAATCTGGCTTTGAGAGAGTCTGAAAGGTTTTATAGAGAAAATACTATTTGAATAGTTCCAGTAGGATGAATAGGAGTTCCGTAGAAAAAGTAGGAAAGGGCAATACAGGTTAAGGAAGGAGCACACATGGGTACATAAAGTAATAGAAATGATGATGCTGGGAACAAAGGGAGGAGTCATGATTGTCTAAGCTCAGAGACAGCTATGGTACAGGACGGTTGGGGAGAGCAACCACTGCCAAGGTTCTACCTGGCAAAGAGGAACAGGGAATATTAACGTCTTAACTTCCCTAACCTACTGCCCTTAACTTACTATCTGTTGTTAACTTGTTACCCTTGGAAAATTTGATTTCCTTAATTACAAAGTCCTTGTTGTTCTTAAAACTATTGTAATTATTTGACCACCTATCTAATGTCCTTCATCACAAATTAAACTCTTTATATAAAGTATATCCCTGGAAGATTGTTTTACAAAGATAAATGGAAAACTCAATTTTAAGCATGTTTTGGATGAAGATTGAGCTCATCATTGTTCAATGTCTCTCTCTTGTGGCTGCATTAAAATTTCTTCTGATTTATTTACTTATTTATATATTTATTTATTTGGCTTTGCTTTCTGTGAGATATATCGTTTTTATTTCATGTGACTTCCTGTAAAGTAAAGTTTAAGAGACAGTTTCTCTATTCCTCTGTGCGGTTTTTTAAAAAAGAAGTCTGTGCATTTCAAAGATTAACTCACCTCTCTCCTTATCATTACCATGGTTAAAAAAGAAATATCAAATCCATTGAGTGCTAAATATAACCTAGTCAAAATTTCAGCATTCTTCACACCTTATGAGTCAACTTCTTTTTTGTGTGGAAAATCAACATACCCAATTAATAGCTAATAAGAGCAAATGAATACAGCCAAAGGCAACTGTGTTTACATGATGTCAAATGGTCAAAAGAAAATTCTGTATGCTGGTTTCACATGCCCTTTGTAGTATCTAAGCGGTTCAGAATTTTTCCCATTGTTGCTGTTGTTGTGTGCTTTAATATATTTATACACGTAATAGCTTAGATATTGAGAGCTGGGTTCAGTGCCAAGCAGACCTGGCTTTAATCCCTATGTGTGTCATTCTCTAGCTGGATTATCTTGGTCAAATTTAGCCTCATTGAGCCTGACTTTCCTCATCTCTAATGTGGAGAGAGTACTAGCTATCTCTCTGGGTTATAGTGAAAGAGTGAATAAAGTCTGCAAAGCGATTTGCATGGTGCCTGGCACATAGTAGGTGCTCAATTAATGTAATATGGAATTGTAATTATTAACTCCAATTAAAAATTCTTTTTTTCTGTTGAATAACAAATGTATCACCTTAGCTATAGACATAATTAATGGAGTCTCAACCTCACAAACATACCAAAATGAATTTGATTTTCCTCATTATGAGATCTTGTCAAAAAAGGGAATAATTGTTTAAAAAATAAATACTATACACTTCTAGGTAAAGTGTCCCTTTTCTCTCCTTTCCATTTTCTCCTCCTTTAATGTGACACTATGATAAGGAAAATTTATCTCAGCTCCACTCTCAAAATGTGTCACCAACCTGATGACTTTACCTCTCTGTCACTGCCAGCCTCTCTCTCCCTCACAACACTGCCATAGTCTCATAATGGGCATACCAACTCCGGTGTCACTAAATCTGTTGTTCACAGAGCAGTCAGACTGATGCTTCTGCAACACAATTCAGATCATGTTACTCCCCAGCTCAAACCCTCCTACAGTAACCCATCCTACCTAGGAAAAAAAATCCAAAGATGTTACTCTTCCAAATTCAGCTTCCGAATAAACTCTGCCCTTATTTTTTTACAATTCTTCTCCTCCCTTACTTCATTCCCTACAACACATTACTCCCACACTTATCCCAGGACTTTTGCACTTGTTGTTCACTCCCTGGAATTCCCCTCTCTCTGATGTCTGCAAGGCTGACATCCTCCATCTATTCAGGTGCCTTCCTTAAAGAAACCTTCCTCAACTACTCCAACTAAAATAGTGACTAGCATCAGCCTCAATCCCCTTATCTTGATCTATTTTTCTTTAGAACCTATAATTTAGTGTATTTTTATGTGTTTACTCATGGCTGTATTCCCAGTTCCTTGTGCTGGGTTTTACATATAGGCAAGTACTCAATAAGCATTTTGGAATCAATAAATGAATATTCTGCTTGGTGAATAATTACTTCTATACTTGTTTGAAGTTTGTTCTCTTCTTTATACTATTACTTCTTAATTTAAAATGATTATGATGAGCCATAACATTTTTTTAAATGCTAAGTTAATTAATGCAATATTTATTAAACAATGTTAAAGCATTTTCATATGGAACTTTCATAATATTGATCAACAGATTAACACAGAAGAATTCTCAATTCTGTGTTGTTGTTCAATCATGGTACTTGGTAAATAAGAGAAAAAAATTCACAGATTGTCTAATGGATGATGAATTATAAACTGAAAGCTTGGGTTGTCCACTTCATTCTCGTTTACTTCAAGGTAGGAGCATAAGTCAGTCATTCTTTATTAGATAAGTATTATATTCATGTTGACCAGCTGAAGATGTTACATTTTTTATTCAAAAAACGTCTCCACTAATTGAAAAGTAACTTTCAGACCTATATTATTTATTGAAGAATAAGATGATCCCATCTAAAGTATAAGAACAAACATCCTTATGAAAATCTTAAACAAAAAGGCTTAGATTTTCTCTCTTTTGTATGTGAACATTTGACTGGTATATTCACAGCTTAACAAAAGGAGTTCATAGTTAGGTACTGTGCTACCATCCAACCTCATTTCAAACGTCCTTTTTTCTGTCATCTACCAGACCACTTCCACAACAATTTTTAATTAAGGATCTCTTTTTCTGCTGCTTCCAACTGGTCACAAAGTCCTCAGTTCATTCATGCTCCACCCTGCCTTCTGTGACTTCTCCAGGCTTTGCTGCTCCCAGCCACTTTTATCTCAAAAGTCTTTTTCTGTACAAGCCTCACCTTCCCCCCTCAACTTCCTTTTGAGCACAGAAAGGTCATAATAAAATGGCTCGATCAGATGGCAGCTTAGTGTATTACAAAAATTAGCATTCAGACATGATCATATTTGAAACCCCTTTTTTTCTGAAGTATTAAGTTTATAGTCTTAGATAAATTACCTGTTTTCTCAATTTTAGCTTCCTCGCTAGAAAATGGGAATAATTGTACTTACCTGAGTTGCAAGAAATATGTTAGACTGTGTAAAGCACAGTGGCACCCAGCACTAGCTCTGCAGGTGGTAGCTGGGTTTCATCATTATTATGGACAATGCCTGGTAACGATGCCCTCAGTAACTGTTATTTCTCTTTCCACCTCTTGGTGCAGACAGAGTTTCATCAGAAAGCCTCTTATCCAATGGCCTTATCTGCCAAACAAACTGCCCACCCTCTGGAGTAGTTAAAACCTTTTCCAGAAGCTTTCAATTCCAAATAACTTTAGTGTTTCTTTCCAACCACATGGGCTCTTACAGAGGCCAGTTGGTAGCCATGCTCTGAAAATGAGGCAGAGTTCAGCTTTCTACTGCATTTTATGGGCACAAACAACTCAAACTTGGTAAACACTTTCATTGCCATGTGGAGCAAAGCGTTCTGGAGCCTTGATATGACACATGCTGAAGCCTTAAAAGAGAGAGAGAGAGAAAGAGAAAAAAAGTTAAATTTTTAAAAATCTGGCATAACAGTGTGAGGGCAGGACTGAAACAGTTCTCACTCTGCTAGCAATTCTAGGTACCTTATTTCTCCTGTGGGCAATGATATTAAATCCCTGGGATTAAACTGAAGTCATCTCAGTAGCACACAAGGCCAGTTTTGATGCCAGCCTAAGTTTGTAAGACTACCGTTTACAATAAGAACAGCCAGTCTCATCAGCATGTAATCTGAAAGCATCCATTTTGTATGAAGAAGTGTACACAAATTCAGGTTAAGGTGCTATTACAAAACGGTAAGGGCTTCTTAATTGAACCTGCGACACAGCAGGTAGATTTATTCTGACAAGGTAATGAATGATATGGCTTTGGTGGGAGTGCCAGCTAAAACCCATTTTCATCAGCCTGACATGACAGGGTACTAAATGCCTCTCTGGACTCACCCTCTTTTCTGAGGCAGATCTTTTTGTTTGTGGGCATGGTTCTGATTTGGGATATTCCAAGTTGTTTTTTTTTTTTTTTGAAATGCAGATGTAACCATTGTTTTAAAAGACTCCAAGTGGGTCAGCCTGATTTATCCTTTTAGGACGGTTCCATTATAAAATGAGTCAGTTATTTCCTGGAATGGGTCCAATGCAAAGAACAACCCTAAACCCTAATTCATTGCAAACATTTCCCTGAATGCATAGCATTCACTGCTATTTATTTAAACAAGGGCACCGCAGTTATACCCAGGAAGAGAACTAGTAATCAGGATGTGCAATGTCAAAGCATCTTTCAAAAGGAGACCTGATAGATAATACATGATCCATAGTAATTAAATTTGAACTACACTACATTTCATTTTAGCTATTTATAAGGTGATACATCTGTATTATGCAATTTTAAAGACTGTGTTTTGGGGCCTCATTTCTAGACATAGCAGCCTGCATTCCCTCAGGAAGCCAGCTCAGCACATTAGTAGCTATGCAGTGTGGGTCTGTGCAGGTTGGCTGTGGACATTAAGAAGCTCAGTTCTTCTCCTTAGCTTTATTTCTAGGTTGAACACCACTAATCAACCATCCACCTACACTGTTAACTGGGTTGATGCAGCTGGGCTTAGATGAGGGTATGTACTGGAATGACACCCAGCATCATCATTCAACAGGGAAATGTTCCTCAGTGAGGAAAGTATATTTTGGGAACCTAACCTTCCTCATGTAGAAACTTAGGCACCTAAGAGAATGTCTGTGAACCTCAGCTTCCTGATCTGTAAAATGGGAATGATAACACCTGTTTTCCAAGGCTGCTGTTGGGATTAAAAGAGATAACTATGTGAAGTGCTGGGGGATGATTCAAATCCAATAAATTACATTTGTTATTATTACTGCCTCAAATTCTTCTTCTTTCAATTCTTGGTAATTTAAAACTGTAATCTTTTGTTTTTCTTTTCTAACCTCTTAGCATTCGTTTCTTCTCTGGATGCTACTCATTTACTACTCTAGAACTCTGCCATCTCTGTCCACCCTTGACATATTGAAACTCTGTGCTTACTTTGTCTCCTTCCCTCTCTGTAAGTCTCATAAACCATTTATACCACTTCTCTAACATGGAAACAGTGACACACTCCAGGAAATTCAGTTTCCGTCTTGAACATACACCTGCTTTGCCTTCTACCTGCAATAGCTTGAACCCATCCAGTAAGGTGTTTATCACTTTAACTTAACTTTGTTGGTACCTTGAAACAGAAGGATTCCTTTTCCCTCCCTCCCTCCCTCCCTCCCTTCCTCCCTTCCTTCCTTCCTTCCCTCCTTCCCTCCTCCCCTCCTCCCCTCCTTCCTTCCCTCCTTACTGCCTTTCCTCTTTCTCAATCTCTCTCTTTCTTTCTTTTTTTTTCCCTCTCTCACTCTTTCTTTTTCTCTCTTTCTGGCACTCTTTTTTAAAAACAAGCTTGTACACATAACGTTTCATATACTATTTCACAGTTGGAAAATGATAAAATAATTTTTAGGAAATGAGAGTTGCAGCAAACAAGTAATAACTAAGGAACCCCTGAACTTTTGTCATCTTTTTAAGCAAGCAATATTTTTAAAAAAATTGATTGGACTCTAAGAATAGATAAACTTTTCTGTGAAAATATTCTAAATTCTGTAATTTAGAAAAGCAATCCCCCCTTTTTTTTTCACTTCTATAAAAGTTACCTAAAATTATGTGCAAGAAGACTGCCATCTTGAAATAGTAGTTTGGTTTTGGAACTATGCAATTGCAGCAGGCCAAGAAAAAAAAGGAGGAACTGGATAAAATGTATGTCACATCTGGTTTTCTTATTAAAAATGTACCATTCACCATCAGCACTCTTATAAGCCTATACAAGTTAAATTATGCTTTTTGATTGCTTCTGGGTTTCTTTTATTAGTGTGTTGGCTGGTTCTTTGGATTTTTTTCTGTTTTCATTTCAGTTAATCAGTTTCTTATTTTTATCTTTCCAGAGAAATCAGTTTCTCAACATGGAAGACTTTTGGGGTCTTTTTTTTTTTTTTTTTTTTTGCAATTGTAAAGGACTGTCATGGTCTAAATTGCACAATTCTATGCCTGGTTCTGTTTTCTCCATAAATGAAAATTCCCATAACCACCGGCCATCTGATTAGTATATCAAGTTCCAAGAAACAAAGATCTCATTTCTCTTCATGTCTGTTTTGAAAACTTTGCAACTGTATAAGCATGAAATAAATATTTCAGGGGTTCTGTACTGGTTGAGTTGAGAACATTGATTTAAAAGGAATCCAAAATGAGTCTAGGTATGAGTTTCAGAATTAATAATTTTAATATATAAAAGTCATCTTTTTATGTAGTCATACATTTTATATATATTAAATATATTACAATTTATTGAATTAAGAAAGATTACTCTACCCGTAGTGCTACTCAAGAAGGAGAAAAAGAAGAGAGAAAGAGGGACATTATTTTTACAGAAGAATACCAACTTGTGAGTGTAGGAGGAATGACAATTACAAAATGACCAACTTAATGTAATAATTACCTGAGACAAAGATCATCAATGGATGGTAAAACCACTGAGCACATTGTTGTTCAAGAACAATATTCATAGGGTCTCATAGTATCACTCCACAGATTACTTACTAATTACGAAGAAAAAAAATGCCTCTTTTACAATGAAAAGATCTGCCAGACATTGATGGCCTCAATCAAGTGACTCAAATGAGCATCATCAGTAATAGCAAAACTGGTAGCATGTACTTCCTACGACAACAAAATGAGAAGTACACAACGTTGCTTATGTTGTATCCATGGAAGAATATTAAACCTACTACCAAGGAAACAAATGGACAAACACAGATTATAGATTGCTTTACCTGAAAGTTTGCCAAGATTCTTGAAAATGTTCAGTGTCATGAAAGATAAGAGAAGATAAGTCAATTAAATGCAATCCATAATTCTTGAATGGATCCCAAATGAGAAAAAAATGTAAGACAAGTTGCGGAAATCTGAATGTGGAATGCATATGTTAAGTAATATTATTATGTCTATGTACAATTTTGGGGCAATATGGTTATTTAGGAGAATGTTCTTTGATGATATATGAGAGAGATGTTTTTGGGTGAAGTTCATATTTGTAACTTGTGCAAATAAATAAAAAATGTGGGCACATACATAGATTTACCATTGTTGGTGGTAAATCTAGGTTATAGGTATATAGGTGCTCATAGGTATTGCTTTTTCTCCTTTTCTGCAATTGGAATCGGCTAGAGGGACGATTTTTTTTTTTTTTTTTTTGATTGGGAAGATGGTGCAAGAAGTCTGTATTTCTGGCAAGAGGAAAGTCTCTGCACCTCCCTGGCCTCTTCTGTAAGGTACCTGCAGTGCTAATAACAGCAGCTCACATTCAGAATAATCATAGTAACCTCAGGTCCACACACAAGTGATCAGACTGCCAGTATTTCCTGCCCATTTCTCTTCTCCAGAGGTACTTGGAGAGGTCAGAGAGACAAAGGAATGAAGAAAAGATAGGTGGGGAGATAGAATTTTCTCCTACTTATTCCTTGAAGACCAGACAGGGAGAGCTTTAACTTACCTTCCTCCAATAGGTCGTAAGATATGACATAAAAGTTAGAGACACTCACTTTTGCTCCAACTTTCCATTTCAGAATCTTCAGGGCTTTTAAAAACTGAAGGGCAAATTTAATTTGGTTTCAAGTTGTGTACAATACTTTTTTTTTTTTTTTTGGAATTGCATAGCACCAGCAAAGGATTAAATAAGGCCATTGATAGCATCTGTGCGTGTCCTATTAAGCATGCTGAGAAAACAGAGTTAGAGCAAATAACCTGGAGCAGGACTTTAAGGGCAAGCAGGAAGGCTGCAGAATTGTTGAGAATGCTACAATGTGAATTAGAGAAATAAGTCAGCAGGTGCTTTGGCCCCAAGTAAGTATTTAACCAGGGAACCAAATAGGAAAGATGTTTTCAAAGGCTTTGTTAGAAAAAGGTAGTAAACAGCATAGACTCCTCTTTCATCCCTTAGCTTCCTGGTTCAGCTCAAGCTGAAATTGAAGAGAAATCTCAGTTTTAACTCTTGCTTTCAAAGAAGAAAAGAGATTAGAAGGGTTGATAGATAAATTCCAAATTGGGAGGCTGGTGCTAAAATTATTACGTTTTTCAAACTGAATCGTGTGTTTTTCACACGATTCGGTTCTACATAACAAGATTTTCATGTAATCTATAGTTGTATTGAGAACATTATCAACTCTCACCCTGAATTCCTCTAGCCTCTAACTACGCTGACCATGCTAATCTTTATGGTTGTCTCCCTGTTTGATAAACCTTTCATGTGGTAAAGATAAGACTTTTAACTAAGAAATTGTTGGATTTAGAGATGAGTGGGAAAATGTGGAAAAGAGTATGTGAAACCTAGCTTAATAGAGGAGCATGCCGTTTCTGTGTATTCTTACTTCGATGGAAGGGGAATATTTTCCCCAGCAGCTGCATGGGAATTTCCAAGAATATTTGTAAAAAGTTGTTTTACTCAGTGAATGCAAAAAAGAAAACCATTATCCAAACCTCAAGTCTTCACAATATTTATAAAACAAGTTGCCTCTTACACTTAAAGCAGCTCATTTTTATCCTGATTTGAGATTTTGGTGAGATTCATTTATTCAGGGTAGTCTATAATAAATATTAAACACACCACAAAAGAATTTATCATAAGCCCAGAAAATAATTTGTTTTATAGTTTTTATATTAGAAGGAATAGCATCCATGGCAAAATATTAGACAGTAAAATAATCCTGATTTGTGTTTTTGGCTTTATTTTTTTAATATAAAAACTAACATTTTATCTACCTTGTTTCTTTTAGTATCCATTTCTGAATTCAAGCAGTTTTTAATTTTTTAAAAAAGGATATTTAATTCTCCCACACAATATTTCTTTTATTTCAATTGTCCTCTTAGGGCTCATATATTGCTATTGGAATGCTGTTTTTCCATTTCCTTTCATGAGACTTATTTCAAAAAAGCTAGGTTCAAATATTCTAGAAGAATCTAAGAGCAGTTTTATTCTTATTTATAAAATAGTTTCAGAGGAGGACATTTATATAAGACAGAGTGGAGGAGAACACATTTCAGTCACTTCACAGATGTCTGATCCTGTGTTTCTGTATTTCCTACTATAGGGAGGAGCCGTCTTCACTTTGCACATTTTTCCAGTCAATATTTCAGCAACACCTTCAGCAGGGAGATCAACTTCCTGAATGAGGCAGAGACGGATTGTTAAACACAGAAATATCGTCCTGTCAGAATAACTTGTCACTCGGGGAGTATATTCTACATTTCTGCTCCTTTGATTGACTTTCATAACAAACAGTCATTACATTGTAAGACTGTTTTGTATCAATATTGATTGCTAGGAAACTGAAGTACACTAAAGTTCATTGCCACGATGCAGTCACATGTGAAGTGATGAGAGGAAGCTATGAGCAGAGGACTCCTGTCATGTGTAATTGATATGGACCACTCCAGGTGTTTTGAACAATTTTTTTCATTCAGAGAGAGTAAGTTTTATTCATCAACAGGTTGGCTCCAGGCAACAGGGCCGAAGGATCTAGAGAACACGTAAGAGACCAATGCTAGCTACTTCCCCAAAGCCCAGGTCCAGTGGTCAATACATTTAATTAAATTAATGTTATGTGGTGCCCACAGGCGAGCTCTGGCGTTCAACAAGTGTAACATTCAGATCAGGAAATTTCAAATTATGCTGGGTGCAGTGGCTCATACATGCAATTCCAACAATTTGGGAAGCCACGGTAGGGGGTGACTTGAGTCCAGGAGCTTGAGACCAGCCAGTGTAACATAGCAAGACTCTTGGCTCTACAAAAAATTTTAAAAAATTAGCTGAGTGCAGTGGCATGTGCCTGTGGTCCCAGCTACTCTGGAGGCTGTGGTGTGAAGATACCTTGAGCCCAGGAATTTGGGGCTGCAGTGAGCCATGATCTTACTACTGTACTCCAGCAATAAGCAAGGTCCTATCTCATCAAAAACTTACAAATTCAATTTTTTTATATAGCTACTCAAGTTTTTTTTTTCAAAAAAGTACAGCAGATGTCTGATAATAATGATTGATAATAGAAATATTTCATATTTATTGAGTGCTTTCTATGTCTTAGGAGCATGTAAAATATTTTCATTTATTTACAAGAGTGAATATCTGGAATAAAACACAAATTATTGGAGGAAAGCAGACTTTACTTTCATTCTTAAATAGTTTTTAAAAATATATATGCATCCTCATAATTCATCAAAATCTCAATGCAGAATTGCAAAGTAGTAGCCCATTTTATTTAATTAAATCATAGAGTCAGCCTCTTTTCCCCAGTTCATAAGAATTTGACAATGTCACAGAAGCCTACTGCTGTTATTGTCTTCACATTCCAACAAACTGGAAATGTCTTCAGTGCTAAGTGAATTAAAGTAAATCCTGAATTTTTCAATTATTTAAATATGTTCATGCTGCCAGGAAAAAAAATGCACTATAAATCAATAAAACACAATAATGCAGCATCTCTCCAGATTTTTCCTGCTCATCAGAAATGTAGCATTCTTAAGGGAGCGAACTAAAACTTTTTAAACCATTGGCTCATCATTGGAATGAATTTGGATTAAATCTTATAATACAGGTAGGGTATTTCAACATGGCTCCCCCAAAAGACAAAATTTTAAAATCATGTGTTTATGGTTATTTAAATGCCAAGAATGTTCAGTGTTTACTTAAATACAATTTTACTTACAACATCTTTTTGTTGTTGTTGTTACTGCATTGTGAATTGAGGATTCAACTACCCTACAGCAGAAAGTTTTAGTTTTTTCTCCCCTCATCTTTTGACTTGGAGTATTCCTTGGATGATCGTTGTGTGGGTGTGCTATATGAACACTATGCCAGTGGTTTTTGAAAGTGTGCATGTTCCTTGGAAGTCTAGTTGTTGGAATGTTACTAGTTATTTGACAAAAAAGTAGACTCCTTGTCAATTGAGTTTAAGAAATAGCACTTGAACAAAATTAAATGTTTTCATCTGAATGTCATATTAGGTTATTATCTTTGTTTACTGCAGGACTTCTCTCAAGAGATATCCAGGTAAATTTGACTAATTTACTAATTTAATTAAAACTTCCATTTCGATCAGTAGAAAAGGTCCCTTCCTCAGATGGCTGGAAATGTTTCATAAAAAAAATGGAAAGGGCTTCTTCAAAGTCAATGACACTATAATCTGGAGCAGAGTTAGTGATTAGATTGTAGGTTATGGTGCTGTATCTGCATGTGTATTGCCTGCAGCCAAACTGAGCAAAAAATGTTGAGCTCTGATGAGATGGTATGATAACAAACAATAACATCTTCTGTACGATGGTGCACTGAGGAGCAAAGGACATCTTATGAGCCTCCAATTTCTAGCCATATTTAAATAGCAGTTTTGGAAATACTTAAATTCAGACATTTAGGGGCAAAAAATACAATGATATGTTTTCCCAACAATCTGACAATTCACAAAATGTTCCAATGGCAACTTCATAATTGATTAATATGAAGAGAATTTTTTTTAGGTAAAATTTGACTTCCACTTCCTTTCTGATAAAAGCTATTCCTGTTAATAAATATTGACATTCATTGCTACCAAAATTTGTGTACATTTATTGGATGTAATTGGAGAGATCCCAGCTATAGTAATGTGACAGAGCAGAATTTTTCCAACTCGTACCTACATAGGAGTTAAGAAACAACACCAAAGCCCAGATGTGGTGGCTCAAGTCTGTAATCCCAGCACTTTGGGAGACCAAGGCGGGCAGATCACCTGAGGTCAGGAGTTCAAAACCAGCCTGTACAAAATGGCGAAAACCCGTTTCTACTAAAAATACAAAAATTAGCCAGATATGGTAGCGGGCACGTGAAATCCCAGTTACTCAGGAGGCTGAGGTGGTAGAGTCACTTGAATCTGAATGACAGAGGGTGCAATGAGTTGAAATCAAGCAACAGTACACCCAGCAACAGTCTGGGTGACAAAGCAAGACTCAATCTCAAAAAAAAAGAGAAAGAAACAACAAGGAGTACTTTTAAAATATACTATGAAAAATGACTATCCCCAAATTGTCTCCAAAGTTGCCTACACTTTAGAGTAACTCTCTTCTGATCAGTTATGGTGACAGTCAATGACTTTAAAATTTAAATCAAAGATAGTGAAAGTCAAAACTAAAACACATGATTCCTTGGAGTTAATATGCAAATACTGCAACTTTCTTATAAGATGAAAAAGTATTTACCTATTTTCAAAGGTCATAATTGGTATCAACCAATCAACCCTGAGAGACTTGAGCACAGAATAGGTTTGGTTTGGATGAAATTAAGTTGAACTAATCTCTAAAAAAAGTGAACTCAGGTTTTAGTGACAGTTGTGGGTGCCAGATAGTACTAAAACACAAAAATGAAAGAGCATGGACATGACCAGGCAGAAAGTAGGAAAAATTTGAATTTTGTATGTAGAACAACCAGTTACCTTCACTAATTATGCACCAAGTGTTGTGATGTAACAAATTCTTACAACTATTATTTTTACCAATCAGTTCCCTCTCCATCTCTCAAGTTTCTGTGATTTTACATCAAAACACACAATTTTTTTCCCCATACCATCTTTAAACTTTATGATCAGAGATAATATTGACCCTCTTAATTGCTTGGTGGTATTATTTTTCTATAAATTGTGAAACATAGGCTTCCAAACAGAACAGGTGAGCATGAAAGGAGTGCAGATATTATACTATTGGTACATTTTCTTCAATCACAAGGACCATCAAAAAATGTATATATATACATGTATAATACCTATAATTACACATATGTAAAGTTGTGTGTATATATACATATTTATGAGTATATAGAATTACACATATATGTAGATGTATGTACACATGTGTAATTATATATACACATACATCTGCACATATGTGGTTGTGTAGATGTGTAGATGTAAATACATTATGTATGTATGTATATATACACACACATATATATGCACACACAAACATCTACACAAACATATAACTTGATACATACATATTCGTATGTATACATGTGTACATATATCTCCATAAATACATATATACATTATACATATAATTTTATATATGTATATACATAATTTTGAAGTGGAGAGAAAAGACCAGACAGCAGCAAACATCAATCACCCTTAAAAATATATATATATTGCTGCTTCTGTGAGAAGCATTGGGAAGTAAAATGACTCTACGTGATTCACCACAGCAGCTCATTCTTACTTGAATTGTTTTTATACGATGAAGCTTCCAATCCTGCTAAGCTATCATAATTATGCATGAGGAATGAAGCAAGACAAGAGCTTAAATCAACAGTTATTAAACATATTTAGGAAAGGGATCTTTTTCCAAAGCAAAAATTTTATGACCGAACTCCAGTGTATAAAATCACGTTTTCTATCATGGAAGTTCACATTGATAACAATCAGGTATCACAAGGTCATTTAAAATAGTAAGTAAAATTTTAGAAAATAAATGTCACAGATGACAAGCTTCAGCATTTAATGTATTTATACATTTTGTTTCTAAACAAAAATTCTAAGTTTTGTTGTAAATGGCAAAAAGCTTTTAAACAGCTTGAAGTCTAGCAGAAGAAGCATTCCTCTGAGGTTTTCACAAAGTTATCTGGCTGCACCAACAATTGGTGTGGCAGTACATATCATAAACATTTTAAAATATGTGTTTTGTTTTTAATCTATGTCTTAAAACAGTTAAAATATTATTAATGAAGTTCAAACTAATGTATTTGGAACACTCCACAACACCTCTTGAGAGTCAATCATGAGGGTACAGTTAAAAAGGTAGTGACTCAGAGGGTCCTAAGAAAGGTTATTCAGAAATGTTTCATTGAATGAAAGAAACAACAGAAGGGTATGATAGTCACGTATTGTAGAGTTTCCTTAAATATTTCTCTTTGCAACATTATCAATTTTCTCCTCAAATAATTCAGACACAACCAAACTATTTCAATTGAGGCTTACGACCAATGGATACTAAAAAAATCTCTCAAAATTATGAATATCACAGTGTCTTACAATACCTGTTGTTTATGGCCAAATAAAAATGGTGGATTTGCCTAAGAGAAAGCACTATTCCATGGGGTTAAAGAGGAGAGAAGAGGAAGTACATTCAAAAGAGAAGATGAAGTCATAGATATGATAATATAAGGAAAATAGGGGAGTCTGAACTAAGTCCTAATCTTTCTTTCCTGAGTCAATTTAGATCTTACTACCTACCTTTGAGAAGCCTGTGTCAATCCTCTAAAACTGGATTCGAAGCTTTCAACCTAGTAGTAGAGTGAATGGAAGTTAATTGTAGAGTATTACATATTTTTTTTCAAATATCCTCTTTCTTAGGTCCACGTGTACATATTCTAATACAATTCCTGCCTCTTTTTTTTCTCATATCTGCCTACACCTGACTCTATGACATTTGTGAGGACAGAAATCATGTCCATCATGTGCACCATTATATTCCCAGCCCCTAACTCAGTGCTAACTACATAGTTTTGGAGCCTAGCTAATGCCTGTGGGATGAATGAACAAATAAGGAAATAAGAGTTATTTATTACTACATAGAAAGAAAGAGGAGACATGAAAAAGACTAGGGTGAGCAACTTTGGATAGAGAAAAACAGAGAATAAAGCATGCAAATCTGCATTAGACAAAGTTAATTTTTCTGTGTATCTTAATTTTATTTTCTCCCCTGAAGACAAATGCTGTGACAAGTTCAGATTTCCTCAGCCTAGCAAGGGTTGAGGCTAGATCATTTCTAGGGTGATTCATCATCAGATATAGCTCTCAGTGGAGGAAGTGGTGATGTTGATGATTAAGCAGAAGGCATTTCCCCCCAAGGAGAGATGTTAGAAGGAGGGCCTTGTGTCCTGGAAGTGCTGTTTTCCATTGAGATGCAAAGTTGAGATCTTAATCTCTTGGAACATTGCTGGTTCCCTGGACTGCTCAGTAAGAGACAAGCAATATAAATAATAATATACAGTATCTTACTTTGTACAGCTTTTCTCAGCTCTTAGAGCACTGTTATATTCATCACATTATGAGACTAGTTGTCCCAGTGCACTTATAAGGGAGACAGAATAGGGGATTTGACAACAGAAGCACTAAGGCTCAGAGATGAAATCCAAACTCATGTGGCTAAAAACTGGAACATTTGGGATGGGAACCTGGGGCTTTCTATCACAGGTTCTGTGTGACCGGAGTTTTTAAAATTCAGTGCTAAAATAATTGCTTGTGCACAAAATTCCCCAATATACCCTTCTGGATTTGTGCAGAGGAGAAAAATAAACAAGCTAACTATGGGGAGGAAATCTAGCCAAAGCAAAAAGCAATCTTTCAGTTGAAACTACTCATATGTTCCTAAAGATGCATCGGGGGAAATGCATCATTCATTGTCTTAGTTAAGCTAGTGTGGTCCTGAATGGGCAATTGTAGGGTTACATTCTTTTTTAAGTTGCAAGGTTGCATTTTAATGCCTGATGAAGTGTGTATATTGTGTTCAGCACCTTTACTCCAAAGCAATTAATAAATAGTTTCTCATTCATTTATTCCCTTACCCTTGAGAAAAAAGAAGAAATATTTTTCTTAAATTCCTGCTTGCATAATGATAGATGTGGATTTCCTGAACTATCACCAGATATTTAACTGTTCTTTTAAAGGCTCAGAGCTAGAAAGACACATCTGTCCACCATCAACCCTTATAATCAAAAAGTCTTTCTAAATGACCTAAAATAGAAGTTGTGTGTTTCCAAGTTCCAGGCCTCATCCTCTTCTGTCAGTATCTCTGGCACTCTATTTTACCTCTCAGGGTATGCTGAAAATATGATCTTTTTTGATATGGGCACATTAAAGAATCAGAAGATGTTTTCCCCCTGTGTTTTTGATGGAAGGAAGAAAGCAGGATTGGCCAGGATGCATTCTGCATCCAAGAACATGACAGAAATGAGCCACAGAAAATCTGGAGTGATGGCAGCTGTTGTGAGAGGTGGCAATAAAATGGATTTCTCAGACACAGAGATGCGGTCTCCCACCAGGAGAGACATTTCTAACTCCTGCAGATGGGCTGAACAATGAAGACTTCTGGTCTGGGGTCCCGCAGGGGTAATCTGTGAATCTCAAAAAGGAGAACTTTGAATTCCTATTTCCATTTAGACTGTAAACTGAATAAGAACTTTTCTTTTGTTGTATATTTTAATGTGCTCCTTTTTTGACCCTCAAAGGCATGAAGATACTTTTGGAATCAATGCAAAATAAATTAATCAAACAGAAAACTCATATTAGGTTTTGGTGATTATCAAATCTCTCAATTAATGATTGTAAAGAGTATTACTATTTTCATACGGAAGAATAATAATTTTTTTTAGCTATTATCCCTTTATCCAAAAAGCTTGTGGACTTTGGATGGAGAGAAAAACAGGGTCCACCAACTCACATGGCAAGTATAGAATAAATAGGACAAGGACTCAATCTCCTTATGAACAGTATTAGATTCCCTCTATACCATCAGTGGTACTGAGTTGCTAAACTGCAGGAGTCATGAAGAAAGTCTAGTTTGCACATAGTTATCTATTTTTAATATATATTTAAACTTTATACTTATTTTAAAGCTAAGAAAAAATGACTTACGTTCTTAAAAGGTAGACTCAGCCATGATTTTCATACTATTTTTCAAACTGTGCTGGGAGCAGAGAAAAAAAGGAAAATAAGTATGATAAAATGAAGAAAAGATAAACACTTGTCCCACCCCCCTTCTGCAATTAGAGCTTCTATGTTTTAATGAGGTAATCGATGGTAGGTTTATACCACAGTCCCCTTCCCCATATGGTTTTGACATACAGTTGGCTAAAAGTGGAGCTTCTGAGAAATTTGGAAGACGGGAGTGATGCAGAAGTCATTACTCTCGGAAGGTTGTGGGGTCAGATCTGGTGATAAGCAAATAGAGAAGGGTTTTTGCAGGTTCCAACTCGTCCTCCCTGTCTTGATCTAGCTCATTTTCCTGGCTGATGATTCAGCTGACACATAATGCCTCAGTTGATGTCATTAGATAAGACCCCAGAAGGCTGTGGTTGTGTAGCAAGAACTGCTTCTCCAGATACTGCAGTTTCCATAGTTCTTGCTATTTTCCTCTTCATGCAGGTCCCATTTCTATGTATGGTTTCTTGGACTTCCCTGCCAGCTCCAAGCAGTGCTTCTAGTAAAGTGGTTAGTGGGTATTTCTCTGTTCTCTAACGCCTCTAACTATGATTTGAATGTTTGTCCCCTAGCAAACCCATGTTAAAGTTTAATTTCCATTGTAACAGTGCTAAGAGGTAGACTCTTTAAGAGGTGATGGGACTCTGAGAGCTCTGCCTCAGAATAAACTACATAATAAATTAATGCCATTATTTGGGATAGAGTGGGTTTATGATTGTGGAGTGGAGAGGATTCTCTTTCTCTCCTTTCTGTTTGTCCTTCCACCATGGAATGACACAGCAAGATGGCCTTCACAGGTTCTGGCCCTCAGTTTTAAACTTCCCAGCCTCCCGAGCTGTGGGCCAATAAATTTCTGCTCATTGTAAATTATCCAGATGGACCGAACAATGAAAACTTCTAGTCTGGGGTCCCCCATAGGCGATCTATGAATCTTAAAAAGGAGAACTTTGTTTGTGGCATTCTGTTAACATTGCACAAAAGAGAATAAGACACCTCAATTTCTGACCTTTATGGAGGCTTTGTTTGCACAACTAAATCCTCATGAGATCCCTAAAACAAGATAAAAAAACTAAACAGAAAATGAATAAGATTAACAACCTACAAAAGTGATTTGCTGTGAGACGTGATTGTTAATGTGTTGCCCAATGGGACCAAGTTAGCTCATTATCTACTTTCTATAGGGAGTTTATTTCTTGAACTCATAGCAAAAATAACACTGACTCCAGATACTTCATTTTATTATGCATATCTTTATTGCAGTTTGCAGATATTGAGTTTTTTACTAACTGCAGGTTTGTAACAACCCTATGTCAAAGAAGTCTAATGGCACCATTTTCCAACAGCATGCACTCACTTTGTGTCTATGTGTCATATTTTGGTAATGCTCATAAAATTTTAACTTTTTCACCACTATTATGTCTGTTATGATGATTTGTAACCAGTGACCTTTAATGTACTATTGCAATTGTTTTGGGGTGCCACAACCACACAAATAAAAGATGGTGAACGTGATCAATAAATATTGTGTGTATTCTGACTGCTCCAATGACCAGCTATTCTTCCATCTCTCTCCTTCTCAGGCATCTCTATTCTCTGAGACACAAACATACTGAAATTAGGCCAAATAACCTGTGAGTGTTCAAGTGAAAGGAAGAGTCACATGTCTCTCACTTTAAATCAAAGGCTAGAAATGATTAAGCTTAATGAGGAGGGCATGTTGAAAGCTAAGACAGACTGAATGTTAAGCCTCTTGCACTAAATTGTTAGCCAGGTTATGAAAGCAAAGAGAAACTTCTTGAGGAAAATTAAATTTGCTACTCCAGTGAACACACAAATGATAAGAAAGTGAAACAGCCTTATTGCTGATATGGAGAAACTTTTAGGGATAGAAGATTAAACTGAGTATATTCCCTTAAGCCAAAACTCAATCCAGAACCAGGCCATAACTCTTCAATTCTATGAAGGCTGAGAGAAGTGAGGAAACTGCAGGAGAAAAGTTTTAAGCTAGTAGAGGTTGGTTAATTAAGAAGGGAAGCCATCTCTATAACATAATTATGCAAGGTGACGCAGCAAATTTTGATGGAGAAGCTCCAGCAAGTTATTTAGAAGACCTAGCTAAGGTCATTGATCAGGGTGGCTACACTAAACAATATAGTCTGAATGCAGATGAAGCAGCCTCAAATAAGAAGATGCTATTTGGACTTTCCGACGTAGGCAGAAGTTATGCTTGGCTTTAGAGCTTCAAAGCACAGGCTGACACTTTTGCTAGGGGCTGATTCACCTGATGATTTTAAGTGGAAACCAATGTTCATTTACCATTATGAAATTCTTAGATACCTTAAAAATTATTTTAAATATACTCTGCCTGTGCTTTATAAATAGAACAAAAAGCCTGAATGATAGATAGCACGTCTCTTTACACCATGGTTTACTGAATATTTTAAGCCCACTCTTGAGAGCTACTACCAGAAAAAAATTCTTTTCAAAGTATTACTGCTGCTCATTGACAATGCACCTAGTCACCTAAGAGATCCGCTGGAGTGTGCAAGGAGATTAATGTTGTGTTCATGTGCCTGCTAACACAACATCCATTCCACATGAATCAAGGAGTAATTTTGACTCTCAAATCTTATTTAAGATAAACATTTTGTAAGGCTATAGCTGTGATTTCCTCTATCGGATCTGAGTAAAGTAAATCAAAAACCTTTTGGAAAGGATTCACCATTTTAGATGCCATTGTGAATATTTGTGATTCATGGGAGTAGGTCAAAATAGGAACATTATTAGGAATTTTGAAAAAGTTGATTCCAACTTTCATGGATGACTTTGAAGGGTTTAAGACTATAGTCAAATAACTGCAGATGTGACAGAAATAGCAAAAGAACTAGAATTAGAAGTGGAGCCTTTTCAAGATGCAACTAAATTGCTGTAATCTCATGATTAAACTTGGATGAATGAGGAGTCTTGTTATGGATAAGCAAAGAAAGTGGTTTCTTGGTTTCTTGAGATGGAATCTACTACTGGTGAAGATGCTGTCAATATTGTTGAAATGAAAGGACTATTATATCAACTTGGTTGGTAAAGCAGTGGCAGGGTTTGAGGGTACTGATTCCAATTTTGAAAGAAGTTCTACTGTGGGTAAAATGCTATCAAATAGCATCATACCCTACAGAGATCCCTTTCATGAAAGGAAAAATCAATCCATGTGGCAAAACTCCATGG
Source organism: Sapajus apella (assembly GCF_009761245.1). Lineage (NCBI taxonomy): Eukaryota > Metazoa > Chordata > Mammalia > Primates > Cebidae > Sapajus > Sapajus apella. The sequence continues at coordinate 39,528,463 of NW_022436943.1, read as the reverse complement.
TTGTTGTAAGAAATTTCTACAACACTCCAGTTTTCAGCAACCACCACCTTGATTAGTCATCAGCTATCAACATCAGAGGCAAAACCCTCTGTCAATGAAAACATTATCACTCACTGAAGGCTCATCTTATCATTAGCACTTTTTAGCAATAAAGTATTTTTAATTAAGGTATATACATTGTTTTTTCAAACATAATGCTATTGCATACTTAATCGACTACAGTGTAGTATAAACATAACTTTCAGATGGCCAGGGAAACCAAAATATTCATGTAATTTGCTTTATTGCAATATTCACTTTATTCTGGTGGCCTGGAACCAAACCCACAATATCTCCAAGGTGTTCCTATATTTAGTGTATATTTATTATAACTCAGGCATTGTACATCAATTCTTTCTAATTATTTTAATAACCCCTCAGTGGCAGCACCACCAATTTACAGATGATAAATCTGATAAGTTATTAAGGAACTGGCTTAAGAGTCAAATAGCTAGGGAGTGCTGGAGTCAGGCCTACCTGAATCCATTTTTTCTTCTGTTCTACAGCACTGACATTGTAATGGTTAACATGTAGTACCAACAACTCAGCGTAGTGCAACTGGCTAAGGATGATGGCGTGAAAAGAACTTAGTTTCTTTTTGATTTTGGGAAGCCCTGGGTTGCATTCACTTTTAACTGTCCTATTTAATGCCTTCCAGTTATCTGCAGTGTTATGTTCTTATTGTTCAACACTGAGTATTTTTAGTTACTTCCAATCAGAGGCATATGAACCAATACTTCATGCAATAGATATTAAATCTGGAAAATATTGTAATTAGTAAAGATTCTCAACAGAGAAAATTAATTGGCCTTTTTCTTTTCTTGCATTACAGATTGCTTAAGCCCAGCCAATTCCCTTTGATTTAATGGTTTCCAAACAAATTTCACTTTGAACATTTACATTGTACTAAGGGACCCTGAAAGATGAGAACAGATTGATACCTCAAAATAGGATTTTCCAGTATGAGTATGAGTTTAAGTATTATCATGAATATTTGAAAATATATTTTCAATAATAATTTTGAAGACTTTATCTTTTATTAATCACCTCTACTCGTCATTGAGTAAAAACAGAACCATGAAATAACAGGATCTACTAAACTGGAAATGCAGTATCAGTGACGACTTATACCCTGGCCATGCTGACTCATAAAAATGTACAAGTCTTATAGAGCAGGTGTGTTTGTTTATTTTACCTTCTGATGTCACTCAAGAGCCCAGGACAGTTCTTGGAACACAACAATGACTTAGTAAGTGTTTGATAAATGAATAGATGATTTTGTGAAATTATTTATTTATTTATTTATTTATTCTGCATAAAGCCACAGACAAAGGAAAAGAGGCCTTTGAACTTCAAAACATTCTCTCTCTCTCTCTCTTTAAGATTTATGAAGTGATAGGAGATGTATGTTGACTCATGGAGTAACAATGAGGAAACAGGCATTGGCATCAGGACTCTGTTGACATCAGGACTTCAAGTAAATGAATAGGACCATAGATGCTTGATCTCTTACCCCATTTTTGCATTCTATTGTTAGCCCTGCACCCAAGATCCATACCTCTTCCCAAAATAATCCTAATTATGTTGATGATATTGGAAAGTTTTAGTACTGATTGGTTAACATATTCCAGGGAATTTAGGTGGGTTGAACTGTATGATAAAGTCATAACCCTTTAATTTATCTGATCATTTAAACATGCTATTGATAAGGTGTAAACTATGGACCTGTCATGAAAATCATAAATAGATTTATTTATGGAGGATTTTTACATGTGACACTATATATTACATTTGTCTTGAAATAATAAGAGCAAGGCATTCACCATTAAAGAAACCATAGACACCAATACGCTGTGATTAGTGCTTATGTTTAGGAAAATAAATACAGATATTTTTTTATTTTTCCAAATAAAGGAAGGAAAGAAAGGAGCGGGGAAGGAAATAGCAAGGAGAAAAATGAATGGAATAGAGACATGCTTGTATAATTGTTCTCAAGGTCTAAAAGAATTTGCTCTAGAAGAATTATTATAATATGAAGCTTATGCTTTTCCTGCATTTCATGTATCAGGAGTAGGCACTATTTCTAGGCCAGCATGTCTTCCTCTTTTAAACTCCCATTGTCTGCATTTTTTTACAACTCTTGACCGTGAGTGTGTGTGTGTGGTTTTCCCTGAGTACTGGATGAAGCGCTCATTTATTTGCTATAGTATATTGTCCTAGATCTTAATCCAATAAACCCACCAAATATATGGTCAAAAGTACTGTGGCCCCCTAACAAATGATAAAATGACTTTAGCCATACTGGACCTGGCAGCTGGTCAACATCAGTGATTCACAAATACAAATCAGTTGCTGTAAGACAGAGGCAGACAGTTACTACGTCAGGCTCTTCAAGGAGACTGCTAAGGCCAGGTAGATATGAGTAGTCAATGACAAATCAAACTCAGTGTTTAGAAATGACCACAGTTCCCTAAGCACACTACTTATCACCCTCATGGACTCCCTATAAGATTAACAAATATGCAAGAGACAAATAGTAATCTAAAGGGATTATTCTATCCAGAAGACAAATATGCTTTATAATGAGTGCCCAAAGGAATGGCTGCAATCATTCTAGTACCTTTGCATACACTGGGCATTGCATGTATAAATAAGTCATTATTTGCATAAAATATATTAGGAAGCCAAAGGAGACATGTGGAAGGAAAAGCAGAAGCTGTCCGTAGAAAAAGCCACAACTACATTAAAAAAAATTCATTTATAAGTGATCCAATTATTCAATCAACAAATATTTATTAATTCAACAAATGTTTGAGCTCCTACTATATTCCAAGGATGGGGTTATTGTTGAAGAAAATAGTGAACATGACAGTTGCTAATATTAATGAAAATATAGTCTAGGGGACATTCACGATGAAAAGGCATTCGGGTTATTTACCTGTAGGGTTTTGAGGGTGGTTGTACTTATTTACATATTTTTAATGTGGAAGATCAGGTTGCCTTAAAATGAAGGAAATATTGGAGGATGTCCTAAAGATAATTTTTCACTGACGGCAGAACCGTGGCCCTGAGGACACATTGCCATCAGTAACAACTGTGAGGCTTGGGTATATCATGAGACCTTTTTCATTCGAATATTCAGTTTTTTAAAAAAGCTATTGTATTTCACAACATGAATTTCATAATCTTGAAATTCACCTCTACTTATTTGGGACAGCCTATCCCAGACTCTTGGGAATATATTATTCTGACAGATGATTTCATGCAGATTATAGATACTTTGTTAATGCCTTCTATATAGCTTAACTGGTTATTAAATGTCTCTAAAAAGACACCCACCCATTTTCTTTAGGACATGGTTCTATATTACTATTTACAACCCAGCCTAAAGGATTTGAATTGTATCACCCAAAATCTAATATTACCCCAAAGACACGAGATTTTATTAATCTATGTGTATACCAACTTGCATGTTCTCAGAAATGATCCCCCCAAAATTCCTCTGTGCCCACAAAGAAATTCCTCCTTTCACTCCATAGAACAACTCTGAACAAATATATTCTTTTAATTGTAAAATAGCCCTATTGTCTCTTCATCCAGTCATTAAGGCTTCATAACTATTGAAGTTCACTCTCAGAGGGTCATGATTCATAATCAAGACAATTTAAAAATATCAACACAATTTTCATTTTTTAAATCTTTTTATCAGATAGAAATATAAATACTAGATCATCTGTTTAAAAAAAAAATGGGTGACTGACAACTCTAGTGCTCTATCATGGAATAACGAGTCAGTTTCAGCTTATGTGACACCTCACTCCATCGGTATTAGCTACTTGGAGTGCTGTGCTGAGAAGGCTGCTAAGAGCAGGTAAAAGTGTATTCCTGATGAGTGGAGCTTGTTGTGGGCCCTGACAGTAAGAAGTAGCTGCAGTCCTGCCAATATTTACTGATCCAGAGCCCAGCTCTGACATTTGCTGTGCGAACTTAGGTAATTCCCTAACTTCTGAAAATATACTTTCTCATCTCTATAATGAGAGGGCCGACTAAATCAGTGTTTTCCAAATTATGACCCCATGGATGGGAGGCATCAGATTTACAAATGGGCCAGGTTTGAAAAAAGATTCCCATGGCTTCTTCTGAATTTCTTAATCATAATCTCTTCACAGCCTGAAAATCCTAATTTTTAAATAAAGACATTTGCAAGGCATTCATGATCAACCATATTTGACAACCACTGGGTTAATTGAGCTCTGAAGTCTTTGTCAGCTATAGAATTATTTCCCAATTAGATTCTAGGAAATATAGCCAAAGCATCACAGAGTTGAATAAGTACCCATTTGAAAGCTCACTGGTGGGAGAGATTCCTATGGAATTCTAAATGACTCAGCAAGAGTTACAAATCAGCACTAAGTCTCAGGAGATTCCCTTAACCTGGTCTTTGCAATGGCAGCACTAAATTTCAGGAGATTCGCTTGACTTGGTTTTTGCAGTGGCGGGAAAGCCTTCCAGGACATCCTGCCTGCCCCACATTGCCTCTTTGGCGAGTCTCTTCCCCTCATGGAGTCAGAATATGCCACTGATGATCGTTAAACCCATCTTATCTTTTATTTTTGAAGTTTAAGGGTGAACAAAGAGCTGAAAACGATTATCCTTTGAATCCCTTTATCCAGAAGAAATAACACAGGGAAGGGACATCTGGTAAAATGCCAGGGTAGTAACTTCTTTTAAAGAATTAGCAATGAGAATAAAAATAAAAATAAAAAAATTTGTAAGATTTAGTAGATGAGACTAATGAGGGTATAAAAAATGCTGAATGGAGCAGTTCTATCCCATTTCATAATGGCAGTAGGATTCTGACCGAATCTCCATTAGCAATTCCATTCTAAGATAACTTAATTTCCTGATTAAACATGCATTTCTAAATCATATTGACATTTTAAGAGAGAAACAAATAGTGGTGCCAATTCTCTTGGGCACAGGGGAAAGAAAACCTCCTTTTGCTTTTCGACCACAGTTGCACAGCCTATTTCAGTTCTTCCTATCTGAATGCCCAGAAAGAACCACATAGTTCAAAAACTGCCTGAATCTAGACATTGCAGTTTGACCAGCTTGGAGTGGAAACTAATTTTAGATAGCAAAAAAAATTCTGTGTTGACTAGCTCAGCTCACATCTGCACGAGTTTGAATATGTGTGTTTTCCCTGAGTATGTTTATATTTGTCTGTGTGGATGCTTGGGCAGAACATGATTTTCTTGAACGAAACTAGGGGTTGGTAAACTATGTCTCCAAATATGGCCTGACGTTTGTTTTTTGTAAAGTTTTATTGGAACACAGGCATGCTTCTTTATTTACATGGTATCTATGGCTGCTTCCACAGAGTTGGATAGTTGTGACAGAAGCTATGTGGCCTGCAAAGTCAAAGTATTTACTATCTGGCCCTTTACAAAAGTAATGTGCCAACAATTGGGTTATAGATTTTATAATCTAGTCAGTACCCTATGTAAAAAAGAACAGGTCATTGATTGCACCTGCCCGTGGACCAATGAATTGCTCTCCAAGCAAGGCTGGTCAGCAAAAGATTTCCACAGAGGTTGTACACAGATGTTTTGTGCATAGGTGAGTTCCTTGAAAACCCTGGCGTCACAAAGAGCACTGAAGATCTGAATAGCTTCCTTCTCTGCTCAGAAAAACTTCTCTGGGGAAAGACTAGTTCCTCTACTTTTTTTTTTTTTTTTTTAAAAAAAAAAGAAGCTTTAATTTATTTGTAGCTTCAGTTGGCATTCTGTTCTCTTCCTCCTCAGTAAATTTGTTTTATAGGAAGGGATCATATAGTAAAATCTTGAGAGATTAGTAGCCATTAGCAGGTTGGGTCTTTGCTTTTCACTTCCCAAATCATCACCTTTTACACATGATACCACAGGAAAGCATCTGGGATATTCTCAATGAGAAAATTAAGAAAATTCATTTCAGAGGAAGGTTTGAAATCAAAAACATTTCTCTTTTAAAATTTGATTTATATCCTAATTTTTCCTAGTTGCCTCAATTAAAATTATATTTTTCATTTATTAAAGCATGGCATTTAAAATCAGGACTTACATAGAATGAAATTGCTGTTATGATTTAAAAAAAGAAACAAAAAACAAAAAATAAAGGCACATACTATACTAAAGGATGGAACTGTGCTTTAAAGTCCAGCCATGTGGCTTCTTATGGAAATACAATGAGTTAAAGATGAAATTCCATTTCTAGTTTGCATACATCTTGCAAAGATTCTGCTCAGTAAAATGGTAATTGGAGTCTTTTTTTTTTACAATAAATATTATACTTTTTAATCCTAATATTGTAAGCCATAAAATGTCTTCCATTTCCCTCACATATGCCTTTTGTCCTGTTTCTCAGTCCAAGAGACAGAAATAAAATAAACACCTTAATGAACACAATACCCTACCTTTTGAGACTGTGCCTATCTTATGGACATAACATTGACCAGGAATTTTGAGGATTCTCCCTAGAGAGCAAAAACTTGCCTCATTTCTCCACCCAATGTAGTCTGCAGAAGTATTCAGTCTGGTTTGTTGCTAAATTGCTGTAGCGTTCTAGTAAGTTGCAATTTGCAATTGTAAGTGAATTTGTGAAGTGTAAATGGGTTAATTTTCCCCTTTGGAACTGATAGTAAAGCACTCCAAGATGGCAGGGAAGTTAGGGTGGAGTCATTTCAGACACTGGGAAGTTGATCATGAAAATATGGCTTTCTGTTGGTCTTTTTGTTAATTGCAAAAACATGGAAGAACTCCTGTTGAGAAATCATACTAAAAACAAAGTGTTATGAATACTTCTCCCTAGTGATTACAGTCACATGATGAGAGGAAATGAGACTTTGAGGGAAAGGATTTTTAGGCACTGGATGCTCAAGTGCTTGCTTGTCTCAACTTGACTGGTCAGTGTGGACTTATCCAATAACCACTTATTTCTTTTATCAATGCAAACATCCTGACTGTCATGCATTCCAGTGAGGGGGAAATTCTGCAGAGATGTGCCTAAACTCATCACAGCTGCTCTACCATCTGACAACCTGATGGTCATGGGGGACATCAATGCACGTCTTGGCAGTAATGCCAAAATGTGGAAGAAAATTATTGGAACACAGAGGATTAGTCTCTTCTTGCATGTTGAACAGATCGGGCAAAAACCTGTAATCACAGACAACAGCATCAATCGCATAAGTTAGGAGAAAACTATCGTGGATATGCCACAAATCAAAAACAGTGACATATCACCCATTCTGCCATTGTTTCACAGCAGAATGCCAACAGGCTGACAATCTGAATGGGTCTGAGATCATTATCCAATATGCTTCAAATCAGGAGAGCATAAGGATGGGTGTTGTGCAGTACCTCTAAGACTCATATTTTAATAAATTCAAATCACAGCAAATAATCATACCAATAAGTAAGTTTTTAAGGATAATAGAGCAACCATTATCATTTACATCATGATATAAATATCATTTATATTATTTGCCTATAAACACACCAAATTGCCAACAATATTGTGGTATTTTTCATTATACAACATTTCTTTTCATGGTTTTCCAACTCTGCAATATTGTAATTCTGGTTGCTCCATGACATTTCTACCTCCTTATCCACACTACATGCATCTGTTGAAATCTCGACCACTTTAAAAGCTCAGCTCAAGTTTCACTTTTTCTTTAAACTTAACCCTTCCCATGCTAGATTGAAGTTATCTTTTTCTCCTCAGAAGACTGTAACATATCTTTTGTAAATGCTAGGGACTTACGAATGTGTACTTTTATTATAGTTATGTATATGTCTTAATTGACCTACAAAATGTTTTGCTTTCTTCAGTGCAGAAAACTGCATGTGCCAAGTTTTATTTTCCAAGAACAAATATCTTTTACACAGAAAGTAATCGTGTTAATTATTATAGTGTTTAATCAAAGCTCTGTTAGTTTGTGCCTGACACTGATTTGAGCACCGTATTTTGATTTCCAGTTTCCTCAAGAACTCTGTTTCCTGACCTCAGTTTGATTACATCCTTTAAATTGGTATTTAGAATGATGGCTTCTATTTTTCTTCTATAAATGTCCTAAGACCATACAGAGTATCTGGTCCTAGCAGAGTCCAAGGGCAGTGATTTCACCTCTTATTTGTCAAAGAAAAAATTGGCCATATGCAGTCTCCATGGTAAAAGCTAGTGGTAAGTTCACTTCATGCCTCCTTGCAAACTGGCTTTCTAAAATACCATGGATAAACCTTTACAATATCCATAAAGAAACAATTATTTTCAACGATGTGAAATTAATGTTTAACAATATCCTTTTCCTGATTAGCCTGTTCTTTTGTCCACTTTTCTCAGTAGTCCTTTTTTCTTAGAGAAGGTTGTATCCACCAATTGAATTAAAATTCAGGTGTTGAATACTTTAAAATGATATGAATCAAGTGTGGTAAGAAATTCATGACAGGGGAAATCGAAGTCTAAATTTCTGAGAACACGAGTAAACCTAAGAAAAATAGCCTCGTATGAAATGAAGTGAGTTCTATGACATCACAACATGAGTTCTAGCCTGAGCTTAGTGTGTGAAAGTTTAATAAACCCTTCTCCCTATTTCTTTCTCTCTGACAATACCCTCCTCCCATGAAAGGTTCTGCATGAGTTCATATATAAAGGCCATGTTCCCAGAGATTAAAATAAAATAAAATATTTTTAAAAGGCCATGTACAGTGTTTTGATCTAACTAGCAATGCATTTTATGTAAAAATATGGCTACTTCGTAAAACTATTTGAACCAAGCTATCATTGGGACAGGATAAAGTCAAGAGCTGAAAAAAGTAAAACTTACTTTTATTAAGATCATTAAAATATGCTCCCCCCACGTGTTTTCTTTTTCTTCTTAGTACATTCAGGACATTAAGAGACTTATTTGCTTTTTAATGTTCCATATGAGATTTAAGGGAACATAGTTTCCTCTCTCCCAAAGGTAAGCATGGCTTGGATCATTGCTAAAATAAACAGTGCACAATATATGGCAAGATTGTGGCAATGTCTTTTTTCTAGGTGCCAAGATTTCAAAGGATAACATTGCTTTTGCTCCCAATGACTCTGGGATCTTACATTGTACAACCCTGAATATCAGATTTTGCTCTGTGAGGTCAACACTATTAATGATCAGGCTAGGAATAAAAGGGCATGGCCACCTTTGGAAAATTCCAAAGTAACAAGACAATTTTTTCATCAGAGTATTAAAGTTTTTCCTTCTCCAGCGAAAGGTGGAAAGAATTGGAGAGTGGGTGTCATTCCGCAGAGAGAAAAGGGCAGCCACCTCTCGTGAGGCTCCATCCTCAGGCACAGCATCCCCATGCCACATCTTGCTCCCATTACTGCTCTTTTCAACTTTTGCTGACAGCTAAAGTTCAGAGGTTGCCTTGTTGCCCTTGTAGTTGATGTTAGTTCAACATTAGACTCTAAAGGTGGAGCAAGCGGAGAAATTAGTGCAAAGGGATAGGAGAAGAACTTTGGCAGCCAAAAATAACATATGTTTTACACTTGGGGCAAGCATATACATTGAAAATGGAAAAAGTGGACAAAAGTGAAATAATTGGTTAATATAAATACCTGGTCAACTCTGACTTTTTCACTTAGATTCTGAGTTGAGAAACAAATGCAATTTCTCACCACCACTCTCAAAATCCACACTGTATGTCTTTAAGAAAACCTCAGGGTCCTTCTACCAGTTTTGCATCAAGGAATCTGACACGTTAGTGGGAAGGAGTTAAGAAACAATGTTTCCTTACCTATTTTATGCCAAAAATGTGTGTCTAGGAAGAAATGAAAAATACATATCTCCACTGATTTGAAAATAACTGCAGGCAATTGATGAAAAGTCTCAAAATTGAGAAAAGTCTCAAAATTACCAATACATTTTTTTTTTCCATTTTTTGAGGGCCGACAACTGAATCTGCTTCCTGGGCTTAATGGGTCAGTTTGAGTCTAAAACAGTAAATGATGATAAGGTTATAATTAGTTGAGGAGTTTAAGTTCATGTTATGAGTGATACTTAAGAATGAAACTGAAATAATTGAATGTGTCAAGCAGAGGTTTGATAAATCACAGTCTACTTTTATATTCAGGTGTTGAAAATGGGTCAAAAGGTTATATCAGGTTTTATCTCTCATCAGCATGTTTCTGAAGCTTTTTGTTCTAAATTTTTAAGTGTTAGCCTACTTGAACTGTACTTCATTTAGATTATGTAATATACTCAAGATTAAGAGCTAAAATGCTTTTTTAATCATAGATTATAATCATAGAAAGTATATATTAGGGCTAAGAAAATTGTTTCCTTCATAGATAGGCAAGAAACTGTCTCTTCTTTTCTTTGGAAATTTTTGTATCAGGTTATGTGAGTGGGAATACCCAAAATGTTCTACATAAAAAGAGAAAATAAATTTAAGGGTGAAGGTAAACAGATTAAGTATAAACAGATTAAATGTTAGAGAGGGAAAAGATGAACTCAGTGAATGTGGTAAAAATGGGCCCTGCAGAGAGAGAGAGAGAGAGAGAGAAAGAGAGAGAGAGAGAGAGAGAGAGAGAGAAAACCAGTGAGTTCCTGGAAGGAATGGCCAAAACTCATTTAACAGAGATGCAACATGTAACATTTTAACCTATTATAACAACTGGGACACATGCATGCCCCTACCAGAAATCCCTTATGTGAATGCAGAACTGATTAAAACATTTCAGTAGCAAGAGTTAATATAAGCCTGAGACAGAGAGGCACAGGAAATACCACAGGTATAGGAAATAGGAATGCTGGCTCACATTAGTTCCCAGGATTTAAAAGAATTCTTGGGAACATCATTGTATTTTCCTACTAGGTATGAAATAGCAGTTTTAAATGAATTTTACATAAAGCTAAGATACTGGAGTGACTTCAGCTGATACTTAGGTTGTTTGATGTAGGATGCTTCTGTTTACCAATTAATCTTCTGAAAATTTGTAATTAACCACAGCTTGGCATTAAGATCATTTTAACTTCAGATATATTTTATATAATATACCATATCCCCCAAAACATGGCTTCCTAAATGTTTTAATATTTTAAGCTAATCTTAAATGCCCTAAAATCATTGTGCCATTAAAAAATAAATACATAAAATAAAATGGTACAGTAAAGAGTGTGAGAAATTTTAGTAAACACTCAGGAATGTCTTTTTCTCCCTGGGGTGAAAAGATCTAAAACAATATGCCTGTGTATCCACCATGTAACTTCATAAGGATAGTTCCAAGATGACACTACCTAGAAATACCTGGCTTTCTTCATGTTCCCTCTTTAGAAGGCCTTTCAAAGGAGTTCTAGGAAATATCTAATCCTAACAATGTGGTTGTTAGTAGCCCCAGTGAATCAAAGTGTCCCTTACAAGAAACTTGGCAAAAATTTGATCTGACTTAAACCAGCCAAAGAACAATATAAAATAGTCTGAAAATTAAGTCACATTCAGAGAATTGAAAAGTAACTGAGACATTTCTCAAAATTAATTCCTAATTTATTTTTCTCCCTATTTCCTCCAAATTAGCTTACATTCGATAACCACAACTGAGGCAAAGAATATCTTTAACCTAATGCAAATTAGCAAAATTTACAATATTATGATTACACAGGTGAGATTATTTTCTTACAATGTGTGTGTATGTAGGTTTGAGCCAGAATTATAGAACTATGTGAAATATCATATTCTATTCTATTCCAGAATAGACCTTGTCTAAGAAATTATAATTACTACTACAAAAACTTTTTGGGTGAAAAATTCATGAAAATGATTTCACTTTTTATTTACCCAGAAAATGCAGTTTTTTTCTTTGTTTCAACTACTTGAAATTTTCACCGGTAGAGAAACGTCTAATTTTTAGGAAATCTTATTGAGAAAGTGGCTGATTTCAAATATAGCTATATCTGTTTTGTTCTTAATTTAGATTTAAGCCTTAATTTATATTTAAGGCAAGAGTTATCTGGAACAATACATAAGTAAAATTTGAGATATTCAATTAATTAGAAAGTCAGGAACATCTACATGCAAAAATCCCTAATCTTTTGTCTTAAGTATAGGAAAATGCTAAATTACTCTAAATTGATTCTCTTTAAATTCTTTCTAAAACAATGTAATCTGGCAATAAATAAATAAATAATCTCCTAATTGAACAAAAACAATTCTACCTTTAGATTTATTTTTATCACATTAATTGTATTATTTAATAGGATAACACATACTTTAAGGGATGGCATACCTCAAAAACAAAAGTGTCTCATGGGCACTTAATTCTAAAATAATCTTGAATTATTTAAAGTCCAGACTAGGTTGGAATTTTGCTTGGAATTGGGGGATGATCTAAGGTTTTACTTGCCATGGCCTTTTGTGTTTATTATTCATTAATCACTCTCAAGGCACAATTTATTTCATAACAATTATCACAATGACAATTAAATTTTATATAGAATATTTACATAAATGATTGTTTGTCCTTATATTTTCAAGTTCTTAAAGAAAGAGATCAAACCCTTCAGTTTATTAGACATCATTAGAAGAATAAACTTACATTATGAAGAAAGCAATTCAAATTCTAAAAATGAAGTTAAATTCAGCTTTTATTTAACTGCTTTATTCAAAATTCAAAAGGTTTTTGCCATTTTACTTGATATTTTTTTTGCTGATCAAAGATAACAAATTCTTTCAGATCATTTGACTCCTTAGCCATTTGTGTTTTCTTGAATATTCCCAATCCCACACTGTTTTGAGCCTTTAGTTTTCAGTAACTAACATTACACATGAAACGTTTCTCACTAATTCCTATCAAATTACTTTAAAGTATTTTCCTTGCCATGGAAAGAAATCTTAGTGTGTATATTATGAAGTATTTTTCTTGTAAAACATGTAATTAATAATTAATTCCTATGAATTATTAATTATAAAGCAATTTCTTTACATGGTATTTGTTTTGCTAAATACAGTAATGACTTAGCATTCAATCACTGTATTTTACTATCAAATATTAAGCACTTTCACAAACAACTTGTGAAGGTACCACTTTTTTGCAGCTGACAAAAATAATTAGTAATATAAAAATATATTTTCTTTTACTTTTTTAAGTTTAAATTTCAGATGAAACTAGTTTTAGGAGATATAGTTTATAGTTATAAAAATTTGAAGTATTGCAATTATTTTTTGAAGATTATCTTCGATCATGTATTTCTACTTTTTTCTAGAACATGCTAGTAAATTTTCCAGTGGTTTGTTTTTGCTACAGAGACAAAATAAATTTTTATATTTACATAGATTTTATAAATATGGCATTTTAAAAATAAATATCTTATTATGCGGACATTTTCACATTCAATACTTTATCTGAGATGCAAATTACAGAAATACTAAAACCATTTTTATTTTGCCTTACTAACCATTACACAAGAACAACAAAATCAAAACTTTTGGAATAAACTGTGTGTGTGTGTGTGCGTGTGTGTGTGTGTGTACTTAATCTCAGTATCATGACAGCTTATAGCAAATTTTATTTTTTTAAATAATTAAAATGTATAATATGTTTCCATTGCTGGGATCAATTGTCTACTAAAATCAGTTGCAATGAAAAGTAAATACAGAATAACATTCTTTAAAACAAATTAGAACCAACAATCAAAAGAAAAACTTTTAAAAGTACATTTAAAATTAAAAGTGCACCAATAAAATACTTTAAAAATTAGATTAAACATTTCTGTAAGGAAATCAGAATAGGAATCTGAGTTCAAAGAGAATTAATAATAATGTAAAACTTTTGCTTAAAAAGAGCTCTTAAACGTGGCTTTTAAAAAAGCATAACAGTGGGTATCACATGGCTATGGTATTTGGATTCTTTTGGACACCTTTTAAAACATAACGTAGCAGTTTTGTTGAAGGATGCCAACATTTTGAAATGCTGCAAACTGCAACTTTCGTAGCTATTTAAACTGAAGATGGATAATATCAGATGTCAATTTTAAATCATGTAAGTAGGTTGTCGTCTAATCTATATAAATACTCCCCCAAAGTAGGAGGAGCAAAATTCCCTCTGCCCCATAGAAAGTGAGAGGTACTCAGTACTTGCTTCAAAATAATAATTATGAAAAGGGAGAAATAACAATTATTCAGTGCAGAAACTTGGAATCACTATCCTAATCAAGCGAAGAAGGTTAACATTACCGGTGACGTCATAGATACCGTGAACCTTCTGACTTGATATGACGAGAAGGGCTTTTTTATCCTATCTTTGTGATATTCTTTCCCAAAACCCATACACCCAAACAAATCATGAGGAAAACATTAGACAAATCATACCATTTTATAAGCATACCTAGCCAATATTTCTTAATACCATGGAGGTGATGAAAAATAGAAAGACTGAGAAAATGTCACAGGCCAGAAGAAGACAAGGAGACGTGACAACTAAAGACAATGTGGAAACCTGACGCAAAAGAGGACATTAATGGAAAAATAGGTGAAATCCAAATAAATTCTAGAGTATAGTTTTAGAAAGTATGTAAGAGATTCAAAGGGATTAAAAATTCCTAGGGAGTCACAAAGGCAAAAAGTTTGAAGACAGTAGGCTAGATGAAAAATCTTACAGGTGCACAAGTAGATATAAGCTCTTAATTAGAATGTGGCTTTTGGTAGAGACACTTGGAAATAGTCAAAATGCCTACAAATGTTATAATGTATAAGTAAATGATGATATAATTGGCTGATAAGTGCTACACATCAGTTAACAAGAATGTACTGGAATTGAATCATCAACAGAGTTAAATAAAAAATAATAATGTTTAGTAAATAAAGCAAGTTGTCAAATGATGTGTTCAATGTAATTCTATTTATTTAAAGTTAAAACATCCTCAAAATAAGTACGTGAGTTTTCTTGTGGATACAACGTATTTAGAAAAAAGTATACATGGGAATATTATGCACCTACTTCAACTTAGTGGTTCATTTTCAGTAGGGAAGGAAGATAAATCAGGAAAGAGTTCCAATTTATAACATTTTATTTATTTAAAAATAATCTTAGTCGAATGTAAAATATTTAAAACACATTATGATTACATTATCACTTATATTATTCTAATTATAGTTTATCTTTTTTTTTTTTTTGCGATGGTGTCTTACTCTGTTGCCCAGGCTGAAGTGCATGAAGTAGCATGATCTTGGCTCACTACAACCTCAGCCTCCCAGGTTCAATCCCTAAGCCTCCTGAGTAGCTGGGATTACAGGTGCATGCCACCACGCCCAGCTAATTTTTGTATTTTTAGTGGAGACAGTGTTTCACCATGTTGATGAGGATGGTCTTGAATGCCTGACCTCGTGATGCACCTATCTCTGCCTCCCAAGGTGCTGGGATTACAGGTATGAGCCACCATGCCCAGCAGAGTTATAGTTTTTAGTAATTAAAAATAACATAAATGAGATGAGAATTTAGGTATGCTGTCAAGATAGGAGTCTAACAGGAAGTGACCAATAAGATGAAACAGGAAGCCCTCAGAAATTGATGGTGCTTGAAAGTCCAAGTGATGGACTAAGATAACCAAACCAGTTTTCCATCAGGAACCTGGATTTCCACTGAGTCTAGAGTTCAGCAGTGGATACCAGTTTTTTGGATGAATCCGGTGGAAAGGCCCCAGGGGCATACAGCATACTACAGATTTATACATAAGGACACAAACCTAAAGTCTAGCTTTTAGAACTAAGGTTCAAGGTCAGGACAAAGTAGAAAGCAGAGATTACTATGAAGATCCATTAGATTTGAATGAGAAAATACCTTGACAATGTTTGACAAAGTACTTCAACAGATGTCACTCCTAGCAGGACCACTGTGGTCTAGTTAAGTACTCTTTCAGTGCCTTAGTTCACCCTTTATAAGATGGAGATGAAAACAAGACCTGCTTCATAGGATGATCATGAGTATTAAATGAATTGTTATGTGTAAGATGGTTAGAATAATGTCTGGCACCTAATTAAGAGTAATAGGAGTACTTACAAAACAAAAACAAATAGCACCATGTCTAGTAGAAGTCCTTTTCTTTAGCCATGTTGATGCATTTCCCCTCAAATAAATTAATTGTTTTGTTTGGCAGGAGCAACATGGTCATCTGCCAAAGGATGAATTGACTACATGACCTTTTGTCTAAAAACTCCAGAGTATATCTCCTTTGTGTATGTTGACAAGCATTGAAAAGTGAAAAGTTTTTCTTTTTCTTGTCTTTCATAGCAACACTCATTGACTTACATATTCTGGGTAAGATACAGAGAAAGGAACTGCAACAGAGAATGGTTAAAGTTTCAGACAGAGTCAAGTGTAAGTCATATAATATTTACCAAGGTACAAGATATCAAGATATTTGTTGAGTTTTAATGTAAAAACTTCAGTTTATGCATAAAAACAAGGCTGTGGTTTGATATAATAAAGTATCTCATTTAAATATATACTGTATATAATTTCACTATTCACAGTTTGAAACAACTCATATTTTAAAAAATATTGTGAATGCTATGTGACATATGATCTGGTTAAAATACAAATGCTATTCCTTTTTGAAATTTAGAACTTTACTGTTAGTTTCACTGCTAGCATTATTGCCTAACATTTTATTAAAACTATTATTTCTCTCCCCCATGTCAAACAGAAGTCTATATGAGCTCAGAAAATGTTATGGCTTATTAGGTAATGTATTGTTCCATAATTGAAGATTTATACATACCTTTATATATTAACATGCCTCTAGCCTTTAATGTACATAGCATGTCACTCAAAAGATGTGAAACCTATCTCCTGAGAATTGTGTGGAATATTCAGTCAGCTTCAAATGCTGTTGAGTAGTGGTAGGGGGCTTGAATTTAGTAACATTATTGAAGGAAACTTAATGAAATAATGTATTATTTAAAATATATTATTGTTTTGTCTCTTTTTAAATCTCAATATCATGCAATGTGGGTGCATATGCCACTTGTCAGTTGCAACATTCACATCTGGCACAAAACTCATAGCTGAGAGCATTGGGGATGGGAATATGTGTTGCTGCCAAGTCATACTAAAAAAGCCTACCTTGGATGAGAATAAAATAGATGATATGTTACAGAAGTTACACAAAACAGATGCATCTAAAGTTTCAGAAAATCACTTGCTTTGCTTAGTATAGTTGAACATAAAGTAGAGTTGTTTAATTTTTATTATTGTAATAAGTGCTGATTGATAAATTATTAAATGATTACACTCATCTTGATCTTAGCGGAGAGAGAGAAAGAACCCCCTGGTGCTAAATCCTATTTTGATTGTCTCCAACCGTCAAATAACAACAGTTCTTATTGAGCAGGTTTTTCTATTGCTCATCATTTAATCTCCTCTCATCATTGAATTGATTAACAAGTGACTCATCATCAAACCAGCCGTCACTTAAATCTGATTAATTTATTCTTTCCACAAAAAACTGTAGGAATTTAATGAATATAACATATGGAGCATATAAAAATATACCTATATATCTAAGTATATGGTAAATATATAAAGGCTGAACCATGTAAGACAAACACAGTCAAATGTCAGCAACTTCAGTTGCCTTAATTTAATATTTACAAATGTTAAGCAGAAATTACAAATGTTAAGCAGAAATTACAAATGTTAAGCAGAATTTACAAATGTTAAGCAGAAATTAGTTTTCCCTTCCAAATATTTTAAAATATGTGTCATATACTTGAAATAAAAAATTTGTTTTTATGAATAAAATAGAATTATTTATCAATAGAATAATATAAAAGCACTATCTGACATTATCTCTCTAAAAGAAAACCTATAACCCAAATGGAAGGGAAGACATATGGTATATCAAAACATTAACTTGTTCTCTTTTATTAAAAGTGACCTATCTTTGATTAAAAATTCGTGTTCAATATATGATGCTATGAAGTAACAGAAAAGCAAGACGAGATCCCAAAAAATAAGAAAAATAAATTAAGAATATGCAAAATAGGACTAAGTTTTTGTTCCTTATGGTAACATTTAGTTCTTGTTTTAGAAATGGAAGTCTGTTTTTATTATAAACATGTATTCTGTATACTTCAGGTGACTTTTAACACTACAGATTATCCATTTCCTGCTGGGGAATGGCACCTAGGGCTGACCAACTGGAGTTCTCCAATTGCCTGACTGTTAGGTTTGGATCCGACATAGGCATGTTATAGACATTGAGTTATTTGATATGTAGACTTTTCTGAAGACAGTATCTCCTTTCTTCAGTGATAGTAGCTACAGATATATTAGTCTGAAGCTTCTGGTGGTAAAATTTTACACTTTAGAAACCCCTTGCCTAAGAGTGCAGCCAGCATGAAAAAGAGAGCTCAGAAAGACATTGGTGTTAGAATGAGTTGAGGTTGAGGTGAATAACAGAGTACGTTCCTAAAAATAAAGTTTCATACATGTTGTATGAGGCAGAAGGAGAGCAACGAGGAGGTTGTCTCAAATGTCTCAAGCATTAAGCATTAGTCCTTGGGGTAGGAAGGAAGGAAATAGAACCTGAAATGGACCATGGACAATGGTGCTGAGAAAAAGGCTGGGTGGGGATCAAAGATGAAGTTGACCTACTTCATAATTTTTCTCAGGCCAGCCCTGCTTATGCAGCTGACAAGTATTTAACTGAAAAAATATTTATAATCTGAGTTGGTGTGGTTTAGGCATCATGCACAGGGAAATAAATGAAGTAGACAGAACAACTGGGTGTAGCTATAAGGAATGGACTGGTTATTCTTAACCAAAGGCTTTGAGCTTTGTGTCTAAGGTTTCTGTGTTCTTGCAATTGAACTGTCGACAACATATCTCTCTTCTCAGTATCTAGCTGACTTACATTTCAAATATGTAATGTTGGTAGGATCAAAACTGTTAATTCAATGATAATGTCATCAATAGGATTTGATATGACAATGGAAAAAAATGAACATTGTAAAAACCAAATGGAATTACGAATTGAACTTAAGTGTGGACACTGGAGACAAAAGATTATCAATTATAAAACACTTTTTCAAAACTACCTTTCAAAATTAGACCATGACAGGTTCCAATATGGAGGTCAATGTCCCAGTGACAGTACATGCTTAGTAGTTAAAAGTCTAATGTTGGGATCAGTCTGACTTGAAGGAAAACATTATTTCAAGTTTTGCCTTTTCCAGAAAAAAAAAAAAAAACTAGTTATCTTCTATATGACATATTTATGTATTGTTATCATTTGCTCTTCTTTTTTTCTCTAGGTTAAGCATTTTGATTTTTAAAAAAAATTTTGATTAGTATGCATATGTAAGAGTTATACGAATTTATGGAGTGCAAATGATGCTTTGATACAAGATACAATGTGTGATGATAAAATCAGGGTAATTGGGGTATTCATCACCTCAAGCATTTCTCATTTCTTTGTGTTAGCACTTCAATCCCATCCTTTTAGTTATTTTTAAATATACAATAAATTATTGTTAACTATAGTTGCCCTATTGAGCACCTTTTTTAAAATGTCCTTGTAGCTGTAATTTCTTTTTATTCTGTCATTGTTATTACACACCCTGTGCTCATGAATCAAATTATGATAATGCTTTTCTGTCCACCAATTCCCTGGACAGTTTGTCCATCTCTTACTGGAGTTTAATAAAGTTGGGGGAATATATTCTAAAGGCATCTATAAATGGTTTTTTTATTTCAATACAGTAGAAGTAGTAAATATGTACATTTACACCCATTTTTGTTTTCTGTTCTTCACTGTGTCAGACTGATGAATCCAGCTCCAATCAATAATTAACCTTTGCACTGGAGGAAACAATGTTTGGACATTAAAGAAAATAAGCAGAGAATATAGGATGGGGAAAACAGAAATTAAGATTAATAAAAAAAGAAACCTTTAAGCTTTCTCCAAATGAAACACAATATCATAATCCTCAATTAAAAATTAAGCTAAGTAAACCCCTCATATTACCAATTCCTGATTCAGCATCACTGAGAAATTTATTGATGGCTGTTCTTGGCTTTGGTCCTTTTTTCCCTGCTATGGAGAGCCTATTAATGGAAATTGCATATACGTTTTCTCAACTTTATTTCTACACATTTATTCCTATGTCAGCAGATAAGAATGGCAACTATTTTTGAATCAAAAACTGTATTAAGAAAGTATCATTTCCTGTTCCATAGAGTCTACCAGAATTAGTGTATTACTGCTTTGAAAACCAATGCCTAAGAAGTGGTGCAGTAATTTTTCTCTGGTGGGCTGTTAAGAATCATGATCCAGTCATTTTATCTGTTACTATTGACTAAACTTGACGGAAGGAAGTATGTCTGGACATAAAAGTTTTCTTGGAAAATATGGAGGAATGGTATATGATTCCTCTCTCTTTTGCCCTTCTGCTGATGGTAGCTAGGAGCACATTGAGCTGAATAATAGGAGAGAAACTATTTTCAGGCAATATTGGCAAAACCTGTCTTTAGCTCGTTGTTACCATAATTTCTCTATTTCAGAATCCTACAAGTATAGAGTAAATCCAGTTTCGTCAACCCTAGGATAGTCTCCTTCTTCTATTCTAGGCCTAATCTCTTCAATTCTCAAGATCTTGTTTAACAAGACCACATTAATTACAGCAGAATGAGACAGGCTCAGAAAAGGAGGGACTTGGAACCTTACCTAAATACAGAAGTGTTAAGCCTAGGAGGAAGTAAAATTTGGAGGAAAGTACATGGCATATGAAAAAAAAAAAAAATAACCCAACAACAGCTGACATCATGGAGCACTTAAATAAAAATAAAATTTTAGATTCATTTATAGCATGGTCCGTAAAGTAAAATAACTATCATTTACTGAATACATATTGGATAATATATGTATTTTGCATATATTAACACAACAGCTTTATGAGATGGGCACATTTATTTTCACCTTCATTTTTAGACAAAAGCACTGAGTCAAAGAAAGGAAACTAACTTGCCCATGTTACCTGCTTGAAAATGGTGGAGCTACAAGATCAGAGAAAGTAAATTTAAAACGTGCTATTACTCACAGACACCTGTGCAATGGGGGCTATAAGACAAGTACTGTCTGGAGGTTGGGAGAGGCATCCACAAGTGACTAGGTATATAGCACCGGTCAGGCAGGTGCAGGTCCATAGCGCCTAATGGTATTTAAGAGCATAACTCTAGTATCAGAAAATTTAAAGGAATTCTTAGTTTTATAGATCTTGAGAAATTGGAAAGGTTACACAAGGTGAGACTCAGGCATAGAAAATACAGAGACTTAATCAACTGAATTGGGTGACAATGTAGAAAGTGAAACTCAGAAACAAAGGAAAAACCTCTATCTCAAGTTCAAGGCTAAACTTGCAGTAAGAGAGACTTGATGCTAAGTGTGACCTGCCTAGGATAAAAATTAGCCCCAGGCACAGGCAGGGTGAGAGGTCTATTGAAGCATGCAGATGGTGGTCAAACCACTTAATATCCAGGGTGAGTTTGTCAGTACTTGGCAGTCCTGTCTGCAGCATTTCTGGATAGGCAGATTATCATAGACAAGCCAGAATCTAAGCCAGGGTTAGAGTAAAGCCAAACCTAGATCTCAGGCTGCTTTGAGGTTCATTATCGCATTTTCCACATCCAGCAATCAAAGTCTCACTGGGATGGCCCAGACCTGCTTATGAATCACTGAGATAAAATGACTCAGGATACTGTCTTTGACATTGATGGCTGGTTCAAAGCATACACCCACATGTGAGAGCTTGGGTTCTTTAACCCTTGCATTTGATCTGGGGGCAGCTGTCATATTGGGGCTGTGTTTGATTTCCCAGATTTTATTTGCCTTCCTGATTGATTCCATCTATCTTCATTTCTACCATTTTATTCTTGGGCCTTTTTTAGAGCACAGGTCACCATAGTCATTGATGGATTATGGTGCTTGGTAACTGATAAATATCTTCCAAACATTGAGGGATGCCCTTCCTGTAAATCAGTGTGTCTTTCATCTTTCTTAGGCTACAGAGTTAGAAAAATAACTTGGTAATTTTTTTGGCATTTCTTCTTGCATTTGTGTTTGATGAGGAGAGTTATCAGTAAGAACATATCAGGATTGTATCTAAAAAAACATTTGATTCTATAAAAAAAACGAGTCTACTTATCTGGACATTGCAGATTCAGTGGTGAGGCAAATAAAATTTTCTCATCCTTAACCAATGCCATAGTATGAGATCATAAAAGTCATTTATACTAAAACCAGTTCAGAACCAAGTGTATTACTGAAGTAGAAGACATAATACTATCTTTCAGCTGTGCTGTGAAAAATGGTATTTTGAACAGTACAAGGATAATAAATATTCATTATTATTACAACCACTCTTCAGGAAAAGTAATTTCTTCAATAATGGGGGAAAACTTGGGAAACTTTGGGGAAAAGTTGCTGTGGTTATAAGAGAGTACAAAGAGAAATATACTTTAAGTTTCAGCATGACCTTCTGACACTGAAGGCTGGTGTGTGAAAATTGGAATTATCAAAGGAAGTTGTGAAACATTTATTTCTTGCATAGTGTAAAGGCTAGATTAGTTTCTCATGGATGTGGCATTTCAGGGGTCTCTCCTGCTTTACTGGTGTTATGTAATGGATAAGGGGGACTGGCACCAGTTAGATTTTCATTGAAGTTTTTTTATGTTCTCTGGAACTTATCTTTTATCTCCTCCAAACGTCATGTGAAAAAAAAATAGTGTAATTGAGTAATACTCTTTTATCTGAGAAACCGATACATTGAAAACTGATAAAAGGGACATGTAAGATTAACATGTTCCTTAACATGTAAAATTAAGAAATAATATATGAAAAGTTCTTGGTAGAATATCTGATACAATGTCTATGATTGGTAAATGGATCTGTTTATGTTTATGTCTTTGTGTGTGTAAAGGCAATTTAGTACTATGTTCAAGAGAATGAAATTTGGAATCAGACAGTCATGCTTTGATTCTATTTCTTGCCCCAACCCTTATCATTTACTTCTGAGCAAGCTACACAACATCCTTTCTTTTTCTTTTTATCTCTTTCTTTCTGTTTCTTCCTTTTTTCCTTCTTTCTTTCTTTTTCTCTCTTTTTTTTGTCTCTTTCTTCCTCCATCTTTTCTTTCTTTTTTCTTTTTTTCTTTTTGCATGTGTGACAGGGTCTTGCTCTGTCACCCATGCTGAAGCACAGTGGCACGATCACCTCTCAGTGTACCCTTGACCTTCTGGGGCTCACAGGATCCTCCTACTTTAGCCTCCCAGGTATCTGGGACTGTAGGTTTGTGCCACCATGCCTGGCTAATTTTTGTATCTTTTATAGAAATGCAGCCTCACTCTGTTGTCCAGACTGGTCTCAAACTCCTAAGCTCAAGTGAACCTCCTCCATCCTGCCTCCCAACGTTCTGGGATAAGACACCTCACCTGGCCAATCATACAATTTCTTTAAGCCTAAATCACCACATATTCGAAATAGGAATAATAATTCTGGCCTGAAAAAAATTGTGAGAAGATTAAATGAGAACATTTCTGTAAAGCACCTAGCCCACAACCTAACATGGTAAATACTCATTACACGGCGCCTACCCTATTGTTATCCTTTTCTTTTAAGATTTTTTTTTTAGGATTATAAATGAGTTCTATTGATAGATTGCTGTGAGGGCACACTTATGCGGTTATTTTTTTAAGTTAGACACCAACAAGGATTAGTAGAGACAAATTCAGGTATTTGTGTTCTGTATCTTCAAAGTCACTTAATAGATTATCCCCAAACAAGAAATATCCGTGAGAGCATAGCATAAACATTAAAGCACAAGCTAGAAAGTCCATGGTTTGCTTTCCAAACTTAGTTTTTAGCGTCTCAGCCGTGTGATTTGAGGCAAATTTCTCAGTCTTTAAGTACCTTATATTCCTCATAGGTAAAATGAGATAATAGTAGTAACGTCATAGGTTAATTGAAGGGATTACATGAGATTACCTTGGAAAGAGCTCAGCACAGACTCTCACACAGGTTGTGTCGGCTGTTCTAATTCTTGACTAACATGACTCCATTTTTGGAAGCTGCTATCCTGGAGACACTTTCAAAAAATGTAATTGTTAGAGTTTAAAAAAAGATGGTTAAAAATAGAGCATAGTTTTCTCCCAAACTGCTCTGTCATAAAGTACGTTCCATGTTTTTTTAGATTGTCACATTTTTAACTTTTATTTCGGTAGCCTTTCTTCT
Organism: Sapajus apella; assembly: GCF_009761245.1. Taxonomy (NCBI): domain Eukaryota; kingdom Metazoa; phylum Chordata; class Mammalia; order Primates; family Cebidae; genus Sapajus; species Sapajus apella. The sequence continues at coordinate 39,504,120 of NW_022436943.1, read as the reverse complement.
TTTGCATGTCACTTTACTGTTGACTCTCAGCAACTTAAAACTGAAACTCAGTATCCATGTGAAGTTTATCCTACAATGAAAATGCCAGTTTTCTTCAAAAAATCCTTTGCGTGTGAGGTTTAGAATCACAAAAGACTGGAACCGATTCTACCTTTTAAGACAGAAAGGGAGCATGCTGCACAGAATATTCTTCAAAAGACAATATTGAGATTTACATTATCAAAGATCCAAAGATGTTCTTTTCAAAAGCTGAAACCACCAAGGCCCCAGGCAGACCTAGACCGAGTAACATGCAGCCAGCTAAACTGGCCAGTAGTGTTACTGTGGATGAGTTAAAGGAGGAATTACCCCCAAGCCATGGTAGCTCTCAGAAGGGGGCCTGCCCTTCGCAATTTAAGCTCTTTGAAGCTGCATTTCCTTCAAGCAATGAGAAGTCTTTGTGGTGATGGGAAACATACATTTTTAATTATAGAAGAACATAGTGTACACTAGACATGGTAGAAAAGAATGCATGGATCTGAAGGGACGTCTTAATATACACCAAGTCCTGCTCACACAACCTCTCTCTTGAAATATTGGATATTTCAGTTTTACCTAATTGAAACACCCAGGAGGCAACATTTTTCTCTTTTCAGCACCCGATTAGACCCTGAACCCACCATGCCAGCATAGTACTGAGGTGCTCTCTGAAAATCCAGCTGTTGAAATTTGATATATAAAAGTCATGAAATGATTTCAAAATGAAATGAATAGATTCACATGTAGGGCATCTGGGAAAGTGGGGAAAGTGGAATTGAATGGTATCGAAAATATTTTTATCTCCTTTGAGCAAAGCTTGAGTTGATTAACCTATCCTACCTGATTGATTACATTTTTAGTATGCAGGTGGAAACAATAATATCTCTTAATCATACATTCAGACATCCTAAGATTTGGAATAAGAGATATTCATGTTTGATGGATGAGAGAATAAAGATTAGCAAGGGTATCAGAAGAAATGATACTAGTACATTTATTAAAACTTCCAATTAGGTCCATATTTTTATAGTTATTTAGTAATGACTATAAAAATTTTATAATTTAAAGTCTCAATGGAGAATATACAAAATGAGAATCTAAATAATAAAATATGTAGGTAAAGCTTCCACAATGGTCTGTAAGCATAAAATAAATGGAAAATAATGAAAGTTCCTTTTCGCCCAACAGTGGGAAGGCTGAAGGTTTTAAAAAAAAAGCCTCAAAAAATTCTCAGAGATTATTGTATTGAATGTCACATTGTAGATACACTACTAGAAATATAATGTAAAACATTTCTGAAGCCTCAGATATTAATCTAATAGTCAATCCCAGCCTGTTGAATAACGACAGCAAACTCCACAATTTTGTCTCTGAATGGTTGCTAGTCATTATACAATATGGTATAAATGGGAAACCGTGGATGTTGGGGCCCAGCTAGACCTGAGGTTTGCATTCTGGATTATTATTCACTAGCTGCATGAATTTTAGCAACCGTGTAGCCTTCCAAGCCTTGTGAGTTCCTATGTATAATGAATATAATAGCCACCACAAAGGTTGTTGAGAGACTGAAATACAAAGATCCATGTAACAGGCTGGAAGTGATGGCTTATGCCTGTAATCCCAGCACTTTGGGAAGCTGAGGCAGACAGACCATGAGGTCAGGAGATCGAGGCCATCGTGGCCAACATGGTGAAACAACGTCTCTACTAAAAATACAAAAATTAGCTGGGCATGGTGGTGTGCGTCTGTGGTCCCAGCTACTGTGGAGGCTGAGGCAGGAGAATCACTTGAACTCGGGACACCGAGGTTGCAGTGAGCTGAGATCGTGCCACTGCATTACGGCTTGGGTTACACAGCAAGACTCCATCTCAAAAAAAAAAAAATATATATATATATATATATATATATATATATATATATATATAAAACAAGCGTAGTTCAAGTACTGTAGTTAGTATTTAATAAACTGCTTTTTTACTCTCCCAAGGTATTCTTTCTTCTGGAATTTGAATATGCTCTGGTGAGAAAGAAGATTCTTTTCACCATGAAAGACAATTTGGGTCCTTTGAATGGCAAGGTTTTTTGCCATCTGCTTTTCTTCAACTTTATCTTTCATGCGTGCATGTACCTTTGTGCATGTGCGCACGTGTGTGCATATATACAGCCAACTGTTTCTGTACGTGTACTTGCTGGTCATGAGTAAAGTAAGTTTGAGATAAAACAGAGTCTAATTTATACATAAGTTATTCTAAAGTTCAGAGGGTGACTCATTATTTAGTCATGGCTTAATAGCCTACATAGGTCACAGGAGGTAGAATCACATAATGAAGAAAGTGATTCATTGAATTGACAACATTATTATATTCAGATATTTCAATTTCATTATGATGAAGTAGATGGCACATTTGACTAGAAATCTTCACTAGATTCTCTCCTTGACACCACTACTGATTTAGTATATGACTATAACTATGATGTGTTAATTTCTTATCTTCAAAATAGAAATCACAGAGTAGTTGCCCTCTTCCCAGAAGCAATTTTTGTGTGTATAAATTTTATTATAGTGTTAGTAATTTGGAGACTCTGCTACCAATTCAAAATAACATTTTGAGCATTTCAGATTTACCAGAAAAATCTCCAGTCTCTTGATTTGTATCTGCAGTGCCTCCTTTTAATATGTTATTTTGGAAATATGGTGAATATATCTCTTTTTGAAAAAAGAATTTTAATAAATGTGATGATATATAGCTAGTAACTTCTGGTGGGGTTGGGGGCATATAAAAAAATAAAGCGTTTTTGGAGTGGTAAGCTTTGATGTAGTCACTAGTGAGCTCGGTAGCAGAAACTACTGAAAATAAGTGGCAGTGTCACGTGGCATTTGGAAGAGTTGACAGCAAAAGTTGATATCAAAATCTGCATCACAAAAGGGCCACACCATTTTTTAGGTTATTAGGAAGGCTGCTGATGGATAATACAGGACAGATACAAGAAGCTCCCAATGAAAATTTAATTGTTCCATTTTATTTAACGTTTGACAATATAAATACAGCCAGTACCCAAATACCTACACATGACAAACATGTATTCTTTGGGAAATAAATAATTAAAAAATAGTTATAGGAATCATGAAAGAGAACTCCCTGGAAATGAGTATCAGTCATAATGAAGGGCCAAGAAAAGAGACTTAGTCGGAAGCTCCATGGGGACAGAGGATCATGCTTCTTTACATCATGGTGCTTGGCACAATGCCTTACCTGTAATAGGGAAGCAGTGAATATTTGTTGAATGAATAAGCAATATTAAACAGGAGGTAAGGCTCAGACTTTTGATGTGAAGGAGCTGGTGTTCCCATATAAATTGCTATATACAGAAATTCAGGAACATTACCTTGTAAGGCTCCACTTCAGCACAGTTACCCCTAACTCATATAAGCAGAAGAGACAGCTCATCAAGGTGTAATTAATCAATTTCAAACATCTCGTTCCTCTCTGGTCCATCACCTTCTGGACACCACCCCATGGCAGTCTCATCTTAGTTGATTTTAGCTGTGGCATGCTCACCAGAGCACTTACTTTAATTTACAACTACTTCTCTCTCTAGTCAGAGGGCAAGTACAAGGGCTTAAAGTATATCTCTACATTGCTTCACTAAAGAGATTAAAACTGACTTGGGGAAGCTTGCTCTTGTATACCTCTCTCAGAGAGGTTTAGCAATAAAAACATCTAATAAGCTACCATTTACTTAGCATTTATCACATGCCCCACACTCTCCTGAGGTTTGTTTCATTTTTAATCCTCAAAGTAACCCTACATGTTGGGTAGTACATTTGTCTCATTTTGAAAATGAGAAAATGGAAAGACAGAGGTTGAGTAACTTGCCCAAAGTTGGTCAATTGTTAAAAGACAGAACCAGGATTTGAACAAAAGTCTGTCTGAAACTAGATCGATTGCTCAATCCGTTGTCAAATTATTTGTCTTTTTTTAATACAAATCTGTGACAGGGACATTTCTAGTGACATCTGAAGTTTTCTTTATGTCAGCAAATCACCACTTATCTCTTACACCTACTACTCTCTTAAACTGTCTCTGAATTCTTATTTTGCTCAGCACTGCTTCATTATAAAGAGAGCAGCCTTATTAAACTAATCATATTTTTTAAAAATATTAATTTTTAAATGCCCCAAACTCTTTGCTCAGTCTCGTTTTGAATTACTCTTGGCTCCCTCATGAATGTCCCGTAAATCTCAATAGTCAAGTGTGGTATGGTTAGGGTTCTACTCTCTGCCGCAAGCACTATTAGAAGCAAGACTATAAATAGGAGCAAGACTCTTTCCACTTCTCTTTCCTTTTCTGTGGAGAGTTGAATCCTTTCAGAGACTGGCTCCCTCTCTGTTTCAAGAAACACAGTACTGCAAGGGGGATGCCTCCCTTCCTCTAGGCTCATCTGAAAAGCATGGTGGAACCCTACCCATCTCTGCTCAGCCCTGCATCTGGACCCATCACCTGTGTTCAGGGTAGCAGCTCTCATTAAAACCACATGGAGCATACAGAAAGAAACAATACTTTAAGGAAAGGAGGAGGCTAGGTAAACAATAGATTTTCCTTACAGTCTTTTTAGGAAGTATTCTTAAGTCATAAAATTTTTAGATACTTCTAAAAAGAAAGAAAAGGAAAGGGCTAAAAAATATTTTATTATAAAATTATTATTATTATTATTATTATTATTTTGAGACGGAGTTTCGCTCTTGTTACCCACGCTGGAGTGCAATGGCGCGATCTCGGCTCATCGCAACCTCCGCCTCCTGGGTTCAGGCAATTCTCCTGCCTCAGCCTCCTGAGGACCTGGGATTACAGGCACGCACCACCATGCCCAGCTAATTTTTTGTATTTTTAGTAGAGACGGGGTTTCACCATGTTGACCAGGATGGTCTCGATCTCTTGACCTTGTGATCCACCCGCCTAAATAAAAATACAGAATAAATCTGTTATTGTTATCTGTAGTTCCCCTTTTTCAGCGGAAAAAATAGATAGCTGGTGACATACTTCTTGGGATCAAAGAAGAGGTGTTATGATGCTCTCTTAAACTACCTAGCAGAATGCTATGCATTCAGCCCTTACTATGTAAGGAAAAAAAGAAAAAGGAGGAAAGAAAAGTTAAAAAATAGAAGAAAAGACAAGAGAGAGAGGTAGAGTAAGAAAAGAGAATTTAAAAAATTAGGAAGAAAATCCTATTGTTTTATAATTCTAGTGAAATTTGACAGGAAGCAAAATAACAATTGAGTGATGTATAATAGATGGAAAATTTTAACTTATACCTGCCATTGTTGGTTAGATTTTATGTAGTCATACTTTTATTTTCTTAAGATTAAATTTCGTGTCTTTTCATAGCATGTTGGGCTCTTCCAGAGTCAATAATGACTGTTAAATTGGATTACTCACATATATACCTTGCATTCTCTCTTTGTTCTAGCTCATCGCTGGCAAGCAATTGCAAAAGCTTAGCCAGGAACCCAGGATCTTAACAGGACTTGTCCTTATTTATACTCTATATTTACCCTGCTTATTCTTAACAGTACAAAGCAAGAAGTATCACTTTGCAAAAATGTTGTTTTCTAGAACTCCAAAGTTATCTGGACCTATACAAACCTAAAAAAAGTCTTGGGTTGGGCTTATGGTTTGAGGTTTGGATTAAAGCTTACGTTATTCTTATTTTATCTGCACTAGTTTTCCATCAGTAATTATACTCTTTCTAGATCTCTGTCTTTCAAAAGAGGACATTATCATGGGTTTGGATACAATAAGAATAAACTAACCAAGTTTTCTGCCCATCTTTCAAAATGAACCTGGGTAAACATGTCTAAGAGTTTCAAAGCCTTGGTTCTCTTTGCTTGGTTTCCATTTCACAGCTTTTAGCAGGCTGTATTTATATACCAGAAAAATATAAGATACCAGGATCTTTCAAATCTCAGTATTACACAAATAGCTAATCATAGGATAAGGCCACTGATACATTTACTTTAAGAGAAACTTCTGGATTCTTCCTTGGTGAAGGAAGTCCATATGTCTGTTATAGCTCCTTCTATGTGAGATATATCTGCCTGTAGTTTCTGCTAATGAAAAAAAAATTGACCATATTTTGCATTAGTAATTACATCCTCAGTTCTACCTCTTGCATAGCATTAGGACAAGGCTAATACCTATGAAGTATTCTGCTATGAAAGATGATATAGTCAATAGATTACTTTTTGAAAACTTCAATTGGAAAATATGGAAATAATAAAGTAGTATGGAAGCCCAAGCTTCCAGATAACATTGTAGGTCAAGTCAGGACCATTGATAATCCTAAGAAATAGTAATAAAATAATGGTCAGCTGTATTGATCACTTATAACATAGGAGGTATTTTACTAACATTATCTCATTAAAATAAATTAGTTACTTTTATTTATGTGATGTATCATAAAACTGAATATTTAATGAGATATGTATATTATGTTATATAGGTATATTATCTATTCCTGAGCCATTAACTATTTGTAAAGTTTGAATTGAAACCTAGATCTATGTCACTTCAAACTATGATAATTTTCACCATAGTATATTGTAAACCAAAATTACAAGGAAGCAGAAACAATGAAGAAGTTAAATAAAGACACACAGCAGAGGAAATTAAAAAAAAAAAAAACTATACCTATTGGTATTGAAAGGAAAATGAAGCTACAGGGTAGAAAGTTGTTATGTTAATTTAGTGGAGTTTGAAAGTTTTGATTTTAGTGCTTCTGTGATTCCTAAAATTAAAATATATAGCCTATGTTTCTGAGGAAGCCTACTTCTGTGACTTCTATTTGGCGATGACGGTAAGATTCCTAACTCGCAATTTTTCCTCTGAAGTATTTCTAAGACAAACTCCCTAACTCGCAATTTTTCCTCTGAAGTATTTCTAAGACAAACTCTTCATTTTGAGCTACTTTGAATGACTGTCCAATTCTCCCAACTAAAAGAAGAAGCTAATTCAAACCAAGCACTGAACCTTAGTAAGTTCTACTTATCCAATTATTCATGAAAAGTTTGCTTATCCATGAGCACACTGGTAACTGAGCATAGCACTATCTAGTTATAATTATTTCTGTCTTGAAAAAATAGAGGTAAGATATTCTCCTTTTACGTAGAAAGAATTTGGAGATGCTCCACTCTGTGCAATTTACTCTTTCAGTTGGAACTGCTTTGCTGTTCAGACATACAAAGGAGGGTAAGAGACTAACATCACTGAAGGGAATGTCTCTAAGCATATAAGGACATTTCAACATATATTTCAAAATATATTAAATAGAAAACAATATGAAATTCACAAAGTAACTGCAAATATTATGTCATCATATAATGCAGAAGAGGAATTCTCTTATATCAGTACATGCATTGTACTAATCTATGAAAGAATAACAGAATGTGAAAAGTAAAGACAATGAAGTAGCAAGCTGTCCATAAAAGGTAGATTATTTATTTTTGGTATAAAAGTTCCTTTGTTTTATGAAAAAAAAAGTCATGACAATTGTTGTGGTTTTTTTCATAATACAAGATTTGGCAGAATGAAAGATTACCAACTGTATGTTGGTCTTCAATTTATATTTATTTGCTTACTAAAGTATTTTCTTATAAGTAGAATTCTAAATCACTGGTGTTGAAGACGATCATTACAGCAAAGCTAATGGGAAGTTTTGGTGATTAGAAAGGAAATATGGGCCGGATATGGTGGCTCACACCTGTAATCCCAACACTTTGGGAGGCCAAGGTGGGTGGATCACCTGAGGTCAGAAATTCCAGACCAGCCTGGCCAACATGGTGAAACCCCACCTCTACTAAAAATACAAAAAATTAGCCGGGTGTGGTGGCAGTCACCTGTAATCCCAGCTACTCGATAGGCTGAGGCAGGAGAAGCGCTTGAACCCAGGGGGTGGAGGTTGCAGTGAACCGAGGTTGCACCACTACACTCCAGCCTGGGCAACAAGAGTGAAACTCCATCTCAAAAATAAATAAATAAATAAATAAATAAATAAAGGAAATATGTAGATGACAAGAGAAAGTGGCTTCTATAAAATTTATTCTTTGGCAATAATTTTTTTTTAAGTTAAGAAGGAGAAGGGAGTCCTTTGAAACATTAGAGGCTTTAAGAACATTGATATCCAAAAGCTATTCTCTTCTTTAGTATATACAAACTTTGGGCTATGTATTTAAGAGTTATGAGTTTTTTTTGAGGTTTTCTTATGGTTGATTATATTTGTATTTATTTATTTTCCATGTGAAATAATAACTGAGTGATTGATAAGACAGTACTCATAAAGTAAACTTCTAGAGTCATTTTCATTAAAAAGGCAGAACTAATCTTACCACAGAATCTCACTGGCAGAATAGAAAAATATTGCAACTCACCACAATAAAGTAAATATTTCAACAAGATGAATATCCATTTAAAAATGAAAACTGCTGAACCATGGCAAGTGGAAGCCACTAAACATTTTGCTACATGTTTCCGTCAGATTCTAGCCAAACCACGGAATTGTCCTGTCAAGTTATGGGCATCACATAGGAACTCAGAGACGAAGAGAGACAGGTCCTCCTAGAAGGCAGGAGAGAATAGGAACAGGTTTAGATTTCAGATGTAGCACTCTAAGCTTTGTAGTCATTTCCTGATGCAAAGGACACTTTTTTCCCTGTGCAAAAAGACATTTTCCCACCTGTTTTAAGAGCTATTGGGTTTCAATTATTTTCAGGTAGCTTACTTTTATTTTGCTGTTTTCACATTCTTGTTTTCTTGCCAGTTTTGAGTGGCATCCTTTGACATGCCAGGTTCTTTCCCTCAGTTGTCTTTCCTCTGAAGTTTCAGTTCACACTTTCTATAACGGACAATAAAAGAAATGTCTAAATTACAGTGAATCTCAAGAACATTATCATTATTGAGATACAAGGAATTATATATGGGAAAATGACTCAAAAGTGCATTGTAAAGGCTGACAATTATAGTCGTGGAAATGGACACTTAACGTATAAAATTCAAATGACGTTTTCTCGATGCAGCTTAATAATTCAGACAGAACTGAATTTGAAATGGAAATAATTCAATCAGAGTAGAACTAAGATTTATTGCCTACTATGCTTAAAGCAGGGGAATTCTACACAAGTGACAGTGAATCTGATTAAGAAGAAAAGAAGCAGAGAAATTATGTTTAATCTTCAGAGAGAACAACTGTAAAAAAATAAAATTGTTTGTATACAAGTGAATGTCATTACATCTTCTTTCAAGCAAATGGGAAAGACATCTTGTTTATTCATTATTTATGATGACCTGACCTCAATCAAATTGAATTTTATTTAAATATTCTCTAATTTTTAGGATAGTAAATAATTATCTAATTTGTAGGTTAACATTCTCTTCAATAGTACCAAATCATGATGCTTTACTGGAGAAAAGGGAAACCTTGTACACCATTAGTGAGAATGTAAATTAGTACAACCACTATGGAGAATAGTTTGGAGGTTTCTCAAAAAACAAAAAATTGAGCTACCATGATCTAGCAGTCTCACTGCTGGATATATATCCAAAAGAAAAGAAATCAGTGTATTGAAGAGATATAGCAAAGCATTTAATTATCTTTTTATTTTTTTTTTTGAGTCGGAGACTCATACCGTTGCCCAGGCTGGAGTGCAATAGTGGCATCTGAGCTTACTACAATCTCCGCTTCCCAGGTTTACGTGATTCTCCTGCCTCAGCCTCCCAAGTTGCTGGGATCACAGGTGACTGCCACCACACCTGGCTAACTTTTATGTATTTTTAGTAGAGATGGGGTTTCATTATGTTGGCCAGGCCAGTCTGGAACTCCTGACCTCATGATCCACCCGCCTCGGCCTCCCAGAGTGCTGGAATTACAGGTGTGAGCCACTGAGGCTGGCAGCATTTAATTATCAATAATAATAATAATAATAATGGAATTGGTGTTGCTTTAGCGCAAAAAACATACAATGCTCATTTATGGAACTTTACATATTAAATGTTTCAAATAGATTTTTAAAGTATCTATACATGTCTTTTAAAAACTTCACATCTTGCTTAAGTAATTTTACAACATGCCTGATCTTAACAAGGTTAGAGCATGAAGTTATAAGTTATAGGTGAAGTAGTGTTCTCTCTCTCTCTCTGTCTCTCTGTCTCTCTCTCTATATATATCTATATCTATATATCTATATATATCTATATCTATATATATATATAGATATATATATTTTTACTTTTTTATTGCATTTTAGGTTTTGGGGTACATGTGAAGAACATGCAAGATTGTTGCATAGGTACACACATGGGTGTTCTTTCTTATTCTAAAGGTTGCATGTAAGAACTCTCCTGTCCCTTTCCGACCTTAACATCTTTTCATTACAAAATTTTGGGGTCATGACTCTTTGATCAATGTATTTTTAAAAAGTGGCAATGAAGTCACCTTATGTGTCACAGGAAAGCTGAGAGGAGGTGGGCCAATTTACTGTTCTTCTGTTCATTATATGGGTAGATTAATAAATGGAGAAAACCCCTCTTTTGTGTCTCTTTGTCTCCCAAGGGAAAGGCAGAACATTTATTAAAATTCTTTAAAACAGATTTTTTAAAAAAGTTATGTGACATAACTTTCAGCAGAGATATGCTAAGGTGAAAAGAACATTTTATAAACCGGAAATAGCTGGCTTACAGGAAGACACTGAAAATCAGGTCTGGACTTGGCAGACAGTTTGCTAAGGAAGGCATATTGTAAAATTGGATGTTTTCTTTTTATTATAACGTCTGGAAAAATAGCCTGGGCAATGAGGGTCATAGTAAAAGGATTTTCATATTGTTCACTGAGACAGCATTTGAGCCTGGTCACTGTCTTTTGTCATGACTAAAGGAGAAGTCATAGCTCTGATCTGCCTCCTGATTGGGTCTAAGCACCACTGGAACGAGGACCAGATGGCCTATATATGTGAATATTGCATTTGATCCTGCACCCGAGTTTCCTTTAGGAAACAATTTGTTTTTAGTCAGTTTAACAGTACATGAAACTAGTCAAGGGATGGTCCGGTGGAAAGTTAAGTATTACGAAGGCATGTCATTGCCTTTCAAAAATAAGAGCTGGAAGAGTGAATACCAAAGAGAAAGTTGGCTTTTCAGGTGTCTAGGACAGGTAAATATGTTACCAGGAATATGTGAAGGTAAGTTTGTCTTACTTTCAAATGTCACAAGAAGAATTAAAAAATAGCAAAGAGATGAAAACAAATCATATGTTTCTAAATTAGGTGGTTTATATGTATAGGTGTATCTGTCTGTCATCTCATAAGTCTCATGTAAATTTCAGCTCATATAACAATTTGGCTCTGCACTGCACTTGGAGAATTAATGGAGACTTCATTGTTGTTGCTTTGGAAAGGAAACGAACAGTGAGTGAGTTTATGGAAAAGAACCAGGAGGGAATACCAGGAAGTCGGTTCTCAGCTGCTTCTTATTCTAGCTAACGATACACCATGTTGTTTGCCCCACCTCCCAAGCATCCAATGGCATAGAGTTTCTCTGAAAAGTAGTTGCCTGGCAGGTTCTACATTTCTAACCTCCATTAATGAGGCCATGTGGATGAGAATAGAGTGAGGCAGCCTCTCAGTTTCACTGGGTGGGCCTTCCTCACACTCTCCTCTGCCTCTGGCCTGATGCCTGATGCAGAGGAATATGACAATTTTTTTTTTTTTTTTTGAGACGGAGTTTCACTCATGTTACCCAGGCTGGAGTGCAATGGCGCCATGTCGGCTCACCACCACCTCCGCCTCCTGGGTTCAGGCAATTCTCCTGCCTCAGCCTCCTGAGTAGCTGGGATTACAGGCACGTGCCACCATGCCCAGCTAATTTTTTGTATTTTTAGTAGAGACAGGGTTTCACCATGTTGACCAGGATGGTCTCGATCTCTTGACCTCGTGATCCACCCGCCTCAGGCTCCCAAAGTGCTGGGATTACAGGCGAATATGACAATCTTAGAAGCCTTCTATGGAAGATGGATGAGCCAAGTCAGAAAGGGCTTGGAGGAGAGCAACCTGCTGATTAGAAAAAGTAATTTGGACTGTATATAAGCAATAAACTAACTTCGGTAATATTGTTTTCCTTGGAAGAGTAGTTTGCTCTACCCTAATCAATATCTGAGGCATTTTTCATTTGAAATCAGATATTCCTTGGTTCTGGATTGAAAGTGAACATTCAAAATAAATTTTCTCTAAAATCAAAGAGCATTTTGCCACCGAAATCTTTACAGTAGTGACATTTCTTGCCATCTGTGGTCCTCTTTTCTATTTCACTGAAGTTAACACCACTTAACACCATAGTCTGTGTTCTACCCAACAACACAAGTAAGAGTTTTGTGCTGGTGACATGTCAAAAAATTGTTTACATTTTTACCAATATTATTGTCTCGTGCAGAGAAAGCTGATGTTCATAGGGCCTTGTTAACACTTCCTTTTTATCTTTGAAGCTTTAACTTTTTTGTTTTCTGCACCTTTACTATGTCATTGGGTTCTCTTGCTCTTGTGACTCTATACCATTGTGAAAACCAAAACAAAAAAAAAAAAAAGAAAGAAAACTACTATATACTAATAGCGCATGGCATCAGTGATGTCAAAATATCAGCACATTAATGACATAAAAGTTTATAGTTAAACAGACAGTTTTCTGAATCGTGCTTTTCATCAGCATGTTGTTTTATTTCCACAAAGACTATGATGAGAATAACCTGGATGTAGCTAGCGAAGTACTACCTATCCTGTGAAATGAGTACAGCCTGTTAGCCTACTATGGGCATATAAATTCCTGGATTTAGTGAAGAATATTAGATATATCATGCATTTTTAATTTAAACCAAAAGGTCTCACTCTTGAATGAAGTATCAAAGAAGATGAAATCAATTCAATTTGACAGTAACCCAATCCCTAATCACCTTTCCTTCCTTCCTGGCAATATGTCCTGTTTACCCTCAGTGTAATCATTCCCCTTACTCCTCATCTCTGATGAAGCAAATTCCAAGTACAGCAATAGTCCTTGGCTGTCATTCCATATCCATGTTTTATAATCACCACACATTACCTTTTCCCTCTTCTGAAACTCCTCTGCATAAAAACTTGTATTATCTCAAAGCCAGATATTAGAAGGAAACTATATAATAAAAAATAATTAGAAAGGTGCTGTGTTTCAAAATCTGGGATTAGAACACAGGTTTCCTCTTATTAGCTGGCTGATTTTTGGGTCTGTCACTGATCCTCAATTTAATCATTCATAAAATGTGGATATAATGTCTAAATCACAGGGAAGTCACATATAGTGACTCTCAATAAATGGTAGCTATTGTTATCATTTTCAGTAAGCCATGTGATGTACAAGATGCTTTTCAAAGCCCAAATGAAACTCTACTTGGTTAATTTTGTGGGAAGGAAAGCAGTACGATAAAGAAGAAGTAACTGCTCTTAATTACAATTGGACAGATTTTACTGGGCAAGGGAATGGAAAGAGGGGAAATAGGTCACATAAATGATAACAAATCATGTGTTTAAAATCTGTCTTTTTGTTGCTGGAGGAGAAACTTCATGGTGATTGGGTAAGTGTTTTATATTACTGTATCTCAGTTGTCATCACTACATAATTGAGGAAACTGGTCAGTCTGCCTGAGACACTCCCTGACCCTCCATGAGCAACTTAATATCTATGCACACCTCAGCATTTAGCTTAAAGCCATTTCCTTCAACAGGTCTCTTAAAACCAGGTTAGGTACTCCTCCTAAGTCCTGCCCTAGCACCCTTTTTTAATGCAATTGTGACACAAATAATGCTCTCTTGTCATTATTTTTACTGTTTCCCCAGACTGAATAGTAAGATTTTTGAGAACAGACTTGCTTTGTTCCACATTGTGTTCTTCATGCTTAGTGTAGTCCTTAGGTCACAGGTGACATTTAAAATATTGCTGAATGAATGAATAAATAAATTAAAATCTTCCAAGTGAGAGAATGGAAAAGACAGACCACTTGGGGAATAAATGCAAAGCAGAATAGGTTAAAATAAAAAGTAAAAGTAAACTTAAAATATACTTCCTCAGCGATGTGAACGCTATGAAGGAACATCATCTCTGTCTTTAAATTGTGGAAGGCTGCAAATTAATTCACTTATATTTAGTCAGTTATTAAAAGAAAGCCAACTGCTTCTGAGGATCCAAGAGTAGAGAAAGGTTTCTGACCTCCCAGAGCATAAAACATAGTGGAGGAAATCCAGATGTTAACAAACAGTAACAATATGATCTGTTTGTTGCCACACGGTGCAGAGGATGTTCACCTAACTCAAGGTAAACAGAGTCCAGAAAGTCTTTCCACAGGGTGTAACGCTTGAGTTAAATCTGAAAGGTACACATGAAGGGAAATAAAGAACTAGACAGAGATGCTCCCTGGTAATCATGCTCCAGTTTTATCATGGGTCTGTGAGTGTGACATAAATTGTCTGCATAGTGAACAGGAATGTATCGGCTCACAGAACTGAGGTCTTCAGGAATGGTTAAGTGAGGAGCACAAAAGTTGCCTTCAGACTTTCTCTCTCTCCTCTCTCTCTCTCTCTCTGTCTCTGTCTCTCTTTCTCTCTCCTCTATCCCTCTCTCTCTCTCTCTCTCTCTCTCTCCTTTTATTCTCACCTCTCTCTCAATCTCAATCTCCTGGCTTTGATTTTTCACTCTGTTAACCCCTTGTTTTTAGATTTTTACTCATGGGGGCTAGACACCCACTAGCAGCTACAGATTACCTTTTCCAGATTACCAGATTACCATCTCACAAATTCTAGTAGAATGAGAATGATCTGCCTTACTAGTAGCTCCAGTAAAGCCAAATAATCAAGTCACATTAATCTGGCTTATTATATAATTGTCTATTCCTTAACAAGTCAACGTGGTCAGAGAGACACACTGCTCTGCCAGGATGTCTTAAATCCTTTGTCCACCTCTAGAATCTAGGGTGAGGTCAAACCCATAAATTCACATGCCCTGAAAATAAGGGAGTTAGGTCAAAATTAGGGGAGGGGCTGATAGCAAAAAAAGGCAGCGGTGAACATCAGACAGCCATAAGCTATAAGTATTCATCACACACACACACACACACACACACACACACACACGCACACACACACACACACACACGTGGAACTTAGACATGTCCTCTACATGTCTCCTATAATCGGCTTATTATTAAATATTTCATTATTACTCCTGTGTGCATATCCTTGTAGAATACCACACACTTAAACACACAAACACACAGATATGCAGCAAATCACAAGTAAGAAAGCATAATAGAAAATTAACAGTAACCAAAGTTATTTAAAGATATATAATGCCATAACTATGATTATACTTTTTGGTAGAATCTGTACTAGCTGACGTTCTGCATGCTTGGATTATTCACTGCTTGCATTAGTGCAGGCTCCTTCACGCATGGCCTGCAATAAACATTAACAAGTGTGATACGGACAAGGCTTATACTCTGCAAGATTGTGACCATTCATTAGATAGGGCTCACTGTAGTTTTTTAAACTAGAAGAGGTCTTGAAGACCCTATTATTTACCCTCATATTTGATAAATAAGAAATTAGGTTCAGAGGGGTTCAATGCCTTGCAGAATTTTCAGATCTGACAATGGTTTGCATAAAACACTGCAGAAGACTTCTTCAATAGAAACATAATTTTACACCAAGCCATTTCCTCTACCACTTTCTGCATATAAAAACCAGAGAAAGAAAAGAAGAACCAGGTGCCCTCCTTTCTGTCAGGATTAAAACTCTCCACGATAAAACACCTAAAAATGCTGTATAACAAGTGAAAAACTAGTTTCCATTACGTTAAAGTAAGGGGATGCTTTATTTTCTAATTACATTATAAGTTAGAAAAGGTTGTGGTCATTCTGGGGAATCTAATGGAGAACGATTTGTGGGGAAACTTGACCAAGCTGGGAAACAGGGACCAGTGCCTAATTTTTCCCTTGCAAATACCTGAAGAAATGTGACAAGGTTTTTATATGACATATTTCTACCCCTGCCTTAAATACCAGAATAAAATGAGTGAATAGTTCAGAGGCAACACTGAGCTTCTGTGTTGAAGCTCAGTAATCTAATCAGAATATTTCATATGCCTTACTCAGAAGAGGCTCTACACAAAACTATTGCTATCCATGTTTTCTGCCCTATGACAACAAATTGACATTTGTTCTAACATAAAGAGGAAAAATAAAGGAGAAAAAAGTAAAAATTATTGCCGTATTGTGTAAAGGGAAACTAAGAATAAGGAATATCAGTAAAAGAAATCAAAATAATAAACCAAATATATATTTTATTGCTTTGTCAATTTCTTATTTAACATGTTATACTACCAGTAATATTTACTATTAAAACATTTAATAATATATATTATTTTTCTCCTTTATGTATTTTTGAGATCCAGAAACTATCAGCAAAAAAAAATATTAGATAGACATCACCTACAGAAAATAATTCTAAAAATCAAAGGAATCTTAGATCTATTTTATTTCTCATGAGAGCCTCAAATTCCTGAATCCTTGGATTATGGCCCATCCTGTGAATATTCCTCCATCTTTCTAGAAGTTGTTTTGATGTTCATGATTGACATGGATGATAGATGTAACTTGATATGGTAAACAATCTTATATTTTGATTTTGAGGATTACTTCACCCTTGTTCAGGAAGGCTCTGCTATATGGCTTTAAGAGATCTTACTCCTTCAGTTTTCTTTGACTTGAGTTTACCTACAATATCAAAGGAAAAAAAAAATCCCTGTAGGCATTCACAGTTATATTTTACTCTAATTACAGAATTCTTCAGCAATAGACTCTGAAAGTTTAACTTTCTGAAATGGATGTTTTTGGGGTAGATTAAGGTGACAGCTATAACACTGGGTAGGACTTTGAAGTGTTTAAAAATTCCTCCCCACAAGATAAGCCTGAAGCTGAATTTCAGCCAAGAGTCTGTAATTGCCTCAAAGTGTGATGTTTTCCATTTGTTTCTTCAAAGTTTCTTCCATTTTATCCACAGGAGCAGCATTTTCCTATTCTGAGCCTCATCTTTTCCACAACATTTCCCTACCATTGGAGGTTTTAGAGGGCTTATCTCAGAGAAGGTTGATATGTTATGACTGGTAATCGCCAGCCAATCAGTATTTAATTACCTATTAGATGTATTTACAATGTTTGTACAGAAATATGATTGTTCAGGTTGGCCATCCCCAAACAACATAAACCCCCATGAAATTACCAGGCAACAATATAATGTGTGCTTAAAAGCCAAACTGAAAGAAATGAAACAAAGAGCCAAAATTGCAATAATGTCGAAAAGGTGGGGTGAGGGTCAGCTGTAGTTTAGAACAACGATTTTCAAAATAGCTCTATTGAGGTATATTTTACATATCATAAATATCACCTGTTTCAAGTGTGTAATTTTTGTAAGTTTATTGAGTGGTGCAGCCATCACCACAAATTAGACTTAGATGGTTTCATCTCCCTCAAGAAAATCTCTCATACTTGTTTACAGTTAATCCCTATTCTCACCTGCTGGCAGCCATTGACCTACTTTCTGTAGCTATAAACTTTTTTTTCTGGACATGTCATATATACGGAATCATATAATATGTGCTCTCTTGTGTCTGGTTTTTTTACTGAGTAATGTTTTTGAGGTTCATTCATGATGCAGCATGTGTCATTATTGGTTTTTCTTTGTTACTCAATGGCATTCCATTACATGGGACGATTTTAAATGGCAATATTGTAAAACTGTATTTTTCACGGTGCCCTTGCAAGCTATAAATGTTGTTGAGTTAAATCCTGTTTCCACAATGATCAGTCAGCACAAGGGGTCCTGTGACCAGAAAGAGCTTGCAAACCATTGACCTATGGAACACTGCACAGTTCATTCATGCAATAATTCAACAAATATTTATTGAGCCCCTACCATGAGCCAGGTACTAGGCTGTTCACTAAGAAGATAGAGGGCATAAAGGAGATGTAGTTTCTGTGCCTACCACCCCCCCCCCACCACCATTATGGTCCTTTACGAGAGATGGCATTTAAACAAATAATTAAACTGAAAATGTTTGGTTAAAATTAAGATGAGTGCTACTACACAAAATGTACACTGTAAAAATGAGTAAGAGAGACTTCCAGCCTAGTCTGAAGCTCAAGAAAGATTTCCCTGCGGGAGTTATATTTAAGCTGAGATATGAAGGACAAAATATTTGGACAGGTTTACTAAAAATAAGGAAGAGAATGTTCTGCTGAAAGAACAGACTTGAGAAGGACTGATGCATTCAGGGAGCTGGGAGGACAGCAGAGCTGCAGAAGTACTGTGTTGGAGGGAATCAGGGATGAGCATGGTGCAGAAACGGGGCTGGGAAGTGGAAGAGTCTGGGTTGTTCAGGGCGGTGTGGCCATTGTAAGGATCTGAAATTTTATCTTGAGGGCAAAGGATGCCATTAAAATGTGTGAAGCAAGAAAGTGCTATGATTGCCTTTATTTTCTGAAAAAAAAAAAAAATTACTCTGGCTATTGTATGCAGAATGAATATTTGAACAACCTCAATATTATAACAAATTGGTGGAATGAAATCACATCTAAGGGAATTATCATGTAATTTGTTCCCTGATAACTAATGTTTCCCTATTCTCTAGAACTGTTCCTATTATGCCACATAATAGGATCTTTTCTAGGTATTTATCCAAAAGAATCGAAATCAAGAACTTGAAAAGATATTAACATTTCAATGTTCATTGCAGCAATATTTATAGTAGCCAAGATGTGAAAACAATCAAAACATCCATCGATGGATGCATGGATGAAGAATGTGTGGTATATAAATACAATGTAATGTTCTTCAAACATAAAAGAAGAAAATTCTGCTGTATATAACAACATGGATGAACCTTGAGGACAATATCATTCCCAGTGAAATAAGCCAGTCACAGAAGAATAAAAACTGCATGATTCCACTTATATGAGGTATCTAAAATAATAAAACTCATAGGAACTGAGAGTAGAATGTAGCTGCCAAGGGGTGAAAGTTTGCGAAAATAGGGAGTTGCTATTCAATGGATATAAACTTTCAGTTATGCAAGATGAATATATTCCAATAGTCAGCTGTATACCACTGTGCTTATAGTTAACAATACTGTACTGTACACAAAAAGTTGTTTAAAGGATGTATCTCATGTTAAATATTCTTATCACAATAAAAAATAGTTGTTGGACAAATGAACAAATAATAAAGGCAACATTTCTGAATTTAATAGCACACTTTTCTTGTAAATTAGAAAAGTCTCTTGATTATTGCATAGTGAAGTGATTCCTGATCATTTGCTTGTTAATCTGTTTATCGAGTAGGAAGGAAATGGGGTAAAAGAGAGCTAGCATGCCAAAAATAATGAATAACTCTGAGTCTGGGCAGGAAATGCTTCCATCCTTCTTCCATCACAGCAAGCAAAATGCTGAGGAATCTGGGGTAACTCACTAGATTTACCTGACATAGGATAATGCTAACTTCTCTTCAGCTAGAAATGCAAGCCTATTCTAACCACAAAACAAAACAACAAAACAAACCATTGATTATTTGAAGGAGAATTATATAGAATCAAATAGACATTTCCCTGCATTAAAATGATTTTGGGCTTCTGAGTCTTGCTGCTGGTAAAGCTGTATGGGGAATGTGATTACGTCACAGCTGCTCACCACTTGCTGAGTGATGTCTTTCTTCATCAACCTTGAGATGGGTTCTTTCATCTCTAAATACTCTGCAAAATATAAAAACGTTTCCCTCTCTTTTGCAGTATTTGGTTGTTAGAAACAGATTCCAAATCCTCTGCTGACATGTTTACCAGGAACATTAGTTCTGCTCTCTTCTTCCATAAAAGTACTATCCCTCTTCTCAAAGCAAGGAACTAACATCTTGGGACAGCAAACCTGAAATGACCTTTACTATTAGTGCCAGTATTTTTATTTTATTTTAATCTTTTAGAAGTCTCTAAAATATCCATGGCTTTTTTAGAATTTCTTTTGATATATCCATGGCTATTTTAGAATTTCTTGTGTGGAAAATCTTGGCCAACTACTTGCCTCCATTTGTCAAAATATTGGAATGGGTTTATACTAGGCATGAAATGTCCTTTTGTATTTTTACTAATGGATTAATGGTGCTAATAAACATTCAGGGCAAACGAAGAAAGCATGGTGGAATGTTTATTATACTCACTTCTAAGAACCTGTTAAGAATAAATGGAATCATTTAATGATTAAATGTGCTTGTTTACATTTCAAAGCTGATTAACTTAAATTTAATCTTTGTTTTCTTTCATTAGATGCTGTGGAAGTTCTCTGTCATTACTTTAATTAGATGCATTAATAAGGTTTTAAGACATCTCTGCACAGAACTATGTGCAAATTCAAGAGGATGAACCCTAATCTGGTGATGTAAAAGTCTTATTTTCAATGTGTTAACTGAAAGCTGCTTACTCTTTTTAGTCTTTTTAAATTATTTATTTTAATGTATGTACATGAGTGTTTATAGAATCCGTAAGAAATCATAATTCATTTTAGTTTCCATGTGGATCACTAGAATGTTCTAAAGCTCTTAGGAGGAACTCGAGATACTTATCTGCCTTTCATATAATGAACCTAAATACTGTGGTGCTGAGAATGAGACAAAAAAAGTAAACAAGCATGGATTGGCTCCTACCGGAGAGAAAGATGTCTACATACATACCCACAACATGAATTCTATTTTAAGTATATGTTCATTTCTTATTTATGTCAAGGAACATAAAAGAGAACTTGAAGTCCATTTTGGAATTGGCTGTCTCTCTGGTACTAGATGAGTATTAGGAGCTCTGGGATTGTAAACCCTTATAAATTAGAAGCCAAAGAATCCACCACCCTTCCAAATCTTAAGTGGGCTAACCCATTTAAGGTTGTGAATCTATAAATGTAGTTAACCCTTTTAAGATCTGGAAGCGTGGTGGATTCTTTGGTTTATAATCAAAGGTAGGTGTGAAAACCTGGCACAGCTAGATTTGATGTCTAAGTTTCGTTATATTTGACCAATCATTAATGGAGGAATTCATGTGTTTATATATAGACATAATAGAGATATGCAGAAAGCATTTGAGTATTCAATGTTTTAAAGTTTGCCTTAAGACTTAGAGTTTCTAACTTTCTTTTTGTTAGTGGCAATTTTTGGTTTTCTTTTCTAATACCCTATGATCAGTTGACAACAGTGAGAATTTTATATGTATTGATGTCATTTTCTTTCACTTGGGAATTCTCTTTCTCTTGCCTACATACAGAACTTGAACACATAAGCTAAGATTTATAAATATGCAATTGGTAGCCTAGACCAGCATGAACTATAAGATTCTTTCTTAAGAAGCATTCGGTAATAAATGACTCCTATTAAAATGGTCTAATTAGTTTTAAGTATTTAACTAGAATTAACAGAGATTCAAAACCCAGCCTACCTAGTCTGCATATTAGCTTATAATGGCTTAGGAGTAATCAGATTTCCCAGATGGCTTCACAAGGAAGAGAGAAAATAAAAATAGAACAGTTTTAAAACCAGGTAACTAATTATACACAGATTATTTGTAAATAGCTTCTCTCCTTTGAACAAAAGAAATAAGCTTAGCTGAACTGAACTGAAGCTCTCATTGCCAAACCCTCAACAGAGTCATTTTCCTAGAAGAATAGTCCTATATTACGAATGTATGAGTGATATCAAACTGGGCAGTGATCAAAAGTGAACTGATATTTGCTCTAGCTAATTTGAATGGTTGGTCTTTGGGGGAACCTGAGTTGAAGTTTGTATCTTTTTCTTTTTCTTTCCTTCTTTCTTTTTATTTTTTTTTTAACTTTTTTTTTAAACAGAGGCCTTTGTCTTCATTCTGAGTGAGATGCTGGATTGCAAATGACTGTATTCTTTCCCACCTCTTTTCTAGTAGCTACAGCTTTCCAAGGAGGTCTTTGCCTCTGTCTTTTCTACTTGGAAACAATGGGTTCTTGGAACTCATAAGGATTTTTGGAATCCATAGTAGATCAAATTGGAGACATTGGAAATTTTATTTCATGTTTCATGGCTTCCTTGGCAATAGTCTCAAGGTTTCAAAATGATTTTTAAATAAATCAGATCTGTGTTTACTTTGAAACAAATGGTTATTCTCTGAGTAAGTTTTGTTTCTCATTATCATTATATTAATTGAAGTTCAGTTGTAATCATCAGCAGTGGCTTTTGTTTTTCAGGTACTGAGCTAGTGCTTAACTATGGCTCTCATGTATTCATCACAATACCCTATTATCCACATTTTAGAGATAAGAAGAATCAGAGTTACAGAGGTTAAGCACTTATCCAAGTTACATAGCCAGTGATTCACAAAGCAGGAATGGATCCACCTCTGCCTCACTTCTGTTTTGTGCTCTTAATCATTATGCTAGAGAAGAGAAAATTTTTTCACAAGACTCACTTCTTACACAAATGAAAAATTGGTTGCTCCACATAACAAGGATTCTGAATACTATGAGGAATAGTTTTATAAAGCCTAAATGCAGAAAGCTATAGCAAGGAGTTAAAACTGTTCTCCTTCCATTGTGTTGAGAATCTGCTCCATAATCAACAAGCATGTTTATCTTTCTCAACAATGTTCATGTGGTTGCTTTGCAAAGGTTATGGATTTGCTTATCCATATTCTGAGTCATAAGTAATGTGAATTTACTCTAAATTCCTTCATAAGGAAAACTTTTGAAATATTTACCCAGAGGTCATTTTTCATATAAAAAGTGAAGTATGTCAGAGTACATTATAATGGTCTAGAAAAATAGAAGGCTTTTAGGAGAACATACCCAATTTTGCATTCCAGCTTGGCTATACTATTTCTATAATACTAGACAATATATTGAACTAGGAACCAGTTTATTCAGTATGGAAAATTCTTAGGGAAAATTAAATGAGATAATGTAACATTGTCAGGCATAGGGATATTTATTTCCTTTCATCACTTCATTTTTCTCTTTTGTTTTTCCCCACATAATTTTTGCTTTTAATTTTTTCTTTCTTTCTTGTATCTCTCATTCACATTTTTAATTTTACTTCTCATTTTGATTTGTTATGGAAGAAGGTAGAAAAGGTGGTCTCTGAATTCTCTAGAAGTCATTCTGTTTTGCTACTATTCACTTAGCGACTTAGGATGGTCTCATCACAAAACTGTTCTTAAAATTTTCATCTCCACAATTTTTGAAGATAATAGATATATGAACAGTAGCCACTAAGTCTGTTAAAAATGGATTCTGTTTTTCAGGGTAAATCTTGAGGTTTTTTTTGCTTACTTTGACATTTTTTTCCAATAAAATTGCTTGATTGCAATTTTCACTTTATATGTGACTTTATATGACACTTTATAGAATGATCCTTATAGAAAAATGAGGATTAATTCTGCTAAAATCTATGTCTTCAATAATTTTCCCAAGGTATTCATTAATTTCTTGTTGTATATGTTGTATTCTTTTAAACTACCTAGATCGTGACTATCCTTTTTTATTTTCTCTTTCTCAGTTGATAACTGGTAAGGATAGATCAAAGTTTGTGAGAGCCTCTAAGAAAAAGAGTGTAATATTATGGAGAAAACAGTTAAAGAACAGTTATTTAGAATGAGCAAATGAAGCAAAATAAAGTATGAAAATCTGACAAATATCTCAATCATAAAATCCAGAAAAATCACAAAATATTTGTGTGACTGACTGCTTATGTACATCCATGATGATTTTTACTACTTTGTTTGGCAGCATGTGCTTTGATTGTCTCTTTATTTGACAATGATTATACATATATATATATTTATTTTGTGAATACAAGTATATTTGAGATTTTACTCTAGTACAAATAATTTTTTTCTATTACTGATAGTTTATAAGATTTTATTACAGCTCTACTAGACATTGCCAATATCATGTACCTTTTAACATATGTGTCAAATTTTGGAAAAACCTCTAACATGAGGCGTTTTTTAGAGGTCCAAAAACCTATGAATTTGACATGTATATATATTTTTTGGAAAAACCTCTAACAAGCATATGTGTATATATATATATACATACATGCAGTAAGTTTATATATATATGCATTAAGTTTACATATATATAGGAGATATATAAGAAGTTTGCATATATATATACACACACACATATATATGTATATATACACATATATATGTATATATACATGTGCAGTAAGATTTGGAAGAATTTTTCATAGAATACTAGCTTCTGGCTCTAGCCAATTGTTTTGATTTGGGACTGCTTGCCCTGTGTTGGCAAATATTTTAAGAGAACCCTGAAATGCACATTTTGTATGAATTGTCTATATGATTTCTGACTTTTAAATGTTGGTATTATTCAAGTTTATAAGAAACACTGTGAATAAACAAAATTTGTCTGTTGTTCTACACAAAGCTAAATTAAGATACTACATTCCTATTTTATATTCATTTTATTCTTACTATTTATGGCTTATATTAATGTGGTTTTCTCATACCTTGATATTGGTCATTTTTTATAAATGATACTGCTTTGAACCAATCTACAGTTTGCAATGCTCACATCATCATTTTATACATTTATAATGTTCATATTTGGATGCCAAAATACAAAAGGAGTGGGGATATAAAGAGGTAAAATATGAAGTTGGAATATGGCCGATGTATCACCCACAGAATAGGGCACAACTGTAGAAGGCCAGAGTAAGCCCTGAAACACAGGGCATGAACTAGAGTCCTATTTGCCTGTGTCAAGGAACAATGCTTGAATTCTATTCTGGAAAAAAAATTCTTAGCAAAGAAAAAATAAAGTGAATTTCCTTAATGTGATAAAGAGTATCTAACAAAAACTTAACACCAAATGTCATATTGAAAAATAAACTGCTGAAAGTCTCTCCCTCAGATGAGGAAGCAGGTAAGTCTATTTTTTGTCACCTTTTCTAATCAACATTATCTAATGGAATTTCAAGTGGGAGGCCCAATCAGTCCTCTCTTCCTCATTCTTGTCCAGTTTCTCTTCTGTTTTATTCTTATTCTGAGGCTCCTAAAATGATGTATAGGCTAACTCTTTAGCTCAGCATCCCATAAAAGTGTTCATAAAAAAAAAAAAAGCCTTCGCCAACCCAAAACACAAAAATCAAAACATAAAAATTCTTAAAATGAGCGTTGTGATTGCCCTTATTATAATGCATGCCTTTTCCTTTGGGATTAATTTCAACAGTGGATTTAGTTCTTTTTGTCCAAGTCTTCTCCTCTTTTTCCACATCCTTCTTAAATTTTAGTGATTAAATGCTCTGCTAAGATTCCAAATAATCCTGTAAGCAATCAAAACTCAAAATCTATTTTTTATATTTTTAAACTACCTTTAAAATAATAATGTGTTCTTTCTTATCTTGTAGTTCACTGAAGTTTCCATCTATTTTGTGAGGGGATTAATAAACAGTGGAGAATATGTAAATGATAAATGACTTAATTCCCTGCAGTACTTGTTATCCACTGCTGCATAATGAATAATCAAAAACTAGGTGTCTGAAAACAACAAACAGTTATTAGCTCATAGTTTCTATGGGTCAGGAATTCAGAAGCAGCTTAGTTGGATGACACTTGTAAGTTGGAGTCAGAATGTTGTCCTGAGCTGCAGTCCTCTGGAATTTGTGTCCACCCTCACTCATGTGGATGTTGACAAGAGGTCTCAGTTCCTCATAGTTGTCAGTTGGAGGCCTTTCTTCAAGACATGGCAGCTGACAGTCCCTAGAGCAAGTGATTAAACAAAGAGAGCGAAAGAGAAAGCTAGCAGGAAGCTTTAGCCCCTTTTATGACCCAGTCTTAGAAGGGACATGCCATCATTGCTGCTGTCTATATGTATGTATGTATGTATGTATGTATGTGTGTATGTATGTATGTATGTATTTGAGACAGAGTTTTGCTCTTGTTGCTCAGGCTGGAGTGCAATGGTGCAATCTTGGCTCACTGCAACCTCTGCTTTCCGGGTTCAAGCAATTCTCATGCCTCAGACTCCTAAGTAGCTGGGATTACAGGTGCCCACCACCAGCCCCAGCTAATTTTTTTTGTATTTTTAGTAGAGACGGGATTTCACCTTGTTTGTCAGGCTTGTCTCGGGCTCTTGACCTCAGGTGATCCACCCGCCTCAGCCTCCCAAAGTGCTGGGGTTACAGGTGTGAGCCACCAGGCCCAGTGGATGCTGTCTTCTATCAGTCACATAGGCCAACTCTGGAAGGATATGGAAGAGGACTACACAATAAAATGCATGCCCCAGGGACCATCCCAAAGACTGGCTACTGCCTATGACAAAGGGAATTTCTTTCATATTTCATCTTCAATGTTCATTTCATCTTGCAAATAGCTGGAGAAATTAGCTAAAATAGTTGAACCCAAAAAATCCGTTATAATTTATGTCGTAGTCAGCTAGCCATTTTCATAAATTTTTAACAGTGATTTTCCAATTGGCAAAATAGGGCAATGCTTTAATTTAATTTAAATATACGTCTCAGTGTATCTAGCCAAATTTTCAAAGTCATTTTTTTCTTTTTAACATGGAGGGATTGGATATTAGATTCCAAGTAATATTTTACATTGATGTTGGAAAATAAATGGTTGAAAGTTTTATATTCTTTCAGAATAAGTGAAATCCATAGTGGATGCCATGCAAAGTTTTGTGTCTTTGCAATTGAAATGAAACAAATGAAACCCAGACTTACTTTGAGTGAATTAACTCAATCTGAGCCTATGGCCCAGCTACTGACTTGGCCATAATTAAGTGCTAATCGCATGGGTGTGCTGTTTTGTGAGGCAGTAAACCAGTTTCCTGAGTGTATAAACAAGGAGGTTGAAAGCTGAGGATCTTAAGCTATCAAGAAACTGCAATTTTATTGTGGAGAAAAAAAGCAGGCCTACCTGTTTTTGCTATTAGAATAAGAGTGAAAATTCCAAAAAAGTGAAAGAAAGGGTCATTTTAAAAATTGGCTAAGGGCAGTGCTGAAGTAGAAAAGTATTTCATATGCTCGCAGTCTCTATGTTGAGTATCTCCTGTAGAATTCAACAATATGTTTGTTGCTTTCTATCTGTAAAACATCATTCTATAGGGCGTTTAAACCCAGGAGGGTTAGAACAGAAATGAGCTACAGATTTCATCTCATCTATCACCAGTTTTCCATCCCACTCACAATAAACGTTTCATAGATTAGCAAAATGGGATTCTAAACAATTAGGTAATTTGTCCAAAACCACCTGTCTAATGTAGAAATGTTGTTAAAATACAGATTCATAATGCCAACTGGCTTACAATTAAACCCCAGCTGTGCACACACTATTTGACACTAGGAGACTGAAGCTTTGCATGGTTCAATTCGTTCATCAGTAAACTGAGGAACCAATCCTTACCACATTCATAAATTCTACAGATATGAGGCAGGCAATAGGGCTATACTGCCCTCCAAAAGCTCCTAGTCTATGAAGGAGATAAAGGTAAGCAAAATGTGCTTTGACAACGTGGACATTGCTATGGTCTGAAAGTTCATATCCCTTTGAAATTCATATGTTGACATCCTAAACTCAAGGCGATGATATTTAAGATAGGGCCTTTTGAGAGGAATGATTAGGTTATGGGGACAGAGTCATCATGAATGGGATTAGTGTTCTTACAAAGGGGGCCTAAGGGAGCTTCTTTGTCCCTTTCCACCACCTGAGGACACAGCAAGAAGATGCTATCTGTGAGAAATGAGCTCTCACTAGACACCAAATCTACCAGTGCTTCCACGTTGGACTTTCAGCCTCCAGAACTGTGAGAAATAAATTTCTGTTGTTTATAAGCTACCCAGTCTCAGGTATGTTTGTTACAGCAGCCCAGAGGGACTAAGGTAGACTCCAAATCCAGTTTCTCATAGGTGGTCGCATATGAGCTTTACATAGCAATGGGAGGGCGAAGAGGGAGACAGTGGTCTTGGGGAGAACGCAGCATGTGCACAGGCCTGGAGACCATAGCTGGCATGACATCGCAAGGAAAGCCACGCTGAGGGTGGCTGGATAGAGATGACGAGCTAGGGCGTCGAAAGGACTCAACGAGGACATGAGTGAAAAGAGGTTAGCACAGCTCCCATCTCATGGTACACATTTGGTAAATGATGGTTGCTGTAGTTAATTTTGTTATTGCTATTATTAAGCATTAAATTTTGAATTGGGAATCTAAGTTCCTATTTGAACTTATTTCTGATTTCCAGTGTCTTTCTTTTTTATCTTTAATGTATCGGGGTGATGTACCATAAAAGCTTTCCAGTGACAAATATTTATTGCTTGGTTGCTCTTTTCCAAGCACTGCTCTATTCCAGACATAGGTAATTCAGCAAAAATAGAAAAAAGAAAGAAAGAACAAAAGAAAAAAAGAAATCAGGCAAGGCCCTGTTCTTTCCAGGAGAAACGGATTAAAAAAAAACAAAAACTGGGAAACAAATACATAAATAAAATAATTTCAGTGGAAAAGTGCTCTGAAGAGAATAAGACTAAAGGAAATGAGGGTAGAACATAACAAAGTGCTGGAGGAATGCAGGGAGACAATCATTGTTCCTCCAGCTCATGGTAGTCAGGGAGATCTTCCTGAGCCCATGGCCATGGAGGAGAAACCTGAAGGATGTGATGAAGCCAGCCAGGCAAACATCTAGGAGAAGAGCACTCCAAGCAGAGGGCCTGGTGAAGATCCAGACAAACTTAAGAAAAGACCTTTTTGCTTAAAGTGAGGGAGGAGACAAGAGGGAGTTAAGAGTCAGGGAGACCGAGAGGGAAAGAGAGTGAATTTAGAGGACAGGAAGGGGTCATAGATGGTAAAGTGATTGGGTTTTATTTTACATGTATTAGAGAGATTCAACCCAAGGCATGATGTGGCATGATGTATACTTTCAGACCCTTGTTCAATGGTGGTACTCTTCACAGGTGGGGTGAGGTATCTTTTTGTTATGGGGCTGTCACATGGCAGCGTAGGATGTTTTACGGCATCCCTGGCCTCTCCCCACTAGATGCTGGTAGCAGCTTCCTAGTTAGGACAATCCACAGTATCTCCACACATTGTTAAATATTGTAAGACAGGGGACAAAATCTCTTCCAGTTGAGAACCACTGCTGTAAAAGTATATTTTTGGTTGCTATATAGAAAATTGGCTGGAGGGCTGGGGAAGTGGGGAGGGCCAGGGTGGAAGCTAAGAGGCTTCTGTGAGGCTATTGTAGCAATCCAGGGGAAAAGTAACTTGATGGTGGAGCAGCACATACTGTCAAAAGGGTTTTGGATATATTTTGAACAGGTAGAAAGTGTTTTGGAAGTTAAAATGACACAACTTAAGTGACCTGTCAACTATATAAGTCAGTTTATTTGAGAAACACCTACTTTGCTCCTATTTTCACAGTACAATTATTTAGAGTGCCCCTTTCCATTTCAAAGGATTCCTCTTTGGACAATAAATTACAAAATTACATGCTTGCACTAGGGATAGTTGAATGGCAGGGCCAAGATATCCAGTTTATTTTCCATATTACCTTTCTCATTTAAGGGCCTCTCATTTTCAGTCTTTCTTACCTGATGAAATAAAGAGAACACAAGTAGATATTTATATAGAGTAAGAACTAGAGTAATTCAGAGGGGGATAGAAGCAAAATATTATATACACTAGTCTACTCATTTGTCGTGTACTAAATATAGCTGTATAGTTTAAATTACCATTTATTTCTGGGCTTTTTATAGACGGCATCTGGGTGAAAGTATGGTACATATAATAGCAATGTACATATTTGTTCATTCCATTTAGCACATCTGAAAAGGATATTCTTTTCTTGGTTCCCCAGGTTATGTAAATTACACCTATAGTTAGACATTTTAACAAAATGTAAATTTGCAAACATTTTTAAACAAACTGTCAATTAAAATCATGTAATTTTCATATTTTTTCTGTACATGAGTAATTAGTTGTTGGAGACCACCCTTTTAGTAAGGTTGAGGAGGGGTTAGTCCCCATGTGGACTGGGAAGGACACTTTGCCAGCAGTATTTTTTTAAATAATGTATTCTTTTTGTCATGAAAAAAAAAGAAGAAGAGAAAGGAAGGTGAGGAGAAAGAAAATTAATATCTCAGCACAAATCCATCTCTATTGCTGGAGATAAATGAACAAATATACAAGAAAACACACATGGCCTAAAAACAGTTTGTGGGGATATGTTATATTTAAAACAGAATGCTATACCAATGTTCAGAGCCTCCTCAAGTTATTTGCTTTCTATGATTGTGGGATAAACTACTACATTTGAGAAAAGTTATCTAATTTAATCTATACTTTGCCCTGTGAAGTTGTTACTATTGAAACAGGCGACTACCCTGACCCCTTCTCGGGACATGTGATGTGGCTCATTTATTTGCCTGCTGCATGTTCAAATCTTTTACAAGAGGGGAAGCACACAGATGGGCAGGTGAAGGAGCCACGGCAAGTGCTTTTGGGCTCCAGCCCCATGGAAGTATCTAGGGGTGTATTACAATTAATGCCCTTTTAGCAGTTGCTGTCTCTGGGTGGCTAAGTGTTCAACAAGCTCAGTAGAGAGTCAGGGTGACAGCCTTTAACACCCTGTCTTCTTGGTACCTGGCTCCTTGTCCAGTCTCCAGGAAGAATCAGGTCACTCAGAATTAAAGGATGGTGAAGGCAGGGATTTTATTGAGTGATGGAGGTGGCTCTGAGTGGGATGATGGGGAACTGAAAAGAGGATAGAGTGGGAAGATGATCTTCCCCTGGAGTTCAGCTATCCTGTGGCCAATCTCCTCTCTTACCATCTCCAGATGAGCTCTTAACATTCAGGTACTCCTTTTCTCTCCTTCTCTGCCTCACCACTGTGGTGCTCTGCTGCTCTGCCACTCTGCTGTTCCTCTGCTCATGGAGCCTGAAGTTTGGGATTTATATGGGTAGAAGACAGGGTTGCATGATGGGCTAAAAGGCAACATTTGGGCATAAAATCAAGAATGCCTGTTCCCGTTTAGGGCTGCGGGTTTCCAGGCTTGAGGGTGGGAACTTTGCTAGGACACCACTCTCTTCTGCCCAGTATTTTCCTACTTACTGTCCGTGTCGCTGTTATCATCACCATTACTCAGACAAAGAACATGAGATTCAGAAACGTTTGAGTAACTTGTACAAGGTCACATGACTCCTCACAAAATTCCCATCTAGGCTCCTCTAGATCCAAAGTCCTTCTTTTTTTCTCTATTTTATCTCTTTAACATTGTAACATTAGTGAGAAAAGTTCTGTTTTGTAGTTGGGAAACTGATGTTTAGAGTAATGAGAAATTTGCTTGAGGTCCAGCTCACAATTTGTAAAGAAAGGCCTTGAGTAGAAGTCCTCTAATTCTTAGTCCAGTAGATATCATATATTTGAATGGTTGGAGTATTCAAATCCAGTGAGTTACTGCAGCATTTTCACCAGATTCATTTTCTCAAATAGTCTCAGGAAATTAAAAAAAAAAAAAAGTATTTTCACATAGACCAAAGGAAGAGGAATAATATAAATGAGTCCATCAAAGAGACATGGAGTTTTAAATGTAACAGCGTATATTCTGTGGCTTGAAGCACAAATTGAACATGTCTTTACTATGCCATCTACAAATGGTGATCTAGAAGAGTACTTATAATTACATAGTGATTCGTGGAGTTTGAACAGTCTGAGACTAAATCCTAGTTTGCCTCTCAGAATTTTCTAAGTCTGTAATGGTATCTCAGTTGGCTTATATATAAAATGTGTATAAAACAGCATCTATCTCAAAGGATTGTATTGGACTAAATAAGATGTTCCACAAACTTTATTCAAATAGTGAATGCTCACTAGATATTAGTAAATATTATTTACGGATATTCCTACAAAATTTTGACTATTTGTCCTCTTTGTGGCTTTTAATAATAAAGTCTTTTTTGAAGATATCTTGACAATTTATAGCTGGATCTTCCCTTTTATGTATATATGAAACAATTACTTTGGATTCTTTTCCAATAATCAATGAACATAACTGTCCTCCTTCCTTTAGATTCATAGATATTTTTGAATCACAGAGAAACTTAAGAATTATCTGTTATCCTCTTATTTCCAGACATGTAGCCTATAGATTTCAAAGTCTAAGGACTGACCAGAAGCCACACAGCTGTGAGAGCAGAGCTATGACAGGAATCTTAGCTCTTTGTTCTTCATTCTCTTGCCACAATACCATTTTATCTCTAGATAATGTGTCCAGCTTATTTATTTCTGCAATCTATTTTTTTGTGTGTCAACAAAATGCAATAGAGCAGTAACAGCTCTTTTTATTGCTGTAGCCGATGGAGTTCAAAGGGAACTCAAATTTTGGAATTTTTTTTTTGGCTAACCAGCCTTTCCCAGGTTAAATTTAAAGGTGTCTGGAAGCTAAACATGTATCAATAGTAGGTTTGCCTGGGGGAGATCTAGTTCAGTCTAATTGACCAAACACTTTCAATTCATTTCTACTGAACAGGCCTTTGATATGAAGAGATTTATTGCTACTCTTTTTTTTTTTCCAACTAGAAGGTAAATACAGCCTAAGATCAGAAGAGACTTCTTGTAAACCCAAGAAGGTTTTCAGATTGATGGGTTTTTATTTGTTCTAACTTGTACTGGGCTTTAGCTCTGACTCAGTTGGTGTTTTCAAATAAATTTCATTTTACTTTAATTTCACATCTTTCTTCAATCAGCTGGCCTATGTCTCTGCCTACTTACTAATTTGTGTTAACTGCATATTGTTTAAACCAATGGATTAAGCAGGGAGTCTGTATTGCTCAATAAATTTGCCAGAAACTGGGTAAGTCACTTTGCCATAGTTCAGGGTAAACATGAGTGTTTTATAGTTCATTATGGGAAAACTTATGAACCCATATAAAAGAACAACTTGCTGTCTTGGACTTTGAACGCCACAAAGAACTATTCAATTAGAGCTTCCATTCAATCATAGCTGAAAACAGTGTTGGGTGAGAATATGCTCACTTGCAAATGAGTAGTTGAGTAATTGTCTCTTGATAATCCCTTCTTGATCAGTTTTGTATGTGCCCCATATTTTAATTTCTTTCTTTGGTATTTCATGTTATTCACAATGTCTAATTATAATTTAGTCCCAGGCTAACAGAGATCTTTTGAAGACTCTTCTTCCCAAGGGTCTTGACTAACTGGCCTTCCATTGTCTTCCACACCCATTTCATAGCCAGTATTGCATCTCCACAGCTGTTTCTTCCTATCTCTCCCATCTTCCGTTAAAATGATATGTCCCAGAAAGGACTCCAGATAAGAAACGTTATTAAGTTTCCAGACCCCAAATATAATGAATGTGAATTAATGTGAAATAACTTATGTGAATTAATGTGCAGATAAACACAACCACCCACCCCCATCTCCACACCTCCACATCTACCCAGTATATATCAGGATATTCTCTAACTGGGCCCAAGAAAGTCTGGATAAAGATGTTATCATCTATTTTAAAAACCAACCATTTTCATTGTACATAGCACCCTGGATGCAAAAATTAACAAAATGTGATCCACCTACTGAAGGAGATGCGTAGCTTGCTAAGGATAGAGGTAGAGCTAGAGGAATTTGGAAGAACCACATGCAAACCTGAAATATAAAGTTGACTTGCAGGTACCATGTACTTCTGTGCTAAATGTCATTTGTAGTCCATGAGTCTCTTCTGAGTGAAATGTAGAATGTTATTCCTGTTGTGGGGTGCTGTTCCTTTTGTGATCTGACCAAAATTCTAACACATACCAGTTTGTTAAAGATTTCTACACTTGCCCTGGGCAAATCATATCATTAGAAATGTTTCTAAATTTGCCAGCCATTTTGTAAATGACCTTATCTTTCTTTGTATGACATAGGCTCTGATCAATATAAAAATAGAGGCACACATAAAGAACTATTAAAACATTAATGTGCAATCCCAGAACTTTAGGAGGCCAAGGCAAGGATTTTGCTTAAGCCCAGGTGTTCAAGACCAGCCTGGCCAATATACTGAGACCTCATTTCTACCAAAAATAGAAAAATTAGCCAGGTGTGGTGGTGTGTACCTGTAGTCTCAGCTGCTTGGGAGGCTGAGATGGGAGGATTGCTGGAGGTTGGGAGGTGAAGGCTGCAGTGAGTGTAACTCTGTACTCCAGTCTGGGTGACAAACAAACTAATGGATGAGTACTGAGCCTTCCATTTGGTGAGAACTATGAAATTGTGACCATAAGAAATGGAATGTATTGTCTTCCTCTTCTATTTATTTTTTGCTTAGTTTCTTAACTAATTTGAGTTTGCATATACCAGGTAGGGCTGGAGAATCTGAGGTAGGGCTTTTTCGACTGTTTCTGGGGGGCTGCATAGGGCTTAATGGTTGACTAACAAATGAGCAAAGTTAACTGAATCTGTCTAGTTTTTTTTTCACATTTTAAGTTTTACATAAGAATATGAATTATTGGCTGGGCGCGGTGGCTCAAGCCTGTAATCCCAGCACTTTGGGAGGCTGAGGCGGGTGGATCATGAGGTCAAGAGATCGAGACCATCCTGGTCAACATGGTGAAACCCGTCTCTACTAAAAATACAAAAAATTAGCTGGGCATGGTGGCGCGTGCCTGTAATCCCAGCTACTCAGGAGGCTGAGGCAGGAGAATTGCCTGAACCCAGGAGGCGGAGGTTGCGGTGAGCCGAGATCGCACCATTGCACTCCAGCCTGGGTAACATGAGTGAAACTCCGTCTCAAAAAAAAAAAAAAAAGAATATGAATTATTATTTCTGAACTCAATTTCTTATTCTATTTGTAGGTTATATTATTACTTCAACAAGTAAGAATGTACTTTTGCAAGTGAAATCCACAATCATGCTAGAAAATGAACAGTACAAATGCTGTTACTTTTAGACATAAATTGAATTAAATCTAAATAGCTAAGGTGATTTTTAAAGAGTGAACAATGTAGCTATCAACTTTCAATCTTTCATCCCTGCTCTTTTTTCCTAGTATTTACTATTTTAAAATTTTTAATTTACCATAAATTTCAGATCCCAATTTGAGTATTTTAGCAAATTTAGACTTATTAAAGATTAGGTTGAGATAGAGATATATTTTTCTGACAAAGTTTTTCTCTCATTTTATTTTCTCTAAACTGGTTCTCACCCAAAGAAAGATGAGCATCTTTTTAAAATACAGGATTTGGTTGATGAAGCAATTGGCTCTCTTTAGCTTTCTATAGCGCTTTTTTTTGTGCAAATGGTTTAGTCAGATGCTTCAACTTGTCAGATGTCCGATGACCACCAAAAGATTTGTCATACCACATCTTATAGCAATAATATTTATTTAGACAATGTATATCTTCACTGTCTTTCAGCATAGTAGTTTCTTAAAAGATGGTTTTGCTGGGAATGGTGTCTCATGTCTGGAATCCCAACACTTTGGGAGGCCAAGTTGGGAGTATTGCTTGACCCCAGGAGTTCAAGACCAACCTTGATGACATAGGGAGATCTCATCTCTACAAAAAACCTGTAAAAAAAATTAGCTGGGTGTGGTGGTTTGCACCTGTAACCCCAGCTACTCAGGAGGCTGAGTTGGGAGGATCACTTGAGCCCAATTAGCTGAGGCTGCATTGCGTCATGACAGCACCACTGCGCTCCAGCCTGGGTGACACAGTTGAAACCTGTCTTAAAACATTAAAAAGATGGCATAGCTTACTAGGGCTTATAAGAAAGAGAAATGAAACCTGAATTAAGTCTTTTAAGTTACTTTCTGAGCTTTTTTTAATATGAAAAGGAAAACAGCAAATGAATTCTAAACTTATTTGAATTCCTTAAACATTGATGAGCAGTTTGGATTAATTTTGTTGCACGTTTTACCAAGCATGAATAAAAGTTTGAAAATTAATTTTAGTTTTGCTAATAAAATGACTGCAAAAAATGCTTCCTCAATGTGCTAGTAATGAGAACATTTATTCATGACTGTCATTAGCAAATGCTGGTAACCCAGCTTGGACAACCTTAGGCATATAAACTTATTGGCTCATATGATCAGAAGATAAGTAGGCCCTATATTGGTGTTAGGGACAACTGGGTGCATGAGCAAGAATCGTCTCCAATTTTAGACTATTTGTTTCAGAAAGCAGGGCAGAAAATATTTAGCTTCCTCATAGCAGTGATGATTTTCCAGATGAATAGATATGTTAGAACAAATTATAGACTTTAAATATGTGCAATTATACTTCAATATATAGTTTTGAAAAGAAAAAAATGAAAGAGAAAGGAAGGAAAGGAAAGGAAGGGAGGGGAAAGGAAAGATAAAAAAGGGAACGGGAAAGTAGGTGAGGAAAGAAAGAGATGGAAGAAAAGACAGGAAAGAAGAAGAGAGAGGGAGGGAAAGAGAGAAATAGGGAACTTCCCAACTTAAGTTTCCCAAGTTTGCCTTAAAGGGACTGAGTCCTGTATGCTTTTTGCCAAAATCCCAAGAGCTCTAACTGTTCTGGCTCTGGTCAAGAGCCACTCCTGGGCCATCGCTATGGCCAGGGAGGTGGAGTCTCTGAGAAGAAGGCCATTCCTATCCTATCCACATGGTTAGGAAAGCATTTCTCATGCTGACACACAAAAAAGGAAGGTGTTGTTATGATCAGATAAAAGAATATATGTGCCCTATGTTTGGATCTCTGAGATTCATGGGCAAAATGTGCAAGTGAATCTTTAGTTAATAGCATTAAAGAAAAGTAGTTGTTAAAGAAAGACTAGTAAAAGTTAATTCAATCATTGCTTGTGTGTGCGGGTGTGTGTTTAATATATAGGGATTAAAAACCCGTGGTCAGAATTTTTAAATGTTAGGGAAGTTTCTTGATGAAAAATTGCCATCTGTTTTCCCAGGGCAAACCACCTTGTGAAGAGGAGTTGATTGGAAAGAAAGGGAAGGCTGACATTAATTATGCAATTATATTCTTGTTCAGATTCAGATTTAAAGATTAACTAATGATTATTTCTTAGGGTCCTCAATGACATTCACCAAATATTGTTATTTAAGAAATAGACAAGCTTTGCTGCAAAATTGAGAAAAGCAAAGTGATGGAACACATACACATATAGTATTTCTGTCTTTTCCTAACTTGAGAAATAATGGTAAAATACAAAGAATGCTGTAATTTAGTGGGGGCAGAGGAATATCTATTTAATTAGTATAATACCTTCTGGTTTCTTTCCATTTTCTTTTTCTTGGGGCAGCTCTGAATTATTAGCTGGTAAACGCAAAAGAAGAAAGGAAAAAATAAAAGAGAATAACTAATGTTTAATTTTTTAACTCTATTATGAGACGGACACTTGAAGACTCTATGTTGTCTTCTTTAATACGAATAACCCTTCTTTATTATCCTTATTTTTAAAATAGAAACTGGGGCTTAGAGAAAATCCAATTACTTACATTTAATCAACATAGTACATGCTAAATCTCTCACTCCAAAGTCCATCATGTTCTTTATCTTACACTAGACTGTTTACCATTTACACTCTGGCTGAGTAAGGAAAAGAAAGAGCAGCATTGAGGATACTTATTTAATTCTACAATGTAGTATGGGTAAACCAATTCCAGAAGTCCTATTCTCCTGCACTTTAACCTATCCCTTCTTCTCTCATTTTCTTTTATCTTTTACATATTCAGATAACCAGGAACTTTGGTGGGTAATTCATCTGTACCACCTATGACATAACTCCTATTTCATGTCAAAGACATTATTCCCATTTTATGTAAGAAACACAAGTCCTCGACAATTTACATGCTCATTAATGGACAGATTCAAATTCAGATCTAACACCAAAGATCAGACTCATTCTATCTGAAAAATTATTATTCTCTAATAATTATGTGTTCAATTTATGAAAGATTGTATTCTAAGAGGGTTTGATGTGTAACCTACTCTAAAAGACACAGTTTAACAAATATACAGGTAGGTCTTAATTTATGCCTGTCATTAACTTACATCTTTGGATAAAAAAAGGACTAACACATTCTTCATCCTTAAGAAATTCATAATCTTTCGTAGGAGACAGAGCTCTCTTATATGAGAAGTAGAAACAATACCTACATGTCTAATTTTGAGAAATCCTTTTCTTATTGTAAAATATACACACACACAAATACATACACATTCTACTTCTGTTTTAATTTTTAATCTCTTAATAAAAAGCTGACTTTCTTAATGATGAGGTCTCAGGTTTAGCAATTATCTTTGTAGAATTTGTCTCAAGAGTGAAGAATTTCCTCATAACACTCATAAAATATTTTTAAATTTTTCTGATTCATTTTTTTCCTAAAAATGTGTATCATTTTCAAAGGAAACCTTGATTCTAAAGCACTAATGTTTCTTTAGTGCCAATATAAAATGACATATTCTTCTACAATTTTAAACAAAAGCTAAGTGTTAAATGAAAAAAAAATTATAGATTTCAAACAATCTAACCAGAAAAGTTTCCTCTGTTAGACTTGTAACAAATCTGGTTAAAATCTTATGAGAACTTTATAATTATTTTCAGAATGGAAACAACTTTCATTAACATAAACTGGCAAAAATATTTTTATGATATCCCTCTGTGTCAGCCTGAAAATTAACTTTAGGTGAGGCCAAGCTGGCTTTCCATGGTTCCCATGTAGTTTAGGTTTCCTCGACACCCAAAATATCTCTTTGATAGTTTAATTTCACAATTAGATATTTAGCCCTATGGCCTAAGAGTTGTTAATAATTGTTAAAAATGTAAATAAGCCAGAGAAAATAACATCCTAAACTTTGCCAGTCCAGTATCTATTAAATCTAAGCATACGTCTATCCTTTGATAGTGTAATGGCTCAATGTGATGTGTAACCAGGAGAAATATATACACATGTCACAGAACTATAATGTTTTGACAACACTCTTTTATACTAAATGAATTGCCAATTTAGCACCACATGAAAAGTATTTAAATCGTTATCAATAGAAGACTTGATACATAACCTGTGGTTTATTCCACATAAAAAATATAGCAATGAGAATAAATGAACTGCAACTATTACAACAATTTATGTGAATGTTAACAAACATAATATTCAGTGAAAAAATTCATACACAAGAAAATAACATAGTCTATGGCTTCATAAACACAAAGTTAAAAAAAAAAAACTCAAAAGTAATCTTTGATGTTATAACTCTGAAAAGTAATTCCCTGAATGGGCGTGAGATAGTGACTGAAAGTGAGCAAAACAGGGTGTTTTGAGGGGGCTGGTAATGTTCTATGTTTTGACCTGAGTTCTCATTATACATACCTGGTCAAGTTGAGAAAAAACGTTGATCTGTCCTTTTTGATTTGTGCATTTTGTGTATGTATGCTGTACCTCAATAAAAATATTTAAAAAAGGAACAACAGAAACAAGAAAACCCCAAAGCTTTGTCAGTCATTATAACTCATATCAATGAGATGAATGTGTTTTTGGTTGTTGTTGTTGTTTTTACTAAGGTATGTCCCAGAATACTCAATTACAAGGTTAAAATCAGCACAAAATACAAGTGAACCAGAAAGGAAAGGTTATCGTATGCTGGCTGTGTACACAGTTATACAGTTGAAAAGAGAAATGGGATCAGTGATTTGCCAAGAGTTCATATCATTTCACTCTCACTGGGCTTTGATCTCCAAGAGAAAGACTATTTATTTCCAAGTGAGCACTCTCATTAACACTCCAACATCCTTTATTCTCTCTCTCTCTGTCAATCTAGATGGAAAGTTCTTTGCTTCCAAATCATTGCATAGCAACCTCATATTCTATAGGTACACACTGAATTAAGATTACCATTTGGCTGCTTCTTGGTGCAGGTCTGTCTTTCAAAACACAACTTTGTCAAGTATCATAAATGACATGTTGAGTTCCAACTTTTTACAAATGAAAAAGTACCTTTAAACAATTCTCACGTGATTCACACACA
Source organism: Sapajus apella (assembly GCF_009761245.1). Classification (NCBI taxonomy): domain Eukaryota; kingdom Metazoa; phylum Chordata; class Mammalia; order Primates; family Cebidae; genus Sapajus; species Sapajus apella. Next base: position 39,463,977 of record NW_022436943.1, on the reverse strand, counting down.
CACACGCGCGCACACACACACACACTCACACAAGCTATGCAATCTCCATGCCACAGTGCTTCTGGTCTACTTTTAGTTCTTATTTTATTATTTACCTATTTCCCTCTATGTGTTTATGTATGTAACATTTGTCCCAGTAGTAACTGATTCAGCTAGTTTGTGGGCAGGCGACATTTGGTAGCAGCAAGATGCCATGCTTAGCCATAGAATAATAAACACAGCTCTTTGATCTCCTAATAATCAAAGATTTTTACTGCCTTTATCCAACACAACTCTAGCTGAAGGAGAGCAGACAAAGATCTAGCTGTTTGTTCACTTTATTGTTTTCCATGTCACTAAATAGTAATGGAACAATTTTTAATGGGAAAATTTTATTTCAAATTCCAGATTTGCCTATTTCACTTAGTTAAACCTCTACTATTGAATATTGAAGCTGTTTTCATTTTTGTTTCTACAAAAAAAATCTACATAGGTATATTTTGCACACATTCACGGTTATTACCTTTGGGAAAATTTTAGAAGGAGAGTTACTGAATTAAAAATTATGCACATTTTAAGGCGTTAAATTGATAAAATCATTTTCTTCTTTCTTCAAGTTTTCCAAGGGGATTAATTTGGCTTTAAAGTAACATCATCAGTCATAACTGAATTCTCAAGTGCTTCTCTATATTGAATAGAAATAAGTTAGCATAAACTATTTTTTAAAGATATAGACTGTGAGATGGAAACATTGTAAAGTAAGAATTCTTAAAGACAAAATAGATAAACTTTCACCTGGGTGTATTCGTAAATGATTGAACCACTTCATTCAATGTGTGCTGCTTAATAACAGTCAATACCAATCTGTAAGGTGGTCGATGGTGCTGTGCCATGGGAGGCTATATTCGTTCTGTCTTGTCCAATACTTTTACTAATCATTTTAATAACAGCATTGACTTGGATTTTTGCGTATTGATTATAGGTTTATTTGACATTGTTTAGGGAGAAAAATCTAAGCTTTTGGAAGATAAAACTCTAAGCAGACTATACAAACTGAAATGGTACATAAAATTTAATATGAGGACAGTCAAGTATGATAAATTTGCTAATTATGAGGAAGAACAGAAACCAACAAACATGAAAATAAGAAGTTTTATTTTACTAAAGTTGCATAAGAGGTTAATTGTGTTTTAGATAATAAAGTTATTATAATTTGAGATTTTATCACTAAATATATATTCTTTGGAATGAGGGAGGCGATATCACAAATCTACTCTATGAATCTCATGCCAAGAACATTGGCAGACTGGAAGTTATTCAGGGAAAAAAAATTATCTTAGTGTGATTCCCTATCAAAGATGTTAGTGTTATATTGAGCAATATAAGGCCTGTGCAACAAAAGTCATGAAAAATGGGAAGTGAGGAAGCAGAAAATGGAAAGGAAATATAAGGTGGTACATCACAGAGTAGTTCAGAGCCTCATTAAAAATATGCTAATCGCTTAGTCTTTTGGGAGGTCTCCAGAGAGATACATAGAACAATCTGTAAGTTAAGATGAAGAGTGACTTACTTATGTGCTCTTTCCTGTATCTTGTCCCTATTGGGTTGAAAGTTGTCCTACACATGGATGAACCTGGAAGCCATCATTCTCAGCAAACTGACAGAAGAGCAGAAGATCAAACACTGCATGTTCTCACTCATAGGTGGGTGTTGAACAATGAGAACACATGGACACAGGGAGGGGAGCACTACACACTGGGGTCAGTTGGGGGGAAATAGGGGAGGGACGGTGGGGGGTGGGAAGCTGGGGAGAGATAGCAAGGGGAGAGATGCCAGATGTAGGTGATGGGGAGGAAGGCAGCAAATCACACTGCCTCGTGTGTACCTATGCAACAATTTTGCATGTTCTTCACATGTACCCCAAAACCTAAAATGCAATAAAATAAATAAATGGGAAAAAAAAAAGAAAGTTGTCCTACAAACTATTACGTGTTCTGTATTTCCAGCCTGAATTTGCCAAGCCTTCTGTGTAGCCACCGGAGAGGCCAGAAACTTCATGGATCTGGATGCTTTGGGGTTGAGCCCTGGAGCTGCTGGACCTCCTGTTGTAGTAGCTTTGAGGAAAACTTCGTTGAAGCCCATATTTTGAAGAAAGGTGCGACAGCTGGAGATCCTAGTAGACAAGGCAACAGAAAAAGTGAACAGCGCTCTCCTGAGAACAGATTACACCATGTGAAACTTAAAGACTCTAGAACAGATTACACCAAGCGAAACATAAAAGGCCCGTAAATTGCATCCAATATAGTCTGCTTCTTGAGCCACTCAAATGTATTTTCATTCTTTACCATATTCCATGTAAGAGTTAGACAGTCTCACTCCAAGGTGAAAAGTGCAAGAACATTTCAGGAATATGGTAACAAGGCAGCCTCCTAAAAAGATTTAAAGAAGATTAGCCAGCCAAGCCACAGTCCCTCACTGAGGTAGCTAGACCTGGAACTCAAATTTAATGTATAATCACCCTCCTTTATTGCTCTTTCTAGATTTCCTCAACTTTGGGCAATATTTTGGCTGGTCTGTGTTGTTTGATGGATGGAATGGTACAACATCCATTTTTCAAGGGTCTTCATTTGCCTGTTCACCATTATTCTTATCCCTGGAAACAGAGTTTCCCTAATGAATATTTTGAGTTCCAGAAAAAATCTGCCTCTAATGTATAGTGGCAAATCTATTTCTTCAGGGTAATCAGAGCTGATTATTCCAGTCAATACAGAATCTTACTTCTTTGTCTACTGGCTCACTGGTATGAGGTGTAAAAAAATGACAGGTAGATTTAACTTCTGCATCAGTAGAACTTTTTCTGTGTCCCCTTGTAGAAGTATGCTCCCTGGGACCTGGACTCCTAACTGTAGGGATGAGAGGCACCAATTTTACAAGGGGGTCTCTTAGAATGATGACAGGGGTAATGATCTTTTTTTTCCTAGAGCTTTGTTCATTTGGGACTCGGCACCACAAAAATCATTGTCGGTTGCTAGACATTTAGGACATCTTGAGGGCAAGAGAGGCAGGAGGCCCATTCTTCCCACCCTTGCCTCTTGTTTGTAAGCTTGCCTCATCCCATCTTAAATCCTAGCACTTCTGGGTTCTATTACCCAGCCCTCTGGGAAGCCTGGGGAAACCAGAGCCTCTATGGGTCCAATAGGATTGGACCTGAGCACTGGAACTGTGATGAGGAAGGCTGAGAAAGCTGGTGCTATTAGGTGAGGATGTGGTGGCATAGGGCCAGGTGAATTTGGAAAGGCTTTATACAGTGAGGAGTATATAATAAGGAGAACTAGTATATGTCATATGAGAACGTTTGGGAAGTATCAAGTTTATTAGACTCAAGGGATAGGATACTTAACTACCTTCACATATTTAATCTCTTCAGTCAGAAACTTAACAACCATTTATCGAAGAATCTTATGAAAGAATTTGAATACTACCTTGATTCAACCTCTTGTCGATGAACTTTAACATTCTGTCCAAACCTGTGAGGCTGTGAGTCTTAGGACAGTAAAGCTTCACTTACTAGTTAAATTTTTGAGTTACAACCAACCTAGAAAACCTAAACAATGCACAGAACACCTTTGGAAATCTCTGGTGTAGTAAAGTCCCATGACCAGTTAAAACCTATATCTGTTTAATGAGATTGTGTATCTGAGTTTTTCTTCCTGGGACATAAAAGAGACCAGATTATGAGCGGGAACCTGACTACAGTCACAAGTTGAAAGTGATAAGTTATGCTAGGTGACTTCAGCCTTAGTGGATGCGGATTTGCATTAGCTGATGTACACTGGCAAGCTGGTGACACTCAATAAGAAAGTATCCAGCCCCCATAAGCTGAAAAATATGACCCAAAAGAACCATTAAAAAAACTGCACTTATGGTTGGGCTTACTCTGCTTCCATGTGATAATGAATATTACAATATATTTTAGAAAAGTCTTTTTATCATATCTAGTTAAAGTAAAATTATTTTGTTGACAAGACTTCATTGTTTGTGGAACACTTACATTAAGTGAGTCCTTGTTTTCGTATACAGAATAGGAGATAGATAGAAAGATGCCTCAAGAATACAATAAATATTTATTGATTGATTATGGATGCATTTAGTGCAGGATCTACCCAATGGCAATATATATTTTTTTAAGTAAAGACTAACTTACCAGGCAAGAATAAATATTTCTGCCTTATATGATTCTAAAAGTGCTCCAAAGTTGTAAGATATAATTTTAAAGGCATTGTGCCAAAAATCACAGAACTTAGTGATTTAAAAGAACAACAATCATACTACTACCTCTTTTTTTTTTTTTTTTTTTTTTTTAATGGCTCCCAAATTTGGGCAGGGCTGTGCACTGGGCAGTTCTTTCTCAAGGCCTCTGACATGGTTGCAGTTGGATAAGAGCAGCATAGGCCTGGAGTAACTTGGGTTTGTCCTCTCATGTCTCTCTCTTCAAGCAACTTCAGGGCCTTTCCATGTGGTTCGTTTGCATGTGCTAGGTTGGGCTCCTTTACAGCACAGAGGCCTCAGGGTAACCAAATTGCTCATGTTGCAGCTGAGGGCTTCCCTAATGAATTCATCTCAGAAGTCAGTCATTGTTCAAAATGGCCACAGAACCCTACTTGTTTCAGTAACAGAAAGCATTGATCCTACCTCTTAAGGGGAAGAGTGTCAAAGTCACCTTGTAAAAACAGAATATGAGATGGGAGATATTGTTGCAGTCATATCTAGAAAATCCAGTCTACTACAACCATGTTCAAAATGGGAAAACTAAAATTTACTTGCTGCCATAGTGATAATAATGTATCCATGAGAGTGGGTTTACGCTGTTGCATTCCATTGAAAAACACTAATATATTTTTAAAAAAAATTAAACAGTGCCTTTAAACAATGTCCAATGTAATCTGTATATTCTTTAGGTTTATATAACTCCACATGTTGGGGATTAAAAAGGCAAGGAGTAACTAAGACCAGATACCCTTTTGCTTCTGCTTTTCTGTTTGTGAGTCGATAATAAGATAGAATTCTTTTGGAGGAAATAAAACTTAATTGATATTTTGCTCTTGATGAGTGAATCAGGAAATCAGTGAAGAATTCTTGGCAACTTCTCATATTGTGTAGTCTGAGTGATGACAAGTACCTCCAGAGTGGGTGACCTAGTATATTATAAAATACATTGTTCAGAAATGAAGAGTCTGCACAATGATGTATCCAAAGAGTCTATGGGATCCTCATAGTTGCTGGATTACAAGTGTGCAAAAGCAGTCTCAGATTTCTCTGTGGACACTCATAAGAAAGAGAAAAAGAAGAAGGAGAGGGAAGGGAAAGGAGAGGGGGAAGGGAGGGAGAAAGAATGCAAACTTCCAGCTATTGGGAAGAAGAATATTCCTGGCTTTATCTTTGCACACAGTTAACAGATCAAATCAATATCTTGTTTTTTATATGCTTATATTTCACTGTAACATGTTCAGATTTTAAGAAGTATCTTTTGTTTACCCAAATTTGACCAACATTTGGATGTTTAGCTATTGTGGAGTTTTATTGTTAGATAAGTAAAAATAAAAAAAAAAAAAGCTTTTATTTCATTAAATTATTTTTATGTGGGTGTGTTTATATGTTAACAGCTTTTTGGTGACTGAAAATGGGTTTTATTTTTTTTTTCACATGTAAATGAAGATTGTGGTCTTCAGTTTGAGAGCCTATCAAATTTTATACTTTGGATCAAAATGGATTAAAAAAACCACATTGCTTTTTTGAAGGAAAGAGACATATATAAAGCACAAAAAAATGGTGTAAGATGACATATTCATTTTAGACTGCTTATTTCTATAAGACAATGTTGACTATATGAAAACTTTTTCTGAAGGATGTTTTTAAAAGCATAAGCTGTTATTTGGGGTTCTCTCTACCTGTGGTATGAAATTTAGAGCACAGTTATTTTGAAAACTTGATTTTTGTTCCACTTCAGTAAGGGAATTTCAGCCTTAGTATAGACCAGTAAGTAAAAAGTAAATTCGTAATGCATATTCCTTTTGAAAAGCCACCAAAAATCCAAGTGTCAAAGTGAGAGAATTATGACTTTGTAATGTAGCCATAGCATTAAGAAATGATTCCTAAGGCATTTTCAATCTGCAACACCTTTTTAAAAAATTAGTAAGAAAAATGACCCGGCCTCTAATTCGTTTTCCCAACACTGATGTATTCGAGTTAGCAGTGTCTGGATCTAAATTAAGATTAGTCTCTAAAGTACCTTTTGGTGAAGGAAAACTATAATGATTTTATTACTCTTTTACATGAACGAGGAAAGGAAATTTTACAAGCATGAAGAGTTTCTTAAATAGAGTGGGTAATGGAGGAAAAAGAAAGAACAAAAAGAAAAAGTAAAATCAAGATCTTTTTTCCATTGCATTGTTTAGCTTCCCGCATCACAGAAAGAAGTAAGGCTGTTTGCTCACTTAGTTAATCTCATTTTTCCATTATCAACCCACAGGGTGCGTTTTCAACCAGTTTTAGTTGGAGCTGTAAAATGGACTCAGAGTAAAGTGAGTGAGAACAAACAAAAGGGGCTATTCTCTCATCCCTGCCCGTTTGTCATTCCCATTAATGTCAGCGGGGATTATGTATTCACATGTAGGAAAATGTCTGTTTACAAATGGAGTGGATGCATTACTCTCCCAGTTACCACCATTTTTTATTCATTGAAATTGGAATGGATTTGTATGGGGTGCGTTTGCGTTTACCTCTTTTAGAATGGGCCGCTAATGTTGTAAACCTAATTACTTTCTTTTTTTTTCCTTATATACTAAAGTAATATAGCTGTCTTTACTTATTCATTCTTCTCTTTTTGTGGCCTACAACCTAAACCTGAAAAAAAAAAAAATACAGGCAAAGCAACTGTTCAACTTCTAGCTCATTTACATTATTTTTTTAAGGCAAGCAATATAGTTGAGTAATGTTAAACTCAACAGATTGTAAATGGAACCCAAAGTACCTTGTTAAGACAAGATGTGTTTGCTGTCCACTTAAGCACTTCTTGTCGCTGGTAATTTTCCCAAAATATCTGGGTGTAAGTAACGTAGCTAGTGGTACTTACGCCATGGAAAGAGCTGTGACCTACATTTTCATGCTTTGAATTAATCCTTATTCTGCTTTGGGTACTGATATTCTCCACTTACTCTTGTTGGTACTCTCAGCATTTTAAACGCACACACATGCTCTCTGCTAATATAGAAGCTGCAGATTTGTAAGCCTGCTGCAAAGAACTCTGACTCGTCTTGGAACAAAACACATTGGTGTGATTAACATAATGCTGTCTGTTAGACCTCTTGCTTTAGCTTCTATCAATCAATAAGGCTAAAATTATACGGTCGGGGGTTGTTTACTTTAAAACTGCTTGCAAAATATCAGGAGACTTTTCAAAGCATTAGCAACCAATTTAAGAGAAAATGAGTGGTAGAGAGGTCAGGGGGAAATATTTACTTTGGAAGGTCAATTGAATTTTTGAAGAGAGTAACAGGTTTGGCTTCTAGGGTCATGTTAATGTATCTAGTTGTCTATTTGATCCTAAATAATTAAGCTGTAGAAGCAGGAGGTTGCAGAGTTGGAGATTCAGTCTCCAGCAGGGATCATGTTCAACGTGGTTTGAAAATAGAAGGGCTGTGTCTTCTATGTAAAGTATGGTTTGTTACTAGGGCAGGTCATAGCCTGCTGTCCTGAATGCTTAGTCTAGACTCCTATACTGGAAATCAGGGCAGTCATATCTTCCTCCATAAAGCTATGTGGTCAACATTTGTCCTTTGATTTTAATTTTGTCTGTTACTATCACAAATGCTACCGACTCTACCGATGACCGCCCAAGAAAAATGTATAACCTGGTGGCTTCTTGGAAGCAAAGTATCTCCAGTCTTTTTAGTCTAACACACATTCCAACATAGTTGGCTTTCTTGAAATTGAAGTTCAACCTTTAATACGTTAATTGCAATTACTGCGCTTGAATTATATCTATGGCAAACGAGCACTGGCATCTATCAAATTAACTTTTTTTAGTGGAAGAATTTGTGTCTTTTAAAGTGACTGTATTATCTGCAAGAACATTTATGCTATAAAAATAAGGGGGCGGGAAGTGGGAAAGGATTGCGCTTTTCCAGTAGTAATTGTACCGTGCTTGTGGCTGGCATAATTCTCACAGATGGATGGCTGAGCTTTTCTTTTTACACATCACACCCCATGAGTTAAGTGGTCACAAGCTTAATAATGATGAAAATAAACAAAATATTGTGTTTTCTATTTTAATGTTAATTTAATTATATGTTTTTAAATGTACCAGATCCAAAATCCTCTTTTCATGGATTATTTAATTTAAATGTAAACTGTTTTATTGGAAATTACTTTTTGAACTTCTATCCTCTGATTTAAGGAAACTGAAACCAAAGAATAAAATCAATTTTATTATTAAAAATTATATTTGCTTGAGGACATTTTCATTGTTATTTCTATGGCCTGTACTTTTACTGGTTCTGTTGGAAAAGTTCAGGAAGAAATTTAAGATTATTTTCATATATAAATCTTGCTTGTACTCACCATGAATCTTGAAAAAAAGTATATTTCTTTGCAAGCTGATATTTATGCCTGAACTTTATATATTATAGAATTTTAAATAAGGGCTGGATTAACTCACCAGGTTTTGAATACTTTTTGGTTAATAAAATCAAACTAAGTGAAGTTCAAATTTACATTAATGTGTATAATCATGGTTAGATTAGGGTATTTTGTTTTATGTAAAACAGAAAACAAAAACTCTATTGACCTCAGTCGAATTCAGGTGAACAAAAGGAATTGTGTAGGATTGAATGGAATGATTTTTACAAATTTCATTTTTACCTCCTGGGGATTATTCTCAAAGGTGTTTCCGAGATATTAATACTTCAGTTATCATCCTCCCTCAAAAATATTTTAGAATTTGTAATAGCAGTCATTGTCATCACATAATACAGAAAAGAAGAAACATCAGCCAGCCTGGCCCTGGTATAATCATAATATAAAATATATTTTACATTTAATAAACGTAAATTATGTGTTGAAAGGTAAAGCAACCTATAATTAATAGCAACTTGGCTTGCAATAGCAAAACACATCAAAGCAGTTTGTTTCTTATTGACTAAATGTATGTGCTCTGGGCAATCGCTCCCCCTACCAGCACCCCCCACCATAAGATGGAATCTTTTAAGTTTAATGATATAAGATGTCAATTGAAGCCGGGCGCGGTGGCTAACGCCTGTAATCCCAGCACTTTGGGAGGCTGAGGCGGGTGGATCACGAGGTCAAGAGATCGAGACCATCCTGGTCAACACGGTGAAACCCCGTCTCTACTAAAAATACAAAAAATCAGCTGGGCATGGTGGCGCGTGCCTGTAATCCCAGCTACTCAGGAGGCTGAGGCAGGAGAATTGCCTGAACCCAGGAGGTGGAGGTTGCGGTGAGCCGAGATCGCGCCATTGCACTCCAGCGTGGGTAACAAGAGCGAAACTCTGTCCCCGCCCTAAAAAAAAAAAAAAAAGATGTCAGTTGAAAGGATTATTTTTAAAATATGATATCTGCTTGTTAAATTTCCTGGGTGATGAATGATTATTCTAATGGACTTTTAAACATTATGAGAGAGGCAGACAAAAGTGTACACGTGTGTGTTTCTGACACAATTACATACCCTTCACTTGCAAGATGAACAGGGCACACACAGATACCTTTTGTGGTTAGAAATTGAGGAAGCACATATTTCTTCTTAAAGGAAAACTTGGTGTTTGTAAATGAAAATGATCCCCACGCACTCTGCATTTGACGCTCCTCATGTCAAATGAAAAAAAAAATAGATATATTAGAGAGAAATTAACATTTATGACTCCTGAGAATTCTTTCCTGTCAAATTATCAAGGTACATTTCCACTGTAGCCTAGATTGTTCCTGTTTGTTTTTAAGGAACTTTAAGAAGGTTTACAAAAGACATGGTATTGAAAACCTCAGACACTAGAAAAAACATTGTATCCCCCTTATAGGAAGTAATAAAAATAAAACGAAATTGTTTTAAAATGCTTTCTAAAAGAAATTGGAAAACTGGACTAGAATGACTTACAATTGTATTTTTAGAAATGGAAGCTAAGCTGAAACTGCCCATTTTATTGTTTTTCTGGTTATAGCTGCTCCTATTGGTGTTTTGATCAAGTTGAATTTTTCTGTAACTGGGCCAGCCCATAGTCCATAGGAGAACTGCATTTGCTAAGTATCCTTGTCACCTTTCAAAGGCAGCATCTGATCATGAGTTATGCTGCAAGCAGGATTTTGGGAGGAGTTTCTCAGCTCACATATATTCCTATTTTTAGAAACTCTGTGACTAAGGGTTTGCATAATTAAGAGTTATACCAGAAGTGTACACAGACCCCAGATCCTTCCCTGCTCTCCTAAATGTCATTTGCTTCAAATCTTCCCAAGTAATTTATCTATTACAATTGTTCTTACTAAAATAAAAAAAACCTACACATTTTCCCTCATTTTCCTATGTCAGCCTCTCGTAGATGCTGTTCCATCTCTTTTTTACTCTTATTTGGTGTAATGTCTTTCTTCAAAAACTTTGTTTTAAACAACATTCAACAGAGATAGAATGAAGGTAATGTGTTGTATGTATTAAGATCATCTCTATAATCTTCAATAGAGTCTTGTTTGGTTACAGCCCTGTCTTATTTTATTTTTTTTCTCAAACGCTCCTTTTTTTTTTTTTTTAACAGATGATAGCCTTTCCTCATATCTGAAAAAAAGGCTTGCTGTTTACTGAAGAACTTCAAAAAGTACTGAGAGCAAGGCGTCATTTTCTATGCATCATCACGGGGTAAGGGATTATTGTAATCCTCATTTTATAGACAAACCATTTGAGGTTTAAGTAACTTGGCCAATGCCTGTAAGTAGGTTAGACATGAAACCAGAATAATATTTGAAGTTTGTGATTTTGATCTCAAGCAAACTTCTCTGTCTTTCAGCAAATCAGCTTGTTTTCCAGTTTTCTAACCTGCAAGACCAAGGTTATTTGGTGTGACTATCAGTAAAAATCAGAACTGAACTCATAATATTAGATCATGTCCTGACCCACTTTTAACTCTCTTATAGTCACTGAAATAGTTAAAAGCTTCTCTTCCCCTTTGCACTTTAGTTTTCTTATTAATCAGAAAAACAGCTTTTGTTAGACTTTTGCAAGGGCCAAATATACCATTGCCAGAAGTTCTATCAGTGAAAGAAGTGCTGAGTAAATAGTTTTTTTTTTTCTTGTTGTTGAATTAAATGCATGGATATCTACATTACCATCCTCCCTTTAAGGTAGTATGTGTAGTTTAGAATGCACTTAAGATTTTTCCTAAGTGATGACTTCAGGATTTCTAGAGTATATAAGGATTGCTAAGCTAAAATCTTACTCCATCGTACTAGAAATATTTATTTTTAGAAACCAGCTTTGCTTGTTATATTGCAATAGTGATAGCAGTTATAAGACTGTGAGACAAAATGTGATTTTCTTTATCATGAGAAAAAAAGTCCATGTAATTGAAAAAGTTGACTTTGTTTAAGCTTTTCATTAAAAAAAAAAAAAGCTCTGAAATTTTATAGCCAATAGTCTGGGATTTCTGATGTCAGTTACAACAGTTTCCAGATCATAAAATGGTTTCTTAATCAAAAGACAAATAATTTTATAAAGTAAATTAAGCTAGTTCTAGAAAAAAATAAAGCAGCTTTATTTTAACCTGCCTTGAGCATTCCAATTACAATGTAAAATATTAATAAAAGCCTTTTCTTCCATTTGAGCCGTGGGATGTTTCATAGTTGACTTAAAGATTTTCATTTATAACTTTAATTGCTTGCAACATTCTGAATCATTTTCCTTTCAGTCTAAAAGTTTCCATAGTTAATCTCAGGCAATAGTAACTTTTTGTATTTTAATAATATTGAAAGAAGAAATTAATAGAACTATTTTGGTGATTCTTGTGTCCTTTTACACTTAAAATATTACCCAAATAATTCAAAAATACACTCTAAAAATGTCAAACTTTCCTAAGGTCTTTAATTCAATACAGAATTATTGCTCTTTGAAACTTCAAACATATAACAGCAATACATTTAGGTGTTAGAAATACTTTTAATAAATGAGTTATATAGCATTTCTACAAATCTCTAATGCACTGATTTTAGAAACATACATTCCATAGTTTTATAGCACGGTAACAGAAAATGTTGCAAATCTAGAAGACAGCATTGCCTAAAGGTAACATAATTGAAGAAATTTTAATTATATTTCACCAACTTGACTTTCTCTGATTAAAAAAAAAAACTTTAAAGTTGAAACAGTAAATGTTAAAGGCAATTTTACATTGCTAGTTTTAAGTGAATAATAAGTAAATCAAAGCTGAAAAAAATCGAGTAATTCAGGCACATGTAATATTCTCCTTAATATTATTGTAAGACAGCTAAATGAAAGACAGAAGGTAATAGTTGCTAATGTATTCGAGACTCAAATAAGTCACCTAGTTGTGGTATTCATATTCATATTTTATGCAAAACTAATTTGAAACAATGCATACGTCTTATTTAAATAAAGCTCAGTCAAGCACCTTGATCACCACACAGAAATAAAGCCGAAAAAATAATTAGTAATTAAAATGCAAGGTTCCAAGGGGGAATACCTTTCAGAAGAAAGCCACAGAAGCACCTGATTCTAAAAATGTCAGGCAGTTTTCATAACTGTGAGTGCCATTTGTTAGCAGGTGGAGGTACAATTTTATAACAGCACTTGCCTGTCAATAACTTTATTACAAAGCTGGTAATTTAATGAAAGATTTAAAACAAACCTGTTAAAATAATCTCTTGCTCACCCTGTTAGCCACCATTTTAATCATTGAAGACAATATCCTTATTTAATGATTTCTGCTCTCTCAGTTCTTCAGTGTTTTTAAAAATTCGTGACTTCTAATTTGTTTCTGTGAAATACTGAAACTCATACTCAGAAGTTATATATGCTTTTTACAATATAAACAAATACTTTACATGAGTGTGTATCACAGAGCAATATAACAGCATTTATAACAACAGTAATATAACCAAATAGTTCAGTTCTTACCAGAGCGGCGGTTTCCATCTAACCACTATCTCTGGCAAACATTTAAGATAGCCATGTGAAGGTATTAAAGAGGCAGAGAATAAGTCCCTTCATTGTTATTTTAAACCATTAAAAACCTGAAATCAAAGTCTGGTTTATTTCATTAGCATTTATCTAAAATATTTTCTAAGCCAAAGGATAGTTTAAAATATATTTTTCTGTACCTGAAAATTCCTTTTATATTTCATCTTACTTCTGTAGGCTAATGATTTTATTATTGGTAATAGTCAATTCAATGTTAGTTTCTCTGAACCCAAAAATAAATCTTGAGTCATGTCCATTTTCTTTCATGGCCCCCTGATTTGCTCTAGGAATCTTTGACTCAGACTTACCTTAGCAACTTGCCCAAAACCTTCACTTTTCTCATGCACAAACATATATTTTTTAAACTCTTTTATCTTAATTTTTCTAGTTCTCTTCATTTTTGCATTTTGGGAACTTCTATAAAATCTCATTTAGTACCAAATATAATTAGTGGTTGCCTAGTGTTGAAGGGTACCAAATGTGAATTTCTTCCCTTAAATTCTTTACTGAATTTTTACTGTAAGTATTTAATGTATAAACTACTTTGCAATTTACATTCATGATCCTGAATGGAATCTTATTATTATATAGATAGAGCTCATAGCTATTTTGGGGTGAAGAGGTAAGATGCACACATTGAAATGTATATGAGAATTTCCCTTTTTAGCATTCACTCTGTTCTAGGCATTATGTTTGATACTTTATGTGCGGGATCTCACATACTTCTCATGATAACCAAAGACTTCGCAATCTTCCTTGAACCTATCTTTCTTTCCCATCTCCTTTCCAATCCTTCAGCAAATCCTTTGTTCTACTTTTAAAATGTGTCCAGAATGTGACTGTTTCTTACCACCTCCACTTCTGTCAGCTTGGTCCAAATTTCCATAGTTTCTCACCTGGAATATGGTGACAGCTTTCTATGCGGTCTCCCTGCTTAGAATCTCTACAACACAGTCTATTCTAAACACAGCAGCCAGCGTCATCTTTTCCAAACAAACCAAATATTAGTGATATAATCAACCAAGTCTGATTATATCACTAATTTGCTTACTGCCCTCCTTTGGCTGTCCATTTCACTCAGAAAACAAACAAACCAACAAAAACACAACTATTTCTTTGACTTCTCAAATCCTGTATCATTATCCGTCTTACCTCTGACTCCATCTCCAAATAGGCTCCTTCACTCATTCTACTCATACAACAGGCCTGCTCTCAACTCACAGTCTGCCTTGAATCTTCTTTTTGCTTCTTTTCCTTTTTCTTAAAGATCTTTTCTCAGATATCCCCTCGTCAGTGAAGCCTATACTGGACCCCACCCATCTAAAATGAAGCTATTTTCTCTATCCTGATTCTTCTCGCCACCCTTAATGTTTTAGTTTTTTTCTCCATTGCCCTTAACACTATCTAAAATACTATATGTTTTGCTTTTAACATGTATTAATTTTAACATGTATTAATTTTTAACATGTATTTATTTTAACATGTATTAATCTTGTCTGAGCTCTGCCTATCCAAATAGAATGTAAGCAACATGAAGGCAGATATTTTTGGCTGGGTGTGGTGGCTCATACCTGTAATCCTAGCAGTTTGGGAGGCTGTGATGGGTGGAATGCCTAAGCTCAGAAGTTCGAGACCATCCTGGGCAACAGGGTGAAACCCCATCTCTACTAAAATACAAAAAATTAGCCAGGTATGCTGGCACACACTTGTAATCTCAATACTCAGGAAGCTGAGGCAGGAGAATCACTTGAACCAGAGGTGGAGGTTGCAGTGAGCTGAGCTTGTGCCACTGCACTCCAGCCTGGGCGACAGAGCAAGACTCTGTCTCCCCCTTAAAAGTATTTTCATTTGTTTTCAGTTCCATTTTATAAACAAGAAAGGTACCTGGTACATGGGAGACAATTAACATTTGTTGAATCAATGAATGACCATCAGAACTATGGTCAGTCTTAATACTTCGTCTGATCTGTCAAACTGAAACACTAATTCTTGAATCTGATGCTTTTCCCTCTTCACCATGCAATCTCCTATGTACCACATCCTAAAAGACATGAAGCCTTGTAAACAAAAAGAATAGACAGCATTCTAGCTGTGCAAAATACAATGGCTTACATAGAGATGGCAGGAAACACCTATTTGAGGACATGAGATAATTGAAGGATTGAAAATTTCCACATGAGTGTTTGCAATTTATTTGCAACTTAAGTGTTATCATGCTTGTCAGCAAATGTCTCTTTCTTACTAGCTGGCTGACTTTGGTGAAGTCTCTTTACTTCTATCTGCTTGACTTTCCCATTTATAAAATGGAAATAGTGATAGGAAATAGACGAGATTATCTGTGTTGCTTGAAGCATTGCCTAACACATAGTAATCACCCACAGTGTTCCCTTCCCCCTTGTTATTATCTAATTGTGGTCTTACTATTATTTTAGGTTGACTATAATAAAAACTCCCTCCTGTGGCCTATCACTCTACATGATCTGACTTTGCCAAACTGTCAACTTCATTTTTTTCTCTTCTCTCCCCACATGCTCAGCTCCAACCACTAGGCCTCTCTCTTGTTTGAGCATGTCTTTTCCAGCTCAAGGCCTATAAACTGGCAGTTCCTCCAAGAAAAAAATCACCATTGCCACCTTTTCACTTCTGAGTCTCTGCAAAGTATCTCCTGCTTCTGCGTGTGTGTGTGTGTGTGTGTGTGTGTGTGTGGCCACCTTTTTACTCCTGTGTCTCAGCAAAATATCCCCTGCTTCTGTGTGTGTGTGACTTCTGTGCATGACCCAAGCTAAAGAAGCTCGTGTGTCCTGTACCAGCCACTCTCTACCAGTTTCCTTTGGTGATTTTTTTTCCTTCTCTATTTGGAGTTGTTTAGTTCTATTTTTTTTTCAATTGTCTGCCCACCTTGAGGAATACAAAATACAAGAGGACAATGACCTTCCCTTATCCTTACCAAAGCTCTTCAGAACCTAAAGCAGTGCCAAAATATTTTTTGTAGGTGCTCAGTAGATACTGTGGAATGAATGAATGAGTGATTCTGCTGTCTGGTTCTGGTTAGGACGTTCAGGTGTAGTAGCAAATAAAAACACCTCAGATGAATAGTAGGATGAGAGAAGTACCTCTGATGAAGTCTCTAAGATGGGGACAACCCACAGAAATATTCACATTTGGTTACATTTCAGGTACAAATACTGTATACATTCTACGGATATGGCCCTTACGTATCGACATAGCATTCAAGTGTGGCTTTCAAAAATGGTACAATTTAGACCATTCTGAGGGTTGGTTCCCATCTGTCTTGAAGGGTATGATTTTGGCACATGGCCCACTTTCACTGGGCTCTTTTCTCTAATGTACTCAGCATATCATTTGACCCCCTAATTACTGAAGAGAATCGGAAAGACAGTGCTTTTGAAGTGCCTACAGGTAATGTGAATCATTAGAAGCATATGTCATAAAAACTGAAGACATTTTTCAAATCACTTAAATTATAATAATTAATTTAATACGCTTCATATGTTTAAACTATATTTGCTTTCAAGCCATATGCTTTCCTACATGAAATGGAGTTCCAGATTTTTCTATTGCTTTTAAAATACAGTACTCAAACTGGAATTTGTCCAGCACACCAAGAGTTAACATGCCTACACTAGAGAAACATGTCTTTGTGTCTGTAATAAGTATTAAGAATTTTTTTAAATGACCCACTTTTGAGTAATGCCGTGTCCTAAGTCAGTTACTTCTGCATTGGTTAATGCTTACTGTATCCAAGTCAGAGCTTTCTGCTCAAAGACCTGAGCACCAACTCTGCTAAGAATACTGATGTCACAGCCTAAGATATGTTACTGTCACAGATTCTTAGCTCTACTCTAAAGACGTTTTTATTCCTCCAAAGGATCTGATTTTTAAAAACTATTTTAGGAATTAAGCTGTATGTTTTGTCTTTAGATCTTTCTAGTTTCTCTCCTTTCTTTCAGAGATGAGATAGTTGTTTTAAAGTTTATCACAGTCTTGGATTTTTGTGTCTACCTTCATTAATTTTTGTTGTTTAAAATAAAAATTACGTATATTTAAGGTGCACAATATGATGTTTCGATCACTGCCTTTGTTAAATATTTTTCTTAGTTTACTTTTCAACTGTTACTATCACAAAGTCATGCAATAGCTAAATCATGCTATTGTGGTTTTAAAGATGAATCAAACAGGAGGGAAAGATTGCTGACAATTTACACAGTGCCAAATAAAAGATATTATGAAATAAATATAACTTAAAGTAGAAATATTTATTAACCAGCACTGATTTCTCTTCTGAGACTTGAAATCATTTTTTTGTTTGAAGAGGATATTTAATTTGTGGCTTATCTGGCAAATGCTAAGAAGTAGAAGCACTTTAATTTGCTCTCTCTGCTGCTTTCAGCAATTGCTGGGTAGCTGAGCTGATGATGGCGTGAAATGAGGAAAGACTGCTGCCTGTGACATGGCAAGTCAGGACTGCAGGTCTACTAACTGTTTGAACTCTACTGTGCCAGTGGATTTCATGGACTTATATGTACATAAATGATGATATCATTTTAGGAAGCAATTCTTGATAGAAATGGAGGGGTTTTTTTCCACTTTGACTCAGATTTCCAATGATTCTCTAGTTTATTTAAAGAAAAAAAAAAGCCCTTGTTTCAATTTGCATACTTCGGGTTACTTCACTGATACATTAACACCCTGTCCCACTGTCTATTGTCAATTGTGAAGAATATCAGCCTCATATTAATCTAAGGAGATTCCGGCAACCAGAATTTACCACCACCTACATAGCTAAATTTTGAAAGGTTCTTATTCCCAATACACGTTTATACTTGTTTTTGTTTTTTAAATGCAGACAAGTAGTTTTGCCACATGTGTAAATCTTCAGGAATCTAGTTGACAGCACATGATATTCCCTGTCCAATGTTTTAAAACTCAAATTAGCTACAGAAAAAGTGATTTTCAGGCCAGTGGGTAACGCTGCTAACCGGCTGCATGGACTGGACTGGCTATCTGCTTCTGGACTTGCTTTAGCTGATGTCCACTGGAACATGAGAAGAAACATAAATAATTTTTCTTTTTGCAAAGACAACTTCATTGTAGGCCAGATGTAACCTTAATGATCAACAGCTGTAAGTACCAGCAGCCAAAAGCAGAGAAGGATTAAAGCATAATAGAGATTTAGAAAATAGCTGCTCTGATAGGTGTTGATGTACTGATGCTTAAAGTGCTAGGTGATTTAAGGTAGAGTATCCTGGTAAAATGTTTATAGGAAAACTGTTTCTAGTATTAAAAAGATACTAGCAACTAGTTTTTCAGCATTAAGAATTGATCCTTGGTCTTAATGTTTATTCACACTTCTGCCCTCATGCAGTATTTTTCACAAGCGCCACGCCAATTCAGTTGGAGACCGACAGTGCACGAGCATAGACTTTTATTTTGTCATATGTACATTTTGAAAAAAAAAGTGCACTTCTTACTACCTTGAATTGTCAATTATTTTTTGAAAAATAATTTTGACACATTATATTGTTAACATTTTATTTACCAATTATACATATTTTTGCTCAGAAAATCAAATGCAAATTAGAGCTGTAGCTTAAAAAGGTTGGATTTTTCTCAAATAAAAGCCAAATTAATAATTTTATGGTATCCTTCAGGATATTTAAAAGATCTGTTTCAGTAAATTTTGAATATGACTGAACACATTTAAAATTTTGCTGGACATTTTTTCTACTGTGCTAATTATTTGTTTAAAAGAATTGGGTCTAGAATACCAAGCAATAAAAACATTGCTTCCAAGAATTAATTTCAACTATACAAATGACTCTGACTTTAAAAATGTCATCTACCCACAGGTTCTCTAATTCATTGGATCTTAAAAATGTAATTGTTTATGTGAACTTACAATATGCAAAGTTGTGCCCTCTCTGTATTGTTGCTAGTCAATAAGTATCACTGGGGAATTATTCAAATTTGCATAATAAACAAGTTGTGTAGTAAAATTTCAAATAGCTGTTTGAAAACAGATATTTAGGCAACCAATTTGAGTATAAAGGATTAACATTTGTGGACTATCAGGAGATAGGATGGAGGGTAGCAGGGAAAGAGTCGCTTGCTGATCAACTCTTTGTTCATTTGTATTCTTGGAACTGACAGGTGATGATTTATATTTATATCTTTTTGTATACCACAATTTGCTACCTTCCCTCAGACTTGTAGCTTGGAAATTTAAGTTTCATTAAAACGTCAGCACCCTTTTAAACTTCTCTATGTTCTTTGCTGGCCTTGTTCTCTTAATATCTTTCTGCAGATGCCTTCTGAGTGATGCTATGCTACCATTTTATAGTGCATTGTAAACACGGTAAACATACCAACCTCAAAATAAGCAATGTAAGTAGACTGCAGAAGTGCCTCTCTTTACCCTGGTGATGTCAGTCACAGCGTTCTACAGAACTGCCCCCTCCAAAAAACATCATTCAAATAACACTCTTCTTCTCCTCATCAGGATTGTGTACCTCTTGTGTTGAAAACCTTTTCTCTTCCCTTATTTTTGCTAACCAGTTTTTATAATAAGATAAATGAAAGGAGACACACTGGATACAAATGAACATACATTAAAACATATCCATCTGCCTCTCCTCTCTCTTCCTTGTCTATATAACAAGGTTCATAATGTCCTACTTGTTCTTGCTATTAAAAAAAAAAAGTTTAAAATTTATACTGCAAAGTATTCTGGTAAAGCCACTGGCAAAGGCATACAGTAAATCAGCCCTGGCCTTGCGGAAGTTTTAATTTGCATGCCAGCGTCTCTGGAAACATTCTGGAGTCTTCTAAGAAAGCATTCCAGTGTCTGCCTCTGTAAGAGCCCATATGGCAAATGCCTCTGAGATCACAGAACTTTTCTTATTTAAGGCCAAACATATCCCTTTATGTTTGAGGTTCTCAGTAGGAGCCTAACAAAGATTCTGGAAATTATGGAGCGAATAAAGGCAAAGTGGAGTCAAGAGGATGAAGAAAAGTACACTGGAGGACAAAACCTGTATGTGCTGATCAAGCCGCACTCACATAATGCACTTCTTGGAACAAGGCACACTCCTCGTTCTTTGCTTCAGGAAATGAGAATGGAAATGACATATATCAGTTGATGAAGTTGATTAGGTTAGCAGCTCAATTAAAAATTTTAAATGTCCTCTCTGCTACATACTGGTTTTTCATTTATTTTACTCAGGGGATACCAACCATGAGTGTTATTTAAAATGAAAGAGGTAGGAATTTTAAGAGCATTCTATGTTTTTGAATGAGGCACTTTTAAATTTCATGAGTGCACAGACAAAACTTTCAAGCGTATACTCACCCAGTCCAGCCCTAAATGTAAAAGGCAGGCATGCCTCTGGAAAGAAAAAAAAAATCACTACATCAGTTCTGTCTACGAAACACAAAATTATAACTTTGAAATTACATTTAGGACCTTGTGCAAATGATGAAAGGGACATAAAGAGAATAATGAAAAGGAAAATATTTGTGAGTGAGTCTTTTCCCCAAAAGACTTTGGTGGTAACAATTCATTTCTTAAGTATTCATTGAGAGCATTCTCTATGCTTGTGCAGTGGGGAAAAAGACAATTACACCATAGTTCATCTTTTTAAGAAACCCGCAGTCTAGTAAGGGAGACAGATGTGTAATCGTTTATTGTAAAACCACACAAGGAACACGTGACAGATATGGCTATGGAGTTAAATTCCTCTTCCTACCACCACCTCTCACCTGATGGGGCTAAGGGCTTTGTAAAAAATAGTCACAGAACTGAATCAAGGATAGAAGCTAGCCAAATAAATTGGCCTTGGATTGGGGTGGCTAAGAAAAGTGAGTATGAGCATGGATTGGGAGAAGAAAGAGCTACATTGCATGGATAAGCTTTAAAAGGTAAAGAATGAAGTGGTGGAGGGTGATGTTTCAGATGTGAGCAGGCATAAACTAGGCAATGGAGGCTCTTTAATGCTTATAAAGATCTTCAATTTATTTATTGTAAAGTTAAGATTTCTCAGACTTCACTATTTTTGACATAGCTCTATATCTCATTAAATGTGTTCTTTACATTTACTTAATTTTTTGCTTAAATACATTTGTTTTAAAAACAAACTTGATGTATGAGTCTCAGGATCACTTAAAGGAAAGTATTTGGAAGTTTGTCAATGACAAGCAATGAGGAAGCAGGGAGATGGGATATAGCTGGATGATGAGCATCATGGGGAGGTGAATAGGCTCTGGAGGTAGTGATACGGACTCAGGAAAATGCTAAACAACACATCCTGGTTATGGCTTCTGGCAGAAGGAGGAGTCTCAACTACATAAGCCACAGGAAAAATATGTCCAAGGGAGAGCTAGGTTCCAGTTCAGCCAAAGGAAAAAGACCTCTCCACCAACATTGGGAGGATATTTAGTAGAAAGAAATAAATTAACTTCCAGTGGCAAAGTAAGAGTGAGTGTGGTCTATGGTGAGGGATTCTAAGTGAGAACATGTATGTTAAGAACAGTATGAGGGTACCAGAGAGGCTGGGAGTATTTCTGTGCAGTGAAGAAGTGACAGTGGAGAGGTTCATGTAGGTTCCAAGACTTGGACAGCGACTAAACTCAAATGGTTTGATTTTTTGTTCAGTTGTTTCATTGCCGGAACTGGTTAAGCCAGACTGGTACCAGAAGAGATGTGTGATAGTCATTTATTAAATGACCATCTGCGCTTTATCAGGTCTCTTCCAGAGTCCAAGCTAGAAGGCAACTTAATTCTGTAAGTTGGACTAATGTATTGAGTTGGCCTCTTGCTCATTGTTTGACCGTGTGCTTCAGTTTCCACTTCATAAAAATAGGTATAATCATATCCACTTCATAAAGTCAATGGAATTGTTAAATGACACAATATGTCGAAAGTGCTTATCAGAGAAACTGCTTGAAAACTCTAGCTAGTGTTGTCATTATACTGAACTTGAGTCACCTGGAATGTTTAAGCCTATTTTTAATGTTGCTTAACAAAGTTTCAGTGGAATATCTTTAAGAAGAAATACTTAAGACAAATGTTTTTCTTGAGTTGTTTACAGAATGCTCAAAACATTCTTGTAACACTCTTTTACTTTTTCTTTGTTTCTAAGAGCTTAAAATTTCCTTTTTCAATGAAAGATCAAAATCATTGTTACAGGCCATCTTCATGACAAGTGTTTAACCTGAAACACAAAGCCACAAGATAGTATATATTATGGCTAATCTCAAACTCCTGACCTCAAGTAATCCACCAGCCTTGGCCTCCCAAAGTGTTGGGATTACAGGTGTGAGCCACCACACCTGGCTACTTACGGCTAATCTATATTACCCATGTGGGCTTGACAAGAGTTCCTACTTGGTAGTCATCTCCTTTTGCTACCACTACCATTTTATCTTTGGGGAAATATTCTTTTTTTTTTTTTTTTTTTTTGCCTTCTTCTTGCTTGTGTGGCTTCTTATACCAAGACTTACCCAAGATCAGCTCTCACATTTCTTATATATATGAAAAGAATGTTTTCCATCACTGAGAAATACAGTAAAGCCTCAAATATTTTTCCATGACCCAGCCTCTGAAGTCTTCTTAATGGGAACACTCTATTAGGGGAAAATGGATATTATGGATATGCAGACAAAATGAAACTAATGATGGCTCAGCCAAAGGATATTATTAGGGTAGTTATGGGACCAAAAACAGA
This sequence comes from Sapajus apella, assembly GCF_009761245.1. Taxonomy (NCBI): domain Eukaryota; kingdom Metazoa; phylum Chordata; class Mammalia; order Primates; family Cebidae; genus Sapajus; species Sapajus apella. The sequence goes on along the minus strand of NW_022436943.1, from coordinate 39,441,006 downwards.
AGGATAGATGCTCCAAGTTTCCCTGCCCTCACACCCTACACTTCGTTTCTTCTCTCTGTAAGTTTCTCTGTTATAATCATTCCCGTTATAAAATTATCTGGCCAAAGGTGGACGGATGAATAAGATAGAAGATATATTCTCAGAACCTAAGGAAGCAATGCCATTGGCTCCATGAACGGATCACCATGATCTTGGCTATTGTCCTATGGATCAAGTCAAAGGAAAGTTATAGGAACTGGTGAACAGTGCACTCAAATCATCTGTATTTCAGCAGATGCCTCTAAGTAATCTAGATTTCCAGAAATTATTACATCTATGTAGATTCTTGCTTTTCTCTGAACTGGCCCCTTAAAAAATGGTAAAAGTTACTGTCTTCATTTCCATCTTTTACTTTTTAAACCTCTAATGTCAAATACTTTAAAGCCAATACATCTCAGGATTTTTTTTTTTTGCCAAAAAGAAAAGTGATCTGATCAATCAATTTACATTAAAATGATTATGATTAAAATGAGCTTATTCTCTCTAAGGAGTATTTGGGGTGTTGTCTGAAGCAAAAATCAAATGAATCATAAATAATACACTTTTAGAGAAATTTTATTGAAATAAAAATTTTAGACACCTTTACACAGTCCTTCACTAATATGTAGATAATCCTACAGGCAATGTTTGGTTTATTTTTTCTCCTTGTGTACTACTTGATTTATTTGAAGATTGTACTTAGAAACATTTTCCCCTATAGTTATATCATGATAGTGGCTATGCCATGCCATAGGCAAAGTGTAATTATTCACTTCACCCTGATTCACCTTCATTTTTTCTTTCTCTTAAATGCTTTTTCTCCAATTTCCTCTTTTAAGTCTGACTTCATTTTATCTTCCTAGGCAATGAAAGAAAAAAAAGAGAAAAAAGAGGATGGAAAATTTTATCTGGACTGACTTGTATCTAAAAAATTAAATCACAAAAATGATTTCCCTTAATCTCAATATAAAAATGTGGATATTTGTTCATCATTTTATAATTACTTGTTGATACTGAATATGGAAGTCATATCATGGAAAGTGGTAGATTGGACTCTTCATGAAAAAAGAAAATGAATCATGAAATGGTTTCTTATTCATTCAGGTAGACAATAACGTTTCAGATTGAAAGATATGTGTGTCCATAATCTCTGTTTGCTAAATGGTAGCTCCTATGCTTTTTTAAAAAAAAAAAAAAAAAAAAAACCTTGGCTTAAGCATCAGTTATGTGCCTTTTAGCTAAATTCCAGGAATGTATAAATGTAATCTGAACAACAACAACCAAAAAACTAACAGAAAACAAAAACAAAAACTTCTGTCAAAGATTCACAATGATCTTAAAGAGGCATTTGGTGGGTCTCTACTTCCTCAAGTGATGACTACCCTGCTTGCATCACCAGCATTCAGTGTTCATCACTTACAAATTTAATGTTAAACAAGTCACCAAACAAATGTATTGCGCACAGCTTTCGGAGGACTCAGGGCAAATGCATGCTGGGAAATGAGCTGGGCACAAGAACCAGATTTCTCATGGGAGAAAAAAATGTAGATTTATCTGTACCATAATCGTTCTGCCAAATCATAATTTCTTTGAGTGGGTGTCTAGAACCTACATTGTAGTAAGTATCCCTGGGTGGGTTATTTGCCTTTATCTTACTCCAGTATCAATCTAGAATCTACTGCTTCTCACAGTTTATGCTTTTTACTGGTGGACAATGCTCTTTCTCTATCTGATGATCACAATGGTTTTTTTAACTTGTGCTCTTGGCCTTCTAATTCTCAAAACAGCACTCAGGTGATGCTGACACAATGCAAAGTAGAGCACATTACCCTTCCACTCCACACATTTCAAAGGCTTCCCATCTTGCTCAGAATACTATCTCAAAGTCCAGGAAGGGCTTGCAAGAGGTTCTACATACTCTGGCTCCTGATTGACTTTCTGTCTCCTATTTCCCTCTTCTACTTGTACTCAGCTACAGTTATACTGACTTCCATGTTGCTGCTTCTGCTGCCCTCCGTTTCAGGACCTGTGTATTGGCCATTTCTTCTGTTGGGAGCAGCACTGTCCATTAGAACTTTCTGCAATGATGGAGAATTTTCACACCTGTGATGTCCAATGTGGTGTTTACAAGAGAGTTGTGGCTAGCCTAGTGGACACTTGTCTGGAGTGATTGCCCTTTAGATAGCTATATTATTCTTTCCCTTCCTTCTTCAGGTCTTTGCTCCAATTTCAATATTCGTAAAATATTAGTACCCCCTTCTCAGCATTTTTAATCCCCTTCCCTGATTCACTTTTTTTCTTGATATTTCTCACTATCTATTAGGCTATATATGTATTAATTTTCTGATTATTGCCTGTTGCCCCACCAGCATGTAAGCTCCAAGAAGGCAGGGAATTTTTGTTTTGTTTTGTTTTCACTTAGTGAAGCACCTTCAAGAACCTAGAATAGTGCCTGGCACAGAATCAGTTACTCAAAAATATTTGCTAAATAAATGAGTAAATGACAATTAATAGTGTATAAAATAGCTGTCACAGCATTTGTGTTGGTAACAAAACTTGATGGGGATTTTGGAAAGGAATAAAATATTTCAATGCCTGTAAAAATTCCGCATTTGTCAAAGTTCTGAAATACCCAAGCCCCAAAAAGGAACTACTGTAATTTCAAGTACTAACTCTTCCTGATGCTGTCAGTTACTGCATTGATCTGTGTAATTCTTGTGTATAAATGTTGCTCTTCTTTTTTTTTCTGCAACCATTTATCAGTAAAAAGACAAATTTTTAGGTTAGATCAGAAAGAAATTTCCCAATACTAAAAACAAAGAGGTATTCAAACAAAACTATTTCACAATTATTTACTGTCTTAAAATATCAAATCTACTGCTTTAGCTGCAGCCACCTGGACATTTGTTATCTAACAGTATCATGCTCCCTTATGTTAAGCTATATAAGAAGATAGAAATCTAATTATCAAAAGCATACTTCTCTTTAAGAAGTGCATATAATTTATATCCAATAATAGCTCCGAATAACTTCCAAAATGACTGAAATAACATATACATAAAAAATTTTCAAATAAATCCTTTGGCATTAACAGTCGTAGTGCTCAGATGGTGATTCTAAGACACATGGAAGAACATCAGTAACAAACTGCAAATTTCATCTGACGCTAGAAGTATCTTGCTAAAGAAATATTAGAGAACGAAGCTTAAATTTGATTTTATTTAACTGAATACTGAATGGTACCTTTCTTCTGGCTGATCTTGGGAGAAGTTTCTCAAAAGTTACTGAATATACTGAGGATTCCAACAAGATGGGTGAGCAATCATAAGTCTGCATTTTTAACCACTCCCATCCCAACCTGCCCCTACCCTGGAAAAATGAAAAGCCTGACAGATACACATCATTAAGCTATTTTACTGTGATTACCTGAAGGTTAAACACTAGTCTCTGAAGCAGATGGTCAATTGCCAGTCTAATAAAAGGAATTGCTATCCTTCCTCCCATTCACTGAATATGCTTTTGATACTCTTCGTGCCAGCAAATTGCTACAGGTTCAAATAGTGCCCTGTGTATCATAGAGACACAAAATAATTGAAGCTGTCAGTCAGCCTCTCCTTTCCCATCCTTTTCCTTTGTATGGGAAAATTATTCTACTTTCATATAATTAACGTTCAAGAACACAGCACAAGGGAATATCATGATGAGATCTTACGACCCCATTGAAATGAAAATCATAACAATATGTAAGATAAATAAGTTTATCTTACATATTATTACATGTAAGCAATACATTTATAGGTCTCAGTAAATAATGTGTATTTTCACCACTGGGGCGTACCCTGGCAAGAACCACAATCCTTTTTATTAGCCAGAAAAAAAAGCTAAATTGAACTTAGATTTTTAATTGAAACTCCATCACAAATGTGTACCGTCCACCACAGTTTCATCATAGTGCTATTCTGTGTGAAACTCTATTTTTTGGATATTTATACCTACTCAGAGTGGAAAAGTCTTAACAGCTACAATGTCATTTATATAGGCTATTGAAGCTTAAATATTCTGAGATTAGACAAGCATAGTGATATGAAATGAGTGTAGAAAAGCAAAATTGAGTTCAAGTTTAGCTACCACACTTATTATGCCCTCTTTGGCAAGTTTGAATCTCACTTTCTTTACCTTCCTATTTTATGCAATTAATTTATTGATTAAATGTAAAATAGGTAGCATATCTGGTACATTATACGTACTGAATAAATTATAACTATTATCATTATCACTAATAAATTATGCAATCAGTAAAATTACAACTAAAATACTTTAAAGAATGAATCATTCTGCAAAAAGAATTGGAGGATATATGTTAAAATGTTAACAGCAGCTATGTTTATATGGTAGAGAAGCCTTTTAAATTTTTTTTCATATTTTTATGAATTTTCTTTAATACTCTTAATTTCTTTTTAATGAAAACATTTGTTTCAGTTTTCATACTAAAAATTCCTCCAATGCTTATTTATATGTTCTCCTATTAAAAAAATTAAAATAATATATTAGCTTATATAAACTATAGAAGTACTTTAAAAACATTTTATATTAGAGAAAAGTCCAAATTGATTTGCCAATTAATTTCTCCCTTAATTAAATCCTTGGGAATCTCAAGGAAAACTTGTTACAACTTATCAAATAATTGTTATAAGAATTATTTTATAAAGAAATATTCTGAGATTTCAGTAAAGACTTTTTTCTCTGAAATGAGAAGTTCCTATTTACCAAGAGTGAACTAACTTCTATCCTAAAAACTACACAAGATTTGAATAGAAACTCTGGACAACCATTTTTTAGTTCTAGTTTCTACCCCAAATCATAGGAACTTTACGTTTCACAAATGACAACCCCTTCTTTATTGAAACAGTATAGAATCACACACGTGTAGGAATTTCAGCCAGAGTTTAAAATCACTTCATTTTTCTGCATTTAAGAACCAGAGTAATCTTTTTTTTTTTTTAGCGGGAAACTTCCCATATTGTATACATGTATTCCTAACTGCATACTGTCTCCTAACAATCATCCCAGGGAAATACCCTCACCAGATTTCTATTGGTTTTTCCTTGCATATTTTTTCCTATTAATTTCTCCATTTCTCCACCTAAACCTTTTCTCCGTAACCTGATTTACTTTTTGTTTTTCCTTTTGAAAGTTGTGAAAGAGTGTCTTTAAGTTTAAAGAAACCAAGTAAAAAAAGGATAGTAAGAATGGAAGGAAGAAAAAAAGGAAATAAGAAGAAGAGAAAAAAGAAAAAGGAAGAAAGCAATCCAGGATGAAGTCTTCTTAATTCTTAATATCGATGATGATCTCAGCCTCAGTGGCTGGCCAGTAGTCACCTGCATACCAGGAAAACCTCAGCATAAAGATTAAACGAAAATTTGCCAGGACATGAGGAAAAATGAGTAGTTTTTTCTATCCACACTGTAAAAAAGACAAGCGGGTCTTCTTCAAATGTAAATCTCCCCAATTCTACCATGAATATGAGGTAGGAGTTTTCTTTTAAAAGATGCTTTCCCTGTTCCAAACATCATTCCTCTCTGTGGCTTTCAGCAAATGATGAAAGCTTGTTTTGCCAATTTTCAACCTGTGCATCAAGCTAAGACACCACGTCAACATTCTTATCCCATCTCCCTGAAGGTGGCAGGTCACTCATTAAGCGCACAGAAGGGGGTGTATTTTTCCTTTGCTGCTCTATTTATCATAGCTTTCCTTAGAAGGGAAATCTAAATGTCCCTGGTCACCTTGAGTCGTCTACAAAATGGAAGGAGCTTTGCTAATATCCTCCCCAGAACCCTCTGATTTCATTCACAACGTGACATAAGAGCCCAGAGTTGTACTTTATCTGTCATTAATCCTACCGCAACATGCTGCAGTCATTAAGGTGGTTACTTACCAGCTCTCTCACTGATGAATATACAGAAAGGAGTAGAGAGGAAAGTTGGCAGGGTCCCTGACAAACGATAGCAGAAACTGCAAATAAAGACCCAGCTATGCCGACTATTGGGGAGCCATTTTTCCTGTGTCAACACACAGCCCACAGGGCAAGGTCGTTTTGCCATTTTATGATCTACTGTACTTGGCATTTGTTCTGGCACTGGGGCCTGCGTCTATTTTGGGGATTCGCTGTATATTCCCAGATTGCCATTTTCCTCTGCCTTTCTCTCTGTTAAATATTCTACAGTATATTATCACTTCATTTTACTTCAGTTATTTCCTCTGACAGTGGTGCGGGGCAGTCTGGACTCAGAGTCACTTCCTCTCTCAAACTCAATCTGTCTAAATGTCAAAAAGAAAAAAAAAAAAAGTCGGGCTCTAAAATCCCAGCAATCTGGCATTTCTGAGGAACTATTTGATAGGTGTTGCGTTTCTGAAGCTCTGCTTGCTGGAGGAAGGGGGATAAGAGGGACACTTGGGTTGGAAAATACTGTTAAATTCATGTCTAGCTTTTTCTGAAAAGTGATACTGTGTTCTTAAAAACCCCAGTCCCAAAAGTAGAAGCCGTGTTGATGTAAAGATCTGTTTGTTCGTTGAAATATATACACCTACAGTGTACCCACAAAATTAAAAATAAAAACAGTTAATTTTTTTAAAGAGACAGTGTGTTTATTAGGGGTGATTCTCTCAACCTTTACTCACAGATTTCAGACATCTAGTAACGAATTTGAGTAATGACCTGGTTAACAATTTGATGAAACTCACAAAGCTGAGAGATTGTTATTTCTGCCTGTTGTCCTCCTCTCTTCTTCCCTCCTCTCCCAGGTTTTCTCCTAAGCTACCCTCCCCTTTCCCCCCTCTCTCCATGCTGAAAGATTGTCAAATCCAGTGACATAAAAGAACAAATCTCAGAAAAGGCCTTATTGAAGGTTTTTGCTACTTGCCTTCTGAGACAAATGCTGGCACTGAATATTTTCAGGCTATTTCAGACCATCCTAATTATAGACTTTCAGGAATAAAATTAGAGATGGCTTAACTAGGTCAACAGAATTCAGTGATAACACTATGCCGTGGTGGAGTATCTGGAATTAATGAAGTGTTTTACTAAGAGCACTTCTATTGAATCACATTCAGAAATGCTCCTGTGCCTGGAAGCAGCAATGTGTCTGCTAATAATGCTGAATAACTCATGCTGCACAGAAACAGGATGTGTCTGTTGCACCACACATTTCATAACTTTTAGAAGTCAGGGAAACCTTTTTTATTCCTTTACTTGTTATAGGGAGAAAGAGAAGGTCAGTAAGTTTGAAAGGAAGCATGTGAAGAAGAAAAGTCAGGCATACAATCAGATGTTCAATATAACAATAATTCATTTAATTGCCAGGACATCTCTATAATGTGGTCCCCTCTCCCCTCCGCTACTGCCATCATTTAAAACATTGAGGAATGGAGGCAAAGCCAAAAGCAATTTTCTCAAGATTACAAAACCAGTAAATAGCAGAGTCAGGTTTATTATTTTTTTCTTTAAGTGTTTCTTTATTATTGAAGTCCATGTAATTTCCATAACTGTAAGCTGGGATCTCAAATCTTTTCTTCTTTTCTTTGGGGACTTGCCTGCTTTCTAAGACTTGGAGCAGATTGTCAACCTTCAAAATAATTGCCCACTCATCTGGCTAGAATGCATGCAAAGCAAAAGGAAAATTTATTCTGGATTAGAAAAAAAAATCACTAATTTTATTTCCTAAATCCCATATACAAAAGTGTGTTGGCAAAATAAAAATTGGGAAATCTGATAAATATTGTTAATTCATTTATAATATGGGAAAAGTATTTTGAAATTTTTCAAAACTTAATTATTTTGCATTTAGGGACACTATGATCACTAAAGTTCTTTATTTCTAAGCATTGAGGAAAAAAGATATATGAAAAGATTAGCCAAAATTTGGTGTTAGGTTTTAGAACACTACAATCCTAGCTCTAAAACATAAAACTTTTTTTTTCTGTATGTTTTAAAAATCCATTGCAATGAAAGTACATAGGATCACCTTTGTTCAGTTCATGACAAGTATGAACCTTATTTTTAACGTCATCTTCATATATATTTTTAAATCAATAAAATTTCCAAAGCAGTGTTTCTTTTTTCCCAAGTTTGGCAGAGCTTTTATGAAAAATTCAGGGTCTCTTTTCATCCTTCCAATGTGGGGTTATTTTCCAGAAGGACTGCCAATAATTCAGTTATCTTCTTGGAAGAAGCAGAGTTGTTGGAGGCACTGCTATTCTCCTGCTTCCTTATGAGTTACTCCTTAACTCGACAGGAATCGTCCTTCCCTGATACTTACATAGCAGAGGTTGTATATTTGAGCCTCTTCTTTGGCCTGTTCATCCACGTTCTTTCTTTCTGACATTTCTGTACTCTGGATGGTTTCCCTCGTTGCAGAGACATTCCCTGTCTACACATTCATGAGTCTATATCATAGCTGAGGAATGGTGGAGGCAAATGATCATGGGGACATTGCTTGACCCTTGATAACCATACATACACCTTGTGGCTAACAGAATCTCTGATAATAGAAACATGTAGTCTGGTCTGGCTCCAACTTGAGGGATGGGACAAGAGCAAATCACTCCATTTTATTTTTTCCTTTCACTTTGATTAAAGGTGGTCTCTAAAGACTCTGGAGGTGTAACAACTAACATGTCAAAACATTTTCTTCTTTTTTTTGGATTAACAGAAAGAAAATTCATAAAGAAACAAAAAGCTCTAGGACTTCTGACAAAAATTTTGAAAGGTAAATGACAGCTATAGACCCCAATCAGTTGCCTATAGAAACACTAAACAGAAAAAAAAAAAAAAAAAAAAAAAAGCCAAAAAACCATGGAATGTTGAATTTGGACTGACAGCATGTTGAAATCTTTACGAATAATCTTGGCAGCAGATTTGGATTATAGTCATGGAAATTCATGCTAACATACACATTCATGCATATCGCTTTAGTCATTGCAAACACATACATGTACAGATAGTATATATGTGAGTATATATATTTTATATATACAGTACACGACTGCTAAGTTGATTCTCTTTAGAAACAGCGTAGTGAGTTTATTTAGGAAATAGATGTACTCTGAAGACACATGGCTCTGTGTCAAATGTTAAGTAGGGATTCTGTTTTCTTTAAGTCAATGTTAAGAAAAATAAAATTGCTTTATCAAGCTGTCATCAAACAAGGAAGCTGCCACCTTCATCTCTTTGTTACACAGACAACAAATTGGTACAGAATTTTCTGTTTCCAGTTGCATCTTAGGAGTTTGCAAGCAAAATAGAGGGTTAGGGCCACACCAACATTTCCATTTCCAACTTTTGTTTTTTAATTTGCATGTTGAAATGAGAGAGTTATATGAACAGAAATGTATGTTCTTGATAAAAGTCTGATTGATACCATTCCAGTGGTATTATATTTTACTTTCACCAATAGCTTCACTTGTAAAGTTGCACTGAATTCATTAAATAGTGTCTAGCAAAAAGAAGAAAAAGGCCATGTTTTTCTATCAGATTCATAGAAGAGGGTTCCTTTCAGGAAAAAGTGAACCCTAATGTATTTGCCAAGAATGTGAAATGTCTGGAGTATCTCGAGTTCAAGTGTCCTCTTGGTGATTTTTGTGTAGGGGAATAATTTGAAGTAAATAATAAAATATATTTTTTAAATAATGTATATTCAAGGGGAGCTGGGTGAAACACCTGAACAGCTACAGTGATCTGTGGAAAACAGTGCTAATGTAGAGATTGTAACTGACTTTAGGTGTTCCTCAAACCTTCATTAAACTATTTGCAGTTGAAATCAAATTGAGTTCCTTCCACCTCATTAATTCACCAGTATCTGCTAGCTGCCTCAAATTGTGTGCATGCTAAAGATACAAGAACACAATCCCTGCTTTTACAAAACTCATATTCTAGTGGTTGGGAAAGAAATTGATTAGAAGAAAGAATATGAGAGAGTTTCTGTAAGAGCACTGAATCCAGTGAGGCTTGAAGAGAATAGCCAGAGAATATTTTCTTCAAGGTGAAACAACACAGGTAAATGTCCAGGATTGAAATTCCAAGGGGAAGGGTGTTCTAAGCCTGCCCAAGAGAAAAGGCCTGGAAGCCACAAGTTTCTAGCATTGGAATACGGGGTCCATCCTGAGGGAAAAGTAAGAGTTGATTCTATACAGTAGAAGGGGCTTCCATCTATTCCCTACATACTCCTGTGGTTGGAATTTATCCTCAAAGCTGTGGACCTTCTGAAGGATTTTAAGTAAGGACTTGGTATGGTCAGATTTATTTTCTGCCTCCTATAGACTGAAGACAGGGTGGAGTGATAATAGGAGATAATAGTTTGTAAGATGGCTCTAGTTCTTTATGTGGGGCACATATTTATCTTCATATTCATTGTTTAAAGCAGAGTCACCAAAAATGTGGAGATCCATACATGGAGATCCATGCAAGGAGCATTCGTGATCAGACAGGAAAAGACCCATGCTGCCCAGGAATCCTACATGCATGGCTGATAGGAATTCATTTTGATTCCAAACTCTTTCAACTTAGATTGCTGCTCAGCCTCATTGATTATTTATCTTTGACTTTGTATATACAACAAACACCAGTTCCCTTGCATCTTGTATGACATAGAACAAATATTTCATCTCTTATATTATTATCTAGGTAAGTCCAAAAGTCAAAATTACTTTACAGTAAAGGTAAACTTTTAATTTAAACTTCATTTCTAGTGAAATTTGTTATTTTGTTAAGTGTACATGATGACTCATCTTTATCTTATTTTTTCCTGTTTTGGAAAGTGAAAGTGGGACATATCTTACTTAAAACAGCTTCAGGCAAAGATATTTCCACTTTTGGCAGTTGGTCTGCTATTCCTTCATTAGGACACAGCAATATTTCTTTATATTACCACTGGCGTTCCAGGCAAGCATTGGTGACTAATATAAATTAATTAATATTTAAAGGTTTTTCATGTACAATTACTCTTCTAAATCTGTATAGTGTGCTTCACTGTTTCTTACAATGGAATCCTCAATAAAATAATCTGCCAAAATAAACCAATGTTCTTGTAGTTCACTAGAAAACTTAGCATCTTTTTAATTCTTTAACCCATGAGGTTGGATTAAAGTGCTGACTTTTCACAGTGTCCCTTTACTTAGAGTAGCATTTCTTTGGTTATATTTATTGTTTTTCTAGAAAATATATTTTCTTTATTTTTAGAAAACTCTGTAATATTTTGCTAATCAAGTCAGAACCTTCTGAAGGAATATTTATGAAAGTAATTGGGAAATGCAATTATTTTTAAAGGTAAAGATAGATCTTCCAAAATATTGGATATTCTCAGCAACCATTATTTCCATTAGTTTTGCAAACCATTGTCATGTACATTAGAATAAAAATGTTAGTTGTATGTTTGCTTCTTGTTCTAAGAGCAGTTTTTTCTAAGTCTTGTTTTCTTTTTCCTTAGACTGTGTTGGACATCCATGCTACCTCCATCCTATTTCAGGTCACTCTCTCCTTATTGCTTGTCTCTTTCCCTTTTCAACCAGTTTGTAATATTGTCCAGGAAGAAAAAGTGAGTAGTATGTATAAAGCAATACAATACCAGATCCCTTGCTGGAAACTTGGTGCATGTTATTTCAGTCAACGCTCTCAATAACCCTCCAAAGTGAATATTATATCCTGCTTTATTACGAAAAAAGTAAAGCTTCGAAATGTTGAGTAATTTGCCCATGGTCATACAATTTACAGGCTCATCTCAATCGAAAGACAATGGGCTCTCTCTGTTCTAGCAATCAATCTTCCAAAGCATGATCACTTGTTTATACCATAACATTTTCCTGATCAAGAAATCTCCATTAATTTGTCACATCCTGTCTGAATATCTCTGCTTGATTTTGAAAAAAAAAAAAATCTTTTCTAATCTGCTGCAGTTAAACTCAATAAATAGTTATTGAGTGTAGGTCATGTACCAGGCACTATTCAGGGTACTAAGGATGCAAAGAAGGATAATGTGTGTTAGCCTACACATGCCTGTTCATTCACTATTAGTCCCTGGCCTCTTCACCTCTATTTTTGTCAAATCAATATCCTTGTTCTTCCTTCATGCCATGATCTCTCCTACTCTCATCATTCCCCCCCGGGATATCCAGTAATGAGTTTTCTTTTTTGTTTTCAAATTATATTGTTCATTCAAGGCCTAATTTAAATTTCACCTTTTGATTGAAACTTCCCAGTCTTTGGTGCAATAGTTAGTGTTTCATGGCTTAACTCTTAGTATCTTCTTGTTTTATATCTGTTCTTTTGATCTTGCCAGCAAGATTGTAAAATATGTTGAACACAGAAACTGGAGGCACTCCCTTTTCACATAACACAAAGCCCACAGTAAGTGTGGAGTTAATCATTCTGTCTACCCATTCACAGTAGGGAGAGAAAGCAATAGGGACCTGGTGGAATCTGACTCACCCTAGAATTCCGGGAACTTTCGCTCTGCATTGCTGAAGACAGATCCTTGTCCAATATCATGAATCACGGAGCATCATCAAATCATTTCTTCTCTAATATGAGAAAATACAACTTTTAAAAGTATTATAAATCATAAGAGTAGGCACCATGAATTGTGGGCCATGTTTCTAGCTGTAACATTTTCAGACATTGTATACATCAGTTAACACTGTCTTTACCTATAGAATAAAAATCATTATGTATATATAGGTGGGGTGACAGTAGTGGCTCACACCTGTCATCCCAGCACTTTGGGAAGCTAAGGCAAAAGGATTGCTTGAGCCCAAGAGTGTGAGACCAGCCCAGGCAGCATAGTAAGACCTGGTCTCTACTAAAAACAAAAAATAAAAAGTTATGTATAACTATTCAAGTTGATACATGCAAGGCAAGAATTAAAGTTCCTAAGTTACTTTATTTAAAGAAAACACTCTTAACCTCATTATAACACTGTTTTGAATCAGGCAGCTTTCTCTGAGAAACTCACTAAGAAGATGGCGTCTGAGATTAATAAAGAACCTTACAAGATTGCAGTTCAATAAGCAATGAATGAGTGTTCACTGTGGCAAAGGCACATGCAGGGCTTGTTAGGGGCGTCTGGGAGGTGATAAAGCTAAACAAGACAGGTCTTGCTGTCTTACAGGAGTTATAGCTTCTAGGCCTCCGACCGACATTAGATAACTTGTTATGAGTTGCATATGGGTAAAAAGCATTGTGGCACTTTGGCCAATTGCCTAGGGAGAGGAGTCTCCACATTTATTCCCATAAAGCAGAACTGAAATAGGGGAGTTAAGAAAAGTTTAGGAGTATTAAAATTTTATGAAACAACTACCATAAAATTTTGAGAGACAGCTTTGACATAGATGTAATTACTTTTTTTCTTTTACTCTCTCTTCAAACTTATTGAAATTTTGGTGCTTTCAAAAAGTGAAAGAGGCCGGGGTGGTGGCTCAAGCCTGTAATCCCAGCACTTTGGGAGGCTGAGGTGGGTGGATCACGAGGTCAAGAGATAAGACCGTCCTGGCCAACATAGTGAAACTCCATCTCTACTAAAATACAAAAAAAAAAAAAAAAAAGCAAGAAAAAAAAAAAAAAAAAGCTGGGTGTGGTGGCGCATCCCTGTAGTCCCAGCTACTCAGGAGGCTGAGGCAGGAGAATTGCTTGGAGGTTGCAGTGAGCTGATATCATGCCACTACACTCCAGCCTGGTGCCTGGCGACAGAGTGAGATTTTGTCTAAAAAAAACAAGATTACTCCTAGATGGGATCTCTGGTTTGCAAAAGACCAAAATTTCCAGGCAGATCAGGGAGTATGGTTTTCAGATTTTCTGATAAAGCTATCAACTAAAATGGTTCTGAGTACAGAGTCAAACATGATTCCAATATGCTGCTAGGGTATTCTTTCATAGAACAAGGGAGACCACAATCCCATCAGTAAGCCTCAGGTTAGAGCTAGATCATTTTCACCTCCCTGGATTTCTTTGTGGAATATGAGAAGATTGTCAAGATGAGCCTTCCCTCTTTTGGAAAGAGAGTTTCTGATGTGCCTGTGAGGTTTCCCATGTCAAACAACCAATACTTTCCATTTTCCTTTCACTGCCGCTAAAGACGCTCAAGACATCTATTCCTGGTTTCTTTGCACAGAACATTAAACACAGGAGATTTTCATCTGGTTCTAGATAGTCAGGAGAAATGAATTTAATTGATTCTAAAAGGGCCCAGAAATAAGCCTTTCTGTGATGGAGATTATATCTTTTATTGTGGCTGCAAAGTAGATTGTGGTGTTTGAAAAGTTTCAGCCATTTCAAAACTTGTCTTTTCTTTTCCAGTGACCCTTCTGCACTCTCCTGTTAAGATTCTGAAATAAGGAAGTTAACAGGCTCAGAGATCCCACTGTTTCCTATTTCTATTTCCAGTAACAGCTCTCAGGACTACTTTGTCACCAAGATCCATAGAATTGAATACAATTAAGCAAAAGGTACTATAAGTAGAAAATAAATTCCTTATGTTGAAAAGAGAAAAATGTGTGGGTGCTTCAGGAATAAAACTCTAGACAATGGTGTACCTTTTTCAACAACATATTACAAAGGGATGGCCAAACTGACAGATGATGAGATGATTGACATCATTTTTGAAAATAACAAAGCTGAATTTCTGATTTATTATGGCTTACATGCATTTTCCTTTTAAATGTTATAACTGTTGGTTATAACGTTTACCAAAAATGTATATGAGCAATCTATTCCGATGTGTTTTGTCAGCAAAATTCATGAAGCAATATGAACTCATATAAAGTCTACTTACCTTGTAGTTTTCTTCTAGGAAATAAAAGTATGGCTCAAGTCTTGGTCAATTATTTCTACATGGAAAAAAAAGGCAATCCATTATTCATGGATCCTCAATCAAAATGGAAATGGAGACATCATTTCAGATTTGGATGCTTAGTGATCTAATGAATTTAGAGAAGACCTTTGGGAATTTAAACAATTACCTACTATAGTGTACACTATATTTTAGTTCATAACATGCACGTGTGTGTGCATGTGTGTGCACGCACACACACACACACACACACACACACACACACAGAGGGTACTCTGTTTCACCTTTCTTCCATTACTAATCTTTTCAAAATTTGAGGAGGAAAATTCAGTGGAGTTCCATCCTAAACAATGATTAAGTTAAAAACTGAGCTTGTAAATTAATAATTACACATAGAAAATTGCATACACAAAATTACCATTTAAAACCTCTTAGTTACCCAGGAAGTAAAATAAAGTACATATTGTTTATATAAATAATTTTATGTATGTACATATGAATGTATACCATAAAGCAAAGTATAATCATGAATGTACTTTTAAATTGTGGTAAAATATATATAACATAAAATTTAACATTTTAAGCATTTTCAGCATACAGTTTAGTGGCATTAAGTACATTCACATTGTTGTAAAACTATCATTTCCATTCATTTCAGAAATTTTGTCTCATCTTCCCAAACCAACTCATTAAAAAATAACTCTTCCCCCATGCCCTCAACCCACTAGTCCCTGTCAACCATCATTCTACTTTCTGTCTCTATGAAATGACCTAAGTACCTCATAGTAGTGGAATCGTATCATATTTGTCGTTTTGTGACTGGTTTATTTTACCTAGCACAATGCCTTCAAAATTTATTCACATTTTGAATTCCCTTCCTTTTCAAAACTGAATAATATCTGTTATATGAATTTTCCAAATTAGTTTTTTCATTCATCCACAGATGTACACTTGGGTTGCCTCCACCTTTTGCCTATTGTAAATCATGCTGCAATAAACTTGGTGTATTAGCCCGTTTTCACATTGCTGATAAAGACACATTGGAGACTGGGTAATTTATAAAAGATAGAGGTTTAACTGACTCACAGTTCCACATGCCTGGGGAGGTCTCACAATCATGGTGGAAATTGAAGGAAGAACAAAGGGATGTCTTGGGCGGCTGGCAAAGAGAGAGCTTGTGCAGGAGAGCTCCCATTTATAAAACCATCAGATCTCATGAGACTTATTCACTACCACAATTCAGTATGGGGAAAGCCATTCCCATGATTCAATTATCTCCCACCAGGTCCCTCCTACAACACATGGGAATTATGAGAGCTACAATTTAAGATGAAATTTGGTTGAGGACACAGCCAAACTATATCTCTTGGGTATACAAATATCTCAATCCCTGTTTTTAATTCTTTTGGTTGTATGCTACTAGAAGTGAAATTGTTGGATCATATGGTAATCCTACTTCTAATTTTTTGAAAAACTGCCATTCCATTTTGCATAGTAGTTGCACTATTTTACATTGGCACCAGAAATGCACAAAGGTTGTAGTTTCTCAACATTCATGTCAACACTTGTTATTTTCTATTTGTTTGAGGATTTTTTAATGGTTGCCATCTTAATTGCAGTGAAGTATTTCAATGTGGCTTTGATTTACATTTCCCTAATGATTGGTGATGTTGGACATCTTTTCATGTGCTTATTATTTATTAGTATATCTTATTTAGAGACATGTCTGTTCGTCCTTTGCCAATTTTTTAAAAAATTAAGTTGTTTTTGTGTCATTAAACTATAGAAAAAAATTGATGCATTTTTAATTATATCATATACATTTGAATAAGTTGAACGCATGATGTAATTTCACCATAATGTATTCTGGGGAAATTCTGGTTTGAGATGTAATGATTTGTTATGAAACGGCCAATGTTTTGACAACATACTGGGTGCTATCAATACTAGAGAACATATGATGGGGAAGAAGATATTTAATTAGAAGAAGAGGTAGGCAGAACCACTGGATTGCTCATTCAAGTAAATTTTGCCAATCGTTGTGCTAGTTTTAATGGTTAAGATGCAAATTTAGGAAGTGAGTGACTCATTTTTCCATTCCTAATTGTTGTATTACAAAAGGTATTGCGTGCACTCACTTATGTATCAGCAGTGAGCACCCAAACATAATAGGTCAGCGTGGTGAGTGTGTTTCCAAGTCGTCAAGCAGGGCTGACTTCTCAGTTGCTAGGCTGTACAGAAACAGTCTTAGATTTTCTTCACAGAGCAGGTCACCGTGACCTTAAGTGTTTTGGCTCCACCTCTGAAATCCCTCCTCTAGCTATGAAAGTCCTGCCAAACCCTCTTACAGTAAAACTGCAACAGATTCATCTACCACTTCTGCTGCTGCTGCTACTGCTGCTGCTACTGCTGCTGCTCCTACTTCTGGTCCTGCCGAGGTTTCCTAGCTGTGTCCTCCTTGCCTTTGTCCAGCTCCAACGTGTCCATTATCTGCCCACCCTGCTTTTCCCTTCCTCACTTCAGCACTCCCTAGAGTTGTGCTTTCAGACCCCGCCAACATCCATCCTGGGCACGTGTCCAAAGTCATGGGGACTTGTTGCAGCCGGCATGGCTGAGGGCTTGGCTGTGTTCCAATTACTGGTTGTAAGGGCTCCTTCCTACTGCTTAAGATTAAATGAGGCTCAGGGATGATGCTGATGAAGTTGTTTAGAAAGCTGGATGTGGTGCCTCTTAGCAGGTCTGGGTCCTACCATCATTACAAAGATTAGACTGACTTGCCTTTCAAGTTTGGGTGGATGCAAATTTGCAGGGATGCCCTCAGGACTTTCTACTTAAAACATATGCAGGGCAAATCCCGTTTTGAAAACTCCAAGGGTTTGTTTATTTTGCCAACACTACGAAGGTTCTTTCCTGATGCACAGATTTTTTTTTTTTTAACCACATTGAGGTCATACAAGTTTTTTCATACTTCTACATATTCTTGAAGCACTCTCTATCACGCACTCCCTTCTTCAATCAGCATATAGCTCTTGAGTGCTTAGCAGGTTACCAAGCACTTCACTAGGGAATAGGATGCAGAGTATCCTGGTGGATAAAATTGTGTTCTTTTGAGTCATGCACACTTACGTTGCATACTTATATTGCATACTACTCACTGATCAAACCAAGGGCAAATGTCTTGGCCTCATTAATACTCACCTCAATTGTAAAATGGTGAAACTGATAGTATCCTTTATAATGTAGCATAACACAGCAAGAATTATATGACGTAGATGTATGCATATTGTCTAGCACAATGCCTCACACAGGCTACAAATTTGATATATGTTTGAAGTTATACTCTAGCTGATATTCTTGAATTGGAATGTAAGATGTAAAATTTTTAGCCACAAGTAATGTATCAGCTGGTATGAAGACAAGTCTGTAATCAATCACAAGACAATCTAGGTACTATAAGGAAGTTAGTGAGATAGAAGTCCTAAGGGGGAGCTAATTAATTCTCCCTGGGAGGTAGAGTATCAAAGTTTGTGCAGATACCACCTCTAAAGACATTTTTCTTTTATTGAAACTTAACAAACAAAAATGATTTAGATACATAGTTTAATGTTACAAAATTTTGTTGTGTTTAATGTGCTTCTCAAAATGTCCCTTCAGCCTACATTATCCTTTGTCCTTTCTGTTTAAGTCCAAATTTTACCAGACCTCTAATCCTTCCAGGCTCTGCTCAAATGTCTAATATTCTTCGATTCCTTCCCTAATGAGTGAATAAATTAAAATGTTACTTGAAAGTATATTTATATGGTAAGGCCTGAAAATAATTTTCCTTATGCAGAAATTTATTTTGGCATGAGACGTGCTGTAATAGAATATAACCTGTATTAACATGAGTGCCGTCAATCATTCTCAGAGATGAGTATGATAAACATTTCCATTTTTGATCCAATTAAAGCTAGTGGAGCTAGAAAAACCCATATGGGCTCTTTTCTTTTTTTATTTCATGGGATAACTACCCAACTGATTAAGACAATAATATGCCAGTAGAGTTTGGATATAATCTGCTGATATAACATAAAGGTCTTAGAACAATAAACAAGACCCATCATACAGGGAACTGATGGCATCGGGATAATTAGTTCCATCAGTGCACTTAGTAACAACCAAATGAAAGAAAACCACAACCTAGCAAGCTGGAGGCACACTGCTTGTCCCCTTTTGCTAAATAGCTCCAACTAGATAAAATTCAATAATAATGAAAATAATCAGTAAAATTTACTGCATAAATAGCCAAGGCAAACTATACCTATAATAATTCCAGAATTACAAAACCCAGGAGGCAGTACACAACATTTAGCCAAATTTCTATCTTCCAAAAAGTATTGCCCAAATCCTAGTACCGAGAATCTAAATATTGGTGAGAGCAGAGACAGGGCCATCATTCAGATATAAAATGATAAATATATACTAAAAGGGTTCTAGCAAAATGTTAGAGAGAACCTAACACTGGAGAATCTGCAGTATCTAATGTCCAACAGCAAATAGGGAGATGTGAAAGTGGGGTGGAGAATGAGTCGTGCATGTTCAACTAGCCCTGAAAATGAAAATATTCATTTTTGCATTGAAAATTAGTAATAAGTGGGTTGAAATAGGTCGAATTTCATAGAAACCACAAACAGATTATCTACTATGTAAATGTGATCAATTGATATGTCTTGTTTTTTGTTTTTTGCCACCCATCCAGTATTTACAATAATTTTCTTCTTCAGAGACAGGGTCTTGCCCTGTCACATTGGGAGTGGCAAGATTTTAACTCACTGCAGCCTCAAACTCCAGGGCTCAAGTGATCCTCCTACCTCAGTTTCCTGAGGAGCTAGGACTACAGGTGCGTGCCACCTCATCTGGCTAATAAGATAATTTTTAATTAGTTATAACATTTCATATGAAAATCCAGATTTCTCTCTCTGTTTTAAAATTAGAACCTCGGGGACACTACATGTGCACCTATGTGTAACATTCTGTCCCTCACTTCCAAATCTTCATGCAATGATCATCACATTTGTGATCTTCTCCTTATTACTCATTCAAATATTGCACCTAACATGCTCCTATCACCCTTCTCTGTTTTGATTTTCTTTTCAGCACTGATGGCCTTTAGTGTGGTATTTAATTTAGTTATTTTTGGAAGCACCAGATGGGCCTGAATTTTTGTTGATGTTATTTGTTATCTACTTATTTTTCTCCATTTTGTTCAGTGTCTAAATATGTGACTATGTGACTATATTACACACTCAGTAACTCTTTTTTTTTTTTTTGAGATGGAGTTTCACTCTTGTTGCCCGGGCTGCAGTGCAGTGGCACGATCTGGGCTCAATGTGATCTCCACCTTCCTGGTTCAAGCGATTCTCTGCCTCAGCCTCCTGAATAGCTGAGATTACAAGTGCCCACCACCATGGCAAGCTAATTTTTGTATTTTCAGTAGAGATGGGGTTTCGCCAGCTTGGCCAGGCTGGTCTTGAACTCCTGACCTCAGGTGATCCATCCACCTTGGCCTCCCAAAGTACGGGATTATAGCTATGAGCCACTGTGCTCTGTCAGTAACTCTTTATTAAATAAATCAAACAACACTGGGTCTACGCAAGCTCAAGAGAAGCTGTCTTCATTGGTTAAGTCTCACAGTTTCCAACAAACCATTAATCCCCCTAATCTTCCCAACTTTGCCCTCTCTTCCTCAGTACACAGTTTTAAAACATGAACCTCATTCTAACCACCCAGAAATCCTACCAGAATAAATGTACATGCAAAATAAATTTTAAATTATAATTTGCAAGACCTTGTGTAAATGCGTTTAGAGACATCGGTATCCATTTTAGAGAAAAGAAACCTGAGATTCTGAAAGGTAAAGTTTGTTGCCTAAATAAGGAGACTGAATTTAAACCCTGATTTATCTAAACTAAAACTGTGCTCTTAACCCTACGAGACCTTAAACTTAGTAAGACACAACATGAATATCATTATCTATGACAGAAGATACATCAAAATTCATTCATGAAACCAAGAGTATTTCAATAGATTACTCAAATATCCATTATTACAATAAGAAATGATGTTTGAGCTGAAGGGTAAAATGAAGATCCTGAACTTCATCTTTGGGAAATATGTAATCAGTAGAACAACTGCAGATTCTTCTGGTAAATAATAAATCTTCTGACCAGTCCAAGTTCCATGCAGTGCAATTGCAGAGATCTGGTAGAATCAGTGTTTCTGAACCCCTCCATGGAAAGAGATGAGAGCCATGTGATTTGACTGCCAGTCCTGATCTTACAGGTGCTCTCACCAGATAGATAAACAGAGAATATGGCACATTTTGCAACTCTGTGTACTCTTCATGAGTTATGTGACTTCAGACACATCTAACTTTTTATTCCTTTTTGACATAAGCTCAGCTATGGGAAAATTGCATTTCCCTCTGTACCTCATCAGTGGTGAAGAAAGACAGCGGCAATAACACTTCCAACAGCCTCCAACTGTAAATCCCCAGAGTACATCCCCGCCTCACTCCACAAACCCGTAATAATACTTTCATCTTCTGTTCATACTTGCTTTCCAAAACCCATCCCCAGGTAACATAGCTCTAATCATTGAAAGGGAAATGTTGATCAATCACTGCTTTCAATCAAGAATGGTCTTAAAGAGTGTAGACCCAAAAAACAAAGACCATGTATCTCAACATCATTTTGTTGTATTTATGCCATCTTTATAAAGCGTATGTTAATTGCAGCACTATTTACAATTGCAAAGACATGGAATCAACCTAAATACTCATCAATGGTAGACTGAATAAAGAAAATGTGACACATACACGCTATCACTTTATTTTTATTTTATTTTATTTATTTTGAGACAAGGCCTCACTCTGTCACCCAGGGCGGAGTGTAGTAGCATAATCTCTGCTCACTGGAACCTCTGCCTCCTGGGTTCAAGCGATTCCTGCCTCAGCTTCCTGAGTAGTTGGGATCACAGCTGTGTGCCAATACACCCCACCAATTTTTGTATTTTTAGTAGAGATGGGGTTTTGTCATGTTGGCCAGGCTGGTCTCAAACTCCTGATCTCAGGTGATCCACCTGCCTTGGCCTCCCAAAGTGCTGGGATCACAGGCATGAGCCACTGTGTCTGGCCTACACCATGGCATAATATGCAATGATTAAAAAAAAAAAAATCATGTTCTTTGCAGGAACATGGATGGAGCTGGAGACCATCATCCCTAACAAACTAACACAAGAACAGAAAACCAGATGCCACATGTTCTCACTTATAAGTGGGAGCTAAAAGGTGAGAATACATGGACACATAGAGGGGAACAATACACACTGATCTTCCGACTTACCAGAGGATGTAAGGTAAGAGGAGGGAGAAGATCAGGAAAAATAACTAATAGGTAATAGGTTTAATACCTGGGTGACAAAATTATACAACAAACCCCCGTAGCAGGAGTTTACCTATATAACAAACCTGCACCTGTGCCCCTGAGCTTAAAATGAAAGTTAATAATAATAATAGATAATAAAAAATGAAGCTGGACTCAACTGCTTTCAAATATATTAAGTTGACACTCCAAGAATGTGACCATCTCTCAGGCACCCCAGTTTTCTTCCTATTTTCTTCCTCAACGTGCACCAAGGTAAGAGCTTGTTTCTCTCTGTTGCCTGAGTTCCAGACCTCAAAATGCTGTCTGTGTCATATTTCCCTCTTATATGATGGAAATATTCACATCTGTATCTCCTCTTACATAATTAATGTCTATGTGGAAAGAAAGAACGAACTAGCCTCATTGGTTACCTCTATTCCTTTTTTATTGGTTGGCTAATTGGCTGGAAGAAGCATTATGGGTTTTTTAAATTTCTGTTTCTGATTTTTTTTTTTCTTTTTTGCCTAATGTATTTTAGATACCATGATGGAGTTTGTTGGCGGTTTAGAGAGTTATACAAGTCTGGTGAGATACACAGATTTGGAGATGGCCCCTTTGTTATTAGGCAGGTCCTGGCAGGAAACGCCCAGGGTCTCGGCCAGAGGAAGCATCGCAGGACAGAACCTGCAAGTCTTGACAGCGCAGCTAGAAAGGATGTGCACAATATGATGCTTTGTGCAAACAAGTGGCACACTCTGATGGTAGAAGAACACCAAGACACTTTAAAATGGCATTTTGGAACATTTGTACTTCTTTTTGTGACCACTCAAGTTTATAGATAACCCATAAAATCCCAAGTAGCTGATTTTAACATGAAAAATAAAAAAGCAGGGAAGGTGGTAATTTTCTATGATCTCTTGATCAGAAAGATCAGCTGTTTGGTTGGATCAAACAAAAGCTTGTCAAATTTAGGTCAAATGCAAAATGTGTTAATCTTCCGAGAACACTAAACTGTGATGTAAGTGATCCAGAGGCTAAATGAGAGAAAATCAAAAGTTGGTATCATAGTATTAATATAAGACATATTTAAAAATGTTCTTCATTATTGATGGTATAGAAGCTTCATTATTTCATTAATTGACAGAGAGGATTGATTTTGACATTTATTTTTCTCACAATAAATTTTTAAAAAGATGGCTTTTCCAACAGAAATATTTTTATATGCAGTCTAAGTAGGTCTCTCCTGAAAATTTTCCTACATTCTGAGGTCTCTATGTGCTTACTGTGTTTGAAGATGGCTGCCGAGCTCAGAATTTGTTATTTGCCCCCTTCTCAGCTGCCCTGCATACTGAGATCATGAGGTGCACTCATTGGGAAGGAAAAGTAAATATTGGGTTGCACTAACTGAGGTCATAGTTTCTCCATGTCTAGACACTGCTAGTAACTGGTGCCTTCTGTACCTGCTGTGCTTTCCATGGATTCCTAAGTGTGTGAATTGCTTTGTATTAGATTGCATAAAATGTACTGCACTTTCAGACAGGTTTTTGCATTGTGTTTTAGATCTTTCTGATAAGTCTCTGCTCAAGCTATTTTTTTTCTCCACCTAGAACAAATGACTCTACATAATGAATCGGTAGACAATACAATGGCTATTTTCCATGTTTTCAAATTCAACAGGCAAATGTTTTTAATGTTTTGTAAACTACCTATATTTTTACTCCTGTGGTGGCGTATCTTTCTTTAACCACTCCAAGTTTCAATAAAAGATAGAGAAGAAAAAGAAGTATAAACTAAAAATAACACAAAAAATTGCTTTTTCTAGAACAAAATGAATAGCAATTATTTTTTCTTTTTACACTTTTTTTCCTGCTTGTATGTGTATTTGCTTTGGTTGTTTTATTGCCTTACTATGTCACAATATATAAGAAAAGTGAAGTATGACAAAAGGCATATTCAAACACATATGTTTTTAAAGATAGTCCAGGGAAATAAGTCTTTATGAATAGGACTGGATGATGCTATAAATTACATGACTTTCAAATTTTTATATAGTTACCTTCTGAAATTCACCCAATAATCATGAATGGAGATCTATGTATGCACTTCTGAAAACAATAAATAATATATTACTTGTTACGCCAATGCCTAAATAACATTTGGTGTGTGTGTGTGTGTGTGTGTGTGTGTGTGTGTGTGTGTGTGTGTGAGATAAAAATGTATAATACCAATAAATATCTTGAGGGCCTCGGTAAATATTTCAGATATAATGATTTTCTTTTATTTTTTATTCTAAGCATAGACTATTTAATAAATTCTAAGTTTTCCATGGATTCATATTATGTTATTTGAAGGAACACATTATAATGTAATTTTTGAACATGACTTCTGGCGATGTTTCTGTTATTTGCTTTTAACTTGAAGACAAGATACTAGAAGCCTATAACAAAACCTGAAAATGAAATGAGAACTCTCTTTACAGTTCTCAAAACGTTTTAAGTTGCACTGACTTGTTGTAAGCTAGCTGTTCTCTGTAGAAATGTCTTACCAATGATTCTGCTTTGTCAGTTTCACTTTGCAGAAAGAGAAAAGCTGTCTTCATGGCTACAGCATAATGATAATAGTAGTAGTAATAATAATAGTCATAGCAAACTTTAGTATTATTTTATTAACCAAACATCAATACAGGAGATTACTACCCTTGCCTACGTTTCAGGAGAGCAAAACCCTAATAGTAAAAGTGCTGCAATCTGGCTTTCTTCTAGATTTATACAGTGATTTTTGCTGCCTTGAGACAGTGGGGAAATGTTGAAAATCCATGGGTTGTTTTTTCACTCATTTCAAATGCTTTCCCTTCTTGCTAGAAGTCTATGCCTACTTTCTCTGCTAGGCCTTTCTGTTTGTCCCCTTATGAAGCCTCCCATATCCAATTTCTGTTAAATAATCTCAGAGTTTCCTATAATATTTTGCACTTGTCTCTGTTGTAATACTGGTTACATTTAATTATACTGAGATATATCTATGTCTCTTTCCTTTCCTGTGAGTTTCCTAAAAGCAGAGACCTCCAGGGCCTTGTCCAAATAGTCAATAAACATGAATTAATTAACCAATTAATATTTATTTAATAAATGTTTGTTAAACTTATTTGTATCTTGAAAGACAATTAACTTAGCTCCATAGTTTTACCAAAAAAAAAAAAAAAAGATTAAAGTTAAAGTAAAAGGTTGAATTTTAACCATAATACTGGAATGAAAATATCAGTGTAAGAATTGGGGAAAAGTTGTATTTGCCTCAGCAATTGATTTGTTCCTAAGAAGTGACCAGTTTTTGTTGGGCTAATACCATGATTAGCTGCATAAGGTAAGAGAATGAAATCTCAAAGAGCAAGCTTGAGCAATAGGAGAGGCATTTATTGAGGTTTAAATCATTAAGCTCAGTTAAATGTAGAGCTTTTTTGTCCCAGCTTAGATTAGGCATGCATACTTAGTGCGAGCACTGAGTTGTTTCAGGACAGAGGATTTCAGAGACTGTAAATTAAAAAAAATGTGGAAAGATGATGGAAAAAGAAAATAAGACTTTGAGATAAAAAAGGGACTTTGGGGAGAACAGGGATGCTTACTAAAAATTCAGTAGTTATTAAGTATTCAGTATTTATTATTGCCAGGCAATGTATTTTATAATGTACCTTTTCTTTTCTGTGAAATCTTTGGCAAAATCTATATGACTCATATCTTGAAGAATGCTATGAAATAATAAATAAAGTTTTAAGATTGATATCAGACAAGACTGTATCATATCTGAGTTTATGCTGGTCAAATTAAGAAGCATGTTTAGGGATAATGTGACAGTACAGTGATGCTTTAAATCCTAACAAATAGGAAAAATAACAAAGAATAACATTGGCAGGTTTAATTGTAAGAAATTTTAATTTTTATACAACAGAGAAACATATAAAATAAAATCACAAAGAACATATTTGTAGAAAGGGTTAATTCATGTGTAAGAGCTCATAAAAATTCATAAGAAAACATCAAGACACTAATATGGTAAAAAGATGAAGAGACAGTTGAGAATTAGTAAACAAACATATGGGAAAATGCTTACACGCACTGGTTATTAAAAAAAAGTAAATTTTAAAAATGTTACCCTTGTATGTTATTAAATTAGTAAAGTTTTAAAGTAATGTTATAACCCCATGTGAAAGTAGCTTTTGCAAAGTAGTATAAATTTATTCTTTGCTATTGGCAGTTAAAATTGAATAAGTCTTTCAGGGAAAAAAAATGTTACTTTATGTTTTAAAAGCCATAACTGTGTCCACATCCTTTAAGCTAGTATTTCTGGAATTTATGCCAAGGAAATAATCCAAACAGCAGAAAATATCGTATTGATGAAGTTCATCAACAGAGTTTTTAAAACAAGACCCTTTATTTTTCTTCTATCAGAAAATAATCAAGACCATCATTTCTTTGTATTGTGCATAATTTTTCTCAAAAATAGAGTGAACAATTACTGTACCATTGCAATGTAGTTTGTTACACTGCTTTGATTTCAGAGTTGTCATGATGTTGAAAAATACGCTAATTGCTATTTCTCGAGCTTAATTTATATATAGCATTATTTAACTTTTAAACTGAAACAAGATTGGATTTTTGGTATAATATTGGGGCTTATTTTGGATCTCTAAATAAAAGTTAGAAGAGACTTGCTTTTTTAATAATCTTTTTTTTATTATCCAAGGATAGTATGTATTCATCATAGTAAACTGAGAAAACAGAGAAGTGCATGAAGAAAAAAGTAAAATCTTGTTTCTTATCACCCAAAGATACCACTGTTAATATTTGACCTGTATTTTTGTTGTTTTCATAAACAAAAATGGAATAATAATGTGCATACTGTTTTGTATACCTCTTTTGCCTTTATGTAGCATGATACATTGTTGCATTTCATTAAATATTTCATCTCATCATAATTTGTAATCCTGTGTTGTATTTAAACCTGTCTTAATTAATAGATTGTTAAATCAGATTTTTTTCTCTAAAAAGAATGCCAAAAAAGAAAAGTCATACAAATACCTCATAAAGAGAAATAATAATACCAAAATGTGTTTTGAGAAATAATATTTCTTTCCACTGAATTTCCTATCTGTCTGCTTTATAACAAATGTCAAATGTTTTTGTTTTATTTTTATTTTTAATGTAGTTCAAAAGTCAATATTCTGCCATCAAGAGTGGGCTTACATGTGAAGAATAAGCAAGGAACTTAACTAGGAAGCACTGAGCTTAGGGAATTGAATTTGCATCTAATTCACTAAGCATACATGTTTACATGACCTTTAGAAAAAAGAATTAAACCAGTTTTTCACTAGCTCTGGGCAATCCATGTTAAAGAGGTGATTGAATCAAGAATTTAAAATACTATTTACAAGATAGCAGGGCTAACAGAAAACTACATTGATGCAAATAAATTTCACTATTAAATTCATAGTAATGTTAGCCTGGGCATGTTGACCCTAGTAAGAAACTAGTGGTGTGAATTTTAATTCTACCTGAGTTGTTACATGATCCATAGACTACTAAGCACCAAAACAATTCTACCTTTCCCTGAAAATTCAAATGCAATATTTTAAAATTTTATTTCAACGCATGCAAAATTTCTTTTGGCAAAATCTGAAACAATTCCAGATCTATGATTAATGATAATATCTATTACAAAATCTTTGCAAAGTCAGGAAGCAAGAGCTAGTGGCCAGCTCCATTATTAAATGTCTGCGACCATAAGCAAGTAACTTAAGCTTTCTTGGACATACTTACTTTTATGGGCAGTAAATAAAACGATATTGCATTATATAATCTCTGTGATCCCATGTGGCTCTTGGAATACTAGTCCCTATCACTCATCTTTTCTGAAAAAAATAACAAAATATTACCAGTACATTGCAAAGGACCTGCTGTACATTGTGGCCACAGTAGTGGAATCTATTTTGTTCTCAGGCTTCTATATTAACCCTGAGGAACATATTGCTAAATATTTAGTGAATGAAATGAATAAATACATTTCATTAGAAGACTGCTATTATCTATCTATCTATCTATCTATCTATCTAGCAAGGAGAGAATTGAATTGCTGTGCCAATACAGTGTCATCTATTGCCAATTGTTAACCACAAGCTTGAATATACAAAAGATTCTAACTTTAAAGCAAAGGCAGCAAGAAAAGGAAAACTTGAAGACCAAACAGATTAGAAGGGAGTGAAATACACCAGTTGGTAAAAATTATTCGAAGATTTGTCTCTTTAAAAATTCTACCTTAATTTCCTTAGTTGTGTAACCAAGCATTTCTTTTCCTTGAGAACAGTAGGAAGAGTTAGGAGATATAATCGGTGGGAAGAGAAGAATCACCAATTTGGAAACATTTCAGAGAAAAGAAAAGCAATTAACAAGCTCCAGGGATTTCAGAAAAATGATTAAAAGAATTTCATGTAGCCTAACTGAGCAGAGATTGAAGAGCATAGCAGTACCCATCAAGCATTATCTGAAGATTTAACGATGTTTTTGTTACATAAAGTTTCAATTCAGTGCATTTAAGTAACAATCAGCGCTAGCCAGGGCTGAGCAAAACGAGTGGAATACCTTATGGAAAACAAATTAAATATAAATAATAGTTTCATGATTAAGGGTTAATTTATATGCTTATGGAAAAAAAGTAAACTGAAAAAGAATAGGCTCTTTTTGGACCCAGGGAAACGCTTACATGAATGTTCAGGAAATTGAATAGAATATTCTTTCAGTTAACATTTCTTTGGAATCAAGTAAAAGAAGCCAATTCTGACTAGATTTTTAATAAATGTTTCAAAACTATTTATTTGCTACCAAATACATGCAAGTATTACTCAAAAATTTGGGACTACAAAAGTAAATAAAACTGAGTCTTGCCCTCACAGAGATTACACTCTAAGAGAGAGAGGGGAAGAGAGAGACAATAAATCATAACTTCCCCATATGTCAGAGGATGATCAGTGTATGAAGTTAAGCAGGGTAGGGAAGAGAGTGGCTGGAGTAGAGAGTATTTTATGTAGAAGTTCAAGAAAATTATTTTTAATAAGATGACATTTCAAAATTTTTGATAAGATAACATTTGAGCAGAGACCTAAATGAAATGAGTAAGCAAAATATAATGGATCTCTGTGGGAAGAGCATCCCAAGAAAAGAGAAAAAGCAAGTGCAAAGATCTTGGGGTAGGAATATTTTGGACATATTTAAGGATTAACAAGATCAGTGTGGAAGATGTAGAATGTGCCAGGGAGATCAAAGTGGAAGAGAAGTTCAGAAAGATAGCAGAGGGCAGATCATATCTGCCATGTAGGTCAAGATAAGAATTATGGATTTTGCTCTTAGCAAAGTGAAAAACTATTGAAGACTTTAAACAAAAAGGTAATATTTGTATCATATTTGAAAGGAATCTTTTCGATTGCTGTAGAGAGATGAAATTGTAGAAGACCAAGGACCGAAGTAAGGAAATCAGCAGATTACTGAGTAGTGCACCTGGGAGACGATGGTAACTTAAAGTACAATGGTAAGAATGGGGTAAAGGGAAGTGGTTGAAATATGTATAATGTTTGAAAGGGAATGCCAAAATGATTTGTTGATAGATTTGGATGTGGATGTGGAGGCAAAAGGGAAGATAAATGTAACACCTATGGTAACTGCTAAAATGTAAGTACTGCAAAGGAAAACATTTTCACCTATCTTTAAGTGTTCCAAGCACCTAGAACAGTGCCTGAAACAGCAAGCACTCAATACATATGTGTCAGATGGATAAATTTTGGTCTGAGATATTTGGAAAAATGAATTTGTCGTTTACTGAAATGGAGAACACTGTGGTAGGAGCAGGTTGGAGATGGGAATCAGGGCTTCAGTTTTGCATATATTAGTGGTATTAATTAAACATCCAAATGAAAATATAGAACAGATAGTTGGATATATAAGTCAGCAGTTCAGAGAATGGGCATGGCTAGAGAAATTAATTTGAATGTGTGGGCATCTGAATCCTGAGAAATGAATGAGATGACCTGGTAACTGATGGTAGCTGGAGGAGAAGATAGACCTAAGAGTTGAGTACTGAGATATTCCAACATTTTGAGTTTGAAGACATAAAAAAATCCAAAAAATGGTCCAAGAAACAAAGGCCATGAAATAGAGAATGATGAAAGTTGAAAATGCTAGAAGTCAAATGAAAAAAAAAAGTTTCAAAAAGGAAGAATCAATTAGCACTGTGGACTGTTGAAGATAGATACATTTAGCTAAGAACTGAGAACCATTGAGTTTATCATTATGAGCCTGAGAAGAATTATTTGCACCGAGACAAAAGTCAGAGTAGATTCAATAAAACCTGGAAAAAAAACCAAAAACCTTGTGAAGTGAAAGTGAGCTTAGATAACCCTTTCAAGTAGTTTTACTTCTAAAATGGACTAGACAAATAGAGGGAGATGAAGAGTTAAGGGAGGGTTTTACAAGATGGGAAATATTGTAACATGTTTATATGTATATTGGTAACCTAGCAGAGAAGGAAAAAACAAGGCATTACTTGTAGGAAAATTGCAGGAACAGAATCTTTCAGAAGTCCCAAATTGATGAGATTCAAGGAATAAAGGGTGGGATTGGCACAGATAGTTGAAAAGGGAGGCAAAATTTATAGATATGGATGCAGACATGGATGCAGATGTGGATGCAGACATATTTGGACTTTTTTCCTTAGAGAATCACATGGATATTTTGAATAATTCTTTGTGAAATAAGAATTCATCAGCCTATTTATTAGCCAGTAATGGAAAGTCCCTCAGCTAATAATGAAAAGTAGAGAGAAGTTATTGCAAGTTGGAAGAAAGAGGAGTGAAATCGCCTTCTGTGTGAATAGAAGACTGATTGGCTTAGAGAAATGTATGCTAGGATTGAAGGTAACACTGGGAAACAATATAATAAGGCTCAAGAATTCTGCAAGCTATGGTTATAAATTTAAAGTGACAATTATAAGTGTAATTGTCTTGTTTTCCCAGCCAAGTTCGGCAGCTGGGGTGCAAGAAACAGATAGGAGGATGGTTAGCTTTAATCAGGGTTGGGAGATTTTCCTAAAAATTTTGACAGAGAGAAAAAAGTTCAAGAAGTTGAAGGTGTGACAGCAGAGCCATTATAGTACTGAACCAGAAGATCTCAGACACGTAAGAAGGAATGTGAGGTCATGGGGGAGGAATGAAAGACAATGAAAAAGTCATAGAATCAATGGATCAGAAAGTTCCTGTGGAGTTGTGGGAATTAAAGTACAAGTGGGGTACACTAAATTTAAAAACAATGGTAGTTAGAGAATGGAATGCTTAGACTTGAAATGACAGGGTTCAGCTGCTTTAATCACCATGCAATTGGGCAGTTGACTTCGGATGGAGAAGAAGAACATTATATGATTCACAAGGTCTGGTTGTCAAAGGATACCCAGATTGATACTGAAATAACAATAATTATGACAGAAATAATACTGCACAGAGATTAAGATAGTAAAATATTCAAGTCATGAGGAAAATTAAAAAGAGATTTAATGAAAGAACACAATGTAGCTCATCCATTTAAGGAAGAGTTAAATAACCAAGACCTGAGAAGGGCACTTTGAGAGCTTCTAGAATAACATTGCAAGACAAACATCTGATCATACTGTCAACTGCAGCCTTGCCGAGGAAGACTGGTACTATTACTCTTGGAATATTTGAAAGGTTTCTTGTTCATGTTATTTTTGAGACCATTGCATTCATTTGTCTGCAGCATTTACCTATAGAAGAAAATTATTAGAACCAAACTGACACTGGGAATTTTGAAAAACAAACAAACAAAAACCACACATTTATTGTTCTCCCTTTATGTATTACTAAATAAGAAATAAAGGGGGAAGCCAGGTAGCTGTTATCTCACCTCTCAAGTGACCTTGGAGGAGAATATGAAGGGCAACAATTGGTTCTGGCAGACAATATACATATGAACACACTTAGTGTGAACAAAACAAACACGTTTATGGAATAAAAAGTAAAAAAAAAAATTATTCATACCTCCAGATCTTTAACATCTCACCCTTTTCATCACTTCTGTTCTGCTAATTCCTTCATTCCTATTATTTTATGCAATTCAAAAATGTTAGCCATTCAAATGTATCCTCTTTTCCCCTGAAGCAGGACTATCTCACCTCAAGATTATAAAAATACCCTTGAATATGTTCTTCCAGGCTTTCAGTTTTGTTTCATTATTATTATTACTTGTTTGGCTATTTTATTGTTGTATATACTATATACAACTGTTGTATATACTATATGAGTATATAGTATATAAGTTGTATATACTATATACAAACTTATACATTATAAGTTTTTAGCTTTAACTGACTGTAAGCTAAAACTTAGTTTTAACTCACTGTATAGCATATACAACAATAAATTAAATAGCCAAACTTAACTTTCTGTTTCTGAAAAAAAATCCAAATGTGTCCCAACAAAATTTCATCTTTTCTCCTTATGCTGCTCTTATATCTGGCTAGCATCACATCAGCTATCTTCTACTAAATATAGCTCCATCTTCTTTGAAAGGGAAGTATGAATCCTTCCTTCCATGTATTTCTCATAGGACTGTCAATAAAATAGTCTGATCCACTGGGGAATGAGGATTGATCAAATCATCCAAGCAAGGTCAGTCTGATTATGTCTGTCTGAAATTTGAATCATAAGAACTGATACACCAAGACAAAGGAAAGTTAGAATAGAATCTCTCATCGGTAGCATCTAGAGTTAATCTATGAGCTGTTTTGTTTCTTTTTTTAAATACTGAAAACTCCAGAACTTTTCTAATTCTGGCCTTTATTGGGACCTATTTGTTTAGAACAGCCTCCATTTTGTGAGCTACTCAGAAAATTTCTGAATTAATCAGCGTTCATTGCTGTTGCTTACAGCCAGGAACTCTAACTTATACAGTCATATGCTAATCTCTACCTACATGAGTCATATTTTGTATACTTCAGTCTATTCCTTGCATTCATTCATCCACTCCAAAATGGATTTTACAAAATTGTATTACTGTAGTAACAGTGAGTTTTCATATCAGGAAAAGCAAATTCCTCTTTTCTTTTTTTATTTTCTTACAAAATTTTCTTTGATCTTTTTGCATTATCTTCTAGATAAAGTTCTTTAAAAAATCCTATTGGGAATTTTATTACAGTTTCAAATAATTTCAAAAAAATTATAGTTTTGGAAGAACCTATATATATACACAATTAAGTCCCATCATTTATAAATATGAATTGTTTGCCTTTTGATATATTTAGATCTTTTTATCGTATTCTTTATTAAAGTTTCTCTTTTTTTTTCAGGTTGGACTTCCACGTTCCTTCTTAAGTTTAGTCCCTAATATTTTGGAGTTCTTGTTGCTGTTGTAAATAGGATATTCTTCACAACTTGGCACACAATCAGCATTGTTTGAAAAGTAGAGGGAAGCTGGCTGAGTCTCTGGAGACTCTTGGAATGAAGAGAAAGTAAGCATGGAGAGGAGAACTGTCTTGGACATGAGAAAGAGACCTAAAGCTGAATGGTGGAAGGACCTCATGAAGCTCCTTGCCAGCATTTATTGTATTGCATAGTTTGTATTCTCTTCCCGTTGCCCATAAAATGAGTTATTAGGACCAAAAGTCCAAACTGCTAGATACAAATATTGTCATATATTAAATGCTGAAATCTATAATAAAAATTTAGTAAAGACAAATTGTGCTGCAATTCGTGAATGTATTGCAATCCTGTTGCTATAATTTTGCTGATTTACTACTCAAAGGATGACTGAAGATGTTATCTTTGAGTAATGAAGTGTTATGTGACTTGGGTGTTTTTAGAAATGGTTTTTTCTCCCACCCAGTTAGGTCATTTGGAGCATTCTAGCTAATGGCTGCCAAAATTGGGTCATGTGAGACCATAGTCATTAAACTTTACATCAGAGGCTTCCATCTATGGCTATGTTTCCAAATAATGCTTTTCTCTTCAAAATTGCTTTTTATCTTGGTGCAAAAGTCTTAAACTGTGTTGCTTTCAATATTAACCTCCTGGGCCATCTTGTCCTTATTTTACTGAGAAGTTTCCCACCTTTCACTTCTAAACCTGAATTGAAGTTTTACATAACGCCCAGGGCATCTCTCTCTCTGTGGTAGCCATTCACCTGACCATCAGGTCTTTCAGGATAGAGGCATCTTTAATAGCCCCACTGCCTAGCACAGTACCTGATGCTCAGAAGGCACCCAGGGAGTATTTGTTGGAGTATTAGATGTATGCTTTAAAATTGAGTTTTTAGTAAGTTGTACTTTTTTTCAGGTATTCAGCAAACATTTCTTGATGACTCACCACAGGTTGAACACCATATTATGTGCTACAAACAGCATAGTGAGCAAGACAGACAAAGTCCTGCCCTCCAACAAGTTACAACCTAGTGAAAGTAAGCAATAAGGCCATGAACAATTACACAGGATAATTTCATAAAGAAGAAATAAAGCAGGGATGAGGCCCAGGTTCAGAGCCCCAGGTAAAAGAGAAATGTAAGAGGATGGGACTGAGAACAGAAGACTGAGAAAGGCTCCTAGCAAGGCAGGTAACAATCTTCATGAATGCAGCACTATGAAAGACTACAGAAAAGGGCTGAGGTGAGAGCGTCAGCCACATCACATGCTGCAGAGAGAAGCAAGAGAAGGAGAAGAATGGGCAGTGACTGGCAAATATAGGTCACTGGTGACCCTCACAAGGTCAGTGAAACAGTGAGGAAATACAAAACAAAACCAAAAACCTTCCACATTGGTATTGGTTAAAGAGAAAATGGAAAGGGAAATAAAGAGCTAACAAATATGCATCACTGTTTGGAGGAGTCCTGTTGTGAAGAGTTACAGAAAAAATGGGTACAGGCCAAAAGACACTTTAGATGAAGGGAAAGTTTGAGTTGTTTTTCTTCTTACGCTGTATAATCTAAAGTCATGTTTGCAAGCTAATTAGAATGAGCCAGTTCAGAGAAAGAGATGAATAATGCAGGATAAAAAGTGTGTTAGTCCAGGAATTTTCCCCAAATTCTTTAGGAAAACAAGATTTTTAATAAGAGAAGGGAAATTTATTTTAATAAGAAGCCATATGCAGAAAATTGAGACTGGACCCCTTTCCTGCACCTTATACAAAGATTAACTCAAGCTGAATTAAGGGCTTAAATGTAAAACCCAAATCTACTAAAAAAAAAAAAAAAAAAAGAAAAAGAAAGAAACTCTAGAAGAAAATCTAGGCAATGCCATTCATGTAATAGGCATAGGCAAAGATTTCATAACAAAAATGTCAAAAACAATTGCAATAAAAGCAAAAATTGACAAATTGGATCCAATTAAACCAAAGTAGTTCTGCACAGCAAAAGAAACAATCATCAGAGTGAACAGACATCCTACAGGATGGGAGAAAATTTTTACAATCTATTCATCTGACAAAGTCTAATTTCCAGAGTCTACAAGGAAGTTAATTTATGCACACAAAGAACCCCAAAGGACTTTATTAAAAAAAAAGTGGGCAAAGGATAAGAACAGACACTTCTACAAAGAAGACATAGATATGGCCAATAAACATATGAAAAAAAGTTCAACATCACTGATCATTAGAGAAATGCAAATCAAAACCACAATGAGATAGCATTTCACATCTGTCAGAATGGTTACTATTAAAGAGTCGAAAACAACAGATGCTAGTGAAGTTGCAGAGAAAATGGAATGCTTATAAACTGTTCGTAGGAGTGTAAATTAGTTCAACATTGTGGAAGACAGCATGGCAATTACTCCAAGACCTAGAGGCAAAAATACTATTTGACCCAGCAATCCCATTACTGTTATATACCCAAAGGACTATAAATCATTCTATTATAAAGAAACATGAACGTGTGTGTTCATTGCAGCACTATTCTCAATAACAAAGACATGAAATCAACCTAAATGCCCATCAGTCGTAGACCGGTTATAGAAAATACAGTACATATACACCATGGAATACTATGCAGCCATAAAATGGAACAAGAGCATGTCCTTGGCAGAGACCTGGATGAAGTTGGAAGCCATTATCTTCAGCAAACTAATGTAAGAACAGAAAACCAAACACTACCTGTTTTCATTTATAAATGGAAACTGAATGATGAGTATATAAGGACACATGGAGGGGAACAACACCCACTGGGGCCTGTCAGAGGGGTTGGTTGGGGGAGGGAGAGCATCAGGAAGAATAGCTAATGGATACTGGGCTTAATACCTAGGTGATGGTTTGATGTGTGCAGCAAACCACGCTGGTACACATTTACCTGTATAACAAACCTGTACAACCTGCATATGTACCCCTGAACTTAAAGTTGGAAAAAAAAAGAAGTAAATAAAGTATGTGGGTTCAGATGCAAAAAGAATAGTGGACTCTGTAGTGGGAAGATAAGGTAGTTCCTGTCTGATTTCATCTATTCTCTTCTGTGAAATATACAATAAAGCCATTACTTAAGAGTGAATCAGAAATGGGGAATTGGGGATGTTGACAAAAAAGGGGAAGGACGAAACAGTCACTTCAGATTGGAAACTTGAAACCAAGTAAAGGGAAGTGATGCAATAAGATCTCTGAACAATAACATAATGTGTGAAGTAAGCCCAGTCAGTACAGATATGTGATTTTTTTCCCTCAACATTTAGCTTCCCTGGTAAATAAATGAGAACATAGCTAGTAAGATTTAGCGAGTTAGAATTGGAATTATTTTTCAGACAAGAGGATACTTTAAAAATCAAGCTTATTTGCAATGAAATGTGATGTGCTGAATCACAGAATTTAGTCTGGGTAAAGAGGGGATTGAGGACCTCAGGAGAATGATGCAGAGTGAAAAAAAATAGTACAGTCCATGCACTGGGAGTATCAATGAGGTTCAAGACTTTCTGGAGGAGGAGGACTGGGACTAGGAGTGAGATGGAAATCATAGTGAAGGTCAGCGGTAAGATGCTTGACCTGGAGATTTTAGATTTGCTAACATTATTGATGTCATTAGGAAAAGGGCAGAGTAACTTGAGTGGGTGGCTGAGATCACTGGAACTAAAAGGTCACTAATTAAAGAGGTCATAGAGATGAGTGGGTTAGAGTGTGTGAATGTTGATGTCACTAATTGTGGTTCCAGTGGCAGTAGTGCTGAGAGAATCAGTGAGCTAGATTCTGATGAAACTAATCAATGAATGATGATGCAGGAGGGGTAAAAGGTGACACATGCTTCAAGGAAGTCCTGAGAAAAGAGGAAGGAAGGAGAATTTGGGTGCAGCAATATGGTGAATGAAGGACACGCAGGAATATTAGGCATTGAGGGATATAAGGTATGGGAGAAAAATCAAATTCCACTTAAGAGGTAGGTGGGGAGAACAGCATCTTCAATGTACAATGACGTTTCGTTAATGCAAATAGATGCAAGGAGTGTTTATAAAATAAATAAGCGATTTAAAGCAGTTTGTTGATGATGGACCATGAGTTCTGGAGAGGCAAGAGGAAGAGTTCTGGGAAGGGGAGAGAGATTCCAATTAGTAGCTATACAGAGAACTATAAAATGAGATATTTTTCTTTCATTTTTCCTTTCAATTTTCACTAGAAATTAAGATGAGGATCTTTAAATTCATATTGAGTGAATATACTATAAATAGCCTCTAATAATGTACATTAAATTATCATTTTTAGTTTTAAAATATTAATGCTTAAAAATTAAAATAGTATGAAAGGTTATAAGTTAAAATGCAAATACCCTCTTTTCTAAGAACTCACCCACAAATATACTCTGTTGAAGAAACAATTGTTGACAATTTTTATGTATCATTCCAGAAAAATTAAGTCCAGAACCACAAACACAGTAATATGCACACTGTCCTATATGTACTTGCTTTTATTTATTTTATTTAATGAGATTCTGGATAACTGATGTGGTTTGGTTGTGTCACCACCCAAATCTCGTCTTGAATTGTTAACTCCCACAATATCCACGTGTCATGGGAGGAAGCCGGTGGGAGGTAATGGAATCATGAGGGCAGATCTTTCCTGTGCTGTTCTCTTGATAGTGAATAAGTCTCACAAGATCTGATGGTTTTAAAAATGGAAGTTTCCCTGCACAAGCTCTCTCTTTTTGCTTGCTGCTGTCCACATAAGATGTGACGTCCTCCTCCTTGCCTTCCTCCATGATTGTGAGGCCTCCCAGTTGTGTGAAACTATAAGTCCAATAAACCTTTGTTTTTTTTTGTAAATTGCCTAGTCCCAGGTATATCTTTATCAGCAGTGTAAAAACAGGCTAATGCAATAATTTTCTCTAAAATATGCACACGTAAGAATAACTCATTCTTGTAAAGGTGCATAGTTTTCCATTATGAGACATACCCTGCAAAAGGATATATTTAATCTTATCATACTACCATTATTCTTAAAGACTTAGAAACATCAGGGCTAATCCTGATTATGAGTATTAATCAAGTATGCTAGTAAAGACTAATAAAGAACCAACCCAGATAAAATAAATAAATGACCAGAGTGAAGTATTGCCTTTCAGCAAGCATCTAACCTGTGTCAGTAATTTGCCAAGTTTCCTAGCTACTGTCGTATATTGAACAAGCAGAGAGTCAAAGCCTTGACCAGGGGCAGTGGTGCTGCCATTCTGAAGAAAGTGCTTGCACTGATGTTAATGAAACTATATTTTTACTGAATTAACTGAGAATGGGAATGATGATTCATCTGAGAACCGTGATCCTTCACTGGTCTCATCATGCCCTAGGAAATGGAATGTTATTATCCTCTCTTTATGGATAATTTCTATGTGTCTTATTTGGCTAAATTTATTTACTTATTTAAGTAGCCATTGCAGTGATAAGCAATAACAAAAATAAAAGCAGACATTCCACAGTGAAAGGCTCAGCATCTGGCACATTCTAGAGCCAACATTTCTACAAACGAGTTTTTATAGAGGTACTCTTTAATAGATAGAAGAGATGTGTTCCTGATAAATTGATATTAAGGTGAATCTTTTCCCACTGAATTTATTACAAAATGGAAAATATGTTACCTCATAAATACATCCACTAACTTTTTTTTTAGTCTTAAAAGCAAACAACTGATTTTTTGGTAATGGTGCGAATTGTTTTGCTAATACTTCCAGCAGATCAGCTATTTCCCAGTTCTAGAGCATCTGTTCTGTTACTCTTTGAGTTCTCTGGTCTTTTTATCATTTCTTAGGGAAATCTTCAAACTCCACATTTAGATTCTAGGGCTTGACTTTCCTACATCTTACAGCAGATTATCTTTATCATTCTTATTCATTTGTGTAACAGAACACTTTCTTTTCCCATGTCAGTATTTTTTGCCTGCCTAGCATTCAGGTTTTGTTTTGTTTTGTTTTGTTTATATAAGATTCTTCAAAATCATCTTTGAACGCTGCACAAAATTT
This sequence comes from Sapajus apella, assembly GCF_009761245.1. Lineage (NCBI taxonomy): Eukaryota > Metazoa > Chordata > Mammalia > Primates > Cebidae > Sapajus > Sapajus apella. The sequence continues at coordinate 39,401,241 of NW_022436943.1, read as the reverse complement.
CAGTTCATGAGTTTGGGTGGGTCTCTTGTGCTGCTCGCAGTGGTGGAACGTGAGACTCTGTTCTGGCCAATCAGTGTTCCAATGTTCCCTAACGACATTGCCTGTGATATGGGCAGTTATATGGTTGGGTCAGTAACGAGCTCATCTTATAAGCTGTGTGAAATCACTTGGGAAGAGACCTTTCTTTTTCTTTTGGCTTGTCACTGTGAGGATACTAGTTTGAAACTGCTGGTGCCATTTGGCCACCACATGGAATCTGATAATGGGGCCAACATGAAGTAAGAGAGATGCAAGAGGTAGACAGTGACCAGGCTAGGACAACATTACTTGAATCCCTGAACTGCACCTTTCATGAAGACTGCATCAGTACTGTTACGTTATTATGGCCTGTTTTAAGCCACTTTGAGGATTGCTTTCATATCTTGTGACTGAAGTATTTGTACCTAATGAAAGGACATGGGAAAATTCCATCTTTCTTAGCACACACCTGTAGCACCCAATAGTGAAGAGGAAACATGGAGGAGACTGAAGCCAAGCTCATAGGGCCTCACAGGCCATGCTAAGTATTTGGGGTTGATGCTGTATGAATTTGCTAAGAGCTGGGAATTGGGAAATGATGTAATTGACACTGAAGAGAGAAGAGAGATGGATGTAGGGATGAGGTAGGAGACTCTAAATAATCCACTTGACAGATTACAAAGTCTTGAACCAAGCTGTGGCAGTGAAGATGGGAAGGAGTATGTGAATTTGAAGTGTTTTGTAGAAAGTTTCATACACCATCAATCATTGGCTTCTCCAGCTCTAACATTGTATGAATTACTTGACCTAGCAGCACAATTGTTAAAATGAATTCATTATGCTTCCTTGGTCTTCTGTGGCTTTTTCCCAATTCACTTTTATGAGGCTCTGGATGTATTCCTTGAGTATCATGGATTAATCTCTTTTTCCATTCCAGGATCATTCCCTTGCTTCTTCCTCGTCCTTTCCTTTGCCAAAGGAATGGGATAGCAAATATAATGGATGGAATTTGAGCTTACTTTCCTAATAGCCAGTGTCTTGTCTTTTCTTTCCTTCTTTTTCCTTTTCTTTTCTTTTCTTTTCTTCCTTCCTTCCTTCCTTCCTTCCCTCCTTCCCTCCTTCCTTCCCACTTTCTCTCTTTGTCTCTCTTTCTGTTTTTCCAGGGTTTTGCTTTGTGGCCCAGGCACAGATGGTGCAGTAGCACCATCATACAATCATAGTTCACTGCAGCCTACAACTCTTGACCCTAAGCCATTCTCTCCTCTCAGCTTCCCAAGTACCTGGGACTACAGGCATGCCCCACCATGCCTGGCTAATTTTTATTTTTTGTAGAGACAGGATCTCTCTATGTTGCCCAGGCTGGTCTCAAATTCCTGACCTCAAGCAGTTCCCCTGCCTTGGATATCATTTCTTAATTGCTGCAATGGGTCTTTTATTCAATACTGTGATTAGAGAGATAAGTTAATCCAGCTGCCTGAATGACATGAAAAGAGACATAAAAGTTGTTGCTTTGGGTACTGCTTCGGGCAGCACTCTTTCATTTTTCCTTGCTGTCTCTCTATCTGTCAGAAAGAGAAAAAATATCTTTGCTGTTAGCTGATCTCTTACACCATCATACACAACTAACCAAGAAATTGTATTTCTCTAGGTAATGTACTTTCATGTTTGATTTGATGGAATGTCATGAAGGTTTGATATGGTTTGAAGTTCTCTTTAAAGATCTGGTGGCTTTTGCATTTACTGAAGTCTGCAAGTCTGCCTTATAAAAACGTATTCTTTCAACCTCTGAGAAAATCTGCAACAGCGTTTATCATTTTACTCCTTCTAAACCTAAATCGACCAACAGAGTAAATATGAGCAGCTTGATAAGTAGTAGTGTGGGAATCTACAGCTTCACCTTACTTTACAGGATACATTCCTAAAAAGCTAATCGATTTTTAAATACATCCAATTATATTTTTAAAACTCTGGGAGGCAGACTATTTAAAGAAACTCGGCAACTAATCTTTTCTTATGTGAAAACGTACCTTTTATAATGCAAATATTCATGACTGAATTTATCTGATTTGTTATCTAAGAGATTTGTATTTGGTTTTTATGAATGGCACATTTATATTATTACTTTTTAATGACCAGTAATTATAATGACAGGGCTCTCTTTCGCAGTAAGATACACAAACAGTACTAAAAGATAATATGTAGTTCCCCAAAATGGAACATTTTATATATATTTCTATTGTTTCTGAAAAGAACATCTCTACATTAAATTGTCCAAGGTAGCTAAAAAGTTAATAATATTAACATTTATAAAAATAAACAGGTAATTGGCATCTTATTTACATGACTATTGTCAAGTATAATTTTTTTTACTCTTGTGTCTTGTGTTTTCTTCATTAAGCCACTACCATTACTTCTAAACAAATAAAATTATTATTTTAATTTAAAGGATTTTTAAATATTGTTTTTTAATTGCACATGTCCTATATTTGAGAACAGGAATTAGACTCTTGACAACATATCCCTGTATATAAACTCATAATCAAAGTATTCTGTCATTATTTGGATAACAAATGTCTAGAAAAGAAAGAAAACAGACTTAAGGAAAAAAATACCTTGTGCAGTTACATGTTACAGAAAATATGTTTGTCATATCACGGGTTTTGAGGATCTCATACTGAACAGGTACCATGGGAGGGCTGCCTTTGGTTCACAGGAGCTCAAGAGAGAGCTTCTGTTTCACCCTGCATAAGAAGCTCCTTTAAATCAAAGGATGAAGAAAATTCTTGATAGACCAGGGGAGCAAAGATGTGTGAGCAAAAGAACAATGATATAAGCACATAAATTTGTAATTACTTAGATAAAGAAGGATGCGCTGTGTAACATGGGTCAATAAGAGTAAGTGAAGGCCTAGGGAAGAACCAGATGACATGTTGCTTGTGCTGTGATATGAGCGTGGAATGGGGTCCTGAATGGCTGAAACAAAACTTTGGAGCATTAAAGGGTTAATTTCTTAACACAATCCCTCTGCTATTTTTTAAGATAATATTTTCTTTCAAGAGTGAAGTTTTAGGATCTTAGTCTAGAACTAGAATACTAAAAAGAAATTTAAGAGATAATAAAATCATTCCAGTAGCTCATATCTAGTGGTCTACTAATACTGGGTCTGATACTCAGCCATCATAAAATCATCACGTTTGCCTAACATAAACAATTTGCGTTTTCTTTCTAACAGTAATCCCACTCTGAATCTCCTCTATCTTCTGATACATAGGCATCTTTTGCTTTGGTACAGTTGTCTCAGGAAAGAATTCCTTTCCTTCCGCTGAACCCTGTAGCTCTTAGTTAGCGCCATCTCACTGAGTCTATGCAAGGCTTATGAAAAGTTCACATTTCCTAAATTGTGATTTAAAACGGGAATGTGTACTTGTTTAAAAAGTCATCTTTGATATATTTGCAATGTATTGTCCTGGTAAACCTAATGAATCCATTCCAACAATGCCAGATATCTATAAGGTAAATACCATGACCAAAACCTTTGCATCCCGTAAGTCATTTCAGAATTTCTCATATTTTTTGTCCATATTTTTTAAGAGCTTACATAGTCATTCAAAATCTGTTTTATCGGCAGATACTGCTCATACAGTTAGTATGGACGGAGCTTCAAAGAGTATTCCAACATTGATCTTGCTCCAAGAAGCTATGGCCTAGAAGAAAAAAAAAAATAAGGGAAAATAAGCAAACGGCAACAATATAAACAATACAATGATGTAAATGCTATGATGGTTGTAAGTCGGGGCACAACTGGCCCTCACAAGGGGCTGTTCCTAGCTCTTTTTTGTGGAAACTACTTTCAGACTTGAGAAGATTATTGTGTTCGTCTTTCCATGTTAAGTGGCAATGGTGCTCAACTTTAATTGGGTTTTTCATTTTTATTTAAGGCAAAGAAAACTAAAACCGAAAAGAAAGGGGATAAAGTGGCCGGTAAACCTATTAGAAAATTTTGCCATCATTACTCTTTTTCTTGCCAGTTTCTTTAACATACGAGTAGAATTATTTGCAGAGATTGTGACACTCAATGACTTATAAAATGTAGTAAGCAAAGTCTGGTATTGTTTCTAAAGAGATAACATTGAGATAAGAAAACAAGTAATAAGCTTGAATAGAAACAAAGGTCTTAACTTTCATATTTAATGAAGGAGAAAAGTTATAATGTTAAGCAAATGGAAACTAGGTATTATAGTTATTGCAAAAGTAATACTTAGTATACTCATTTTCTTACTTTTATGTATTTATATATGGTCCCTTTTACAAATGCTTCTGATAACTCTTGGAATTTCATAAGCAGAGTGAAGAGTATTGCCAACATGATAAAATGTGGATGTGGTTTTAGATTAGATACATTTTAATAGAGTCAATATTTGTTCACGACAGGGAAAGTACCGATTATGAAATTACAGTAGACATAGAGCCAGTCATCTTAATTATGCACATAGATTAATATAAGAATATTGGCTTAGTTGGTTTATACACATACAACAAACAAAAGGAGATTATTTTCATATCACTGGTTGCAGTGACCTAAAATTCCAGGAAATTAAATTCAGTTAAATATAGACTATGTATAAAATATTCACCCTGAGAGAAAAAAAAAAAAGATTTTTTTGTTCTTTACTAGTAATATAAACTTTAGTGATATTGAGAAATTTCATATTAGGAAAACACTAGGAACACTTTTTCAAATAATTCTAGGAAAATAAAATGCTTGTAAACGAGATCATTATTCCTTTTTGCTGTTCCTTTTACTCTATCACAAGTTCCACTGTGATATAACATGTTTTGTTCATTGTTTTACTTCTACCTTTATCTTTACTACATACATTTTCTGGAATATTTAATATTTCTTCACTAGTGTGAACTGCCTTTTATGACAGCAAAATGAGCTTGTAAGGCCTTTGCATACAGCTTAACTTTTTTCAGAATAATCCACTTACTTGGTTTTTTAAAGCCATGGTACTACCATCCTTCCAGACTCAATTCTCAGATTTACCAGCCATATAAAAGCAATGCTGTTCCTTCAGTGGAAAGGTTACCCTAAAGGATGTCTGCAGCTTGGCACCCCTCCCCAAGGAATGCTGTAATGTTAACTCACACTTCCCTCAGAGGGAAAGCAATTCAAAAGTAAACAATCAGCTACCTCTCCCAGACATCTGACACATTATGTACAAAGTACCCTCAGTCCTGGAGGCTATTTTGTCAGCCTCGATCTTTAAAGTATATAGCATAACGATTTAAAAGAGCCACCCGACAGGGGCATGGACATGCCCCAACCTTCACTTGGCTGCCTTTCAAAGAAACTGCACTGGCCATCTGAGCAGCTCTGCTTTATATTCTACAGAAAAGACAAACTTTCTCAACAAGAAAAAAGATCTACCAGACTAGAAAACATTATGGCCAGCATGGTTGTGTAAAACAGCACACCCAAGCTATAATAATCCTCATTCACACGATATGTAAGTATTGTTTACTTACATATTGTTGATTGCTTGCTTGATTTTTACCAGTTCTTTCCATCTGTAGCAGTCTGGTTATGAAGCCTCTTCTTGGAAGCCTATGACAATACACTATTAAGAAGTTTACCCTTTTGGACACTTTTATAAAGATCTGGCCTTAATAGGCTGATATATCGTCTTATTTTCTTACTTGGTGATACATGGTTTTGTATTTTAAAATCATCCTCATTTGTGGCAATTGCATCACGACTGTTTCAGTTTGTGCCCATTTGCATGATTCCAGAGAAACTGGCTAAAGATCTAAAAGCTGGTTTCTACAGGACTTTAAAAAAAATTATGAGGTGTCAATAGCATTTTCAGTTACCCCCATTATGTAATTATGAACAAATACTATGAGTTTTACTAAATTGAGTCAATTTTTTCCACCCTGCAGTTTTTCTATCCATGGGCATTTGTGATTGCTCCTATAGGTTTTCTTCTATGAAGAAACATTTTGGAGTAAATTATGTTTGAGGAGCCACATTCAATGACACAAGAGTATGGTGTTCGTCACTAGTTTTTCAACAGGTCTCTGAGATTTACTCAGAATGACCAAGCACGTTTTGACTCCATGAGGGTCTCCTCTGTGTGACCTGTTTAGTTCCTGTTCCATGATGCTTAGTCTGTTATAATGACTGCTCTTGCTTCAAAGCCTTACATGTAAATCTCGGTTTTAACAATGAGCTTTCTTGCAAAAAAAAAAAAAGTCATTAAATATGAAGTCTACACAAATTGATGTCAATGGAAAACTTAGCCATCATCAGAAATTTGTGAAGCATTTTGAAAGCAAATCATTTGATGAGTGCTTGCTTTCCTTTCTTCTCTGCAGGCTCAGAGATCCCCCCTTCCAGCCTCTATGCAACAATCCTCTGCAGAGTTGGCAATAATAGAACAGTAGCTTTAAAATCCTTTTGCCCTAACATTTATTTCATATTTAAAGTCTATATTGAAAATAAACTTTTTTCCTGCTGTAGGCCCAACTCTCCACTCCAAGCCCACAAAATTAGAAGAAAAAACATCATTAAAACAATCAATAACACAACTTCTTCATGGGATACAAAGAGATACAGATGCTGGTGTTTGACGGCTTAATGACTTGTTCAAAATAGCAGTTCCTCACGATCTGTGGTATCTTTGACAATGCAGAGCTTTAGATCTGGGATCCTATTTAATAATGATGATGAGATATAATGCATACAAAAGTAGATAACACATTAAATGTTATAATTCTGAAATATGTGGCATTTGTGATACTGACAATTATTGGAGGAGTGGCAATATGCGAAACAAAATCTAACTACCCCAAAATGTAAAAGAAAGTGGAAGCTCTGCTTAGGTTTGCTGCACAGCTAAGTTGGCTCACAGAAAAGCATGTATCCTAGACAAACGCTGTAACTCACTCAGAAGTGCTGGTCCTCAAATTCATAGGTTGGGCTGGGAGTCGCCATGATGCTTGACATGCAAGATTCCCTTCAGACATGGTGGTTCAGATGACACCTCCCTTTGTTCTGCTTCCATTTATAATTGGGTAGGGTCGGGGGCTATAGGTCTAGAAAAACAACCGGAGAAACAGGTATAGTTTATCTTTTATGCACCTCACACAACCACCCTTTTCCTTTGCCCATGCCCCTTGTCATGTAGCTCTACCCCTTTTATTGCATCTCCCTTTCTCATCTTTCCTCTTCAAATACAGTTTTCTTTAGTTTCTTCATTTATCACTTATCATTTTTAAAAAATGCAAGTAGAGAAGTATCAGTTGTAGTTCGTTAGTTCTTCCTCTCATTCCCAGCTCCCCCGCTGTTTCCTAGGACCATCCTTTCTTCCCAATTTTTTCTCCACTTTCAATTCCACTCTAAAACTTTTGTTGGACAGGTTTATATGTCAGTTGCTAAAGCATATAAACCAAAGTCAGACCAAATACAATATCAGATTATTGAAATCCATTTATTTATTGATATTATATTTCTTAATTTACAAATTGTGGTTTGAATGACTATAGGTGTCAATTTTTCATTTTACCATTGATAAGCAAAATAAGCTCGTTTTTATAATGAATTTACAGTATAGTGTGTGAGGTGGAACATTAAGAAATTACATAAATAATTATATAATTGCAAACTCTGATTAGGTGATTTAAAGAAGTAGCAAATGTGATTACAGAGAGATTGACAAGAAAAGAAAAGCTAGTTTTGCATATCTTGTGGTCTGTAAGGAATACCTTCAGGCAAATGTTCAATTACATTGAGAAAGTAAGAGCCATGATGGGTAAATAGAATATGCTATGGGAGCATAAAAGCACAATTTCCGTCCCAGATGGATAGGGGTCAGAAAAGACTTCCCAGAGAAAGTGAGATCTAAATTAAATAAAGAGTAGAAAACCTATGCAGGCATTGTCTCATTTAATACCCACAAAATCTCTATGAGATAAGTTCTATTATAATACTTATTTTAAAGTAGGAAATTGAGAATCAAATATTTCATGACTAAAGAGAATATTTTTGATACCCCTAGTACACAGTAGGCACTGAGTAAATACATGTGAAATGAACAAAATAAGTCCAACAAAAGGCACAAACACGAAAGTCTGTGCAACTCATCACCAAATTACTTTGTCCCGAAGAGACATGATTAATTCGAATGGAGAGTTTGGGAACATTTCCTTTTAAAGTACTACTCCAACACTTTTTTAGTAAAAAGCTTTTGCTTCTTCCTCCAGCTCAAGGTATTTTCTCCTTCCTCCATTCAGAATCTCATAGTTTACGATATGAAATGAAGGAAAATGGCAAATTTGGAAAATGAAGCTCTTTGGAAAAATCAACTTTAAATGTACATCTCCCATTGGTTCTATCTTTTTATTATGAATCCTGTGGGCAGCAGTCCTAGTTCCATTTATTCTGTGTGTACCTCTGTATTTGTGTTTCCTAGAAATGTGCCTTTGATTTTTAAAATTATTCCCTTTGAAAAGGTTTCTATAGCCCAGGTACCTAGACATGTTTCTATAAGAATATCTTCATTAGTCTGAGAAAATATCATCTTTGCTCAAAATCTTTCAGAGGTTTTATATGTATTCACTTTTCTTTGATTTGTGAAATTTTAAAAACTGTAAGATGAAAAAAAAAAAGGCAAATAATTATCCAAATCAGGGAAGGCTTCCTGAGAGAGGTGATGCTTGAGTGAAATTTTGAATCATAAGTGAAGGTAAGCAACACAAAGAAGATAAGAAAAAGGAATACCAGGAAGTAGGAAAACCACAGCAAAAGCATAGAAGTGTAAAAGAGCAAAATGTATTTGAGCAAATACAAGTAGTTCCAGATGTCCAGAAGGAAAGATCCATGTTGGTAAATGGCAGGAGATTAGAATGAAGAATAAAACATTTGGTATATGTTTGCTGTACAGCAAATGCCAAAAGCCCAGATAGAGCAATTGATATGTATAAGAGAAAAGGCATTCTAATTCATTTATACATATTTCCAAATTCTACCTCCCTCATCGTGTTACATCATTGGAAAGCATATATCTAAACTAGTGTTGTCAACCCTCGACATGCATCAGAACTATTTGGGAAACTTTTTTAAAATGTGAATTTCCTGAAGCTTGAATCTGTCTAAATGAAACAAAATGCTGTCTGATGAAGACATGTCTTAGACATTTCTCTATTATGAACACATAAATATAGCTATGTATTATCCTTTTATTCTATGTCTTTTATTAAATATTCACCATTCTATGTACAATTCCATTATAACACAGGCTCTTTTATGCCTTCCAAGGTGTGACAGATAATCTGATAAACAACTTTGTTCTACTATGTTAGAGATAGAAAGCAGTGTTGAATATACATTTGATTTATGAAAGCATTCTGAAAACAATGTCTCCACCTTTGTTACCTAACTGGAAAAAGTGACTAACGTTGTAAATTTGGGTGAAATACAAAGGTTGATGTTATGACACTTCCTAGAGTTGATATCTGGGAACAGGTGGAGACCTTGAGTCACCCCTAAAGTCATTCCATGCAAGACTCTGCCCACTGTACTTTTTCATAAGGCAAGTTCTCTTTCAAATTTAGAACTTTCCCTAAAGGCAGTATGTCACTGAATGGGGCAACAGGTGGAGAAATCAGCAGTGCTGGAGACAAGTGCACGAAACGCCTTCCTCAGCCGATTCTATACTGGATTACCCAGAATGCCTCTCTGCATGGCTTAGGAATTTGTCTTCAACCACTCATTGAACAGTCTCTTTAGAGGCTTTGTCTTAACTGTTATGGGCTCTCAGAAAATTCATGTTGGTAAATGAATGACAAAAATGCAAGCAATGTCCAAAGCCAAAATTAAGTTAGATTCCCCTACAACTGGACTATTTATATCAATATTTTATACCATTTTGTTTTAACAAGGATGGGGTTGTACTCAATTTCATATCTTTAAGGCCTATAACAGCACTCATACTCAATTCTTAAGGTATTCAATAACTGTGAGTTCAATGACTTTTAATTATTTGAAGAATTCAGAAAAAAGCTACACAAAAGTAAAAGGCAAAGGACTGTTCACATATGGGAAATGTTGTTCAACCTGATTTTCAAAGAGAAGTGATAATAGGATTATAGGAATACATAATATCTTTTTGCTTTTCCTCTTACAGCGTGTAATGCAGTTTTACATCTAGTACTCTTTTTGTTCCTCAACAGGAAAACATGAGGAAACCTGCATAGGGCACAGATCTAATAGGCGGGGAAACTAAAATGCAGTGTAGGACTCAAGATTCTGACTACAGTAAATTACAAAACACAAACTTTGCTATTCCTCCTATTGAAAGGTAGAGTCTATTTCTTCTAGTGTGAGCTGGATTTGTGACTTATTTTGGCCAGCTTCATTTCAATAGAAATGAAGCTACATAACTTCCAAGGCTAGGATTAAAGTTGCCTTTGATTTTTCCATTTGGTCTCTTGAAATGGTTGTTCTTGGGACCCTCCTCCTTGAACCCAGGTGTGATGCTGTAAGAAGCTCAAGACACTTTGGCAGCCCCAGCTGAGTTGTCATTGATCACAGCCAGCATTAATATCCAGCCATGTGATAAGCCATCATGGACATGCAGATCCAGCCTTCAGATGACTGGAGCTCTAGCCAACATCTAATGACAAACACATAAAAGACCCTGGGCGAATCATCCTTCTGCCCCCAGTCGATTCTTGGAATCATGGTTAGTAATATTAAGTTGCTGCTTTAAGCTAATAAGTTTGGGGTTGTAGGTTATGAAAAATAGATAACAGGAATGGAATTTGTTACCAGAAGAGAGGAGCTATTATAACAGTAGCATAAAACAGGTGGGATTGGCTTTGGGACCATGCAACATGTGACACCAGATAGTGCTGATCCAGTTGATATTGTGTGATAGACTTGGAGGTTGGAGTTGGAAGAATACAAAATAAATTAGTAATGGAATCTGGTGAAAGGATAAACTTTGTTATGTGATGGAAGAAAGTTTAGTGAAAGTGTAGCTAGCAGCAATGTGAAAAATAGAAAATGAACCTAATGAACTAGGAAACTCACTAAGGAGATTTTCAGGCAAAATATTTACTGTACCAACTGATTTCCTTTAAGAATACATAATAAAGCATAAATAGGGAAAAATTTGTTAAAAGGAACATCAGTTTACAAGCAGAATTTTGATGGAATATAAAGGCTATAGGACATCTTGTGTTCATAAATAAAACTGTTCCTAATTACCAGCCTCTCCAGATTGCAAAGCCTCTCAAAGTAAACAAAGAGACTCAAGGGAAAGATTATCTTAAAGATGAGAAGGTAAAACTCCTGGGTAAAACTTCAGAGAAATTTAAGGGTATGCTGGTAAAGCCTCTCAAGTTGACAAGGTGTCTCCTAATAATCTTAAGACCATAATTATATAGCACTCTCACTCCTAGCCTTAATTTTAAAAAGAGGCTTGTCTTGAGGAAATATATAGATGTACTTCATGTCCAATGGAATGAATCTCAATAAACCTCATAAGAAACCCACAAAGTTTGAAGAGAATTAAACTGGCAAAAGCAAAATCAGCTTGGAAATTTTTTTAAAGGGAAAAGAGACAGTTAAAAATGAAAAGAGTCTTTAGGCATTTAAAGATATCTATAGGAAGCAGAGTGAAAGGTGTTCCATTGCAAATGTAGTTCCTTTTCCCTTTTCTACCAAAAAGGAAAGATGACAGAGTATATGGTTGGATGTCCAGAAAGCTGAGTAAAAAGCCCAGTGGTGGAGCCAAGTGCCGCAGAAAACAACTCTCAGGAGGCAAAACTGAGCATTTATGAAGGAACAGGTGACTTGTGCAGAGTTGAATTTCAAAAATGCTTTAGATCACTGACTGTCACGTGATATCTGCTCCTTACTTCCCATATTAAATGGTAGTATTAATGGCCATTAATGAACGTTTAGAGAGCAGATTACTTCTCTGTTTAGAGCAAGATATTCAGATCAAGAGAAACCACACTACGTATGCTTTATGCAAGAAGTTTTATGCACAGTAGAATCTAAATTAGATGAAAAAATCCTGGGCTTCGTGCCTGAAACTAAACTTTTGTTATAATGCATACAAGTTTTAGGGGCCTTTTGAAGGGTGACTGTACACTATTTGTAACCCCATGGCAGCTGCAATCACAAATTCTTTGCTACTTTTCCAGTTGTTAAGTAAAATCTAATTTTTTCCTCTTCACTCTAAGCTGGCCCTATGAATTGTTTTTGACCAAAAGAATGCAGTGAAAGTGATTTGAGGCTCACAGTCCTAAATATTATCCCAAATATATACTAGCGCCAATGAAATTAGTTAAAGAAAACGTTTCCATAATCAAAAGGTTTGGCAAATACTACAAATTGCATGGTCATTTAGGAAATTTATGATGTACAGCAACTTTCAGAAAAGTCCTGCATCTATAACTCTATTTAGCTTTATGTCATGTATTATTTCCCAAACATTTTTTGCCCCAAGACATTTATCTTTATCCTTTATCCTTTATCCTGATTTTTATAGACCTTCCACATAATATTCTTTGAGAAAAGTGATCTAGGGGAGCTTTATGACATTCTGTAGTTCTTCATTAATGCATTCATCTTTTAAAGAAAGGCTTATTGAGTACAACTGAACATAATACTAGGCCTCAGGCTACAAAGGCTAATAAAAAAAACACTTGCCTTTAAAAGTATCAGTAATTAGTAGAAGAGAAAAATCACCCATTTAAACATATAAGTTAAATATTGTAAAAACGTGTTATGATAAAGTGTCTAGGTAAGAAGCACATTAATATCAAGGAAAGGAAATTACATATTATTCTTCTCAGTAGAGTAAATCAACAAAGATATTTGACTAGGACAAGAACTTGACATGCATGTAAAAGAAGAAGGTGAAGATGGAAAAACATATTTTCTTAAAGTCAGAGATGAAAAACTCAGAGACCAAAATAGCATGGCGTAATTAAAAGGCACTTTAGATACTTTGGAAAATAAAATATTTAATGTAGAAAATGTGATGCTTATAAAAGTCTCAGTAAGGATGGAGGAAAAACAGACAAGTGAGGCTACCAGTTTTCAGGCATGTTACTGTAATAAACTACTGATGATGACTGCTACTATTTTGATTGATTCATTCAAAAGCACACAGAATCTACTGAAGAAATGTTACATCTACCAAAGTCCACACATGGGCCTCCATTTCATATCATAATCAACTTGCTGAAAAAAGAGATAAAGTGAAAAATCTTAAAGTAGCCAAAGTAAAGGAGGAAAAGTTTAAGAATTACAGCATTCATTTCATGAGAAACAATGTAAGCCGGTGAACAATGGGAGATCTATTATGTAGTGATAAAAACAAAAATCATGTCAATGAAAAAATCTGAACATTGAAGAAATACCTTTCAAAAACCACAGGTAAAATAGAGACATTTTCAGATATGAGAATTCAAAGGTAGCTCATTGTTACCACATCAGCACTACAAGAAATATAAAATGAAAATGTGAGAGGAAAATTTTTGTACACCAAAAATAGTCCCCTCTGATATAGCAAACAAACACAAGAATAGAAAAATATACATATAAAATATGTTTTTCTTGTATTTTAGGTTACTTTGTGTTAATTTACTGTCTAAAAATATTATACTAATGTCTTACAGAGTTTATGACAAATACATGATATATGACAAGAATAGTACAAAGACCAACATAAAAAAGAAAACAATGAAATACATTATTGAATGTTTCTCTTTTTTTCTTTTGAGATGGAGTTTTGCTCCTGTTGCCCAGGCTGGAGTGCAATGGCACGATCTCGGGTCATTGCAACCTGACTACAAGTGCACAGTACCACACCCGGCTAATTTTTTAATTTTTAATAGAGACTTTAGTAGAGAGGGAGTTTCACCATATTGGTCAGTCTGGTCTTGAACTTCTGACCTCAGTGATGAAGGCCTGCCTCAACCTCCCAAAGCACCAGGATTACAGGCAAGAGCCATCACAATTGGCCAATTGAATGTTTCTTAAACTATATATTAAGTGGTATAATATCATTTGAAGGTAGACTTTAAACACATCATATAGGTAAATAAATAAACCAAAAAAAAGATAAAATAAAGTTATGGAAAAGTAATCCAAACTGCAGAAAAATTATAAGCATAAGAAGAAAAATAGGAAAGAAGTGTAGGCAAGATAAAAATAAAACAAATAAGCCAGGTGTGGTGGCTCACGTCTGTAATCCCAGCACTTTGGGAGGCTGAAGAGGGTGGATTACTTGAGGCAAGGAGTTCAAGGCTAGCCTAGCCAACATGGTGAAACCCCATCTCTACTAAAAACACAAAAATTAACCAGGCATGATGGCACATATCTGTAATCCCAGCTACTTTGGAGGCTGAGGCATGAGAATCACTTAAACCAGGGAGGCAGAGGTTGCACTGAGCTGAGTCCACATTGAAATGAGTTCACACCACTACACTAAAGCCTGGGTGACAGAGCAAGACTTTGCTTCAAAAATAAATAAAATGAAATATGTAGGAAAATGTGGAATATAGATTCAGACTAATGAATAATTATAACAAATGTAAAGGATCTTAAAAGTCAATTCTGAAATTCAGAGACTGCAAGATTAGATGGAAAAGATTCAACTAAATGATACATAATTTTATAAAACCATATTAAAGAAGTAATAAGTACAAAGTAAAAAACTGAAAATGATGTATAATCTAGCACTAAACAAAAAATAGTTTGAGTGGCTATCTTAACATCTGAGACAGTAAATTTCAGATGAAGAAGTATTACCATGAGAAAAGTTGATCATCAAGTGGACATAACCATACAAACTGTTTATATACCTATAAAAGATGTTCCAGTTAAATGAATCAAAACTGAAAAAATCATATATAAAATGAAGTAAAATCACTATTATAAGGAGAGATTTCAAAACTACTCTCTCAATAATTGACAGAAAATATAGACTGAAAATCATTGAGATTATTGAAGACCTGAATAACACTACCAAACAGGTTAACATAATTAACAGTTATATAGCATTTTACCTGAATCCAAAGAATAAATATTCTTTTCAAGATCACAAAAACACATACACAAACATGTGCATGTGCATGAGCACACATAAGCACACATTTACCAAGACAGGCCAAAATCTTCCCTTAATTTAAAAAGATTTGAATAAATAAATATATGTTCTTAGGTATATTGAAATTAAACCAGAAATTAATGATATAACTATAAAATCTCAAAATATTTAAAAATTAAAAGCTATAAACAGAAATAACCCATAGTTCAAGAAAAACTAGGGGAAGGGAAGTTGGAAAATACCTTGAACTGAATGAAAATTGAAAATGAAAACATAGCAATTTCTGAAGAATGCATTTAGTTAAAACAGTGCTTCCATAAAAGTTACCCATAAGGCCTACATTTAAAATAGTAAAAGTTTAAAACAATAAAATAAATTTCTATTTGGAAATTCAAGTATAAGAGCAAATTAAAATTTTAAAAAAAGAACAAAGACAAGAAATAAATGCAATAAAACCCAGAAACATAATGTAAAAAATAAATGAAATATAAAGCTGAATCTTTAAAAACAATGTGTGTCTAGCCAGACTCATTAAGATAGAAAGAGGCCGAGTGTGGTGGCTCATGCCTGTTCTCCCAGCACCTTGGGTGGCTGAGGCTGGCAGATTGCTTGAGCCCAGGAACCTGAGACCAGCGTGCACAATATGACAAAACTCCATCTCTCCCTAAAAACAAAAACAAAACCATAGCCAGGCATGGTGGCATGTACCTGTAGTCCCAGCTACTCAGGAGGCTGAGGTAGGATTGCTTGAGCCCAGGAGGTAGAGGTTGCATTGAGTAAGATTGTACCACAAAACTACAGCCTGGATGACAGAGGCCTTATCTCAAAAACTGAAAAAAATATAAAAAAAGAGATTATATAAGTTACCAATATCAAGCATCAGAGATATAAAAGCATTAGAGATTGTACTGGAATTAAAATCATGTAAAGTATTAATAACCATATGGCAATAAATTTAAAAAAACTTAAAGAGAAAAACCCAATAATATTAAAGTTGACATTTCATCAGAAACAATAGAGGCCAAAAGGCAGTGAAATGTCATAGGCAAAGTACTGAAAGAAAGAAAAAAAAGCTGCTAACCAAGAATCTTATATCTAGAAAACCATCCTTCAAAAAATAAAATTGAAAAATAGACATTCGCAGATAAACAGAAACAGAAAATTTGTCCCTAGCCAACCAACTGTGTAAGAAATACTACAGAAACTTCTTTAGGTGAAAGTAACCAAACACAGTAATTCAAATAGACAGACAGACAGACAGACACACACACACACACACACACACACACACGTGGCAAGGATGGGAACTAGTAAAGGTAATTATGTAGTTATAAAAGACTATCAATGCATATTTCTTCTCCTTACTTGTATTAACTGATTTTAAAGGCTGTTTTATAAAAGAATAATTTTATATTTGAATTGTGGTTCCATAGCATATACAAATGTAACATATTTGATAATAATAGAATGAAAGAAATGAAGAGAATTATATTGAAGAAAGTTATTAATAGCAAATGGTAAATTAAATCCAGAGGAACAAATGAAGAGAACTAAATTATAAATGAGAGCTCCCTATAACAAATTCTATGAATACATTTCCTCCTTTCTTCTCTCAGCTTTTTGAATAGACATACAATTATGTGAAGTAATAATTATAACTTATAATTGGTTTTATGCATAACAATAGCACAAAAAGGCAGAAGAGAAAATTAGAGTAACACTTCTGTATTTCTGGAATTAAGGTAGTATAAATCTGAAATAGATTCTCATAGGTTAAGATGTATGTGGAAAGCCCTAGAGCAATCACTAAGAAAATAACTTGAAAAAGTGAAAAATTATTAAATAATTAAAATATAAAATACAAAATATTGAGTTAATGTAAAATAACTTGTTTTAATCTACCTTTAAGTAATACTACACCATTTCATCAGAACTTTACTACAATATACTTACATTTCCCCATCCCATCCATTGTGTTTTTGTTGTAGATTTTATATTTGTTACAAGCCTCACAATGCACTCATATTATTTTGCTTTAAATAATTCACCACTTTTAAAATAAATTAGAAATTAAAATGAGGAAAATATTTATATTTTTGCTATGTTTACTATTTTCAACCTGTTCCTTTTCATACTTTCAACTTATTATTTGATATTATTTTCCTTGATATGTTATTTTTCTTTAACTCTCCTTGTAGTCTAGATCTATCAGTATTGAATCATATCAGTTCTTAAATCTGAAAAGTCCTTAATTCCGTTTTTTGATATGTTGTGCTTTTACTATCATTCAATCTGAATTTTTTTTTTTCTTTGAGACTGAGTTTTGCTCTTGTCACCCAGGCTGGAGTGCAATGACACTATCTCCGCTCACTGCAACATCTGCCTCCTGGCTTCAAGCAATTCTCCTACCTCAGTCTCCCAAGAAGCTGGAATTACAGGCCCCCACCATCATGCCCACCTATATTTTGTATTTTTACTAGAGACAAGGTTTCATTGTGTTAGCCAGGCTGGTCTCAAATCCTGACCTTACGCTATCCAATCTCCTCAGCCTCCCAAAGTGCTGGGACTACAGGCATGAGCCACCATGTCTTTCCCAATTTCAAATATTTTATAAATTAATGTCTTCTTTGACCCATGGGTCTTTTAGAAGTGTTATTTAATTTACAAATAAAGGAAATATTTTAGGTATTTTTCCAGTTTTTTTTGGCTTTGATTTCTGAATTAATTCTCTAGTGATTAGAGAATATACTACATGTGATATTATTCATCTTTAACTTACTGAGGTTACATATTTCTGATTTGATATTTCTTTTTCTTTCAACATTTAAAAAATACTCATCCAGTGTCTTCTAGCTTAAGTAGTTTCAAAGGAGAAGTACTTCATCATTTGCCTGGTGTAATGTGGCTCACGCTTGTAATTCCAGCACTTTGGGAGGCTGAGGCAGGCAGATAATTTGAGGTCAGGAGTTTGAGACCAGCCTGGCCAACATGGTGAAAACCTGTCTCTACTAAAAACACAAAAATTAGCTGGGCATGGTGGTACATGCCTGTAATCCCAGCTACTCAAGAGGCTGAGACAGGAGGATTGTTTGGGCTTGGGAGATGGAGGTTGCAGTGAGCTGAGATCACACCACTGCACTCCAGCCCTCCAGCCTGATTGACATGTGAGACTCTGCCTCAAGACAAACCAAAAAGAAAAAAAAAAAAAGAAGTACTCAGTCATTTGAATCATGGTTCTTCTGTATGTATGTATGGTTTTTCCTGGATACTTTCAAGAATTTCTTTTTATTTTTAATTTTGATCAACTTAAGTACAATGTGCTTAAATATGATTACTTCTTATGAATCCTGTTTGGGGTATGTTGAGTTTTTCGATACTGCAAATTTATTTCTGCCACCAAATGTGGGGAGCTTTTGACTAGTATATATTTAATTTTTTTTTTTTTCTGCTCACTACTTGCTCTTCCCTTTCTAGGACTCCGATTTTACTTGTTATAATGTTTGACATTTTTCTATTGTTCAATTGGTATATGAAACTCTTTATATTTTTCAATATTTTTCTTCCTTTTACTTCAAATTATATGCTTCTATTGATCTCTCATCAAGCTCATTAATTTTTCCTTTGTCATTTCTACAATATTATTGAGGCCATCCTATAAATTTCTATTTAATATGGAATACATTTTATTTCTAAAATTTTCATTTGGTTCTTTTTCATGTTCTGTTTCTCTGCAGAAAGTTCCTAATTTTTCATTTGTTACCAACATATTTTCCTCATCTAACTGATCATATTAACTGCTTTAAAGTTCTCATCTGATTATTCCATCACTTGATTCATCTTGCTTTTGGCTTCTGTTGATTCCGCTTTACTTTCAGTATGCTTCACATTTCTTTCTCTTTTTCGCTTTTTTGTATGTGGAGTAATTTGACTGTTTCTGAAACATTCTGAATATTATATTGTGGAGACTCAAAATTTGTACTTTGTTATATTACTCTGAACAGGTTTTTAGTTTTAGCAAACCATTTACTTGTTTACCCTTAAACCGCAAACTCTCACTCTTGCCACCAATAAAACAACGCATATCGCAGTTACGTATTTCGTCCCACCTTGAGGTGTTTGAAGTCTGCCTTGCACATGTGTGGTTCAGGTTATAGGCAGAGACTTGACTAGAGCTGACACACATTTTCTAGGCTACCCTTTTAGGGATTTCTGTCTTCTAGAATTCTTCCTTCATGTTGTCTGATGCTGTGACAGAATTGGGATTCGGTTTTCTGGTTTCTCATGAGTGGTACAGAGGATTTCCTACTGAATCTTCAAACACACCTCACACACTGAGACTGCAGCTACCCTCAGACCAAAGACCAAAGCTGTCAATTTGTTGAATTCTCCCTGTTCCAGTGCTTTCTTGTTAGTTTTCAGTCCCCTTCCAAAATAGTCTGTTTTTTCTTCCTCTGACTTTTTTTTTTTTTTTTTAAATACAGTCTCACTACATTGACCAGGCCCAGTGCTATGGTGTGATCTTGGCTCACTGCAATCTCTGCCTCCTGGGTTCACGGGATTCACCTGCCTCAGCCTCCTGAGTAGCTGAGATTACAAGCACATGCCACAACACCTGGCTAATATTTGCATTTTTTGTAGAGACGGGGTTTCACTATGTTGGTCAGGCTGGTCTTGAACTCCTGATCTTGTGATCCACTGGCAGCGACCTCCCAAAGTGCTGGGTTACAGGCGTGAGCCACCGTGCCTGGCCTTCCTCTGACTTCTTATACAGTTTTCTCTTTATCACTGGTTTTCAGAAATTTGGTTATAATTTTGTTGGTGTTGTTTTCTTTATAGTTACGTGGTTCAGATCACTGAATTTATTGAATATATGTGTTTACATTTTAATCAAATATGAATATATTTAGCCATTAATTTTTCAAATGTTTTTATTCCCTTCTTTTTTATGAGACTCTAATTATACATATGTTAGCCACTTTTATGTCATTGCCCAGCTAATATACTCAGTTTTTTTTTCAATCATTTTGTTTCTCTGTCCAATTCATTGTGGGTAGTTTTCATTCTTATGTCGTTAAGTTCATAAATCATTTCTTCTGCAGTGTTTGATCTACTCTTAAGCCTAATTAGTAAATCTCTCATTTGAGGTATTGTGATTTTCGTTCTTAAAATATTTGTTTATTTTTATCTTCCATCTCTCTATTCACTGTTTTCCTCTAAATAGTGCAATATGATAATAGCTTCCTAATGCCTTTGTCTACTAATTCTTTCTCTTCTATAACTTTTATCTGTTTTTAATGACTTTCTTTTTCTTTTTTTTTTTTTTTTTACCTAGTTATGTGTCACATTTTTCTACTTTTTTAAATTACTGATAATCTCTCATTGGATGTTGGGCATTGTGAATTTTTAATACTATCTTTCTAGATTCTGTTGTGTTCCTTTAATGGCTGTTGGCTTTGTTCTGGTAAACAGTTAAGCTCTCACAGTTTGGTTTGATCTTTTGAGGCTTATTTTCCATCTTTCTTTGTGTGTGTGTGAAGTGGTTTTTAACTTTTGGAATATTTTAGTCCCACTATGAGATCCGCTCTTTCTATAGTTTTTTCCCAAATTGTCTAGGTGGTCATCAAGAAGTGCCCTTTCTGACTAGTGGGAAGTAAAAATAATTCTCATTCCTGTGTGGGCTCTGAGAACAGTTCATCTCGCAGATTTCTAAATATTCTGCTGCACAGTCTTATAGATTTCTGCCCTACATATATGCATCTTTGCAATTAAACACTTTGTAGATGTTTTTAATCATTCTCTCCTATGCAAAAGAGTGCTGCACAAAATTCCACTGGTTCAGTCTTGCTGACTTCCAACTTCAGAACTTCTCAACTCAGCAAGACCTCTACTTTCTACTTAGGATTCCACTCCCTGCTCCACAGCCTAGAGTGTGTCTCTAGGCAGAAGTCCAAAATGATCATAGGTTTCATTTTGTCTGTTCTCTTCCTCTCAGGGACCAAAGTTCTGCATAGTTGGCGTTTCAAAGTGTGAAAATGTTTTGTATATTTTGTCCAAATTTCTAGTTATTCAAGATATAAAGTTAAATATGGTCTCTATTACTTCATTGTCCCTCCAGTGTTTTTGCTATCATTTATTGCAGAGGACAAGAAAGATAAATATAATGACATACAAAGAAGAAATAATGTTGATTCTGCCATGCTAAATGTGTGCCAAACCCCACATTTTGTCATTAACATCCTATCACATTCAAATTGCAAAGCAGAAAGATAATTGATCAAATACAGTTTTCACTAACTTACTGGTTTTGCAACTTACAATATCATTAACAAAGTGAACAAACTCCAAGGACCTTCGGTTTTCCTGTAAGATCAGTTTTACATACATAAGATACTGGGAGAAGAAACCCAGATATTAATTATTATATCTAATAAATAAGATAGGTAATATTTAACAAGTATCCTTGATTGCCTGACAATGCCTAAGCTAAATAAATAATTTTTTACTTTCTGCTTAGTAGCATATTGCAGCTACAGATATTAGACAATTTAATCAAGAATAAAAGATCAAATTTCCTTTTCTTTTTTTTTTTTTTTTTTTTTAGTTGAGACAGAGTCTCACTCTGTCACCAGGCTGGAGTGCAGTTATGTGATTTTGACTCACTGCAACCTCCGCCTCCCATGTTCATGCAATTCTCCTGCTTTAGCCTCCTGAGTAGCTAGGACAACAGGTGCGTGCCACCACACCTGGCTAATTTTTTTTTTTTTTTTTTTTTTTGTATTTTAGTAGAGACGGAATTTCATCGTGTTAGCCAGGTTGGTCTCAATCTCCTGACCTTGTGATCCACCAGCCTTAGCCTCCCAAAGTGCTGGGATTACAGGCGTGAGCCATCACGCCCAGGCAAAAGACCAAACTTCTGATATCCAGATAGAAGACCCCAGCTCCATCTGGCTCCCACAGAAAATTTCCTTTTGATCTTTTTCAAGATCCCTAACAAGTTTTGTAAGATAAATCTTTATAAATTTAAATAGCTTCAGTCACCTATACAATATAAAGGTGACACTAGCTAACATATTATGTGGTTTTACTTATTGCAAAAGATCATATTATAAGTTTGCTGTGTAACCATATACCAAAAAGAATTTACAACACATGTGTTATTAATATAGTTTGATCTTTTTTATTTTTAATGAACTCTGGGATTATTGGTAAATATTTTTATTTTTCAAGATACACCTATATCAGGGGTTGGCAAACTATGGCTTAAGAGCCAAATATGTATCATTCTCTGTCTTTGTAAATAAAGTCTCACTGGAATACAGTCACTCATAATTTATGTGTGTCTTTTGATGCTTTTATGCTGCAACTGTTGAGTTGAGTCGTTATGGCATACAAAATCTATTTACTATCTGTCTCTTAACAGAAAAATAATTAAATTACCAAGCCCTGACTTACATGTGTGGTGGTAGAAGAAAGAGATTAGGAAATGAGAAGGAAATGATGAGGAATGAGCAGTTTAAGTGATCATTTTGGTCCCCATTGAAAGAAATAGAGGAGAAAGTATGAGGAGATTTGTGTCCACATGGTTTCCATACATATTATTCTTTGATCCAGTGCATCCCTTAAAATTACAGATTTAAGGATAATTTTTAGCATCTGGAAGAGAATCTAGAGATCATTTAGACTTTGAATAAATCCTTCAAATTTTATTGAGTTCTTATTTCACTCATGCTAAACAGAATTTTTTTGTTTTGTTTTTTGTTTTTTTAACAAATAAGGCCAAGATGAAATAAATAATGTATGTGAAAATGTTATTTAAACTCCAGCAACTACCACTAGTAGGCTCTCAATATAAGTTTGTTGGATGCATGTTAGTTGTCTAGACCACCTCATTTTACAGATAATGAAAGCAAGGTAAAGGAATTAGACGGATTATGTGACACCTCTCTAATTATTTTGTGGTATACATATGAATTGATTCACATTTTATATTTCCTCTTTCAACACAATTTATACTGGAGTTTCTAGATCTTCTTCAAGTTCCCTCTTCCCATTGCTCAGCTTGGGACTGAAGATTTCATCAACCATAATCAACCTCCCATCCAAATTATAAGAATAAAGTATCATCATAGGCATTTGGCTTGAAACATGTTCATTTTTTCTTTTTTTTTTTTAATTTTTCCTTTCTTACGGTTTTTAAATCAGGTTTGGGGATGGTTCCTATTATTGTGTTTGATTTCGCTGCTTTAGATACTATGAAATGAAATGAGCTAGAATAACATATCCTGTATTACCCACATATTATATAATAAGATATTATAATTAGTTGAAATTTATAAAAAATTACAGTTTATTATAGCTGAAATATATATCTGTATTATATATATGCTTCTATATAATATGTGTGTATGTATACATACATGTATCTGTGTGTGTGTGTATATATATATGTTTCAACATATGGAATACCGAGCTATTGATCCAGTTTTCATTGAGTTTGTTAATCATCCTCAGTAATTTAGTGTGAAGAGAGATGAGCAGAATAACAAGGAGGCAGGAGTGGAATCTCTCATGTGCCTATAATGTTAGTGAGTGGGAGGCTGGGTCTTTCCTCTTCCTATAGGGACTAATTTCATGGATATAAAAGACAGTGGCTCTGCAAGCACTCTGCCTGGAGATGTAGAATTATTTTTATCGTCATTGCTATATTTGCTCAGAAAGAAGGCTGAAGCAAAGAGATTAAATGACTCGACAAAATCTCTGTTGATGAAAACAGTTGCCACACGTCTCTGAAATAGGCGCAAACACATTAGAGACCTCATCTTACTCACTGTTGCTCAAAACTGTTTAATACCATCAGAATAATATAACAGCTGCATCACTCATCAAAGAATTTAAAATTGAAGAAAAGATAAATAAGCAAAATAGGATTAAATAGTGAAAAAAGAGCAAATAGAAATATGTAATTGGTAACACTGAGAAGGGGGTGTGTAGCTGTTGTGTTTTTGTGTGTGTTGGTGTGGTTGGAGGAATTACTTAATGACAGTTTTTAGCAAATTCCTATAGGCGGATTTTGACACAGTAAAATTGGGCATTCACTTTACTATCAGAAACAACCAGTTTTTATTAAAATGTTTTGATTATATAGACATAGTCACAATCTTAATATTTTTCCATTATGAATGTATTTTTGAAATCTCCAAAAATATTTTACAGAGGCAGGGTGCAGTGGTTCATGCCTGTAATCCCAGCACTTTGGGAGACCAAGGCAGGCAGATCACATGGTCAGGAGTTCAAGTCCAGTCTGAGCAACATGATGAAACCCTGACTCTTAAAAAAAAAAATATATATATATATATATATGTATAATAGAGCAAAAGCTCATTCTTCAGGGAGCAAATGAACACAATTTATTAAAATGTCAGGGTAATTACCAGGGGTATCCTTTCACTAGTCAACTTAAAATCATATGAACACTTAGAAATTTAATTATGGAGTTACGAACATTTCCTTTGACTTCCTATTTTAAAAAAATTTTTTTAAACAAATTTTAAATAAGCAAGCACTCAGAGATTTCATCACCACCAAGCCTGCTTTACAAGAACTTCTGAAAGAACCACTACACACAGAAAGGAGCAACCAGTATCAGCCTTTCAAAAAAAAAACCAAAAAGTAAAGAGCATCAACATAATCAAGAATTTACATCAACTAATGGGCAAAACAGCCAGTTAACATTAAATGGCAGTATTAAACTCACATATATTATTATTAATTTTAAATTTAAATTGACTAAATCCCCCAATCCAAAGACACAGACAGGCAAAAAAAGCCAAAACCCATCGGTATGCTGCATCCAGACCCATCTCACATGCAAGGATACACAAAGACTCAAAACAAAGGGATGGAGAAAGATTTACCAACCAAAAGGAGAGCAAAAATAAATAAATAAATAAAAAGCAAGAGTTGCTTTAAAGCAACAAAGATCAAAAGAAGCAAAGAAGGATATTACATAATGATAAAAGGATCAACGCAACAAGAAGAGCTAAAGATCCTAAATGTATACGCACCCGATACAGGAATACCCAGATATATAAGACTTATAAAGAGACTTAGACTCCCACACAATAGTAGTGGGAGACTTCAACATCAATATTAGACAGATCAATGAGACAGAAAATTAACAACGATATCCAGGACTTGAACTCAGATCCGGAACAAGTAAACTTAATTAACATTTATAGAACTCTCCACTTTAAATACACAAAATATACACTCTTATCAGTACCGCATCACACGTATTTACAGGTTTAAATGAAATATTGGTTGGCTGCTTGTTTGTTATTTTCTTCCCTCATTTTTTTTTCATGTCTCTATTATTAAGCACAATTACAGGCATACCCATTTTTAGACTGCATTCTAGCCCAGGCAATAAAGCAACACCCCCGTTCTCTCTCCCTCTTCCTCTTTCTCTTTCTTCCTCTCCTTCATTCTTTTTTTAAATTATTATTCTTTTTTTCTTTTTTAATCTAAAAAAAATTTTGATGAGCAGATTATTTGAGAGAAGAGCTCATAATTTTTTTTAGGGAGAAGTATTCTTGATGCAATTATTTTCTTTCTCTGTCTTCTTTTTCTTCTCTTCTCCCTCTCTCCCTTCCTTCTTATTTTTCTTTCTTCCTTGCTTTCTCCCTCCCTTCTGGCTGGCTGACTTTCTTTCTTTCTTTCTTTCTTTCTTTCTTTCTTTCTTTCTTTCTTTCTTTCTTTCTTTC
>NW_022436943.1:39289206-39375319 GCF_009761245.1 Sapajus apella | reverse complement strand
TTCTTTCTTTCTTTCTTTCTTTCTTTCTTTCTTTCTTTCTTTCTTTCCTTCTCCCATTCTTTCCTCCTTTTCTTCCTCTCATTCTTCCCCCTTTTCTTTCTCCCTCCTTCCCGTTCTCTTTCCCTTCCTCTCTTCTTTCTTTCCCTCCTTCTTTCCTTCCTTCTCTTTCTGCATTTAAGATAGAAAAACATAATTTTCTAAACCATTACAAACTTCAAGATATTTGATACATGATGTATCAAAACATGAATGAGAGCACAAAAGTTCCAAGTTGGGTTAAAAGTTGGGGTGGGAAGTTCTGACAAGATTGTCTCTCATCCTGCTGCGTTGGCTTTTGATGGACTACTTTTCCATAAAAACAAAACAAAACAAAACCATCAGAACACTGTTCATGGCCAATTACAACCCAATTTGCCACTGTAACTGCATGTTAAGAAATAAATTCAGTAGAGGTATGAAGGGTGGTTCGTTTTCAAACAAAACAAATAAATATAAGGAAATGTGAATATTCACATAGCAGAGTGTAACTTTTTAAACCTACTAAACCATAATCTGACTTTGACGAGAGTGGAAAACATTGTTCTCAAAAGTAAGCAAGAATCCAACAATCATGTCTTTTCCTTACTGTGGGTTAATATTTTTCTCCCTGAAAATAGACTTCTTGGTGTCATTTGTCTACAAAAGCTAAAGCATTTCTATTGAAATGGAAATCAACTTCAACCATGTTTTTGAATTGGGATGACATTTCTACTTTGTGGGGGAGAAAATTGATGGGAGGATGGATGCAGCAAACCACCATGGCACGTGTATACCTATGTAACAATCCTGCATGATCTGCACATGTACCCCAGAACTTAAAGTAGAATTAAAAAATTATATTAAAAAAAAAAGAAAATCTCCAGTAGCTTTGATTTTCTGCCTGCCTATTTCAGAGTGAACTTCTCTGTCCAAGTCTTTTCTTCTTCACACCCAGCCCTGACTGGAGGAGAGTAGATGTCCTTCTGAGCCATGGAACAGAGAAGTGTTACCCTCTACCAGCTCCTAGGTTCTCTGGAGTTCCCCAGGCAATGCCCCCTGAGAATTCTTTAGCTATTTCCCCTGAGATTGAGAGAACTTTTCTACGCCCTGGAGATGAGGAATGGGAAAGAATCTCAACATTTCAGGGAAGGTGGGCAGCTGAGTGAAAGGACTGTCAAAGACACACATTTTCAGTTTTCTTTATCCACCTTTCTCTCTAATAGTCACCAGTAATAAGAGTGAAAAACATTCTTTGAGCTTATAGTGGGGCTCAGAACTTGCCCTCACACACGTTTTACCTAGTGTATTAGCAGAAGGGGAGATTTGGGAGAAATCTTTTCCTTAAACGTTCCATCTTCAGAATTTCTTTTTATACTCTTACACTCACAGGAGCAAATTAAAATCAATAACCTTTAATTTATAAAAATATGAGCATTGCAGATGCTTGTCAACTATTTTAATAAGTTGATTACTAGTTGTAAAAAAAATTAGATAGCACTATATTAACTCTTGTCAAATGCAGCAAACATCAACTATTTTTAAGAAGTCATCTTTACTCAGATTTGTAAAAAACCAAAGTATGTAAATCACTTTTAAAGGAACAATTTCTCTACTACCCAAGGAATCATGTCATATTAACATTGATTGTCATTCTGCTACTGCCTTATAATATATGTTAAATGGTTTTCAGAAAGTTATTAGTTGAAAATATTTGAAGCCTTTTCTCCTCTTAACTCTCCATGCAGTATTTGACCTGTAAATCCACAATGAAAATGTTGCTTTCATTTGGTTTTCCTCCTGCAAAGGAAACTAACTTTAACACAGATTTTTTTTTTTAATCTCAAAGATTCACAAATGTAAACCATAGTTACTATATGTAAAATGTTACTGATTATAAAATGGTACATGCATCACAAAATGATAAAGTGAGGCTTTCTGACTTAAACATGTGTTTATGTTCTTAACTGTAGTAATTGCTCTTATGGAACTTGTCGGTTTTAGGAAAATCAATTTCATAGAATCAAATGCTGGCAAATTTTCTTTTAGTTCATGTCTATTTCTCAAAAACATACCTGTCTAATATATACGTAACAATTGGCAGAGTTTGGATTTCACACCCTTTCTTATAAATATAATTCATAAGCCTCTAATCAGCAAGTTTTCTTAAGAGGCTTACCTAAAGTGAACACACTTAAACAATCACAGTCGATTTTTATTTGGATGTTTTGTGTAGAAACAATAAAATTGCTTAGCTTTGTTTCATTTAAGGATTTGAATGCTGTTAAATTTCAACTACCAGTCTTTTCCAACAGCATTCTTTTTTTTGCTCACCTTTTCATTTGCACCTACTGAGACAATCCAGAAAATATTAAAACATCCTTATACTGTAATGTAATACTGATTTTGAAAAGCAAAAACGCATTATGGAATTATGAATTAGTAGAAATCTGACTGCTGCTGGGTTTATAGGATTTACTTATTTAGAAAACATGTACTGAGTGCATACTATGTACCTGGCACCTTGCAAGTGCCTAGGTATTCAAAGCCACAAACCATAGCCCTGTTATTTGTACAGCAAATAATTACACCAGAGTCTGATCAACACTTTAATAAGTGTATATAAAATGCTTGTTACAAGAACATAAGGAGAGACTTAGTCCAGGAGGGTAGGGAATACTTTCACAAAGTAAGTAACATTTGAAATTTATTGGTTGATCTCTACCTAAAGAAATGAGCTTCATATGCAAAGGCATAGAGTTCTAAAATAGCAGTTAATGAGAGGTGGTCAATTACACTGAAATGTAAGGCATGTGTGTAGAAGTTTTGTGAGTTAAGACTAAGAGATTATAGGCTGGAGTTCAAGATTATATGCCTTGAAAAACATCTTAGTTTTGTTTTGTTGGTTCAATAATATAGATATTCATTCCAAAAACATCTTTTAAAAGTATGTATTGAATACCTACTATATTCCCAATAGTATGCTAGACATCAGCATCACAGCAATAAATAAGACAAAAACCTCTGGTCTAAGTATTTGCATTTGGAGTGGGGTTAGGGAATAGAGTAACAGATCAAATAAGCAATACAACAATAATGATAAATCATTTATAATATATAGTATGATTTTAGGTATTATAAATGTTATAAAGAAAACTAAAATACTGTAAGGGGAAAACAAGTAATGTGGGAAGGGAGATGGTCACACAAGTTTTTCAAAGAAGATCATGTTTGAAAGAGAGATCTGTTGATCAATTTGAATGGTGGAAATGAGGCTTGTAAAACATCCAAGCAAAGATTATCCTGGGAAAAGGGAAGAGAAAGCTCAGAGACTTTGAAGAATGAATTCCTTAGGTCTTAAGAAACCATCATTTAAATTTAAATAGGATGAGCCAGGAAAGATAGGCACTATTTTCACATCTTCAGAAAACCCTAACATTAATAAGAAGATAAATATATTATTCTTTACTTGGAAAAATAATCTTTATATAACAGAATTAGATCCTTTTAAACTGTTAACTGTAAATTCCTTTTTGATTATCATTGCATCTCACCTACAATGAAGACTCAGGAACATGAGTGGTTTTGAAAAGACTAATTTAAATATTGAACATTTGTCTTCATGTTTAGATAAGTTTGCAGTGGGAACTACTGAAGTATCATCTTCTGTATGGTCATTTAAATGCTAGTGAATGATAATATGAATGAATGTTACTAATTTTGACTTGGAAAAATCAGGCTTTCCTTGAAATGGTTACTGAAAACAACTGCAGCAAGAATTTTGATAGGATAAATAATGACAATTCAGAGTTTAACAGGTTTCTGGGTTTCGCTGCCTTTTGTTTTTCATATGAAAAAATATTGCTGCTCTTACTGTCATTCTAAGTATTTATCACTAAGTCTAGCTGCTGAAATATAAAATATTATTAGAAGATATGGGGGTTTGAAGGTTAATTTCTAGCAGCAGCTTAAAGCTCTCAGTTGCTGTTGTGCTCTCAAGTGGATTCAGCATCAATTTATGCTCATGCCCATGCACCTATGGAGACACGACCAAGACAAATAAATTGATTCAAGGGGCATCGGGGCCGAGATGAGTCACCAAAGGAAGCATCTTTCAATTCCCAGGCTCACCATAGATTTTCAATGCCAGAAGAGAGTTTTATTTGCCACCTTTTCAGAACTTTATTTCACAAGGACACTTCACTTTCTCCATCCTGAGAGATTCTTTGTTGCTTTGAAATTCATCTGCCGAGGACAATATTTACCATGTTAAACATCCTCAAATTTGCACTGCATTTGATTTTATGACTAACCTCTTCTGTCACATGACATTTACCCTTGAATTTCTAATCATAACTTAGGCTTTAGACAGAGACTTGACAGATTCTCCCCATAGCAGCACCCTATCCTAAATAAAACAAGTGATGTTTTCCCATATGTTTTATGAAGCAGCACACAAGCTGTCTAATTACAATATGTCTCAGTATGAGAATTTCAAACTTCAGATACAGAGCAAAATGCCCCCTTTTCTAGAGTAGAGCAATTCCTCAGAATTTCTATGATCTCCTCATTCACTCAAAGTGGGGAAAGACATATTCCTGCTTCCCAGTAATATTCCAGGGAAGATAAAGCAAAGGAGTAGAACTAACGTGTTAGAAACCAGTTCATAATGAGTGGGTAAAGCAGGAGCAGTGGCATGTCAACTCTTGTATGTCAATGTTTCATGTAAATTTATTTTGAGTTCAGCCAATTTTTTTTTTCCTCTGCTCTCACTCCAAGGGCAAGCTATAAATCTACTCTCAGCACCATAATTCTGGAAAATGCTGCAAGCCCTTTATCAATAGGATGTAGACAAATCTATATTTGTGTTTTATGAGTTGGTTGGGTTTATGTTGTCATCAGAGAGTTATAGCAACTGGTAGTTTGAAATACTTGCTTTGGAAATTGCAGAGTTTGAAAAATTCCAGTAATCATTGACACAGAGCAGAAGAGGACAAATTGTGTATGAGTCAAAGAGAGAAGGTTTCTTTAGCTCCACACTTGTTGCTACTCTTTTACTTCCCATGGTCTCTTAACCTGAAAGTCATATGTCTGACTGTCAGAGAGATGGAACCTATGGTTTAAGATAGAAAGTACTTCAGGAGCCACTTTGACACTCAGGGACTAACTTGAGTTAATTAGTCTTTAGTCGATTTTTAATATATAAAGAAAGAAACCAACTTTCCCTTTCTTTGCCTAGCAAATAGCTTACTCAAAGGAAATAAATGTAGACCTCAGGTAGCTGAACAGAAATTAATTTTTATATCTTTTGCTATCATTAATGGGGACAATGATACTTAGAGTTGCGTTGCCAACATGGAAGGCCCTGGCCACATGTGGATACTATATATTTGAAATGTGGTTAGACTGAATTGAGATTTGCCGTAAGTATAAAATACACACTGGATAAAAATACTTTATTATGTAAATATGGTTTGTATTTGTGTTTTGATTACATAGTATTATATTGTATTGGTTTGCCAAGTTAGCTTGCCAAGTTCATACAACTTAAGAGAGGTAATAACATTAATAATAAAAGTTAACATTCACGAAACACTTACCAAGGGTCAAGCAGTCTATCCTGTGCTTTAATCCTTTCAAGAACCCTATGAATAATGCATCATTATCTCCATTTTTCAGATGAAGAAACTGAGGCTAGAGGAGTTTTAAATAAATTTGCACAAGGTAATCAAAAGAAAGTTAACTATGTAACTTTCCTACTAACATTTTGCTCAAAATTCAATTACATTGATTGTGTGTGTGTGTGTGTATAAACATGTATATTTTGTTTGGTTGTGTGCATCTTTTGTAATTTAATTTCATTTTACAGTAAAATTTACTCTTTTTGGTGTACAATTAATGCATATAACCGTATTCACAAACAAATACCATCCCACCAAATTCCCTTAAACTATTTCCTCACAGTTGACCTTTCCATAGACTCCTAACCCTAGCACCCACTGATCTATTCTCTGACCCACAGTTTTGCCTTTTGCAGAGTGCCATATAAATGAAATCATATAGGATGGATCCTTTTGAGTCTGGCTTATTTTAATTAGGCTTTTTTTATTGATGACTGATATTTCATCATAAAGATAAGCAAAATGTACTTTTCTATTCATAACTTAAATGGCATTAGGGTCATTTTCAGGTTTTGGTGATTATGAAAAAAAGCTGCTATAAATATTTGTGTACAAGTTCAGCATGCACACACAATTTCATTTACTTTTTTAAATGTATGTTTATTTTATTTACTAAATACCTTGGAGATTAATTGCTGAGTCTCATGGCAAGTTTAATTTTAACTATGTCAAAAAGCTGCCAAGTGGTTCTCCTAAGGGACTGGGCAACTTTGAATTCCCACCAGAAATGCATGTGAGCTCTAGTTGCTTTGCATCTTCATCAGCACATGGTATCTTGAAGCACTTTGTTGCCGTCGTTGCTTTGCTTTGGTTGGTTTGTTTACATGGATATCTCATTGTGGTTTAGTTTGCAAACCCCTATTAACTATAAATGTTGAACATTATTTTTTATTTTTATTTTTTTTTTTTTGAGACGGAGTTTCACTCTTGCTACCCAGGCTGGAGTGCAATGGCGCGATCTCGGCTCACCGCAACCTCCGCCTCCTGGGTTCAGGCAATTCTCCTGCCTCAGCCTCCTGAGTAGCTGGGATTACAGGCACGCGCCACCATGCCTGGCTAATGCTTTTTGTATTTTTAGTAGAGACGGGGTTTCACCATGTTGACCAGGGTGTTCTCGATCTCTTGACCTCGTGATCCACCCGCCTCGGCCTCCCAAAGTGCTGGGATTACAGGCTTGAGCCACCGCGCCCGGCCGAACATTATTTCTTATGCTGACTTGGTATTCATATATGTTCTTTGACGAACTTTCTGTCCAAATCTTTAGCACAATTTTCAGGGATTTTTGGCTTTTATTAATATTTTTTATTTCTTTATATATTCTTCATACAAGCTTCTTATAAGATACATGATTTGTAAATATTTTCTCCTAGTCTGTGACTGGTCATTTCACTGCCTTTACTGTGTCCTTTTCTAAGCAAAAAGGAAAAAAAATTAACATTTATGTAGTTCAATTTATCAGTCTTTACCCTATTATGTCATAATTTGGGTGTTCTAATAATTATTTGCCAAAACTGAAGCCACAAACTGTAGCCTTTTTTCCTAAAAGTTTTATAGTTTCACTTTTTACCTTAAAATCTTTTCTCTTTTTATTTTGCATCTGAATGTTCAATTGATCTAATATCATTTGTTGAAAGACTATTTTTTTCTTTTTTGCACTATTGTGAAAAAAACACAATTGACCTTATTTCTGTGGGGCTGTTAGTATGCCCTTCGTTCTATTCCATTGATCTGTGCATCCATCCTTTGCCAATACCACTCTGTCTTGGTTACTGTGACTTCACAGTAAATCTTGATATCAGGTAGTGTGAAACTTTCAGCTGATTTCCTAAAAAAATTATTTGGACTATTTTAGTTTTGTTGCTTTTCCATATACTTTTCAAAAAAATATCTTCCCAGTACCAGCAAAAAGCCCACTGATATTTTCATTGGGATTATCCTAAATCTGCAGATACATTTGAGAAGGATTGATACTTAAAAACAATGAACCATCCAACCCACAAAAGCAGTATCTTTACATCTCTACGTAATTATAGATCTTTTAAAATTTCTTTTCTCATGATTTTTAACATATAGATCTTACACATATTTTGTTATATTTATATGTAAATATTTTACTTTTTGATACTTTTGCAAACAACATTGTTTTTAATTTTCGTTTTCCAACTATTGATTGCTAGTATGTAGAAATATAATTTTTGTGTATTTACCTTATATTCTGTGAATTCCTCATTTATTAGTTCTAAAACTTTTTAGAATTTCTCTGAGACTTTCTACATGCACAATTATGTTATGCCTAAATATCTCCTTTCAATTATGCTTTATTTTTCCCTTTGCTGTCTTTTTTGACTAACTAGGCCTTCCAGTATTGTTGAGAATAGGACTGAATACCCTGCTGTTGATTCTGATCCTAGGAAAGCATTCACTCTTTTATCATTAAGTATGATTTTAGGTGGAGGTTTTTTTGTAGATGCCCTTTGTAAGTTTAAGGAAATTCCTTTATATTTTTAGTGTGCTGAAAATGTTTTTATCAATAATAATGAATAAATTTTCAAATGGTCTTTCTGTACCTGCTGATATGATTGTATATGATTTTTTCTTTATTCAGTTTATGTGGTAAATTAATGATTAATTTCAAAATATTGAACTAACCTTGAATACCTGGGATAAATTCCACTTGGTCATGATGTATTATCTTTTTTATATAACCCTGGTTTCAATCTGCTAATATTTTGTTGTGCATTTCTGTAGTGAGGTTTATGAGGGGCTATTCTTTCTTTTAAAGTCTTTGGTTTTGGTATCAAAGTGATGCAGGTCAAATATAATTTGAGAAATGGTCTCTCCTTTTCCATTTTCTGAAAGAGACTTTGAATGTGGTATTATATCTTCTTTCAATGTCTGTTAGCATTTTTTGTATTCAATCTGACAGTCTCTATTAACTAGAATGTTTAGATCATTTACATTTATTGTATTTAGTATGATTGAACTAAGGTCTACAAATTTGCCTATTTGTCTTCTGTGTTTTTCCTCTAATTTTTGTTTTTCTGTCTCTCCTGACTTTAAATCTATTTGATTTTATATGTAGGCTTTTTAACTATATTTCTTTCTTATTTTTCTAATAGTTCAAATAATTAAAATATACATACCAAAAATATTCACAATTTACTTAAATTTAATATTTTACTTTAAGTAAAATGTAGAAAGTTTACAACCATGTGTCACATAACCTTTGCCCTTTTATTTTAAAGTCATATTTTATCTGAACCCAAGGAAATACTACCAGATGACATCATAAACATTTTTTCAACAGTAATATGTATTTTTAGAATTAAAAGGATAAAAGTAGTCTATCATTGTTACTCAGATATTTACTATTCTACTGGCTTTACTTTTCCCCCACAAAGTTCTGAGTTTTCCATGGGTGCTATTTGCTTTTAGCCTGACAAACTTGTGTAAATTTCTTTTAGAACAGATTTGCTCATGATGCATTTTTAGTTTCCCTTAAATTAAGAATGTCTTTATATCAATTTTATTATTGGAAGATATTTTCATTGGATAGATGTAATTTGACGGACTTTTTCTTTCAGCTATTAAAAGATGTTATCCCACTGTCCTCTGGCCTCCATGAACTCTGATGAGAAATCTATCACCAATAATATTTCTCCTTTTAACTCATGACTTTGCAAGACACAAAGAAGGAAAACCATGAACTAGGAAAGAAGAATATGTTTATGTAGCAGCATTGAGGGTCCATGAAGAGCTTCATGATTGAGTTTAAACTATGCTAGTCAGCCAGTTTAACTACACAGGTGTCAGGGTACAGAAGAGAAAAAGCTAGGTTTAACCAGTGCTGTGATATTGTCCCACTTCTGTGACAAAAATATTTCATAAAAAGAACTGCTAACCCACTTGCAAATAACAAAGAATGGAGCAAAACTTTTAAAAATACTTTTTTTTAACAACAGCTATTTAATTGTTTAATATTAATAGCATTTAAAGACTTATGAGGACTGGTACAGCTCCTTCTCAGTTAATGTATTTAAACCACAGTACTTATCCATTAATTCCAAAAATACGAGCTGAGAGTATGTTATGCTATATGCCAAACACTATATGAGGCTTGAGAATATAAAGGTGAACAAATATAAGCATTGTCCACATCCTCCTGTAGCTTACAAACAAGTGATCAATTACTTAAAATGATCAAAAACTCTCCTTTTCAGCCTGGAAGAAAGGACTCCAAGGGAAAAAAAGAAAGTGCATGGGGCCAGGGAGAGTGGGATGACTTAAGAAAAAAATCCTAGTATAAAGTAATATTTGAATATTGATTAAATATGTAAATAGACATGATTAAATATGTCAATATGACAAATAGACCTAGAAAATAATAAAAATGGTTACAAACTATTGGCAAGACAAGGAGCTGTTAAAAAAAAAAAGGCATATAAAACGTGATACCAGCTTGACTCTGAAGCAAATGATGTTTATGTGGTTATGAGCATGTAAATACTGCTTAATGATTTACCTAAAATACTGCTCTAACTAAAATCAAATAGGAATAAGGGTAAGGGTGGCAGAAGTGATCTAAATTCTCCATCAAAAAAGTCAAAAGATAATACCAAAATTTATACATTAAGAAATGATAACTATATTATTTGGAAATGTAGAGATAAATTTTAGAAATGAATAAAGAGTTCAATTTTTTATTGTGTCTTAAGGACAGAATTAACTAGAAAGAGGTCAAGGGATATTATTTTTGATAATAATGCTTTGGGAACCAATCGATTTTTAAGGCATGCACACATATTATTTTGACCCAAATTTAAGCAATGTTAAAATCATAGTCTTTCTTTAACCTCTTTCATACCTTTTTCATTAAGGCATCATTAACTCTGTAAATTTGTAAGTGTTCAGCGTATACATAAAGTCCAGTCTATGAACTCTTTACCAGAAATTCTGAGTGGTATTTATCCTTTGCTATATTCAGTGTTCCTTATCAATTTAGTAATTTGTAATAAATACAGGAGCAAGACTGTGAGAGTTTTTTCAATCTAACAAGTGTTTGAAAATTATAAATTAGCATTCCAAAAAGAGAGGTGACATGCAGATGTCATGAATATTAGAGATGATCTAACTTTGTATACATCTTAACACTAGAGAGGAGACTTTCAGAAAGAAAACAGAATAGTTATTAGTTCTACAATTCTTACATATATTACAAATCACTTCACATTTCCTAGGAAAATATATTTGGAATCAAGGCAATAGCTCTGCTGTCTCTTACTATAACCTGAGTGACAACTCATGGTAATAAATGAGTATTCAAAATTATTTTTAAAATTTAAGCAGATTTTTAAAGCTATTTTACATTTTTCTATTTACCCAAACCCATGAGATTGCTTTCAACCTCAAAAGCTGTTAACCTGATGCAACAGAAAATGAAGAAACTTGGTTATAAGGAAAAAAGACATACCTAAGAACAGACATCATCTGTGTCATTTATTGGCAAAGAAATTTAAATACAAGGAAAAGCAATTCAATTTCAGAATTAGAGCTTGTTTCTCAGACTTTGAAATCCAACAGATCTAAATTCAGACCCTGGCTCTGGTTTGAGAAAATTAACTTAGCGCCATTTTCCATATCTATAAAATGGGAAATAAAATGACAACATTACCCTTTGGTGAGAGTTTTATAAAATAATGCCTATAAATTATGTGCCGACCAAACACAGAAAACCCTCTAAAACTACTGGTTCTTTTCTTTTCCATGCGGCCAATACTATGACCACATCACACTATTGCATGCGTAGTACAATTATCACTAATAATGATAACTGCCACTCAATGAACTTACTATTTACATTCAATATTTTTTCTCTTTCAAACATGCAAACTTTTTTAAATTTTAAATTTTCAACTTTTCTAGGTACATCATAGTTGTATATATTTACAGCATACTTGAGATATTTTGATTCAGGTATACAATGCATAATAATTGCATCAGGGTAAATGGAATATCCATTACCTCAAGCATTAATCGTTTGTGTTACAAAAAATCCAATTATGTTATTTTAGGTATTTTTAATGTATAATTAAATTATTAACTGTAATAACCCTGTTGTGGTATCAAATATTAGATCTTATTTATTCTTTCTAGTGTACTCATTAACCATTCACACTTTCCTCCATCTCCACCTCCCCACTACCCATCCCAGCTTCTGGTAACCATCCTTTTACTCTCTTTCTCCATGAATTCAATTGTTTTAATTTTACCTCCCACAAATAAATGAGAATGTATGACGTTTGTCATTTTGTGCTTGGCTTATTTCATTTAACATAATGACCTCCAGTTCCATCCACTTTGTTGTTGCAAATGACAGGATATTATTCTTTTTTATGGCTGAATGGTACTCCATTGTGTATATGTGACACATTTCTTTATCCACTCATCTGTTAATGGATACTTAGGTTGCCTGTCTCATTTTAACTTGAGTGAGATGATATGTCATGGTATTTTCATTTGCATTTCTCTGATGATCAATGATGAGCACCTTTTCATATGCCCATTTGCCACTTGCATGCCTTTTTTTGAGAAATATCTTTTCAGATCTTTTGGCCATTTTAATTGGATTATTAGATTTTTTTTTTCCTATAGAGTTGTTTGAGCTCCTTATATATTCTGGTTATTAGTCTCTTGTCAGATGGACAGTTTGTAAATATTTCCTCCCATTCTGGAGGCAGCCTTTTTACTTTCTTGGCTGTTTCCTTTACTATGCAGGAGCTTTTTAACTTGATGTGATCCCATTTGTCCATTTTTGCTTTGGTCGGCTGTGGTTGTGGGGTGTTGTGGAATGTTATTCAAGAAAACTTTGCGCAGTCCATTGTCCATTTTCTTCAGTGTTTTCTTGTAGTAGTTTCATAGTTTAAGATCTTAGATTTAAATATTTAATCTATTTTGATTTAATTTTTGTATATGGTGAGAGATAGGGGTCTAATTTCATCCTTCTGCATGTGGATGTACAGTTTTCCCAGCACCATTTACTGAAGAGACTGTCTTTTCCCCAGAATATATTCTTGGCACCTTTGTTGAAAATGAGTTCACTGAGGAAGTATAGATTTGTTTTTGGGTTCTTTATTGTTTCATTGGTTTATATGTCTCTTTATATATACCTACCATGCCATTGTGATTATTATAGATCTGCAGTATAATTTGGAGTCAGTTAATGTGATTCCTCCAGTTTTGTTTTGTTTGCTCAGGGTAGCTTTAGCTATTCTGGGTCTTTGTGGTCCCATATAAATTTTAGGATTGTTTTTCTTTTTCTTTGAAGAATATTATATTGATAAGTATTGCCTTGAATCTATAGATTGCTTTGTGTAGTATGAATATTTTAATAATCTTTATTCTTCCAGTTCATGAACATGAAATATCCTTCCATTTTTTGTGTGTTCTCTTCAATTTATTTCATGAGTGTTCTATTGTTTTTAACAGATATCTTTCTCTTCCTTGGTTAATTCTAGGTGTTTAATTTTATTTGTAGTTATTGTAAATGAAATTGCTTTTTTTTTTTTTTTTACAGATTATTCACTGTTGTCATACAGAGATGCTACTGATTTTTCTACGTTGATTTTATATGCTACAAATTTACTGAATTTGTTTATTTGTTAGAATAGTTTTTTTGGTGGAGTCTTCAGCTTTTTCCACATATAAGATTGTATCAGCTGCAAACAAAGAGAATTTGACTTATTCCTTTCCAATTTGTATGCCTCTTGTTTCTGTCACTTGTCTGATTGCTCTAGCTAAGACTTCCAGCACTATACTGAATAACAGTGGTGACAGTGGAAATCCTTGTCATGTTCCTCATCTTGGAGGAAAGGCTTTCAGTTTTTCCCTATTCAGTATGATAATAGCTGTGGGTCTGTCATATAGGGCTTTTATTAAGTTGAGATATATTCCTTAAATGGTTTTTCAGCATCAGATGATATGATCATATGGTTTTTATCCTTCCTTTTGTTGATATGAGGTACCACATTTATTGATTGCATATGTTGAACCATCCTTGCATCTTTGGGATAAATCCTACTTGGTCACAATGAATTATCTTTTTAATCTATTCTTGAATTCTGTTTGATAGTATTTTGTTGAGGATCTTTGTATCAAAGTTCTTCAAGGATATTGACCTGTAGTTTTCTTTTTTTTTTTGATGTGTCTTTGTCTGTTTTTTCTTCTCTGTATATTTTCAAATAGCCCATCTTCAAGCTCACTAATTCTCTGATCAATTTTGCTATTAAGAGACTCTGATGCATTCTTTACTAGGTAAATTGCATTATTATCTCCATAATTTCTGCTAGATTCTTTTGTAAGTATTCTAATCTCTTTGTTAAATTTATCTGATAGAATTCTGAATTCTGTCCCTGTGTTATCTTGAATTGCATTGAATTTCCTCAAAATGGCCATTTTTAATTCTCTGTTTGAAAGGTCACATAACTCTGTCTTTCCAGGATTAGTTCCTGCTTCCTTGTTTAGTTCCATTTGGTGAGACTATGTTTTCCTGGATAGTCTTAATTCCTGTGGATTCTTGTGGATGGTCATCAATCTCTGGGCATTGAAGAGTTAGGTATTTATTAGTCTTTGCAGTCTAGGCTTCTTTATACCCATTCTTCTTGGGAAGACTTTCCAGGTATTCAAAGGGATTTGGGTGTTAAAATCTGTTTTTAGTCACTGCAACCATATCTGCATTGGAGTGCACCCCAAGCCTATAATACTGTGGCTCCTGTAGACTTGTAAAGGCACTGTTTAGTGGTCTTGGATAAGGTCCAGAAGAATTCTGTGGATTAACAGGCAGATTCTTGTTCTCTTCCCTTTTGTCTCCCAAACAAATGGAATCTCATTCATTCTATGCTGAGCTTCCTGGAGCTGGAGAAGGAGGTAAGACAAGCACCCCTATGGCTGCCATCCCCAGGACTGTGCTACATCAGAGCTGAAGCCAGCATAGCAGTAGGTCTTGCCCAAGGCTCACTCTAACCACTACCTGGCTATTGTTCGTTCAAGGCCCTATGGCTCTAAAATCAGCAGATGATGAAGCCAGCCAGTCTTGTGTCCTTTTCAGGGCAGCAAGTTCCTGTGAGCCCCAGTGGGTCCAAAGATGCTATGTGGGAGCCAGGGCCTGGAGCTAAAACTTTAGGGATCTGC
This sequence comes from Sapajus apella, assembly GCF_009761245.1. NCBI lineage: Eukaryota > Metazoa > Chordata > Mammalia > Primates > Cebidae > Sapajus > Sapajus apella. Next base: position 39,360,437 of record NW_022436943.1, on the reverse strand, counting down.
CTGGTGCTCTATTCTATTATGGCTGAGCTGGCACCCAAGCCACAAGACAAAGTCCTTCTCATTCTTTCTGCCCCATTTTATAAGCTGAGAACTCTCCTCCCATGGCCACCACTACCATAGGCCCGCAGGGAATACGGCCAGGCTACTGCTGTTGTTCACTCAAGCCGCAGGGGCTCTTCAGTCAGCTTGTGGTGATTCCTTCCAGGCCTGGAACTCTCACTTCAGGGAAGGGGGCTCCCTTCTGGCCCAGGGAAGGTCCAGAAAAGCCATCCAAGAGCTAGGGTCTGGAATTGAGGACTCCAAGCACCTACTTAGTCTATCCCACTGTGGCTGAGCTGGTACCTAAGCTGCAAGCGAGTCTCGTTTTCTCTTTCCTCTGCTTTTCTCAAGCAGAAGGAATCTCTCTCCAGAGTCACTATCGCTGGTAATATGCTAGATCACACCTGAAGCCAGCAAGTCTCAGAGTCTCACCCAAGCCCCATGGCAAGTACTATACTGGATACCACTGCTGATTATTCAGGGAACAAGGGCTATTTAGTCTTCAGGTAATGAATTCTTCCAGAACTGGGCCCTTTCCTTCAAGGCAGTGAGTTTTCTTCCAGTCCAGGGTGTGTCTAGAAACGTCATCTGAGAGCTAGGCCTGGAATGAGGACCTCAGGACTCTGCCTGTTGCCCTATCCTACTGTGGCTGAGCTGGTATCCAAGTTCCAAGACAAAGTCCACTTTTCTCTCCCTCCTCCTCACCTCAAGTGGAAGGAAGTAATTTATTTATTTATTTATTTATTTATTTATTTCCTTCTCTTTCTTTCTTTCTTTCGTTGCCCAGGCTGGAGTGCAATGGCACAGTATTGGCTCACTGCAACCTCCCAGATTCATGCGATTCTCCTGCCTCAGCCTTCCCTGTAGCTGGAATTACAGGTATGTGCCACCACGCCTGGCTAATTTTGTATTTTTAGTAGAGACGGGGTTTCTCCACGTTGGTCAGGGTGGTTGACTCCTGACCTCGTGATCCGCCCGCCTTGGCCTCCCAAAGTGCTGGGATTACAGGAGTGAGCCTCTGCACCAGGCCAGAAGGAGTCTCTTTCAAAGCTGCAAACTGTGCTGCCTGGGATTGGGGAAAATGTGGCACAAGCAGTCCTTTACCCATCCCAGCTGGTGTCTCACTAGATTGCGATGCTCCCAGACTACTGGCTATGAGCATAGCACAGCACTTGGATTTGCCTAGAAATTGCAGTCCTTGTGGCCTAAATACCCTTTTAAGTTTATTTAGACCCCCCAGAGCGTTTTTAGCCCACAGTGGCAAGGCTTGACAGAGCTCAGGTTCTGACCTCTGGGGTGGACGATTCCTACCCTCTGGGATTGCCCTTTGGCCAGGGTTTATCTAGATTCTGCCTCTGTGGGTGTCAGCTGAATTCACCAGGGTTTATCTAAATGCTCCCTCCGTGAGTGTCAGTGCTTCTTCCTGCTGTGACGGGGCCACACTGAATTCCAATGCAAAGTCCCGCAGTCACTGTGCTGTCTCTCCTACAAGAGCGCAGATTCTCTGCACTACAGAACAAATGCCTGCCAACGGGGCAGGGATGGTATTGGTAATTCAAGACTCTTCAGTGCCTCTTTCAGTGATATGAAGTTAAAATCAGGTACTGTGATCACTCTCCTGCTTTTTGATTCTTCTGAAGGTGCTTTTTTGTGTGTAAATACTTGTTGATTTTCTGTTCCTGCAGAGAGGGTGACTGGTAGAGACTTCCATTCAGCTGCTTCTTACACTTTCTTCCTCTTTTCAATGTTTTATACAGAGATAGCTAATCTGGAAATACTACAGGATTATCACCCATGTGACAAAGCGGGAACAGAGGCCTGTAGGAAAAACGGAAATTGTTCTGGGTAACACAGTTAATGTAAGGCAAATGTTGGACCCAGACATGTATGATTCCAAAACCCAGGTGCTTTACAATAGTATATCACCAAGAACGTTGCATTTCTTTTAGGAGATCAGAATTCGTGGATAAGAGTACTGCATTCAAAACAGCGATCCCAATGAAATGCAGACCAAGCTTCTAACTCTATCAGATTTTCTTTTAACATTAAAACAACCATGTTTTCTCATAGGGAAAATTTTAAACCTGTGTCCATTCAAATTAATTAAAGCAGCACAGCACCTGCATACTTTTAAGGAAAATGTAGGTCCAATACATTGAGCTATGTATGGGAATTACTATTTGATCATTAAGATAAAATTTAAAGTCTACTAATATGAGTTTTTAGCAGTGTAATATATTACACAGGTATCCAGGGCTTCTGACAGCAAAGTAATTTACATACATTATTTTAATAATCCTCATAATTTTTCTACTGGGAAGGTAACTAGCAATTATTTCTCAGATTTCTCAGATACTGAACAAAAGCACAGGGAAGGAAAATCTTTTATATGTATCTCTCAACAGCTCTCAAATTTTATTTTTAACTTTGAGACTATTTGCTAGATTTGAGGATAATTAGAATTAAAATATGTCTCAATTTTAGATGGAAAATGGTAATGACTAACTTTGGAGGGATACCCTGAGTTATAACAAAAATGGGAAAAATAAATCAATGTTTGTGTTCTTTCCATTACTGCAGAAAATATCGGGTGGTTCTCTGGCAACATTTCCGTAAAAATAGCAACAACTCTTTTCCAATAGGTCATGTTGTTAGCATCAACAGTGAAATAAATGTGATGGAATCACCACATTAAAAAAACAAAAACAATAAGCCACCAGATTTATCCATTCAATTTATAGTGTTAGGTATAGTGTGAGAATATTCCTTAGGATTTTGTTTGTGATACCAGCACTATATTCCTAAAATGAAAGCACAAACTGTAGGGGCCAAGAAGTCAGCATGGAACTATCACAAATTTTATTTGAAAACTCATCATATGGTTTTTATAAGTTTTCAAACAAACTAGAAAGATGAAAACAAAATGGAAGCAAGGAAATCTGATATTCCTCATGAGTCAGTTTCTGTTTGACTGATTGTGCCAAGTTGTGCTTTAATGCATCTGTGATGAGCAAATGGCAATTTCAGAGCCCTAATTCATTGCAGAATTCTCCTATAAGTAGTTTATTTAATATAAGACTTAAATTAGTTGTCTCTGAATACTGTTACAATCTGACAGAACAGTTGTTCTTTTGTTAATCTTATTTTTGTGAGATATAGAAAATTGTAATATTATAACAGAAAAGATGTAATTACTTATCAGTGCATTATATGTTAAACAAAGTGTAGGAAATAACGAAACTTACTAAAAAAACAAATGCAGAGGTAATCTTAATTTGCCTATTTATCTCACTAATATTTAATGAGCACCTACTTTACACCAGGCACTTTGGATAAAATGGTAAGCAAAGATAGACATAGTTCCAATGCTTATTACAGTCTAGAGGAGGAGGTATATAGGCATCAAATAGTTATACAAATAAATGTGAAATGAAACATGTAATGTCATGAAGACATGTTACAACAGTATACAACAGGGGATTCAACAATGTAAGGAAGCAACAGAAAACTTCCAGTGAAGAAATGACGACTGCATTGTGATCTGAAGGATGAGCAGGAATTAAGCAGACAGTAAGAGGAAAAAAGCATTTTGACAAAAGAAAAGAATATCTACAAGGTCCCTTTGGCAGTTATCTTAGTGTATGTGAAAGACTGAATAAAGTTCAGTGTGCCTGAAGCATATGCAGAGGGAAAAGTTATATTTTACAACCTTATTATATATAAATTATGTTGAAAATTGTAGTTGAAAATTCTGTTTTCAGCCATAATGTGGTAATGAGAACTAGAGTTAACCTCCTTCATTAAGCAATGATAAAAAGAGTCAAAAACATATAAAACAACTCTTTTTCAGACATTAATCAAAAGTCAATGCAGCACAGGATCACTACAGGAAGGGAAGCAAACGAAGAGTGTTTCACTGCCCCGGCTTACTGCCCGCAAAGAGTTTCCAGGCTACAGTGCAGCGGGGGCAAAACAAAACGGAGCCTGCAAGGCCACTGAGTTGAAGAGACAGAGACAAAAAATTGGAGAGGTTACAGTACTTAAAAAAAAGAGTTTCACAGAAAGGGAAAGTCACACAGAGAGGTAATTGAAATTGACAGAAATCCAAAGAAACCACCTAAGGCCAAGAAAGAGCCACCCAAACAGACCAGGGAGAACAATACTGAAAGAGCACCCAGAGCCAAGAATATGGCTTTAAATAGAACAAAAAAATTGAAGAGGCACTTTCATATACATCTGAAGGAGTACAGTCAGAATCTTTATGTTGAATACCACAAAAACAACACTGTTGAAATTTTTTAAAGATCTAAGTAGACATATATCCGTTTCCTCAATTGCAAGACTCAATATTAAGATGCCAACTTGATTTAGAAATTCAACACAATCCCAATCAAAATCCCAGAAAAGTTATAGGAACATAGCAATGAGATGGTTTTAAAATTTATATGGAAAATACAAGAAAACAGAAAAATGAAAATAATTAGAAAAGGAAATTTAGAAAACTCATGCTCTTTGATTTCACAGTATCTTCAAGAAGATACTGTGAGGCTGGTTAAAGGACAGGCATAAAAGTCAATGGAACAACATAGAGGGCCCAGAAACCAAAGTAATTTGCTATGTAGAAAGTACTTTTTTTTTTTTTTTTTGACAAAGTCTTGCTCTGTCATTCAACCTGGAGTACAGTGGCAGGATCTCAACTCACTGTAACCTCCACCTGCTGGGTTCAAGCAGTTCTCCTGCCTCAGCCTCCCAAGTTGCTGGGATTACAGGCATGTGCCACCACAGCTGGCCAAAAGGGGTTTTTAAAACAATAATAATAGAACAATTGAACATCCATTTATATAAAAAGAAACCTCAATATGTGCTTCATACATTATATAAAAATATACTCAAAATTTAGTGTAAATTTAAATGTAAAACATAAAACCATAAAACTTTTTGGATATCATACCATAAACACAAACTATAAAAGGAGACATGACCTTTGGATCAAACAAAAAATCAAAAGGGAAATTAGCAAATATCTTAGACTGAATAAAAATCAAAATAAAAACATGATGTAATGAGATTTGTGATCTGTGCTTAAAAATTTACAGTACTAAACATTCATAATAGAAAAAATGCTAATCAATGACTTAAGATTCTACCTTTAAAAGCTACAATAATATGAGAAAATTAATGTAAACTGTAAGGAAATGAGAGCAGAAAATATGATAAAGTTAGAGGAGGGAGAAAACAGAAAACCCATAGAAAAAAATCAATGAAATCAAAAGCAGTTCTTTGAAAAGATTAATAAAAGTGAAAAAATGCTAGCCACTCATGACAAACACTGTGAGCAAACCACAAATAAAATGTAACTTCCTTAACCTAATAAAGGGTATCATCAAAACTCTTGCAGTTAATATCATACTAAATGTGAAAGACTAAATGTTTTCCCCATGACATTAGGAAAAACATAGGGATGTCCAATCTTTTTTTTTCCATTTATTTATTTATTGCATTTTAGGTTTTGGAGTACATGTGAAGAACATGCAAGATTGCTGCATAGGTACACACGTGGCAGTGTGATTTGCTGCCTTCCTCCCCATCACCTACATCTGGCATCTCTCCCCTTGCTATCTCTCCCCAACTCCCCACCCCCCACCATCCCTCCCCTATAGACTGGACAGGGAAAATGTGGCACATATACACCATGGAATATTATGCAGCCATCAAAAACGATGAGCTTGTGTCCTTTGTAGGGACATAGATGAACCTGGAAACCATCATTCTCAGCAAACTGACAGAAGAGCGGAAGATCAAACACCACATGTTCTCACTTATAGGCGGGTGTTGAACAATGGGATGTCCAATCTTATTTCTGCTCTTCAGCATTGTATCAGAGACTCTAGTCAGTGCCATAAGCAAGTAGAAAAGGACTTAAAGTGTTTTTGTCAGAATATATGATTCTCTATATAAAAACTCCTAAGCAATGTACCAAAAAAGCTTACTAGAACTAGTGAATTTCAAAATTTTGTAGCATATACAGTTGATATACAAAATCAATCATATTTTTTATACTAGCCCTAAAAAATGAAAAATGGAAATTAAAATATGAAAATATTATTTACAATAGAAGTAACATGAAATACTTAGAATCACATTTGAAAAGCTATGTAAGATCTGTATACTGAATACTCCAAAACATCTGTAAGATAAATTAAAAGCCTAAATGAATTGAGAGATATTCCTTGTCCACGGATTAAGAAACCTAATTTTGTTATGAAGTTAATTTTCTCCAAATTATCCAAAGATTAAATACTATCCCAATAAAAATCTCAACACATGTTTTATAAAACTTGGCAAGCGATTCTAAAATTTATATGAAAATTAAATGCCCTATAATTACCAAATCAAATTTGAAAAAGAAAAACAAAATTTTAGGGCTCATCCTACCTGACTACAAAGTGTATTAAAAGCCTAGAGTAATAAATGTAGTATATTGTTGGTTTAAAGAAAAGAATATAGATAAATGGACCAAAATAGAATTTAGAAATAAAGCATACATGTATGATCAAATGATTTCTAACAAAATTATTTTTAAATTTTAATTATGGTGGAAATATTAGACCATCATGCAAAGCCAATGAACACAGACCTCTACCTCACACTATTTATCATAGCCAGCTCAAAATCGATTGCAAACCTAACATTAGAGCTAAAGATATGTAATTACTAGAAAAAAAAACTAAAGAAAATAGTGACTGAACTTGGCAGAGATTTCTTAACCAGCACACAGTGATCTAACATTGTGAGTTGGGTGTTGTGAACTCTTTTTGTAGGCCTAAAAGTAGTCAAAATTGGTGTTCAGGATTGCACTTAATTCCTTGGATCGCACTGAGAAACACACTTTTATTAAATGTAAAGCACTTTCCACAAATTTTAAACATAAGATTAAATATTTGTTCTCATTATTACTAAAAACATATCAGCTGTGTCACTGTCTCAAAGAACAACCTTTTGTTTTTGTTTCATTTTGTTTTTACTTCAAGAAAACAAAATTTTGCTCTAAAAATGAAATAATAATAAAAAAGTTAGAAATACATATAATGTAGCTATTCTACTCCTAGGTATTTACCCAATATAAATTAAAGCAATGTCCACACCAAGACTTGTAAGTGAATGTTCAGGCCACAAATCATCATAGTAGCTTTATCTGTAACAGCCCAACTGGAAACAATGCACATGTCTACCCACGGACTAATGAGTAAACAATTTGTCATATAGCCATAAAATGGAATACTATTCAGCAAGAAAAATAAATCAACTATTGACACATGCAATGAAATGAATGAATCTGAAAAATAGTTATGTTGGGTGAAAGAGGCCAGGTAAAATAGAATCCACACTGTATGAGTCTAATTATATAAATTTCTAGAACATGCAAACTAGTCTCTTGTAAGAGAAAATAGATCAGCTGTTCCACCTGGTTATGGTATGAAACACTGATGAATGACAAAGGGACCCAAGGAAACTATTGGTGTGATGAATATGTTTGTTATCTTCATTATCACAATAATAGTTTCACAGGTGTATCAAAAATTATTGAATAATATACTTTAAATATACTGTAAATATGTCAATTATACCTCAATACTTTAAGAAATGTCTAATCCAGTAGGGACGACCAGAAAAATCAATATAAGACCATCAGCAGACATCATGATAACCAAATGCCAACTTATAATAGTTACAATAGTGTAGAGAAAAGTGGCACAAGTCAGGCCTAATCAAAATTAGGAGGCAATTTAATGACCTAGGGCCTCAGTCTTTGACAGTATGAGATTAGTCTGAGATAGGTAGATTTGGAGGAATGGGAAATCATGGACATGAAACATGAAGCATACACACACACACACACACACACACACACACACATACACAAGCACAATGTCATTCATAAGTTAAAGAAGAGAAGACCCTGACTTCATTTCTTCCTTCAGGTGCATCTTTATTTTTATTTTATTTTATATTATTTTGAGACAGAGTTTTTCTCTTGTCGCCCAGGCTACAATGCAGTGTCGCAATCTTGGCTTACTGCCACCTCTGCCTCCCAGGTTCAAATGATTCTCCTGCATCAGCCTCCCGAGTAGCTGCGATTACAGGTGTGTCACCAGGCCTGGCTAATTTTTTGTGTTTTTAGTAGAGATAGGTTTTTCATAATGTTGGGCAGGGTGGTCCCAAACTCCTGACCTCAGGTGATCCGCCCACCTCAGCCTCCCAAAGTATTGGGATTACAGGCGTGAGCCACCGCACCCAGCCCTTCAGCTGCATGTTTATGAGGGATGGCCAGTCTGTCTCCACTTGGAGTTGAGCTTTACCCCTTTACTATGTAACTTTAGGGAAGTTCTTTAATTTTTTGATAACTTCAGTTTCCTCATCTACAAAATGGGGATAAATAATACTATTCTTTTTCCCCTGGGATTGTCAAGGGAATTAAATGAAATAATAGGTGTAAAAATCTTAGTACAATGTCAGGCAATTTTATCTATTATAACTGTTCATTCAACAAACATTTATTGAACATCTACCAACTACTGGAGTACTGGACATTGTGCAATGTTCTGAGAATCCACAAATGAATATGCACACATTAGTTCCTAACTTAGGTATCTCACTGTCTGATAGGTGAGACCCATAAGTCATAATAGTTATATGCTATGTGAAAATATTTTAGTAGTGATACATGTAAAGTTTTTGTGCTAATAGTATAATAGAGAGAAATACTCAGCACATACGTGTTTTGAAGGCTTTCAGGAAAGGAAATCTTGAGCTTCCCTGAATTTATGTTTTTCTCAAAGGAAGCAGGCAAGATTTATAAGAACTTTGTGGTTTTTTTCTCATAATGTTTAAAAGGAAAATATAGATTTTTTTTATGAGGGAAAAAATAGTTCAGAATTTTAAGTACGGGCTCATCATACATTCTAAAATATTTACACCTGTTTTGCTGATGAATTATCCGGCTTTTAGCAGATCAATTCTAATATATTTTGTTTATTAAAAATGGCTTAACCAGGAATAAAAACATTTTAACATGTTGAGTGCAAGATGAACCTGTCCTGTCACACATGGCAGGCATTAACCTCTTGGAACAGCAATTACTAACAACTCCTCAGGGGCTCATCTCAAGTGTCGCTGTTTGCTTTCCTAGTCATTGTCTTCTAAGGGAAATTTTTGGTTAACTTTGGCTTTCTTTGGCATTGACACCTGAAGAAAACCATCCCTAGTTAAAAAGTTTGGCATTTAAGGTAAAATATCTTATCTCCTGTATTTCACTGAGCTTCTTTCATTGAAAAAAAAAAAAACACATAAATATTTTAGATGATGTGTTTCTTACTGTATGTTTGGGATTAGCTTTAATTTGTGTGTGAATATACCATGGTATTTGGCTTTATAAGTTTATATCAATGTCTCCAAGGAGCTACCAAAAGCAGCTGCTGCCCTCCTATTATTTTGTCTTTTTAAATTCTTCTACCACTCAGTGTTTGTGTGGAGGGTACAGCTGCAAAGACAAATTTGTTTCACTTTTTTTTTTTTTTTTTAACAAGCCATGTTGCGAATGTGCCGCCAGGCTTCGTCATGATTTGAAATTTTCCATGTAGGATTAATTGCTTCTTCAGTTGGGTTTGTTTTGAGGCCAAAGAGTATATGAAATCACACACACACACACACACACACACACAATTAATATTAATCTACAAATATTCTTCCAGTATCCTGCAGAAAGAATTCTCCATGGCTTAGATATCATCATCATTATATTTGGTTTATAAATTTGTAAAAGAAAAGTTTCTTAGAACAAGAATTAGATAGGGATCAATAATGTGGGGGAGGAGTGGGAAGAAAGAACAAATAAGTCAACCAGAGGGCTGTAGGATCTACAGTCTGTAAAATATTCAGGCTTAAGACAGTTTTTAGAAGTTGGGAGCAGTCCAATTCTACGTATCTGAAAGCCAAAAGATGGTGTTTTGAACGCTGGAAATCTGCATTGTTCCACCCGGTGAGGACATATATTCTGCTTACACAGGCCAGCATTTGTTTTCAGGAGAGAAAGTGATAGATTATTGCTCCCCGATTCCACATGTGCTGTTTCGTGCACAGGCACAATCCAGTTGACTGGAAAAAGAGAATGTGACCACCGCTCCTACTCCCTATTCACCCTCGAGCAGAGCCCAAGGCCTTTTGCCAAGGCTCTGGCAGTTTTAAGACTATTTCTTGGCAGCCATTGGCTTGCAAACGCCATAGTCTTCTGCTTCTTTCTGTCTGGATTTTGTTCTGAATTTCTTCAGGATTTGCTTCTGAGCAGCATCTCGGCGGCAGCAGGAGCCCTGGGGCTCAGCGAAGCCATGTTATCCAGGAACTTTGGATCCCTGAGCTGTCCCTGGCTCCTTCTGGCTGGTGCTTGCTCAGGGCTTCAAAGAAGTGCTCGGCTGGACTACCCAGGATGCTTTTCAGCGGCTGCCACAGCCCCTCTTTTGAAGCACCATGGTAGCCAACAGAGAGGATTCTGTGTTACGTACAGTATGACCCTGGAGGTGCCAGCCAGCTGCTGTGACTCAGCTAAAAACAGGGAGCTCGCTGTAAGAGAGAGGGCATGAAGGGGAGAGATGACTGAGGGGGAGGGAAGAGAGGAAAAGCAGCAGGAGTTTATGATGCCCGAAGTTTGTCAAAGGGCTCAAAACACACTTCTGAAAGAGCTTTCTTGATGGGCCAGAGGAAACCCATCTCTGTGCCTCTAAAATCTGCTTGGGCTACATAATGTTTAATGGCCTTTCTATCGAATGAAAACAAGCAGCAGGAGGATTAGGAAAACCAAGAAAATAAATTTTCTCTTCTTGTACTTACTCCCAGGTGCCCGGGGGAAATGTGCACTAATTGGCCTTCCAGATACGGTTTGAGACCAAATACTGATGTTAAAAAAAACAGAATCGCTTGTTTGTGAACTTTTTCTTTCTTTTCTTTCTTCTTTTTGTCTTTTCCTGTAGAGAGGGGTCATATTGCCTGAATACACAAGGAACTGATAATCTCAGAAGCAACTCTGAATCAAACTGTGAATAAAACAACATAATATAGGAGAAACGTACTTATGAAACACTCTATTATGCCACTGTCCTTGGCTCTGCACAGTTTTTTGAGGGGAAAAAAAAATGATGCTCAGCTAAAAGTAAGTCTTAAGCAAGCTAGTCTTATTTTTGTGAAACATTCGCTAGGGTACTTTGGTCAGTTCAAAGTTAGAAATTTACAGGCAGATAGAATGTAACGTGCAAAATGTACCTTGGCTAAAAAATTAAAAAAATAAATAAAACCAGTGGTGGGCTTAGGAAGAGTATTGGAGAGAGGAGATCACTGCAAAAGTGTCATAAGAAGCATTGATTAAATCAGCATTTTAAAGCAAGGACAAAGGTACTCGCTTTTTCATCTCTCCTGTGAAGAATGTATCTCTGAAATGACACAATGATCAGTCTGGTTAGACAGAGAAAAAATCAAGACTGTGTCTTTTATCCTGCAGACTTTGAATACTGAGGGAGAAGGAGGCTTACATTTAAGATCACTAAAATGATCAAGTTTGCTCATGACAAACAAGAGGGCAAGTCCAGCCCATCAGCACCGACCTAGGTGTGTCCTCTCCTGGCAGAGTTTCTAAGGTGATAAAACCCTGAGCAAGTGGTGACAGCTACCCTCTGGGAGAAAACTCAGTCTCCAAAATAGTTCCAATGATTTCTTCTGGTTCTGCTCTCACGAAACAGGTCAAATTGATCAGCAAAGGAGGAAAAGCTCAACATCAGCAGTTCACACCAAGCATAAGGTTTGATTTTGCTGTTTTATTTTTCTTTGGCCTGTCTGTGGCTTCTGGGCAAATTAGCAGACATATTTCATTAAAGAAGAATCATTTTTCTCTCAGATTTAATTCACACATTAGTGCACTCAAATCAGATTCTCTAAAGAAACTTACTGGGCTTTCTTAGCAACGTGATTTTTTATTGTGGGGTATATATTCTTGATAAGAAGCATGTACAAAGAAAAAGAAAAGAGAAGTTCTGCTTTATTTTCTAACAGAAGCTCTATTTTGGAATTCTGATTCCACATAAGAAGGACAAGTATCTCCTTAACAGGCATGTTGGTAAGTTCTTAAAGCAAACTGAGTTTAAGGGTGGAGAGGTTAGAAATAAGAACGTCGTATATTGCTTAAATCTAAAAGATTATATGTAGCTTCAACAGGAAAAAAAGGCATGAAAAGAAAAAATTTGATCAAAATATCAGAGAAAGGTGTGACGGAGAAATATAAGCAGTGGAATTCAGAATTCCTCCGTTTCAAAGGGTAAGACAAAGCATCAGGTGACATCTACCCAAATGCACGCTACCATGCCACTGAAATAAGAAAGTCAAGAGAAGAAACAAAAATGTGGATGAAAGAGGAGGATATTGCTAAAAATATGGATTGGTTGTAGCCTCAGGTTAGGAGATGACCAGTTGGCTGGATTTCAATACTTATTCACATGGTTTATAGGACTCATTCATTCCAAGTCCCATATGTCCTCACAATCATCCTTGGCTGATCCTAAATATTGGGTCTGTGGTTTGCTAGGCAACTGCCACTTCCAGTAATTCACTTGGAAACTTTAGGACCCTGTACTGGGTTGAATGGTGGCCCCTCAAAAGATATGTCCAACCTGTGAATACGATCTTATTTGGTAAAAAGGACTTTGCAGATGTAATTGCTGAAAGACTTCAAGTGAGATCGTGTTGACGTGGGGTGGGGTCTAAATCCAATGACAAGTATCTTTATGAGAGAAGAAAAGGGAAAAGACACACAGAAAAAAAGACCAAGTAAAGACCGAGGCAGAGTTTAGAGTGATGCAACTATTGGCACTGTAGGAACTATAGGAATGAAACTATAGGAACACTGAGGATTGCTGGCAGCTACCAGAAACTAGGAGAAAAATTGGGAAAATATTTTTACCCAGAGACACTCGAGAAGGAAGCAAGGCTGCAGACATCTTGATTTTGGACTACTGGCCACTGGAATTGTGAAAGAATAACTTTATGTTTTTGTGAGTCACCGGGTTTGTGATAATTTGCTATGGCAGCCCTGGGAAACTGTGACAGACTCTCCTCAAATTCTGCACTGACTGTGCTGAAGATGAAATGGAGCAAAAAGCAACATGGGTTTATTTTAGCTGAACTATAGTACATGTCTATACTAATTCTTCCAGATACCACAAATGGATTGGGAAATCAACTCAAGTCTTGTGTCAGTTGAGCACTTATTATGTACCAAGCACCATGCTAGCTGAACAGTTAATAAAAGACCTCCCCTGTCTTAGGAACATTATAGTCCAGCTGCACACAGTTTTTACACATTATCAAAATTCCCTGGCAGGTGGAAACTCAACTTTAGGGACTAGTAGTACTTTGGGTGTTACCAGCTAAGTTCTATTTTGCAACACTGATGAGCAAAGGAATGGTGTCTATTGGTTCTATCTTAAAGCACAGTATAGGCTGGTTGGCATATTCTCAGGGAGAAAATTTTATTAATTAAATGAACAAATGGCACCAATCCCTCTTGTCTAGGAGGTAAGGGCCCCAGGAAAGATACCACTAACAGTTGATAACCAGTTGATAAATAGTAGGTGGGCATTATTAATTCCACAATTGCAGAGGAAGTTTTGCAATGGCCATCAGAATCCCTTTTTATGGGTTCTTTGATTGGCATAGTTAACCCTATTTTGAAATTTGTGTCTCTTCACCTATTCTAGCAACACTAAACCTCCCTTATTTCTTTGACCCTCATTCAATTAACTGTATTCTGAATGAACATCTGCCTCAAGGTACTATGTAGTTTATAAGGTTCAATTTGGAAAGGACCCACAAGCTCAGTGGGGGAGGCATCACTGAAGTCTCCGTGTCTGGGAAGTCTGCTCTTTTCACAGCCAGCACTGCTGTTGGTTTTGCCTGCTGGCTTACATGAATTGGCTTTTACATTTCTTAATTTAGACACTAGCAGTATGGAGACTTATTCTATATATATGTTTTTTCTGTCTGAGGAGAGCAATGTTTTCCATTGCACAAATAGAGACTGCTGCCGGCAGCTATAAGCACACAGAGGGACACACAGAGCACAGATGCATCACTCTGTAGCATGAGGGCTGAGCACTAGGAGCTCAAGATCTTTCCTGTGACTCAGTTAAGATTGTTCCCTTCCCCGCCTTTAAAAAATCTAATTAGGAGCCAGGATGTTCAAGCAATAACTACTCTCATTCCGGAGTGGGGGAGCTAACCAGCCTTTTTGCTGGTGTTCCCAAATGTTTGAGAAGGCATCACTGTATCAGAAGCTCCAGTCCATATAGCTAATAGCATAGCAAATAACATGACTGATACTGCAAGTACTCTATGTGCCAGGTATTATGCTAAGCACCATGTGAACACTTAATATTTAGAATAAATTTGTAAGATCACTAAGATCAATCCCAAGGGGTATAATCCCATTTTGACAAAGAAGAAACCTGAAGCAGAGAGAGACTGAGTTATTTCCCAAAGTCACCTAATGCCTCAGGTCAGTTTTCGTAGAAGCAGGCTAGAAGCAATCACTTATTTAGGGGAAGACTGGGGCCTCCACTAAAATCTTCCTTCACCTCAACCCTTGAGAGCGCCAAAGCACAAAGTGTCCCAGAGCTTTGATCCCACCTTGCAGCAAGGAGACACCTGTTTTGTGTCAGATGACAGTCATTCTATCGCTTCCAGGAGACGTCGTTTCATTTTCGCTAAGGACAATTGCATGGGGGGATACACGGGGCGATTGTGACCATGGTGGGCAGCCAGCATTCACAGCAGCTTGTTATAGATGCAAAGTCCAGGTCAGTGGAATCTTGGTAGGTCAAATACAGTATTAGCTACCAGCTCACAAGTGGCAGAACTTGCCTTCAAATCCTGTGACTGCAAAGCCATGCTCTTAACACTGTACTACATTATACATTATAAACTCAAAATCTCTTAAAAGGGTTAAGAGGTGCCATGTTTTTACCAGCCTCCAGATTCCAAGGAATATGGAGTCTCCTGTTACTCCCAGAAAGGATTTCAGTAAAATCTCAAACATATTCTTTCACAGTTTCAAATATCTTGATCTTGAAGCTCCTCTAGGTGCTGTGGAATGTAGTGCCCACTCATAGCCTAGCACTTCTTGCCTCCCCTCTGGATGACTCAGAGCTTGTGGCTTCCACTGTCCTTTGCTCCTAAAGTTCATGATGAAGAACAGAGCCTGGGCGATGGCTGCATTTGGACATGTGTATCGCTACTCCTTGCACCCAGCAATAAACAAGAAAGAGGAAAACTTGTTAACACCATGCTGTATCTAAACAAGCAATCCCAGATGGCATCCTTTATGCCTTCTGCCTCTGATAAGAAAAGATTGAGCAGGGAAAATAAGCAACAGCTGACAAGCCATACCCAGCATTAAGACCAACAGGGAGAACAGATACCAGCTCTGTGCTCTGTCCCCATTCATGACTCAGAATCCAACCCAGAGGTCTGCCTGGCTTCAAACACCTTCAGTGCTACACTCTTTAATAAAACCAGTGAATCACGGAAGGTTATAGGTCAAAACATTTTTCTTTCTAATTCAATCCTTAGTTTGCTGATGAAGAACAAGACATGAAGCAGTAAGGTAGTTTATTTAAAGACATTTTGTTATTTAAAAGACAAACAAGAAGTGAAATTCAAGAGCTCCTGATTCCTAGCCAGTGTTTTCCCAGAACCAAAGGCAGCTGACTTCTTTTCAAACATGCATTCTATGCATTATCCATGTGTGTGTGTGTGTGTGTGTGCAATTGGTTCTAAGCCTATGATAACAACTTTGTCTTAAGTGAAACTCATTCTCTGGTATCAGCCTACCTAGGACTGCAATCTTACTCCACTGTTTCAAAAACAGTGTATATCCTTAGGCACATTCCCTGTATCTCAGTTTTCCCATCTGCAAACTGAGGTTAATAATTGCTCCATGGATGTTTGGGAAGCATTCAATCAAATAGTTCATGTACAAAGCTTAGCATAAGACCTAACACCTAGGCCAGGTGTGGTGGCTCATGCCTGTAATCCTAGCACTTTGGGAGGCCAAAGCAGGTGGATCACAAGGTCTGGTGTTCAAGACCAGCCTGGCCAACATGATGAAACCCCATCTCTACTAAAAATACAAAAATTAGCTGGGTTTGGTGGCAAGCACCAGTAAACCCAGCCAGTAGGGAAGCTGAGGCAGAGAATTACTTGAACTCAGGAGGCAGAGTCTGCAGTGAGCTGAGATCACACCCTTGCACTCCAGTCTGGGTGACAGAGCAAGACTTTGTCTCAAGGTGGGAAAAAAAAGACCTAACACCTAGTAAATATTCAATAAAGATAACACTTGCTATCATTTGCTCATGGGCTGGGGCTTAAAAAAAAAAGAGACAATGCCAGGATAATTCTGGAGATATAAACAATACAACATGGTATCCTTCCTCAAGAAAACAGTCTAGCTTTTAATTGTTTTACAATAGCAATTTGGAATAAAGTGTTGTTTATGACACAAATGTTTCAATATGGACATTATTTATGTAGCATACAATAGGACACAAGTTTTAATAGGCCACTTGTAAAGTCCACATCAGCAATATTGTAATCAATAGAAATGCTATCTAATTATAGAGAAGCAGTGCCCCCCACCCAACGAGGCTGATAGGTAACCCGTTTAATATATGCTAATCAACTAAGCATCTAGGCTACTTTTTACTTTCACAATTTGATAAATGTGAAGCGCGCTCAGAGATGGTGCTGAAATAATGAAAGCATTTTAATAAAACCTTGAAGGCAAAAGGTCAAAGTCAACTGTCTGACTTTTCAGACAGTAGAGAAACCCAACTGGATTTTACTTTCTCTCTTTAGTTCCAGAAGATAACTGAGTGTTCCATCTCAGCTAAGAAGTTAGACAAAGGAAGAATTTTCTGATAGTCAAATTCCAGAAAGCAAAGGTTAGGAAGTCATAGATGACACAAATGCCTCTTTTGAAAATATAAAAATGTAGCAAGTATTTAAAAAGAGCTTATGATAATGGAATGGAAATGAGTCAGAAAATATGCAAATTGAATTCACTTGAAATATATATGTCTTTAAAAATTAGTGATAAATTGCTTTGTCAAATGCTTTTGTGTGTGATTTACCACCCGCACCCCCCCCCCCATATTTAAATTCCTGTTCAAGATGCTTTTCTTAACCTCAAATGGGTTTTTAGGAGACTGGAAAGGTCAAAGAGGAGGCACTCTTTAATACATGAGGAGTGACAGAGTTTTTAGCTCTGTATAAAAGGAAAAAGAAAAATGAGGGTATTAGTAGAGGTAAAGCAATACAGTATCACAGGAATTTAGTAAGTTGGCCAGAGAGAAATAAAGTACTTACATACCATAATAAGCCTAACGTCAGATGTTACCCAAGAACAGAGGGTATTCCCTATCCAATGCACTGTTCTTAGTAATTAATATAGGGTTTAGCACATTGTTCATTCAGAAAATGCTTCTTGAATAAGTAAGTGTACACTTTCCTAAAATCCTAATGCACATCTTCACATTAGGTTTTTCTTAGAACCTTAACTATTCCAAGTTACCAGGGGATGACAGTGCATCTTGAATTGAGACGTTGTTCTCAGCCTTTAATTTAAAAGGTTAAAACCTTTAAATTAATACCTATAATATCTGATCATTTCTAGGAAGAGCTGCAACCAGGCTCTGCAGTGGATTAGGGAAACAAACGTGCAAGGAAAGATGGCAGAACTAAGGTTAAGACTGATAATAGAAAGAAGATGAGAAAGTCAAAGTTAAAAGTTAAGCTGCCACAAACTAGAGAAAACACAAAATCCCAGCTGAAAGAAAGCAGAGAATGAAAAATCAAGCACCCAGCCAGAGATGAGAAAGGGCTCCAAAGCTGAAAGTGAAGGGGACTCGCAGTGAATAAAAGCAAGGTGTCCAGTCAAGAAAACAGCTGCAGACTCATGGTTTCTGTAACATAGCAACCTTGAACTTGGCTAAGACCTGATTCAGACAGGAAGCTGTTTATGAGATTCCTGCTGCAGCAGGCATCCATGACAACTAAAGGAAAAAACAATACAGAGCCCAGGGCCTCAAAGTCTGCTGAAATAATGGCAACTCCCTTCACTGGGCTGCTTTTGACCCAGAACATGCAAAGCTATTGTGGAACCACAATCAGCAGATCCTAACATGCTTCTTGCAAACTGATGCACATTTTTAAAACTATCTGTAAATCCCCTACCACTTATCCTAATTCAAAATGACTGATACAAAACTTCCCAGAGTCTCTTTCCTCTTTTTTCTCTCACTTACTTCTTTCTCTGCACAATGCGTTTTGGAATAAATTAAATGCATTTTTCTCTGCATAATTTTTCTCTGTTTAACAGGCACCACACATCTTTGAATTTTGTCGCTGTACTTTCAGAGGTCTCTGCATATCATGGGCTCACAATGTCAGTCACAAGAAAAATTTACCCATGTATTTCTTCACTCTTTTTTGAACCACTTTGCTGAAATAATTTCTTTTTTTTAAAGTCATGAGTGTACAGTAGATGTTCAGTAGATATTTCAAATGATGTAAAACAAGAAGTCTCTTGAGGAAGTCAAACCAATTACTTGTCCCATCTAAGGCTTATTTTCTTTTATAACATGTTGTAATTGTAATTTGGAGGAAATTCATGTACAGTTTCACCCAGAATTTCTTCAGAAAAATTGTAATTCATTGCACCTTATTCCATGTGCAGTTAGAAAGTTCTTATGATCACAGGAAATTTGACTTCCTGTTATCATCTTTGCTACTAGTTCCACCTTCTATAAGTACCATGTTTTATGTATGCAGATATTTCAAGGATGTGAAGATCTTTACACAGTCAGATAAACACATATCCCCAATCTTGCATCATTACTTCTCTGTGTTATAAATCCCTACTTTTCTTATGTAATGATTTCCGTATCTGGCAACATTCTGGTTATTTTCTTTGAGTATACCTTAATTTATTAGCATCCTTCTGAAAACATGCTGCCCAGAAATGAATTAAGTATCCCCGACCAGATCTGAAGTGTGCAGGAAATTTGATGCACTTTCTTCAAGATACCGTCAATGACACAATCTATGATTGCATTAGTTCTTTTGGCTATGCATTGCACTGTTGACTCATAGAGTTTCAATCAAGTCAAATCTTAAGATATTTTTCTTTTCTTGTTTTTCAATACGTGCTTCTTTGTTGCTAAACTTGCCCTAGTCTATTGACTTGAACAAATGGATGAATACCTTTGTAAAAAATATGCAAATATTTGAAAATTATATATGTCTTTCTTATCAATAGCAGCTTAGCTAGTAGATGAAATTCAAGCAGAAGTCAAATTGAGAGAGATCATTTTTGTAATTAATGCTGATTTTTAGAAAAGATAAGTCTAGGCTAATACTGAGTTTCAGGTTCATTAAAGAAATTACCTGGTTCACATTTATTTGTTGTATACATAGTGGCTCTGACTTTTAATTTATACTTGGTCTCATTTAGATAATTGTTTTAGACAAATCACTATGCTCAACTTGTAAGGTAATATTATTCAGACCACAAAGGTCTTTACAAGCTAAATTCCACATTTGCTGAATGATTTTAAGAGTTTTTAAACACCAATCAGAATCCATAAGTAATTAGATATTTGGTTGTTAGTCCTGAGTACTTTATTAAGTTTGAATCAAATTGGTAAAAAAACAAGTGGTTTAAGGTAATTTAGAATTTTCTGCTAGGCTTTTGCTTAAAAACAGGTTGCTTGTTTCACTTTAAAAAATCACTTTTTCGTCTTGAACTTTGAAGTAAAAGTCCTGATAAATGATGCTTAGGAAATCAGTACCTTATATAGTTATTTTATATCATATTACTTTTCCTACTTTAATTCAAAAGAAGATTGAGTAGTTACGATGTGGCCTACTTTATTGCTTGTAGGTTAAATGACTTATATCTAAATTAAAATGACTAAAATATCAAATGCAAGACTCACTTCTGTAATTAGTTAAGATAAAACTATAAAGTCCTGAATATGAGGAGAGTTGATATTTCCCTTTCTACATTTCATAGAATGCATATTTGGGTCCAGAGGCTGAAAAACAGACATACAGAGATAAGAAAGCATGAGATGAGTTCTCATAATTGAATATTATAACCCTCTCTATATTGTTAACACCTTCATGAATAAAGATAAGATTCAAAATAATTCCTTTTGTTGAACTGGTAGAAGATATATGGAAAACCCACCATGTCTCTCTTTTCCCAAGCAATAGAGCAATGTAACTCACCTCTATGATCTGAAGAACAATAATTGTGTACATTTTCAACAGAAGCCACCACTCCATTCAAGCTCTGTTAGTCATGTGGAGATGACCAATGGGATGGATCCTCAGAGGCACCCTCCTACAATGGCTACAAGAAGTATTTTGGAATGATATCATTGCAGAAACATGTGCTAATAAATACATGGCATCCTTATATATAAGTCAATACACTCATATCTACACATGCAGATAATTATACACCTCTAAGTTTAATTTGACAAAATAGGTCTATTGTGTGAGAACAAGCCATAGGAAATCTGCCTGAGAGTTACAAGTATCAGGGAAGGCCTAGTGCTAATAATGAATCACTGTTGTTGAATAAAATAGCACAAAACAGCTATTATTTCCTAGATGAAGGTGAAGCTATTCTGGCTCTTTAGGTGATTCTAAATAAATCTTTTGCAATGTCCTGGAACCAGATCAGCCAACAAGAGAAAGAACAGTTGTGAAGCTTCTAAGCTGTCTGACCACAGCCTGAGCTGAGGAGGGAAAATATTCTCCTTGAAAGTCTTCTTCCTCACACCTTCCACATTTACAGGTCTTGGAACCAGAGTATAACACTGCCCCTACTCCTCTTTTTTCCCCACTTATAAATGGAACCGAAGTGTTGTCCTCTTTACTGGGAAAGCTCTCCAAAATGTTCAAGTTTTCCTTTAATTCTATTGCATGTAATAGCTTCATCTGGTGCCAACCTGCAGAAGCAGTGTGATCCGAGGCTCTAACAGGAAAAAGTTGGTGTGCCATGTGGTACTGAGCCTCAGGGACAGAAGAGTGCTGCAGTCAATGTTGAAATAGTAGCATTTGATGAATGGGCAAGGTATGTGAAGAATGTAGCTGAGCCCAGCCACAGAGGCACATTTGTCTCTGGTGGAGTCCTTTGTAGTAGAAGACAAGGTAGTTGCCAACTCTTCCTGGCTCAGGATTTGTATGGAAAGGTTTGAATGTTGCTATCATTACCTTTTGTGGATCAGAGTATCTGGGAAGAGAGGAAGAGAGTATCTGGGAAGGGAAGGGAGACCAGGTAACTTAGGGCAACATTAGATTGGAAAATAGCTATCGTTTGAAAGTTAAAATTACCATGACCACCTCAATTCAGAAACCAACCTTCCAGCCCACAGGTCACTGCAAGTCTCAGGAATGTATTAATGAGTGTGTGTGTTGCCAGCACCCCTCTGACATGTCATATTCTAGACCACACTGCCCATACAGTAGCTACTTACTGCATGTGGATATCAAAATTTAAATTAATTGAAAGTAAGTACAATTTAAAATTCAGTTCCTCAGCCACAGACCACATCCAAATATTCAATGGCTACATGTGGCTATAGTGACTGTATTGGGAACCTAGAAAGCTTCCATCAGAATTTTCTATCAGACAGTACTGTCGCAGAATATTCACGAGGCTTGTGGAATTTCTCAAAGATTTTTCACGGGTAGGTGGTACGGGAGAAGACATTCCAGTGTGGAACCACCTGAAACAGTGCTCTTCAGCTAATATTCCTCAGAAATCCTGATACTCTGTTAGCAAAATAAAAGATCAGCTTTAAAACACTACATTCTCCACTCCCCTCAAAGAAAATAGTAGTAGCATAGTAAAGTTTCTGAGGGTGCTATTGTAAAGAACCTTGCTTGCAATTTGAAGACATAACTTCTGTTTACAAGAAATGCATTAACTTTTCACAGAACTCAGGTTCCATACAGTCATTCTTAGAGGAATTTTACCACAGAAGGAGCTCAAGCCAAGTCTTCATAGTCACTGCCCACCTGGGGTCACAGCAGACAATTAGGACAGATCCAAACTAGAGTAAACGGACCAAGGTCTGCTTGGCTGGGACACGTGCCTCATGATTTTAGGAAAACCAAGTTGCCAGGTATAAATTAGAGAAGCTCAGCAGTGAACGTGAATCGAGATGCTTCTCAAATGTTATTCCTGAGGATACTGACCAGATATGCAGTGCTCTTTGTAGAACAAATTGCTGATTATGTACCTGATAGGAAGACTATCAAATGATCTGTCCTGGCTTTATCTCCTGCAGTCCTGTGGCATGGCATTCTCTTCCTACATAGAATTTGTTGAGCCAAGCTTATCAGCTGGGAATCCTAGTTGGATTTCTCTGTAGACACTGGTGCCAACATTCTTGATCTACTCAGCTGGCAGAGATTTAAATTTTCTTAAGAAAGATAGAAACATAGTTTCTAAGCAAGCCATATGTTCTCGTACTGTTGACCCAGCATCAGCATCACTGTAGAGGGAGAGGGAAGGGGGAGAATGCCTTGAATCTCCTGTGGGAGTAATGGTTTGTTTCACTACATGGAGCTGAACCAGGATCCTTCCTACTCCCCAGGTTTCTTTCCCTTTCTTCCCTTCCCGTTTTTTGCCTCTTCTCCTCTTCCTTTCCCTTGTCTTCCCATCCCTTTGCTTTTCCTTTCCCTTCTCTTCCTTTCCCGTTCTTTCCTTTCCATTCCTCTTCCCTTTTGCTTTCTTCTCTTCTTTTCTTCCTTCTCTCTTTTCTTCCTTTTCTTCTTCCAGCTCTGATGGAGGCATTGCATTCCAGGGACTATTATTATCATTGCTAATCTCTTTTAAAGATGTGTCCATGAAGATAAATAGCTGCCTAATATCTGTCCTGTAAAAAACATCAGCAGTTCCTGTTAGAGTTGTACACCTGGAATGTGTGCTGTATAATCTTAACAAAGAATACAAGGTGAAATTAACTCTATACAGGGTTTTATTCCTCTCTCTGTGATGTCTTCCAACCTGAGAAATTGGCTCTTGCTTGAGACTCAACCGTAATTAGTGCTAACACTAAAAACAAAAAGTAAAAAAGAGGAAAAAAAATCTTTGCTGCTCACCCTAATGCCAGCAACATAAGGATTTCTGCTTAGAATAGTGCTCTTCAAGTCCTAAAAGCTTACTGAAGGTGTCAGAAGTATTCGCATTAATAATATTTTGAGCACTTTAACTTTAAAATATAGGATGGATTATGTCTTCAAACGTAAGTAGTGTATACCAAGCTGAGTTAGAATGCTTATGCTCATTGGTTAAGTTGGTCTGATATCTACATTTGCAATACAAATTGCAAAAGTAAAAGGGTAATAACTTCCCATAAAAAAATTTTTATTTTGTTTGAGATGGAGTCTTGCTCCATAACCCAGGCTAAATTGCAGTGGCGAGACCTTGACTCAATAAAATCTCTGGCTCCTGGGTTCAAGCGATTCTCCTGCCTCAGCCTCCTGAGTAGCTGGGATTATAGGTATATGCCACCACATCCAGCTAATTTTTGTATTCTTAGTAGAGATGGGGTTTCACTATGTTGGTCAGGCTGGTCTTGAACTCCTTACTTCATGTCTTGTGCACCTGGGCCTCCCAAAGTGCTGGGATTACAGGCATGAACCACCATGCCTGGCCCTCATAAAGAATTTTTATAACAATACAGACCATTTGCATGTTACTGATTGCTACAAATCAGCCAAAACCCAAAAGGAGATGTTTGAAACACTCAATATCTTCCAGGGGAAAGAATAAAAGTTTATAAAAAAAAAAATTCTAGGGGTAGATCCATGATGGCCAAATAGAAACAGCTCTGGAGTGCAGTTCCTAGCAAAAATAGTGCAGAGGGTGAGTGAACTCAGCATTTCCAAATGAGTTATTACTGCCCACAGACCAGGAGATTTCCAGGCTGCAAAGCATTACAAGTTCCCAGCATGGCCAGAGCAGTGGATCTCTGCACAAAAACTCACAGAAAACTGGGTGTCATTTCAACTGGCTCCTGGAATGCCTGGGAAACAGAGCCACCAATTCAACTGAAAAAAAGGGGGCTGTAACAGGGAGCCAGGTGATCTGGTTCAGCAGGTCCCACCCCCACAAAGACCAGCAATCTGAAACGCTCTGGATTGAGAGTTTCACAGCAAGTGCAGCTGGACCCAGGACGGTCCAGCTTTGTTGGGTGAAGGGCGTCCACCATTACTGAGGCATTCCACTATTAACAAGGCATTATTGAGGCAGTCCTCCATTACAGAGGCAGTCCACCATTACTAAGGCAGACTGCCATTACAGAGGCAGCTCTAACTATACCTCTATAAACAAAACCGCAAGGAAGTTCACGCAGCAGCTGGGCAGAGCCCATGGCAGCTCAGCAACGCCTCTGCTGGCAGACTGTGACAAGGCTGCCTCCTGGCTGGGCAGGGCAGCTCTGAAAAAAGGCAGCAGCTCATCAGGAACTTATAAATAAAGCCCCACTTTCCCAGGACAGAGCACTTGGGAAAAAAACAGTGGTTATGAGTTCTGCTGCAGCAGACTGAAATGTACCTGCCCAGAAGCTCTGAACAGAACAACGGAGCTCACAGCTCAGTACTTGAGCTCCTATAAGAGGCAGGCTATCTCCTCAAGCAGCTCCCTGACCGCGTATATCCAAAGAGTCACCTCATAAAGGAGAGCTCAGGCTGACTTCTAGTGGGTATCCTTCTGGGACGAAGATTACAGAAGAAGAAACCAGCAGCAACCCTTACCGTTCTGCAGCTGCTGCAGGTGATCCCCAGGCAAGCAGAGTCTGGAGTGGACCTCCAGCAGTCCTGCACCAGAGGGACCTGACTGTTAGAAGGAAAACTAAAAAACAGAAATAAATGAATTCATCATCAACAAAAAGGATGTCCACTCAGAGACCCCATCCTAAAGTCACCAACTACAAAGACCACAGGTAAATAAATCCACAAAGATGGGAAGAAACCAGTGCAAAAAGGATGAAAACACCCAAAATCAGAACGCCTCTCCTCCAACGGATCACAAGTCATTACCAGCAAAGGAACAAAGCTGGATGCAGAATGAGTCTGATGAATTGACAGAAATAGGCTTCAGAAGTTGGGTAATAACAAACTTCTCTGAGCTAAAAGGACATGTTCGAAGCCAATACAAAGAAACTAAGAACCTCGAAAAGAGGTTTGATGAAATGCTAATGAGAATAAGCAGCTTAGAAAAGAATATAAATGACTTAACAGAGCTGAAAAACACAACATGAGAACTTCACAAAACATACACAAGTTTTAATAGCCAAATCTAACAAGCAGAAGAAAGGGTATCAGAAATTGAAGATCAACACAATGAAATAAAACGAGAAAGCAAGATTAAAGAAAAAAGAGTGAAAAGAAATGAACAAAGCCTCCAAGAAACATGGGCTTATGTGAAAAGACCTCATCTACGTTTGATAGGTGTACCTGAATGTGACGGGGAGAATGAATCCGAGCTGTAAAATACTCTTCAGGATATTATGCAGGAGAATTTCCCCAACCTAGCAAGCAGACCAATATTCAAGTCGAGGAAATACAGAGAACACCATAAAGATGTTCTTCAAGAAGAGCAACCCCAAGGCACATAATCATCAGATTCACCAGGGCTGAAATAAAGAAAAAAATGCCAAGGGCAGCCAGAGAGAAAGGTCGGGTTACCCAAAAAGGGAAGCCCATCAAACTCACAGCAGATCTCTTGGCAGAAATCCTACAAGCCAGAATAGAGTGGGGGTCAACATTCAGCATCCTTAAAGAAAAGAACTTTCAACCTAGAATTTCATATCTAGCCAAACTAAGCTTCATAAGCAAAGGAGAAATAAAATCCTTTATGAACAAGTAATTGCTGAGAGATTTCGTCACCACCAGGCCTGCCTTACAACAGCTCCTGAAAGAAGCACTAAACATAGAGAGGAACAACCAGCACCAGCCACTCCAAAAACATACCAAATAGTAAAAAACATTGACACAATGAAGAAACTGTGTCAACTCATGGGCAAAACAACAAGCTATTATCAAAATGTCAGGATCAAATTCACACATAAAAATAATAACCTTAAATGTAAATGGGCTAAATGCCCGAATCAAAAGACACAGACTGGCAAATTGGATAAAAAGTCAAAAACCATCAATGTGCTGTATCTAGGAAACCCATCTCATGTGCAAGGATACTCATAGCTGAAAATAAAGGGATGGAGGAAGATTTGCCAAGAAAATGGAGAGCAAAAAATAGCAGGAGTTGCAATTCTAGTCTCTGATAAAATAGACTTTAAATCAACAAAGATCAAAGGAGAAAAAGAAGGGCATTACATAATGGTAAAAGGATCAATGCAACAAGAAGAGATAATGATCCTAAATATATATGCACCCAATACAGGAGCACCCAGATACATAAAGCAAATTCTTAACAACCAACAAAGAGACTTAAACTCCCACACAATAATAGTGGGAGACTTTAACGCTCCACTGTCAATATTAGACAGATCAACGAGACAGAAAATTAACAAGGCTATCCAGGACTTGAACGCAGATCTGGACCAAGCAAATCTAACAGACATCTACAGAACTCTCCACCCCAAATCCACAGAATATACAAGCTTCTCAGCACCACATCACACCTACTCTAGAATTGACCACATAATTGGAAGTAAATCACTCCTCAGCAAATGCAAAAGAAAAGAAATCATAACAAACAGTCTCTCAGGCCACAGTGCAATCAAATTAGAACTCAGGATTAAGAAACTAACTCAGAATCGTACAACATCATGGAAACTGAACAATTGGCTCTTGAATGTTGACTGGGTAAACAATGAAATGAAGGCAGAAATAAAGGTGTTCTTTGAAACCAATGAGAATGAACACACAATGTACCAGAATATCTGGGACACATTTAAAGCAGTGTCTAGAGGAAAATTTATAGTAACAAACACCCACATGAGAAGCAAGGAAAGATCTAAAATTGACACCCTATCATAGAAATTGAAAGAGCTAGAGGAGCAAGATCAAAAAAATTCAAAATCTAGCAGAAGACAACAAATAACTAAGATCAGAGCAGAACTGAAGGAGATAGACACAAAAAACCCTGCAAAAATCAATAAATCCAGGAGCTTGTTTTTAGAAAAGATCAAAAAATAGACCACTAGCCAGCTTAATAAAAGAGAAAATAGAGAAGAATAAAATAGATGCAATAAAAAACAATAAAGGGTTTATCACCACAGATTCCACAGAAATACAAACCACCATCAGAGATTACTACAAAGAACTCTATGCACATACCAGTAAACCTGGAAGAAATGGATAAATTCCTGGACACTTGCACCCTCCCAAGCCTAAACCAGGAAGAAGTCGAAACCCTGAATAGACCAATAACAAGAGCTGAAGTTGAGGCAGCAATTAAAAGCCTATCAACCAAAAAAGGCCCAGGTCCAGATGGGCTCACAGCTGAATTCTACCAGACATACAAGGAGGAGCTGGTACCACCCCTTCTGAAACTATTCCAAACAATCCAAAAAGAGGGAATCCTCCCCAAATCATTTTATGAGACCAACATCTTCCTGATACCAAAACCCAGCAGAGACTCAACAAGAAAAGAAAACTTCAGGCCAATATCCATGATGAACATAGATGCAAAAATCTTCAATAAAATACTGGCAAACTGATTGCAACAGCACATCAAAAAGCTTCCATCATGATCAAGTAGGCTTCATCCCCAGGATGCAAGACTGGTTCAACATACACAAGTCTATAAACATAATCCACCACATGAACACAACCAAAGACAAAAAACCACATGATTATCTCAATAGTTGCAGAGAAGGCCTTTGACAAAATTCCACAGCCTTTTATGCTAAAAACTCTCAATAAACTAGGTATCGATGGAACCCATCTCAAAATAATAAAAGCTATTATCATACTGAATGGTCAAAAACTGGAAGAATTTCCTTTGAAATCTGGCACTAGACAAGGATGCCCTCTCTCATCACTCCTATTCAACACAGTATTGGAAGTTCTAGCCAGAGTAATCAGGCAAGGAAAAGAAATAAAGGGTATTCAATTAGGAAAGGAGGAAGTCAAATTGTCTCTATTTGCAGATGACATGATTGTATATTTAGAAGACCCCATTGTCTCAGCCAAAAATCTCCTGAAACTGATAAGTAACTTCAGCAAAGTCTCAGGATACAAAATCAATGTGCAGA
This sequence comes from Sapajus apella, assembly GCF_009761245.1. Taxonomy (NCBI): domain Eukaryota; kingdom Metazoa; phylum Chordata; class Mammalia; order Primates; family Cebidae; genus Sapajus; species Sapajus apella. Next base: position 39,332,001 of record NW_022436943.1, on the reverse strand, counting down.
AACCACAAGCATTCCTATACAACAATAACAGACTTAAAGAAAGCCAAATCAAGAATGAACTGCCATTCACAATTGCTACAAAGAGAATAAAATATCTAGGAATACAACCAGCAAAGGATATAAGGGACCTCTTCAGGAGAACTACAAACCACTGCTCAAGGAACTGAGAGGACACAAATAGATGGAAAATTATTCCATACCCATGGTCAGGAAGAATCAATATTGTGAAAGTGGCCATACTGCCCAAAGTAATTTATAGATTAAATGCTATCCCCATCAAGCTACCTATGACTCTCTTCACAGAACTGGAAAAAACACCTTAAACTTCATATGGAACCAAAAGAGAGCCCATATATCCAAGACAATTCTAAGCAAAAAGAACAAAGCTGGAGGCATCACGCTACCTGACTTCAAATTATACTACAAGTCTACAGTAATCAAAACAGCACGGTAGTGGTACCAAAACAGAGATATAGACCAATGGGACAGAACAGAGGCCTCAGAGGCAATGCCACACATCTACAACCATTTGATCTTTGACAAACCTGACAAAAACAAGCAATGGGGATAGGATTCCCTGTTTAATAAATGGTTTTGGGAAAACTGGCTAGCCATGTGCAGAAAGCAGAAACTGGACCCCTTTCTGACACCTTAAGGAAAATTAACTCAGATAGTTTAGGGACTTAAACATAAGGCCTAACACCATGAAAACCCTAGAAGAAAACCTAGGCATCAGGACATAGGCATGGGCAAGGACTTCATGACCAAAACACCAAAATCATTGGCAACAAAAGCCAAAATAGACAAATGGGACCTAATCAAACTCCCCAGCCTCTGCACAGCAAAAGAAACAATCATTGGAATCAACTGGCAACCAACAGAATGGGAAAAAATTTTTGCAATCTGCATATCCAACAAAGGGCTAATATCCAGAATCTACAAACAAGTAAAGCAGATTTACAAGGAACAAACAAACAAACCCATTCAAAAGTGGGTAAAGGACATGAACAGACACTTTACAAAAGAAGACATATATGAGGCCAACAAACATAAGAGAAAATGCTCATCATCACTGGTCATTAAAGAAATGCAAATCAAAACCACATTGAGATATCATCTCATGCCAGTTAGAATGGCAATCATTAAAAAATCTGGAGGCAACAAATGCTTGAGAGGATGTGGAGAAATAGGAACACTTTTACACATTTGTGGGAGTGTAATTTAGTTCAACCATTGCAGAAGACAGTGTGGCAATTCCTCAGGACCTAGAAATAGAAATTCCATTGGACCCAGCAATCCCATTACTGGGTATATATCCAAAATATTATAAATCATTCTATTATAAAGAGACATGCACATGTATGTTAATTGAGACACTGTTTACAATAGCAAAGACCTGGAACCAATCCACATGCCCATCAATGTTAGACTGGACAAGAAAAATGTGGCAGATATACACCATGGAATACTATGCAGCCATAAAAAACGATGAGTTCATGTCCTTTGTATGGATATGGATGAATCTGGAAACCTTCATTTTCACCAAACTGACACAAGAACAGAAAAACAAACACCACATGTTTTCACTCATAGACAAGTGTTGAACAATGAGAACACATGGACACAGGGAGGGGAGAATCACATACTGGGGACTGTTGAGGGGGAATAGGTGACGGACAGTGGGGGGCTGTAAGGAGGCTGGGGAGGGATAACATGGGGAAAAATGCCAGATATAGGTGACAGGGGGATGGAGACAGAAAACCACCTGGCCATCTATGTACCTATATAACAATCCTGCATGTTTTGCACATATATCTCAGAACCTAAAGTGCAATAAAATATATATATATTTTTAAAAAATGGTCTGATTCAAGCACAGAAAGGAAGAAAAAAACACTCTAGGAATAGCAATTTCATTTTGGACAGTATTTATCAAAGGCCATTTCCAATGTGTTTTGTAAAAATTTAGACAAGCCTGGATATATACTGATAGTATCTCTCCTGCATCATACATTAGTGATTTATTTTGTGGCCCTCATTCAATAAGGACTTTCTTCCATGATTTGCAAATTTTTGCACTTTGGCAATATGAAAAATGCTACAATGTAACCAATTCACAAATCTTATTCATATGTTTTAAACATGACCTGGAAAGCTTTGAGTTAAAAGCAAGCATAACAAAACTGTTTTGTTGAGAAAATCTCCATGTGCCAGCAAATAGAAAAGAAAAGCTGAAAAAGCGAATATGACATTGGTGCTAAAGCAGAATTATGTAAGTAAATATCATCTCAATGGGTTTATTTTCTATTTTTGCGGCTCTCATGCATGACAGTGAGTTGAAAGCTTTTTATTCACTTAGTAACTAGCAGCTGAATGAGGTTGTTGGATTCCTTCATTAACTAATTAAAAAATAGTCCTGACTTACAACAATGTTTTCGCTTCTAATACAGATTTCGCCTGCCTTTGTTGTTTTGGTGACACTACGCATAGCTTCCCAAAATACCAACCCCTGAAGAAGCATTCATTCTAGTGAGAGCAGGTTTTCTGTGATTACAGTGTAGCTAGGAATTAGTCTTATATCTCACTCTTACCCTCACTTTCCATAAATCTTAGCTCCTGTAACTTGAAGCATTTTCACACGAGCTTTATGTTCCAAGAGTGAAACAAAATTGAAAGGAAGTCGGAAATGAGCATTAGGCATTATTTTTGCTTTCTAGGTTAAGAAGTACAATTTATTGAAAAGTTTTGCTACTTCAAGTACGTATATCTCCATTTCTTTCAATATCTTTAGAATCACACAAATTCACTTCAGTGATTCCTCCTGCAAAAGCTCTGTTTAGATCATAGAAGCTCCACTTCCCTCTCAGTCATTTCTGTTCCACATTTTCTTTGCTCTCCACTGTTAATTTTATTTTTATTTTTATTTTTATTTATTTATTTATTTATTTATCTACTTTAGATGGAGTTTCACTCATTCCCCAGGCTGGAGTGCAATGGCATGATCTTGGCTCACTGCAATCTCCACTTCCTGGACTCAAGCAGTTCTCATGCCTCAGCCTCCTGTGTAGCTGGGATTATAGGCACCCACCATCACATTCTGATAATTTTTTTTTTTTGGTTAATTTTAGTAGAGATAAGTTTTCACCATGTTGGCCGGCTGGTCTTGAAATCCTGACCTCAGGTAATACACTCGCCTCAGCCTCCCAAAGTGCTGGGATTATAAGCATGAACTACCACACCTGGACTCCACTGTTAATTAATGTTAGGAAGACACCAAAGCATTGAAATGCAGAAAATAATTAAAATAATGGAAACACATGTACCTATCATAATAGCTAAACATGAATAAAACTAGGAGAAAACATGTATCTTGTATGCCTTGCTAATTTCCTTCAGCCAGTTTTCTACCTGTGGGGAATATTCACTGACAGAACTCATCAGGGTTATATCTCCTTGTCAGTTTCAGAATAGGAATTAAGATTTAGGACATCTAATTACTAAAATGTGCCTGCTTTATTGTCCCCACAGAAGTATTTGTTGCTCACCTTCTACGTTTTTCATTGTACTTTGTTGACATCACTACAATTGCTTTCTTCATTTGCTTGTCTTTCTCCTGATTTTGAATTTAATCTTTTTTCTCCTGCTTCCAGAATAGTACTTGGTACATAACAGACTCTCTTAAGTAAAATAAACAGTGCATTAAATAAATATTAGTATGCATTTAATTTTTGCCAGTAGGTGTACATGTGTGTGACAGCAGCATCCAGCTGAATAGTAATAATAATATATTTTGAGCACATACATGCATACCCACATATTGATGGCTCCTATTCATTTTTTGCTAGCATATATGAAAATAAGGCAAAGGAAATGCGATGCTTTGAAACTACGTATGCATGAAAATTGTACCCTGATTTCCAGGAACTAGGAGAAATTACATTATTTTCCTTCGTTAATTCACATCTTACTTTCGTATACATTTTCCTCAGTTATGACATTAATTATGTTCCTTATTTGCTTAGACACTTTCATTGACTCCTCATTGCTTATACATTAAAATCCAGATGCTTTAGCATTTTTTAGGCTTATGTATTTTCCACTTAATTCCCTATTAGTTCTCTCCTTCACTGCTAAGTTAATTCCCTGAACTTCTTTACCCACAGCTCCAACTCTGCACCTATATTTCACCCATATGAGCAGCACAACCACATGGAATCATTGTTTTCACACTTGCATGTCCAAATGCTACCTATCCTGCATGGCTCAGGTCAAATGCCATCATTACTTTCAGGAAGACTCTTGGTCATCCAGTTTAGAATTAATTACGTCCTCTCAACATCGATGGCATTCGCATCTCCTCAGGATTCCTGTAGCGTGTATGTTTCTGGCTTATGTATTTTAATAAACTGGCATGTATTAAATATCTACCATAAACAAGAAGAGTGGTAGTGTCAGTGGTATGCTTGTCTAGTCAATTCACTCAGGGCTTTCTCTAAGAGAGAAATACCACGTGTTGGTTGAATATGCTCTAAAAGGCTGTTTTCAACTTATGGTTCTACATGACCAAAAAAACAATTAAGAAGAAAGTAAACATTACATGTAATGTGTTAATCAGTTAACCCTATAGACACATAGAAAATGTATAGTGAATCATGAATAACTTGCAGGCTCTGTGTGATTCTGACTTAAGTTGGGTACTGGTGAAGTTTTTAGCTAGAGGTCACTAGGTTACGATTATCTCTTCACTCATGTATCACCCTAATTTTTTATTGCTAACTTCCAATATCTACTGTGCATCTTACAGGACCAACAGACTCCCAAACACTTTTTTGTTTCAGTGGCAACATTAAAATTTCCAAAACGATCACTCTGATATTCTCCATTGCTTTGTCACATTTTAAAGTTGGATTGTTTTTATTGTGCTAACTAATCCAATTTCCTTAAGTGACTGCTACAGGAATAAGAGGCAGGAAAATGGCGGGTGTCACATCTGGACCTCTGCACTTTGGCCTTTCAGCATGTCCCCATCCTGGTCTTAGTGACTGTCCCCGTGCCTGATGACTATGTTGATGTAGCCCTGCTCCAAGGCACACAGGTTTTCAATGTTAAACTGAGATCCTGTCTCTAGGAAAGGGAATCTGAGTCAGCTGCCAGTGAATACCTCAAAGCTGATTTGGGATCCATGTTTCCCATATGATGCCCTTGGATGCTATGCTGGTGCTTAGCCATGGTTTTAGAGCACAGCCAGCGTTGACAAAGAAGTGGCAATGGTTTGAAATGATTTCAGGCAGCCTCACAGGGGAAAGCAGGAGTTAACCACACTAACGGGCACTGCTCAATCAATTCCACACTCTTGAATTCTATGCCACAGGATAGTAAAGCTGCCCAGGATTGACTAAAGAGGGGAAATGATCAACCTTTGGAAGGTTTTACAATACCTGAGCTGAAAGGAGGAGAAAAAGGATGAGATGAAAGAACCCACCTAGCATATCCAAGCATCTATCCCCAAACTTGCAGGAAGATTTTATCTCCCTCCGAGGCTAACAAGGAACACTATTTTATTAATAATATCGGCATGGTACCCCCAAACAAAATCAGGGCTCAAAAAACACTTGTTGACGTGAATTGCTTCTTTCTCTATATATCTTTATTGTGTCCACTCTGGGGTGATATTTAATGAATGACTATTGCTAAGGTCTCTCAACTTTGGCAGGACGGTCTTTAGCTGACATCCCCTATACCTTTCCACAACAGTGGCTGCAGTTCAGGATATGCAGGAGAGGCGGGTACCCACTGGGGATCCACTCAGAATACAAAACTGACAGACTGGATTATCTCCTTTGACAGTGGGAGGGAGTCTTTTGGCACCTCCAATGGAATTAGAGAGAAGAATGATGTATTCCTGGCAAAAAACTAACAGTATTTTTTTTAAATCTATGGTTAGAACTATCTCCCATTACAAATGTCCCCGAGCACACCCTAATCCTATGATCAGTCTAGTTAGCATTTCCACTCTTATATATTAACTAGCCTCATGTTAAGGATGACTTCATGCCTTATTCATCCATCTGTATTACAAGCAACTTGAAAGGCATCCCTGTAGTCTTTATATCTCCTCATTATTAACCCTATACAGCAGAAACTTAGTGAATAGTTTTTTAGTCACAATCATAGCCATAGTCTAATTCATTAAAATTCTCCTGATTTTAGAATGTTTTATACCTGACATTTTAGTTTGAGCTGGTGCATGTGCTCTTGTGTGCCAACAGGAAAAAACAAATGCCATCCTGACAGTGTTTCTCTAAACACTTCTTTCATTCACCTTTTTTGTGGTCACCTCATGGCAACTCATCATATCAAATCGTTATTTACAAATCCTGCAGCTGCTTTCAACACAGCCCAACCAGTAGCACTGTATTAAGATAAATCTTGTTTTGCTCCAGTGGATTAGTTACACATCTCATTCCTAATTAATGATCTTTTACCATTATGGCTTGGAGGTGTCACGATGGGAGGGGAAGAAGAAAGAAAAGAAAAGAAAAGGAGGGAGGGAGGGAAGGAGGGAAGATGGAGAGGAGGAAGAGAGAAAGGGAAAATACTATGTGATCAAATAGTGTAATTATATTTTATAATTAAATCTAATTACATACAGAAAGTCATACCTGAAGAAATGGAGGGAAACTTAAAGGTTCTCAAAACTGAGTCAATTCATCTTCAGGTTGTTTAACCAACTTGACCCAAAGGATGTTTATATGTTAGAGTGAGTGATTTGGTCATTGGTATCCAATCTACTGGTGCATGACTAAATCAGTAAAAGGTTTCTCTGAATTTTGACATTGATGTCAACTAGAAATTAATAGTTAACAGAATTATGCCACTATCACTATGATGTAACTTAAATCTTGTAGCATCTGAGTAATTAATATCTGTCTCTGGAGGGAAATAGTCATTATCATCCTTGCATATTTAATTATTTCTAATATTATCAAGAGTCATCTTTGTGACCCCACAACACGTTCTAGAGTAACAACTCTAGCAAACGTTTTCCTGCATAACATGTGTTATAAATAATACTTTTAGTCCTGTCTCTCCTTGATAGGGCTCACATTCTAAATAGCAGGTACACGAAACTTTTCCTAATCACTTTCTAAGAATGTTGTTTTTCCTCCTTCTTAGGCTTATTTGGTTTTTGGTTCTCCTTTTTCTATTTCAGTGAAGAGAAACATAACATGGTTTTTGGACTGATTAAAGATAGAAATTAACTAACGTTCATGTCATTTAATGTTTCTGCAAACATTAGGAGGGGCAGGAATTAAGCCTCAGTCATCAAATATATATCATCCCTTCACCATGTTAATAGTTCTTAACACAATAATTAAGATGATGTCCAAATGCTCCTTTCCACTTATGGCTCAGTCAAGAGTCACCCCTTCATGAAGCCTTCATGACTTACTTGTTTCTTTCAGCCTTCTCTTCCATCATCATGATTTCCCATATAACTTTTTAATTATATTATACTATGTATGGTGGCCCTTGGCTTTCATTTTCCATGCATTGTTCCCTGGTTGCTTTTTTATATCTAAGATTACCTCCCTAATAACAATGTGAAGCCCCAGTGGGTAACTATAGATGATATTTGACCATAAAGTTATAGAGATAATTTGCCTCAAGAAACCTGTACTTAGGTCCAGTGAGAGCCTTCAGTTGACAAACAACCAACATGCTCCAGTGCACATGCGTGGCAAGGCAGCTGCCACAACTCAAAAATATCTGGGGGCCTGTCCTAAGAACCTACACCTCAGCACAATCCTTAGAATATTCTTCATGCTTAATGACAAAGCTTTGAATTTTGAAGATAGATCTGGGCTTTAGAAGAGACTGGGAGTCATTTGGAGACTGGACTTCTGAATCATTTAGTGATTAGAAGGACATTTCAGTTTCTAGTGAAGAATAAAGTGAAAATCTAAATAATGGGTGCTGATTTTCTTGTGTGATTTATAAATCAGCTATGGAAGCAATGCTGGGGAGTAGTGATGCACATTATAAAGAGTGGCACTTTGTCATTCTTCCAGAGGTGGCTAATTTGAAAGGTTAGTTCTAAATTTTAATATAATTCCTCCTCATTTTGTTAAAAAATCTATCTTATTGCATCATACAAGTACATCCTAGTTTTTTTTTTTTTTTTTTTATCTGTGTCAAGCTCAGTGCTGAACACTAGGATATAAACAGAAAATATTGCATATTCTTGAGCCAGACTCCCTGGACTTGAAGTATGCCTTTACTGCTTTCCTGCTGGAGTGAACTTGGACAGGTAACCTAATCTCCCTGTGTCTCAATTTTCTCATCTCTAAACTAGTATGGGTTTTTGGGAAGACTAAGCAAGTTAATAAGTGTGAAGTACTTAGGAGAATACCTGAGACATAGTGGTAACTATTAGTATTATTGACTCAATTAGAATTAGCTAATCAGTATTCAATATTATAATTATTGTTCCTTTATAATTACTCAAAATCAAAATCACATTATAAAAGGTCATTTTCTACAAATGTACTCTTTTGTAACTTACCTATTAGAAGACATTCAACTAATCATCTCTCTATGAGACAATTACCTACTGCCTGTGCCACTGGGTCTGCCCTAGAGTTCTAGAATGGCATCAGTATGAAGACACCATGAGTCAGCCGGTCCTCACATCACATCTGACAATGTCTGCTCTTGGGCATGAACAGCACACTATACAAGAGTCAGGATACAGTGGCTTGCAAAGAGACAAGAAAATATCTGGGTGCTGGATGAAGGTGTCATATATATCAAATGGCTTTAAAATGTCTGGTTGCCTCTTTAATATTTCCCTTAATATTCAGCTATTTAAGACCATAGTCATGAAAGAAAGTGTAAAACATTTCTATTACACACCTATTCCTTGGTTTACCCCAAGAATCAAAAATTAATTACAAGCCATGCCCCAGTCTAAGGATAATTGTTGCTTCCATTATGGAACATGTAACACCAAGGACAGGGACTCTATCTCTCTTTCATGGCCCAGGATATCTGTCTGTGTGAGCAGGAAATCTCTCTGACCCTCCAGAGTTGGGGCAGCTGCCCTTGCTTCCCGCCACCTGGAAGTGGCTGGCCTTGAACTGAGGACCCATTCGTGTTGCAAACATGTATTGTGTTGAGTCCATCATCCTGTTTAACTTGGCATCACCTACAACCACTCCAACATTTTGTGAATGAGATTACTGCCAAACTGGTATGTTTCTGATTCAGTTACACTTAAACCATTATCTCTAAGTGCTTTCATGATGCTTGTGCTGACAAGGAACCCTGTCTTCAATCTTTCTTGCTTGCTTCTTTTTTGAAGTAAGACTAAGTTTTCTCTTTCTGTCAAGAAGATTGAAAGTCATGAGAGTCATTCCAAAAACTTTTCAGGCTCTGCAGTGGCATTTTTAGTGGGAATTTGGCCAGGATGTATGTGTGAATGAAGACAAAGAAAGCCACTCAGCAGTTGAAGCCCTGCAGTTGAGCGTCTGCTTGTCCACATGTCAGAGAGGAAATGTGCAAATCTTCCTTCAACTCCTAACGGAGTACGTCTGCCTGAAACTCATGAGGTCTGATTCATTTTAGGAATTCAAACAGAGGAGGAAGAAAAAAAAAACACTAAAACATTAAGGCAAGCTTACTTGGAAATATTATTCCGTTAACAACTGTGGATAGTCACACCCTTTTGCTGCCTCCCAACTGTAAATGGAAGATATGACATAGGTTGTGTCTACATAGTGCCAAGCATCTGGGTTAAATTCAATCTTGGTGTTTTGATCTCATATACACATAGGGTTATTTTTTTAAACACCATCTGCAAGGCTGACATAAGCTATGTCAGCTAGGATAGTATAATCACCAGCCTGCAGAAATTTTTACCAGATCATCAAATTTTCACCAGTCTTTCTCTCGGTTACTACTGTTTTATAATGATTTTTTAAATAAAATTAATTTATTCTTTGTATATAAAGCAGCTAATGTTTCTAGTTGGGATGGCCATTTTAGAAGCAGGATTTCCATAATCTTGATTAGAACAATCAATTTTTGATAATATTTAGATGGCTACACAGGAGATTCTGGCAGAATTAGCCAAACTTTCAATTATCAGTTCTGCTTTGGATTTCTTGAAATATCTCAAAAACACACAAAAATATTAAAAGAGGCAGTGATGCATAATATAAAGAATATAGACTTTGGATTCAGATAAAGGTCTATCTCAATTCCAGCTCTGTTATGTGCCATTACACAAGTTATTCAATTTTCTGAGCCATAGTTTTCCCATCTCAAAATGAGATTATAACAAAATTACATAATAAATTGAAGTTGTTATATGTTTATCAGATTACATGGTAGATGTTCATAAACTCATAGTGGCCATTATTATTATTATATTATTAAAATGATAACATGAGCAATATGAAAAATACAAATATTTTTAAATTCCTTGATCTACTATTAGAGGTGGCCTCAAGAAATGCAGATGAGATATAGAGGAAAGAGCACTGGACTGTGTGAATTTTAGTCAGTTCTGCCAGAACTGCTTGTGGTCACTTTAGACAAGGCAGTTTTTTGGGCTTCATATTATTTATCCTTCATCAAGAACAGTTTAGATCTTCTGTCTAAGATCCTTTTAATCTTGTTATCAGTGTTTCACTGATTTCAGTACAGCTAAAGCTAAACTTGACATATAAATACAATTCCTCTGATATCCAATTGTTTGGAATTTGATTGTGCTGCATCAATATTAGTTACTGAAACAGATAGAAGCAAAGATCAGTCATATCAAACCTTTCATATGGGTCCTCCTGACTAGTATATTTAAAAATGTATCACGTTGATATTTTCCTTCCAGTACTTTTGTTTTTCACCTGTATCATCATTTAAAATTCTTTATTTCTTGTCTTCAAACTGACGTTTACAATCTGATTTTCACTTCAAGTTGTTTACAATCTGATTTTGATTTGATTCCTTTTGCAAATGTCAGCACCCCCACTTTTCTTCAGTATCTTAGTTTGTGGGCCCTTGAAAATTGCAGAATGGAATAGCGATTCGGTCTGAAGTTTAGGCAGATGTATATATGAGTTTTATGAAACTTGATTCTTTTCCTCCGCATGCGTGTTTTTCCAATGCTTTGCCTTGTGTATGTTCAAAGAGGGAAGAAATGGTGAGCTTTCACAACTTTTTTTACAAGGGGGAACACATCTAATGGGAATCTGTTCTATTCTTAAAGGCATATGAGTTACTATCTGAGTGTCAGGACTTAATGTCAGTTGTTTTTTGTATTTTTAGTAGAGATGGGTTTTCTCCATGTTGGACAGGCTGGTCTCAAACTCCCTACCTCAGGTGATCTGCCCACCTTAGTCTCCCAAGGTGCTGGGACTACAGGTGGGAGCCACCATGCCTGGCCCCACACTATATAATTTAATTCAAATGTATTAGTTTTTTCTTCAAATATGACTAAAGCATTTAAACTCGTTTAATATTTTTCTACATTCTGCATTTTATGATGAAGTATATTTCCATATTCTGCTTTCTACTACTCTGTCATTATCCCATGTGTTTTATGTTGATTTTTGATGAATTAACAACATAAACTATACGTATCAGAGTAGGCTAAGCTACAGACACCATTAAACTCCCCCAAATCAGTTATGTTGTAAAGCAGAAGTTTCTTCTTCTTATGAAACAGGCCAAGACAGAAGCTTTTAGTTGGCAATGACTCTGCTCCATGAGGAATCATTCAGAAAACTAGGCTAAGGCAGACTCTGCCATTTTCAACTCATGCCTTTCTTCCAAGATTGGCATGATCTTCCCCATTACAGTCCTCAGGACGGAGAAAGAACATGTGTGGTGCTTGTAACTTCTGCCCAAATTTCACTGGCATGATTTCAGTCACATGGCCACATGTGGCTGCAAGGAAGGCTGGGAAACATGGACAAGCTCTGTGCTCAGGAAGAAGGTTAATGTATATTTTAGCTCTCTAGCTACCAGCATCTACCCATCATGTTATTCTCCTTCCAAACTTACCTTTTATAGCATAAGTGGTTATTCTTCTTAACCTTTCTTTATTTTTATGCCATTTCTGTTTTTCTCACTTATATCCTATTCTAGCTGCTCAGATCTCATGTAATTTGAACAGCTAAAAACTGGGAAGAAATTCAAGGCAACAATTAATAGGAAGCCAAACTTGAGGTGACTTTCTGGCTTAATTGAACTTTTTATTTGTATCAATAAATGGAATCAAAATAACAAACATCTAGGTTAAGTAGGTATAGTTTGTATCTACAAAATACATGTGACAAAAAATTTTAAATGATTATAATAATAATCATTTCTAAATCTTGATAGCGAGTGAATTGATCACTCAATAAAAGCAATAAGTAGCTATCAAAACAACTTCCATTGATATTTTTAAAAACCTGTTATATGTTTTTTTAATTTTATTTTTTAATCCTTTCAGATATATTCAAATTCAATAACATGTTTACATAATATTTCTTATATTTGTCAAGTGTTTTTCATAACTTCTCATGCTATTTAAGAACCTTGATGATAATACACCAAAACTAAGGTCCAGTGTAAAGTCCATGTAAACTTCAAAATATATAGTAAGTGCTCAATAAACCTTGGTTATTATTATCATTTTATTGAGAATTTTTTCATTTATTATTTTTTTTCTGCCTCATATGATCTTCAGAATCATTTATTTTTAATTGACATATAACAACTGTACATATTTCTGGTATATCTTGTGAATTTCTGATACATGTGTATAATATATAATGATTAAATCAGAGTAACTAGGCTATCTATCCCTGCAAACATTTATTATCCCTTTGTGTTATAAATGTTTAATATTATCTTTTTTTGGGGGGGGAATGAAGTTTATTTTTTTTTAATATTTTATTGCATTTTAGGTTTGGGGTACCTGTGAAGAACATGCAGGATTGTTGCATAGGTGCATACATGGCAATGTGGTTTGCTGCCTTCCTCCCCATCACCTATATCTGGCATTTCTCCCCATGTTATCCCTCCCCAACTCCCCACCCCCAGCTGTCCCTCTCCTAGTTCTAGTTTTTGAACAATATGTTAAATTTTTGTTAACTATATCACCCTACAATGCTACAAAACTCTAGTACTTATTTCTCCCATTTAACTTTAATTTTGTATCCATTAACCAACCTCTTCTTATCCTCTCTTCCCCATCTTGACCATTCCCAGCTGCTAATAACATCCATTCTACTTTATTTCTATGAGTTCAATTCTTTTACCTCCCACATATGAGTGAGGACATGTAGTATTTTTTTTTCTGTGTTTAACTTCTTTCACTTAACAGAATATCCTCCAGACGCATCCATGTTGCCACAAATAACAAGATTCCATTCTTTTTTATGACTAAATAGTATTCCATTCTGCTTATATATCGCATTTTCTTTATTAATTCATCAGTTGATGGACATTTAGGTTTATTTAATATCTTTGCTATTGTGAATAGAGCTGCAATAAACATGGGAGAGCCACATTTTTGTATCCTGTGACTCATCTCTTTTATAAATGGTCACCAAATAGTTTAATTCAAATTAATATAGCAGGAGGGAAGTAGGCTTAATTCAAAATAGAAGCATTTGCTTTTTGGTTGGAGGTAGAGCTTGGGGGCCATCTCTGAAACTTAGTTACCTCACTTATGAAAGAGAAGAATGCTATTTTCCATTTCGAATGCCTTTTACATCTGCCTGGCAGGGATCTTTTGAAATAGAAGGAAGTTTTGTAAATGAAAGAATTCTGAAAACCCAAAGCTAGTAGCTCTTTGACCTCCCATGATTCAGGTATTTGCAGCTGAACTCAGAGGTTCTTAAGATAAACATGTTTCTAATTCTGTTTATGAACACATTTGAATCCACATTATCCTTGGTGAAACAGATTACCAGGGCTGTTTTCTAAGAGTGCAGTTGTCATTTTGTATCCTTTGGCCGAGATCTTCTCACCTCACCTTCCAGCTGCCCCATCCTCTGGTAATCACCATTGTAATCTGTACTTTCAGGAGATCTACTTTTATAGATTTAATATGACTGAGATCATGTGGTATTTGTATTTCAGGGCCTGATATTTTATTTCACTTAGCATAATATTCTCTGAGTTCATCTATCTTGTTTCAAATGACAGTATTTCCTTCTTTTTCATGGCTGAATAGTATTTCACTATGTAACCATACCACATTTTTTTAATCCACTCATTCATTGATATTTAGGTTGATTCCATAGCTTGGCTTTGAGAATAGTGCTGCAATAAACATTGAAAGTACAGATGTCTCTTCAACACACTGATTTCATTTCCTTTGGATATATACCCAGTAGTGGAATTGCTACATCATATGGTAATTCTATTTTTAATTTTTGGAGAAACCACCATATGTTTTCCATAATGACCATATTAATTTATATTCCCACCAAAAGCGTGCAAGGGTTCCCTTTTATCCACATCTTTGCCAACATTTACTATCTTTTTTCTTTTTTTAAATTACAGTTAGATAGGACAAATAAGTTCAAGGGCTATTGCACAGCATGGTGACTATAGTTAATGATGGTACCTTGTAATTTGGAAAAAAAAAATGCTTAAAGAGTGGATGTTAAATGTTCTCACCACATAAATAACTATGTGAGGTAATGCATATTTTAATTAGCTAGATTTAGATATTCTACAATGTATATATACTTCAAAATATAGTGTGGCTCACAATAAATATATAGTTTTGTCTGTTCATTTAAAATAAATTCACACATATATTCACACACACACACACACACACACACACACACACACACACACACATATTTAATTTAAGTGTACCTGGCTGCTCCCAACGTGGTGTGCCTGAACTGGTGCTGTTGAATTGTGATGTTGCGGGAGCAGAGGAAAGTGGAGAAAGAGAACCAACTAGCATGTGTCCCACTTGCATTTCATATACACTCACAGATACTGGTTTCCTTGCAGGGGTATAGTGATGAGAGACCCCTACAGGAACTAAGATCCCATGATCCTGAGTCAGTCCATGGTTAGATGATTAGGAAGATGCAGCATGGTGCTGAGTCAGTCAGTCGCAAGGACTGAAGGAAAAGGGAGAGAAGCCCTGGATAAGTCATCAGGTGGCTGGTGACTGCCTTTCAGGAGCACTCTCATCAACCCTGAAAGCATCACTTAAAACGATCACTTACTACCCTTTAAGAGGAACAGGATGGTGGGCACGTTTTGATTTAGAGATTTGAAGTCCCTCTGAAGAAATCTTTTGCAAATATTAAGGGCAATATGGTCATCCGGAAGCTTTAAATGGAGCAGCACTTCCCATATTCAGAGCAAACTTTAAAAGTAGTATAAAATAAGAAGCCATTCTGCCTGTTAAATACAACTCTTCATGTCATTTTTTACATGCTTATTTGTTTGTAAAAATAAATTTCTCTTCCATTTCTGCAGCTGTATCTTTTTAAACTGTTCTATCACATATCAAAAAGCATTGTCTCATAGCTGACTGCTTAGTAAGTTAGGTTAGAAACACACTAATTACATGACAAAGACACTAAGACACTTATTGGACATTACCCAATGCACTCTTTGTTAGTAGATGTGTTTTAATCAGAGCTAGCTAGTAGAGAGGGCCTTTGCTACTTTAACATATGCTATATAAATGCTGGAGATAAAACAAGACTTAAAAGAAATACATAACAAGTTAAACTGTTAATATGTAACAGTTAATACATAACTGTAAAAAATGTACAGATATTTTATAACTCTGATTCTCAGTTTCTTGTCTGGCTTCTCCAAGTTGGAAAACAATCAAGTTAATATCATCAGTAATTTTTCTTGAAAACTTGATTTCCAATGAATCTATATAAATTATAGTATAGCTGCAGTGCTTTTCCTCTGGCATTGTCAAATGTCTTTATTTTCAGTTTCTACTTTGTTTTGTGTTATACACTTAGCTTGGAGGAACTTCAGGGATACTAAATTCAGGTCCTCTGGGTCTTTAAAATTATTTGCTCATGACAAGTAAATACAAAGTCAAAATGCAAGAGACATGACCTCCTGCTTATGAGATGGCTACACATAACATTAAAATAGTCATGATACTGAAACCACTGCTCAGCTGGCCCTCAATGATATGCAAGAAGCTGGTAAAAATGGAAGTGGCTTGGAGGAATTATGTCAAGGACAGAAAGATAAATGAATTGATAGTAAAAGGAAATGTGCAAGGGCTTATGACCATCGTGCTTGAGTTGTTTTTTTCTAACCTAGTGAGGTCTTTTTTTAAAAAGTCATGATGCACTATGACAAAGCCCCACCTGCTACAATGCTTTGTCTGTCACTCCAAACTCATCACATCATATTCAGCCAAAGCCTTCTCTTGCCTGGTCATCTTGTGGTTTCTCCAGCACACCAAGCTGGAATGCCTTTGACCTTGACTTTCCGTTTCCTGGAAAGCCTTGCTTGTTCTTCTGGCTTGCTGGCCATTTCATTCAGTTCTCTATTCACATGTTTCAACTTTAAAAAGCCTTACCTTCACTCTACCAAAAATAACCTCTCCCTGGTACCCATCATGCCCTTTTATTTATCTTGATGCTACTTACTTTGTCTGACATTAACTAATATTTTCAATTTGCTTATTATTCATTTCCCCCACTAGCATCTGAGTTCCATAAGGCAAAGAGTTTGTCATATTCCCCACAATACTTTCATTATCTAAAGAAGTTTCTGCTATGGAAGAGGTATTCAATGGTATATGCTGAATTAATAAATGCATGATATTTAAAGCCATAAAGTGCAAGTCTTTGCCTTTTGTTCTGATGTTATTTCCTGGTCCTTAAAGTGAGGACAAGACTTACCCTGCTTCTACAGTAAAGTGAGAATTAGGTTGGAATATGTACACAGAATGGCTTACAGTGTGTGAAGCCCTACATAAAAGTTAGTAAGCCACTGCTCAGGCACTATAATATGATGCAAAATTAGCTGAACCTAAGCTGAAGATCAGGCTTTCAATGGAGGTCTTTTCATTAGGTTTGATGTGTACCCTTGAACAAGTCTGTAACCTCTATTGAACTCATTTTCTTCCCTTGATCTGTGAGAATAAAGTAAGATAATGTATATTAATGCACTTATTGATCTCTTGATCTCCAAGGTGATACAAGAATATATGATATTATCACATATTTGTGTATAGAACTAAACCTCTCACTACCCTTATCTCCTGTCTATATATATATATATATATATATATATATATATATATATATATATGTATATACATGGGTTAGGGAAGGAATAACTTATTCTACTGCTAGGCTGATAGTTTTCCAGAGGTGAAAAGAAAATTGTTAAGTGTATAAAGTCATCATTCCTAAATAAGCAAGCTGATTATCAGATAAGTTTATATGCTTCTGGTGGTATCATAATGACAAAACTTTGTCATTTTCTTGATGACACTTTGTCTCTAAATTTATTTCTGGCTATGTTATAGCGTTAACCAATCCTTGCCAGAATTATTCAGCTCCACAGAGCCTGTGACAATCCTTGACCACTTTGGTTCAAGTTAAGCCATGCATGAATTTAACCTTCTTCACATTATTTGCTCGTGCTCAAAGCACTGCATTAATCAGAGAAGGAGGCTTCAATCTTGGGCTTGTTCTCAGATCCTCTGCTGCATTGTGTTGCCTTTGATGAAAAGCTTAAAAGGCAGAGAACAGGAAATCCACTCTGATTTCATTGTTCCCTTTGAACAGTTCTTTCCTCATAGGAACAATGCCAGTTTGCCCAAAATGACTAATAATCACTACCATTTATTGAGTATTAATTCTGTGCCAGGCACTGCGTAAAGTACTTTCTATACATTGTTACATTTCCTTCTCACATCATTGCTCTAAAGTAAATTGTATTAATCCCATTCTACAGAAGAAGAAACTGAGAGTTGGAGAAGTAAAAGAGACTCTCCCTTAGTCACCTAGAAAGATGACCAATGCTGGGTACAAACATGTAGTTCTAGCTTGCAGACATTAAACTAGATGCTGAGGCCTGAGAGGAGGTTGAGAAAGAGTGAGGAGTCATTTCACGTATTCTATGGTAATATTTGAAACCTTGCTAATTGTAGACAACCAACATCATCCATTGGCATTGAAAAACCAACACTTTCAGTTTTCATTTGGAATCTTTGGGGTTCGTTATTTATTTTGCTCTCTGAAACATGGTTACCTGATTTTGCACAATGGAAATATGTTATCTTGAAATAATTGATGCAAACAGTTTCAACATTTTGAAGTATTGGCATAATACCCAGCATTGGTCTGTTTGGGACAATGAATGTCCTACACAGATGATTAGTGCTATCTATATCTAAAGCTAGCATTGTGGTCCCAGCATAAAATTTGAAGTCAAGCTTGGCCTAGTCCCAAGCCCTTGATCTATGATTTTGAACAGTTGCAAAATGTCTCTGAAGTTCAGTTTCTTCATCTGTTAGATGAGGATGATGATATCTTCTATCTGACAGATTTGTTTTGAGAGTTAAGTAAGATACTGTGCTTTCATTGGATCGTTGTAAAGATGAACTGAAACAAAATATGAGAATTATATAATAGAGAGCCCAGGAAATAGCACCTTTTGATACAGTTTTTTTTAGAAAATAAGTATCAAAACAACATTTTTAAAATAAAATTGAAATGAGTTTTTGAAAAATCAGGGCTGCTGGATATATTTTCATGTATCAAAATGTATTTTTTAAAATTGTTTTAGAAACTCACATGTTTCTAAACAGGATTTGAGTTGCCCAATATTTTACCCATTGGCTGGCTTCTAAGTAAATCACTGTCTTTTGTTATTTGGGAGGCAATACTAATCTCTGTATCTTGAAATCAACCTGCAACTCCTCCTGGCCTTCTTTTTTTTTTTTTCCTCTCAAACACCAAAAATCAAAACCTCCACTCCAGATTAACTAATTATCCTCAATCTCTCAAACACAGTGCCATTTTTGGGTCCTTCTCTCCTGCTCAAAATGCCCTCTGTCTCATCTCTTAATTTTTTGAATCCTGAGCAGCCAGACCCAAATATTCTTCTCTCCTTTTCCCTCCTCGGAACTCAACCAACACTAACTAACCATAATACTCATCAAGAATTTATCATTTTTCACCTGGTTGTATTAATTAGATTTTCATGTGTGTTTTTTTTTTTTTTTTTTTTTTACTGTCTTGTTTGCCTAGGGAGACAGTAGGCAAACTGTCTTATGATTTCTTTATACCATTCATATTGCAGTATTTCAATTTTATAAATATTTATTCATTATTAAATCTTCCTATAAAGTAGTTCACAAGCAGTAGGTAAGGAATGAAGTCTCCTTTTCACAGTGGCTTGTGCCAACACCCAGGCACTTGGATCGTATCTCCATTTCAGGATCCTATCTTTCGAAAAGTAAAATTTTAGTCAAACTCCTCAGTTTCTTGTAATGCAATGCTATAGAAGTAATTATCTCCTCATTTACTTTACTATTTAGTTTATTTATTTCTGAGTGTTGGCAATTGACCTGACTTACCAAATTAGTCAACTCTTTGTGCTGTTGCAGACATAGTACTAAGAAGGATATAAAACACTGATGTGGCCTATTTAGGTGATACTGTATTTAATCTCATATTTTATAGGAATATGCATATTTGTTGATAAAATAATAATTTGGCAACCAAAGCAAAATTTTATGCTTATTCTATTCAGAGAACATATCACTTTGTCTCAGACTGAGTATGCTTTTAATGAAGAAAAAAACAAGTTTCAGAATCTTGATAAACCTGTTTTTATCCACCCACAACTGATTCATAAAAAGCTTAAACAGCCAGTCATGTGTTCAACTGAGTTTCCAAGAATTATTTCAGTCATGTTGAGGTTTCCAGAAGTGACCACTCAGTTTGAATATTTTGGTAAATACTCAGCATACTATTTATGTTTTGGTCATGCTGTTTAACTTAATAAAATAGATAATTTAAAAAAGATTTCTATATTTTCAAATTAATCTACCCTTACTCTCACTTCTAAAAAGGGAAATGTGGGACGTGGGGGTTTCCTGAGATCAGATGTTTTGATGTGTACAAGTTAAGCAATTTAATAATGCGAGAAAATTTTACAGTCTTCATCAGTGAACAATAGTTGAGTCTAGACACCTCGAGGAAACTTCAGGGGAGCCAGCACATTTCAGTCATTAAAAGACTTGTTTACTTAGCTCCAACCTTAGCCCCAACCTCCTGCAAAACACAAGAGCTTTTCAAAGGACCCCTACTCAGACCACTGCTATGTGGATATAAAACCTGAACAGCCTATCATGGAGCCAAAGAAGTTTTGAAAACTCATTAGATATTTTGTAATATGCTCCCATACTTCTGAAAATCCCCCTTTCATTGCACTCATTATAATTTGTGTTTCTACTTACTGTATTATCAGTTTCCCACACTTGGCTGCAAACTTTATGAAAAAATAGTTGCCTTTATTTTGCTCCCCATTCTACCCCTTACATCTCCAAGGTAGCTGACGTATGGCAAGTCCTAAGTAAATATTTGTTGGAGAAAGCATGCAGGGAAAGTGAGAAGGAAATAGTGATGTATTGAATTGGCAGAGCCTGTTTTAAGCAAAGATGTTAAAATTTGGTGCAGGGTTAACCTCCACTGTTCCTGTGTTTGTCCTTTTTCAGATTCCTCCTCCACATTTCCCAATCCTGCCTTCAACCCCCCTCCCCATGGCAATCCAGTTGTGTGTCCTCTGAAATCACTCACAAAATAACCAGATAATTTTATTTGCTAAGGTCACTCAGTATTATACCATCACTGCAGCCTTTATTCTTAATTCTTAACCCCAATGTGTCAATCATTAACAATGTTGTAGAAGGTCAAGTACAGGTTTCCCAGCACCAGACAACAGTCAGTTCTGCTTGCTGTAAAGCCATCTGTGTGATGTGAGGAAAAATTCCACTTTCATTCATTCAATTATTGAGTCATTTATTTAACTAATACTTATTCAACCCATATTTATGGAGCATCTGTTGTGTGCTAGGTTTAGTGCTAGTCAATGTGTCATAATCTAGAAAAAGAACTAGCTGAATTTTCCTTGGGGTCCTCTTTTATCTTCTTTGAACCAGCTTCCAAAAGGTGGAATTATAAAGGTTGCAGTCACTGATTCCAAACGTAGAAGCAAATCATAAACCATTTTGAAACTGTGGGGAAATAAGAACCACTTTAGGAAGTGAGCCAGTTTTCTAGGCAACCTTTGGAAATATGTCTCTCCTTCACTGAGTCATCCAGCAAATCTGCACTAAACACTTTCTATGGAGCACTGTGCTAATCCCTGGGGACATACAGATGAAAGAGAGTCCCCTCCCTAAAGAAGGTCACAGTCTAGGTTCAGACAAGAACAGGCAAATTAACACTTATAATACAGTGATAAGTACAGGGTAGACATAAGCAGAGGTTACTATGGCAACCCAAAGGAGGGGCACCCAACTAAGCCTAAGGCAGTGGGTAAGACTTCCCAGAGAAGATGACACCAGGTGAATTGGAGCAAGCCAGATGAGAGGGTGTGGCTGGGATGGGCTTTTTAACAAAGGAAACAGCAAATCCAAGAGCTTAGGGGTGAGAGAGAGCAAAGCACTTGTGGGAATCTGTAAATCACT
Source organism: Sapajus apella (assembly GCF_009761245.1). Classification (NCBI taxonomy): domain Eukaryota; kingdom Metazoa; phylum Chordata; class Mammalia; order Primates; family Cebidae; genus Sapajus; species Sapajus apella. The sequence goes on along the minus strand of NW_022436943.1, from coordinate 39,310,277 downwards.
CAGTAAAGCAGGGACATATGCTGTGGGGAGTAAGATAGCCAAAATAAGGTAGCTGAACAAGAATAAATTGTGAAGGACCTATCTGGAGAGCCACCAAAGGCATAAGAAATTTTTATAATAGGATGGAAGTGGGTTTTTAGAAAGTTGGTTCTGGTAACGAGAATTATTAGCAAGAGGAAATTAAAGGACAGTGGGTAAAGATACGAGTACTTTTTATTTATTTGTATGCTTCAAGATTTATACTCAATGTTGCACTCAAAAATGATTTTAGACTCTTACCAAGACATATACAGCACAGTGACACAACAAATTATAAGTAATGTAAAAAATAAAGCAAAGGGAATTAATGGAACTCAAAATTATATAGAACATAAAAAAGGATACCATACACTTATAATCAACAGCTAAAGTACACAAATTTGGCTGTAGGCTTCCTAGGAGCCAATAATTTATTACATCCAGAGGATAATCAAACTGATCAGGATGTAATCATTCCTGGAATCAAGATTTGAAAGAGTATCTACCAAAGACTCTCATTTAAAGAAGCCAGGACCAATCTTATACTTCACTAAAACACGAGATCCAGGAGTTTAGGGAATTTTCCCCTGCTGTATCTTCAACAACTTGAAATGTGACAAGTCCATATGGAAGTTTCTGTATATATTTTCTCAATAAGTAAATGAATGGATGGATGAGAATAGATAGCCATTATGAACTCAGGTATTCTCCCCCAAGAATGAGATAAAAGCAGTGAAAAAGCAGACCAGTATAAAATAGACCTATAAATAAATAAATTTTGGATATGTCAAGTTCTAGTGAGTTATCAAAATGAAAATATCCAATAACTAATTGAATATATAAATCTTGCCTTTAAGATAAAAACCTGAGTTCAAAATTGGTAATTTAGAAGTTATCATTTAGATTTAATTATATGGCAATTTCTTAGAAGGAAATACGTATCTCATTATTAAAGATAAAAGATAATTTGGGTATGTAGGGGAGTATTAGGTTGTCTTTTCCACTGCTATTTAGCTTTAAATTACCATAAATATTTATTAAGGGCAGTTTGAACATTCTTATATAAGAAACCTCAACTCTTGATATCATGCCAGACAAAATTTGGGTGACATTTTCAAATCCTGGTTTGATCATCTATAGTCATGAAATAGAACAATTTATAAAAAGAGAAAAACATTTTTGAGAATGAGTAACAGGTGAAATAAAATTTACACATTAAAGGAAGTCTCACTTGCATGAATATTGAATTAACAACAAGTGTAAGTGATTGAATGATGGAGAATGGTAAGCTTCTTATATCCTGCATACATTGAAAAGGCTGATAAGCCTCCTCAGAATACTGTAATTTGGGAATTTTAAGAGTCAGTGTTGGGTCAGGAGAGTTTGCCTTTTGTACATTCTCCCACTGGCCCTTGGATACTTACCTTCCAGCATGTGCCTTTCTTTCCTCAGTACTCAGTGGCTTTATCGCTGGTTTATGTGTGTCTAGTTCCAAAACAAAATAATCTGATGACCTTGTTTATATCAATGGATTCATTCATGCGTTCATTTATGCAACACATTTTGTTTGTTTTTTTGTTTATTTGTTTGTTTTGAGATGAAGTCTTGCTCTGTCGCCAGGCTGGAGGGCAGTGGCATGATCTTGGCTCATGGCAATCTCCGCCTCCCAGGTTCCAGTGGTTCTTCTGCTTCAGCCTTCCTAGTAGCTGGGACTACAAGCGTGCACCACCATGCCTGGCTAATCTTTTGTAATTTAGTGAGCCCAGCTCAACACATTTTTATTGAACATCTGCTCTCTCTGTTCCAGGCATTGTTCTGTGCCCCAGAATATGGTGGCAAACAAGACAACATTCCTGCCATCATGGAACTTACTTTTTAAAAATGTACTTTATTTTTTAGAGCAGTTTTAGGTTCACAGCAAAATTGAATAAGAGATGCAAATATTTTCCCTTCCCCCCCATTCCCACACATGCGTAGCCTCCCCCATTACCACATCCCCCAGCAAAGTGGTGTATTTGTTATCATTGAGTAATGTAATTTGACACAAAATTATTACCCAAAGTCCATACTTTGCGTAAGGACTCACTCTTGATGTTGTACATTCTGTGGATTTGAACAAATATATAATGACATGAGTTTACCATTATTGTATCACAGAGTGCGGTTTTACTGCTCCAAAAATTCTCTTAGAGACTACTTCTATTGAGGTACAAAAGCAATAAGATAGGCAGAAGGGTAGTTTAGACAGAGGGATGGAAAAATAGATATAGATAGATAAATCAATGATAGAAAGATGAGAAGAAAGAAAGAAAGAGAGAGGAAGGAAGGAAAGAAGGAAGGAAGGAAGGAAGGAGGGAGGGAGGGAGGAAGGGAGGGAGGGAAGGAAGGAGGGAGGGAGAAGAAAGGAGTAGAGTTGAGAGGGGAGAGAGAAAGTGACAAAGCAAGAAAGGGAAAGAAAGAAAACATCAGGTAACATAAATAATATTGAGCAGGAAGATAAAGAAAGCTGCAAAAAGAGAAGGGTACTATTGCAAACACAGTTGGCATAGGTAGGGATATTTGAACAAACACTGGAATGATATGAAAGAGCCAACTATGTAAATACAGAAACAAAACCTATTTGGAAATAAAGAATAGCAAGTGTGTGGCAGCTTTTATTTTTGGGATCTGGCCAAAACAGTATACCCCCTTCAATGTGTTTTACTTACAATGTGGCATTGACACTACTTTCTTGAACCTGGGAAGACTGTGCTTTGACCAACAGGGTGTGGTGGAGGTGATGCTAAATGACTTTGGGGTTTAGGTCATGAAATTGCAATGCAATGCCTTCCCAATTCTCTTGGGATGCCTGCTTTTACTACCCAGTTTCCACACTGTGAGGAACTCCAGACCACATGGAGAGAAAAGCAGGTGTCTTAGCTGAGAGTGCCAAATGAGTTCCCAGCCAATAGCCAGTATCAACCGCAGACAAATGCACAGAGATGCCTCCAGATCATATCAATCCCCAGCTGTGGAGTCACTCCCAGCCTTTGAGTCTTTCCAGCTGTGTACCCAGACATAGTAGAACATAGACAAGCGGTCCCTGTTGTGTCCCGTAGAAATCTGTGATCCATAGAGCCCATGAGAGTAATAAAACAGTTATGTGCCACAGACTTTTGAGGTGGCTTTAATAAATGAATAGGTAACTGAAAGTAAATGCTAAATTTTTACATGGAAATGAGCATTGTGTATTCTATAATACATGATAGCTACTGTGACTGAGCAGTGTCAACTTGAATAGAGTTTGGGGATGAGGACCGAGCGCCTGCTAGGACAGATTGTGTTGGGCTTTATAAGCCATAAAAAGTTTAGTTAGTTTGCTTTTCTGTTTTCTAAGCTTTATGGGGGCCTCACTGTCCTATTCCTAAAGGACCAAAACCTAAAAGTATGGTACAGAAAGACACTTTGACGCTGGAGCAAAATCATGTGGGCTCATGTGACATTTTCATCATTTATTATATATGTTTACTTGAAAAATCTGTGAAATTTTTTCATCCTCGCTTTCAAGAAACGAATGCAACAGCTACTATTTCATACGATGATTGCAATGTTCAAATGATCTGGTGTGTGTGAAATTACTTAGGGAAGCAAAAAGACATGCCAGATTTTACAAAGTTGGGAAAAATATTACCTACATAAATAGTTCATATTTTAGACAGAGAAATTAAATGCATCACATTTTCCTTTCAAACTTGACTTTTCATTAATTGATGATACCAAGGCATGGAATTACTATGAGACTTGTCAAATACATGGAGCGACATACCTGGTGGATAAATGGAAGACAAAACTTGCAAATTTTGTTAGGGAAACGGGTGGTGGTTGTTCTATATATAGAGAGAAGGGAAGAACCTGGTGAGCATTTTGAATACCTTCCTTTTGAAAGCTACCATACCGCTCAGTCTGCCTCTCAGGTTTAGGGAAGTCAGGCTTCATTACTAGCTGAGGCTTTGGCCCCAAACCTCCATGTAGGATTTCAGTGATGTAGGTTGGATTACTAGCACTATTTTTGTATGGATTAGACAGACTTATGCATACTAGAACCAGAGCAGACTAAACAGCACTCTTTCCCCAAAACCAGTACCCAAGAAAGAAATTATGGGGTGATGGTTGTGGGATGAGAAAGAAATGCACCTGTTATTGGATTCCTCCCACAGAAAGAAGAACCAAGCCTAGACCATCTCTCCAGTTTCAGAAAGCAAATACAGAGAGTGATTGTGATAGAGATTATATCACAGGTGAGCAGCTTGGAATCCTCACCACTCTCCCTATGTTTAGGAATAACTAATGCTGTTATTGATAATTGCAGTAATAATAACATTTATTTATGCTAACTGCTTTAGGTTCATTAACACATTTAATACCACAACAAATCACAGATTCTCAATTAATCATTAATAATAGTATCACAATCATTTTACAGTTGAGGCAACATTAGGCTTAAAGTAGTTAAATAATTATCCAAGTCAGTTCAGCTAGTAGGTACCGGGGCTGTGATTTGAACCCAGTTTACTCTGACGCTAAAGCCCATGCTCTTAACATGTAAGATGTACATTTTTTCTAGTTTCCAAAGAGAAACCCCACTCAATATACTCCAACGTTAGGTACAACACAAGATCATTCCCTTTGGCGTCATGAGTATGGAGTAAAATCTCTAAAACTTGACCTATTTGTGGTGGTAGCATTAGGAGTATAGAAGGTGGAGAATAATAATTTTTCAAAGACGGATAAGTGGCCTTCAAAGATGGATAAGTTAAATTTATCAAACTTTGCCCACATGAAACTATTTCAGTTTCAGCATCACTGATATAGATAATGCATTCTTTGAAATTCCAAGAGAATAATATAATTTTGGCAAAAATAAGTTCTATTTGCATTATTTTATCTACATTTTTATTCAAGACAGGATTAATACAGGCAGTTTTCTAAGGTGAGATCATCTCATACCTTACCTTAATACATCCTTCTGTACTTGATGCCTACTACCTGAAATCCCATCATTAGAAGTTTACTCCTTGGGATTGAGCATTGTTCATATATTAGTCCATTTTCATACTGCTATGAATAAATACCCGACACTGGGTAATTTATTTTAAAAAGAGAGATTTTGTTGTTGTTGTTTGAGATGGACTCTCGCTCTGTCACCCAGGCTGGAGTGCAGTGGCATAATCTTGGCTCACTGCAACATCCACCTCCCAGGTTCAAGCAATTCTCCTGTCTCAGCCTCCTGAGTAGATGGAATTGCAGATGCTTGCCACCATGCCTGGCTAATTTTTTCAGTTTTAGTAGAAATGGGGTTTCACCATGTTGCTCATACTAGTCTCAGGTGATCCACCTGCCTTAGCATTCCAAAGTGCTAGGATCACATGCATGAGCCACTGTGCCTGGTCAAGAAAAAGAGGTCTAATGGACTCACAGTTCTACATGGCTGGGGAGACCTCACAATCATGGAGAATGGCGAAGGAGGAGCAAAGGCACATCTTACATGGTGGCAGAGAGAGCATATGCAGGACACCTGCCCTTTGTAAAACCTTCAGATCTCACGAGAACTCAGTATCATGAGAACAGCAGCATGGAGGTAACTGCCTCTATGATTCAGTTACCTCCCACTGGGTCCTACTCATGACATGTAGGGATTATGGGAACTATAATTGAAGATAAGATTTGGGTGCGGACACAGCCAAGCCATATCATTCCATCCCTGGTCACTACCAAATCTCATGTCCTCATATTTCAAAATGCAATCATACCTACCCAACAGTTCCCCAAATTCTTAATCCAGTATTAACCCAAAAGTCCAAGTCCAAAGTCTCATCTGAGACAACACAAGTACCTTCTGCCTATCAGCCTGTAGAATCAAAAGAAAGTTAGTTACTTCCTAGATACAATGGAGATACAAGCATTGGGTAAGTATACTCATTCCAAATGGGAAAAATTGACCAACACAAAGGGGCTACAGGTCCCATGCAAGTTTGAAATCTAGTGGCACAGCCATATCTTTAAGCTTTGATATGATCTCCTTTGATGCTATGTCTCACATCCAGGTCATGCTGATGCAAGGGGTGGGCTCCCATGGCCTTGAGAAGCTCCACTTCTGTGGCTTTGCAGGGTACAGCTCCAATTCTGGCTGCTTTCACAAGCTGGCACTGAGTGACTTCAGATTTTTCAGATGCATGAGGCAAGCTGTAGGTGGATCTACCATTCTGGGGTCTGGAGGACTGTGGTCCTCTTCTCATGACTCCATTATGCAGTGCCCCAGTGGGAACTGTGTATGGGGGCTCCCACCCCATATTTCTCTTTCGCACTGCCCTAGAAGTGGACTCCATCCCTGCAGCACACCTCTGTCTGTACTTCCAGGAGTTTCCATACATCCTCTGAAATCTAGGCCAAGGTTTCCCAACCTGGATTCTTGAATTTGTGCACCCACGGCCCAACACTATGTGGAAGATGCCAAGGCTTGGGGCTTGCATCCTTTTAAGCAATGACCTGAAGTGTATGTTGGCCCCTTTTAGCCATGGCTGAGACACAGGACACCAAGACTTGAGACTGCACAAAAAAGTAATGCCCTGGACCTGGCCGACAAAACCATTTTTCTACCTAGGCCTCGGGTCCTGTGAGGGAAAAGGCTGCCTGCTACGAAGACCTCAGAAGCACCCTGGAGACATTTTTCCCATTGTCTTGGCAATTAACATTTAGCTTCTTATTACTTATGCAAATTTCTGCAGCAGGCTTGAATTCTGTTCCAACCACTGCCTGTTACCCAGTTCCAAAGTCACTTCCATATTTTTGGGTATCTTAATAGCAGTATCCTACTCTATTGGTACCAGTTTACTGTAATAGTCCATTTTTATACTACTGTGAAAAAATATTATGAGACTGGGTAATTTATAAAGAAGAAGAGGCTTAATGGACTCATAGTTCCACATGACTGGGGAGGCCTCACAATCATGGCAGAAGGCAAAGGAGGAATGAAGGCATTTCTTACATGGTGGCAGGCAAGAGAGTGTGTGCAGGGGAACTGCCCTTTATAAAATCATCAGATCTTGTGAGACTTATTCATTATTATGAGAACAGCATGGGAAAACCTGGTCCCATGATTCAATTACCTCCCACCAGCTCCCTCCCACAACATGTGGGGATTATGGGAGAATGTAACACAATTCAAGATGAGATTTGGGTGGGTACACAGTCTAACCATGTAATCCATATAACATTAGACATTCAGTAGTGAAAATTTTTATTTTCTTCTGAAAGTCTGACTTTAAAAGACATAGGTTTCATGCATCATCTAATTCACTATTTGTAATAATAATGGACATTTTAACTAGTACGTGTTCTAACGCAGAACTGAGTGCAGAGATTAGATAAAATGCAAGCAGACAGACACAAAAGCATTTTCAAAGCCTATTTAATAATGTTTCTAAATATTTTATGGCTTCCAATATTTTATGATAGTGCCAAGTTGGGTAGAAAAGAAGATGTTCCAAGACATTTCAGTAGAGAGCTTCATCTTTTTACTTTGGAATGTTCCCATGAAGTGAGTACTTCAAGTGGTATCAATGAATTCTATTTTAAATAGGAGTGAATCTTCCTTCCTTCCTTCCTTCCTTCCTTCCTTCCTTCCTTCCTTCCTTCCTTCCCTCTCTCCCTACTTCCTTTCTTTCTTTCTTTCTTTCTTTCTTTCTTTTTCTTTCTTTTTCTTTCTTTCTTTCTCTCTCTTTTTCTTTCTTTTCCTTTTTCTTTTCTCTCTTTCTTTCTCACTTTCTCTTTCTTCTCTTTCTTTCTACTCTTTCTTTTCTTTCTCCTTTCTTTGTTTTTCTTCCATTCCTTCCTTTCTTCCTAAATTTCTCTGTAATACATTCTGCTATTTTGGCATGTATGATATAACTCAATTTTGGTGTTCTCCCTACACTTCTCCAGCCACTTCTTTTCAATCTTTTGTCAACCCTTTCTTCTCTACCTGGCATTCCATTGGCCTCAGCCTTGGGTCCTCTTTACTCTCACTCTCCACATTCTTCCCAGGTGCTTTCCTCCACTCTTGTGGCTTTGAATACTATCTATAAGGAAGTAACTTCCACATTTCTACTTCCAGCTTGTTCAGCTCTTTGAAACTTTGAATCTGTATAAACAAAAACCTCCTTGAAATATCTAGTTGCATATTTCAAACATAACATGTTTAAAATCAACTTATAATCTTCAATACTCCTTTCCCACAAAGGTTCTTTTAATAGTTTTAACCTTCTCAGTAAATGACATTCCCATTTCCCCCAGTGCTCATGCCAAAGGACAAAAGTCTGCCTTGATGCTTCCCTCTCCTACACCCTTGCAAATAATCATCCATTCCTTTTGTTTCTACACTTAAAATGTCTGTAATCACCAACTTAAATCATCATCTCTGGTCCTAGATTACAACTTCCTGATTAATCTATTCTGTGCCTAGTTCCTTCTACCCCATTTTCTAACATGATCCTTTTTATTAAATTTAGAATGAAATGAAAAAGTCTAAAGAAGGAAAGGAAGTGTCTATAAGGCAATGCATGATGTGGCCTTTAACTTTATTTCCAGTTTCTTCCTCTCCCACTTTTCTCTACCACACTCACATTTACCGAATTTATTAAGTGAGAAAGATTCTTTCCCATCTGAGAGACTTGACACCTGCACTTTACTCTTCACAGAATAATATCATCCCATTCTTCACCTGAACATCTCTACATAGTAACTTAAATATGGCTTTAACAGAAAAGCACACCATAATCTTTCCATATATCAATAGTACACACACACACACACACACACACACACGCACACACACTTTCTTCTGTTGATAAATTCCTCTGTAAAACATTCTCTTCTTTTGGAGTTTATTATGTATTACACTTCTGATGTTCTCCCTGTATTTCTCCAGCCACCACTTATTTTTACTTCTTTTGTCAACTCTTTATTCTCTGCCTGGAGATGTACATATATCCACCCTCAAACTATTAAATCTGAATCTATGGAAGTGGATCCCAGGCCTCAAAAAATTTTAATGTTCCACAGGTAATACTTCTATGCTGCTGGATTTAATAACCATTAGTTAGTAACCATTAGCCTGAACCACTGTGTTCAACCGTTTTACTTGCCATTAGTTGATTTGGAAAAGATGTGAAACTCTCTTGTGGTTTGAATATGATTCTCAGAAACCCATGTGTTGGAAACTTAATCTCCAATGCAACAGCATTGGGAGGTGTTTAGGTCATGAGGGATCCACCCTCATGAATAGATTAATGCTGTTACAAAAGAGCTAGTTTGCCCCCCTTTTTCCTCCTCACCCTTCTGCCTTTGTCATGTAAGAATGCAGCAAGAAGGTCCTTGCCAGATACTGGCATCTTAATTTTGGGCTTCTCAGCCTCCAGAACTGTAAGAAAATAAATTTCTGTTCATTACATACTACCTAGTCTCTGGCATCTTATTATGGCAGCATACGCCATACCTCAGTGAACTGAGAAAGATGCAATACTAACATGAGAGACATGACAAGATGTTTTCTGGAGGTCTTCTCAGTAGTTTCCTCATTCCTAAAAAAGAGACAAAGTAAGAGACTATTTTATTTATTTCTATGAACATTTTTTAGTCTAGATGTGACATGTGGACCAATGAGCAGCAGTCCTGCAAATACGAAAGGAACAGGCACTAGAGTGAAGCTGAAATGCAAAGTTGGCATAGTTGAGGAAGGAAAGAACCAGGATCTATGACAGTCAAATTGAATTGCTGTTTCTGCCCTGAAGAAACTCATTCTATCTCTGGAATTCTGCCCATGTGAGAAGATAAAAATCCTTATTATTTAAGTTGGTTTGAGTGAGGAATTTTGCTGCTCTGGTTGAAAACATCCTAAGTGATAGAAAGAAGACAGATCAAGAAGTTCCTTTAGACCTATTGTAATTAATCCAAATGAAAGATCACTTGGAAAGGGACAGAAGGATTCCATGTTTAAAGGACTAAATCAATGAGACAGACATAGAGGATGGAGCTAGTATGGTGGAAAACCATGAACACAAATAAGTGAGAAGGATAATGTAAGAATCAAAGCAGAGGTGAAAATAACATACTATGGGTATTCAAAGAGAAGAATTTATTTCTCAAAAATACGCATTAGAAAATGCTTTAGGAAAAAGAGACATATGAGATAGAATGTAACAGATCATGGTGACACCAAGGTGAAGAGATAACTCTGAGAGTAGAAAAAAATCAAGGTTGGGGCAACAGGAAAAATAAATGTAACAAATTTATAGGCCAAAAAATTTGTTAAATATTGGAAAGGTACCCAGAAGTTTGTGTTTAAAATAATACTCAATTATATCTATTGAGGATAGATTATATTTATTGCTTTAAAAAAGTTTCCATTACATTTTTAAGAGTGTCTTATAAAGTTGTTACATCTGGGTGTTATTCTGAATTTGATAACCTGCTAAAGCAGAAGTAATTAACAATAAACTAATTTTTAAGTTAGTAGTGTACTTAATAGAGTCTCATTTCTGAGTAGATGAGATAAAGGCTTATTTAGAGTAATATTTTTATGATTCAAAAGTTCCAGGTGACAACAAATACTATTAATTTTTTGAAAACACTGAGGTGTGAAAAATTGTCATACAAAAAGTTAAGGCTTTTTATAAAAGAAAAATATAATCAATAGGGCCAAAACCATACCCCTCAAAATGCGACACCTTTCTGAATCTTTAAATTAATTAAAATTAAATAATAAAGTCAGCATATTGAAGACATCAATGAAGTTTTCCAGTTACTAGGTTGATAACAATGGGTTTGATGCACATTGAAGCATAAGAGTTTATTAATATTTGATCTTTTTTGGCCTACAAATTGGACATCTCATAGGATTTAACTCAATATTCTATTTATTGTTTCATGTTTTTAAGATGGATGTCGCAATTTTAGAAGATATTGGTAAATATATCCTGCTGTGTAGTAAATAATTTACATTTAAGAGACTGTATGTCCTAATATTTAAGAGCATGAGCTCCAAAGCTAGAGAATGTGAAATAAACACTAGCTCCAAACCCCATGCTTACTAGTTTTGAACAAGTTCTTTAAGTTCTCTGTGCTTTTTGTAGCACATAGAAATAGGTAAAATTTAAAATTGGTAGATGTATTTTGTAAAATGGATATAAAAAATTGTACCTATTTCATAAGATTGTTAGCAGGAGCAAACGTAGAATTAGATCTACAGTATGTGGAACAATGCCTAGAACATAGTAAATCCTCAGTAACTTTATTTTTATTCTCAGTTTAATATTTCATCTAAATATTCAAAACTTCATATTTGATGAATTTGTGATATTGGATCCTGTCTACTGTGTCTTGTTCTTAGATATTCTTACCAGGATAATAAGATAAAAACAACATCTGTTGCTTATATTTTCCCTGTTAAATATTACTGAATTGGGATTTTTCCATCTCCTTCCTTAAAGGAGAGCATTAGTAACTTATTCCACCCAAAGTAATGGTTCACTAAGATTTATACTATCTTTCCTTCTTAACCAGTCTGTTTCTAACCTCTTCCAACAGTAATCAATGCTCTGACAGACAAGTTTACTTATTTCATCTTCATTTGTTCCTCTCTGTGGTACATTGAAAAAATTATATTTCCTTTTTGCTTTTTGGGCTCCTTTCTCTTTGAAATGGTGAATAATGTTTTCAAATACAACTTATTTTTCTAATGAGCCTGACCCAGGGGATACTTGCAATTCACTTACAAACATTTCATATTTCACATTTCACACCTGCCATAAAGTTTTATGGGAATAAATTAGCATGTGCTAGCATTTCCTGTAAGAAAAACTGAAATTTGGATTTGGAAAAGGATTTTTTTTGTCAAGTATGTTTTTTCAGATTTAAAATAATATAGCCCATAGATGCCCATTATAGTCATGTAATCTAATGCATCCAGTTAAAACTTTAAATAGGTGGATGTCGTTCCATTAGGTCAACTGATTAGATGAGGTTTACCCACGGTATGGAAGGCAATCTATTGTACTCAAAGTTTTTCTATTTAAATTTAAATCCTATTCAAAAATGTCCATGCAGAATCATCTAGAATAATGTGCAACCAAATAGCTGTGCACCATGGCCCAGCCAAGTTGACACGTAAAATTAACCATCGTTTTCACCCAGACAGGTAAATTTACCTGTGTAAGGCCAACCTGGTCAATTCCTTTACAAAATTACCTTTGCCGTGGTTAATTTACTTTGTCAAGGGCTTTGTCCATAATTTGTCCTACCAGAAACCTCTATTTATAGGCACAATGGAAATGGATCCAACTCCTTGACTCAGGTTCATATTAAACAAGTTCACAGATGGGTAGACATAGTTCATGTGTGTCATGGAATTCCTATGTGTACTTTGACAATGAAGGAAAAAATGTATGAAGCCAAGGAATATCAGTGAGTGAGTCCACAAATTTTATTGAAGGCTCCCATAGTCCTGACACTATCTGAATGCTAAGGAAAGGAATGTTGAACACAACAGGCCCAACTGCTGCCCACAGGAAGGTTGCAGTCAAACTGGGTATATTGGAATCTGCCAGACCATTGCATCGGTACCTTTGGCCATTGTATTCGTTTTCTATTGCTATGCCACAATTTAACCACAACCTTCACGGATCGGAAGTATGGCATGGTAGAGACGATTCTCTGCTCAAAGTGTTACAAAGCTGAGATCAAGAAGTCAGGCTGAGTTCTTATCTGTAAGCTCTGGGGGAAAGACTGCTCCAAGTTGTTTCATATTGTTGGCAGAATTTAGTTCCTTGAGACACAAGGACTACAGTTCCTGCTTTCTTGCTGGCTGTCAGCCAGGTGTCAGTCTTCAGCTCCTGATGAACTCCCACCAGGGGCAACTGGACTTTGAAAGGTTAACGTATGCTCCCCTTTTACTCTCGTTCTTACTCTCTTCCTCTGTTATTGTTTTGAGCAAAAATAGAGAGCCAGGCTTGGTGGCTTACACTTGTCATCCCAGCACTTGGGAGGCTGAGGTGGGCAGATCATGAGGTCAGGAGATCAAGACCATCCTGGCTAACATGGTGAAACCCCATGTCTACTAAAAATACGAAAAATTAGCTGAGTGTGGTGGCGCATGCTTGTAATCCCAGCTACTAGGGAGGCTGAGGCAAGAGAATCGCTTGATCCTGGGAGACAGAGGTTGCAGTGAGCTGAGGTCATGCCATTGCACTCCAGCCTGGGTACCAGAGCAAAACTGCATCTCAAAAATAAAAAAGAGAAGGATTTCTCAACTTGGGCACTACTGACATTTTAGGTTGCATCATAGTTATGGGGGAGCTGTCCTGTACTCTGCGGCATGTTGTACAGCATTTCTGACCTCTTCTCACTACGTGCCGGTAACAGTCCCACTCCCTCAGTTAGGACACCCAAATTGTCCCTTACTACTGCCAAAAATCTCCTGAGAGACAAATCGTCCTCCATCAAGAACCACTGCCCTTAAACAAGCCTATGTTCAGGGGGTTGCTTGTAAAGCCTAGAAGCACTGAGAAAAGAAAGTTAAGTGAATTTAAAAAGCATCTCTCAGCTAATTCTGGCTTTTAGTTTGCTTATCCTCTACCATAGGGATAGCACTGTCAAGGAAACTACAGCCCTCAGGTCCTCACATTTTTCTTCCCTTAACGGTTCTGATGATGCCTCTTGCTCTTTCTGATCAACCTATTCCTTGATTATATTTCTGCTTATTAAATTAAAATTTTGTCTTCCCTCTCTGGGATTACTTCATAATCACCTTGACTGAAACTTAACTCTCTCTCTCCTACCACTTCAATTACACCCTTAAAGACCCCATCTTGGTTTTTTTTTTTTTTGGTTTGCTTCTACTGATATCATCAAAGTCATTGTCTGTGGATTAAATTTAATTCAAAGGGCAAACTTATTTCCAAATATTTTGCAACAGAGAGACAAAGTTTCTCATACCTTACATTTAGTATGTTTTTTATCAATTTATAATTATATTTTGAAATTTTATTTGTTGTTATTCAAGATCTCAAAAGCCTATATAAATAAATATTGGCATCTTTTTAAAAATTATCCTCTACATATGTATTATGTGATCACCCCATAATAATGACTTTCCATATTTCATTGTTAAATGATCATTAAAAGGCTTTACTCAAGGTATCTTATTTTCAGGTATGAAATCAGAGTAGCAAAATAAGTCATAAATTGATGTAAATGTATTCGCTACCTTTAAAAAAACAGTGTCATCAGGGACATCTCTCAGCACCAACAGTAGTAATTTCTTGTTAACATGACTTCTTCCTAAACAATAAATTGTTACTCAAAATAGAAATTGAGAGAATTCCCCACAATATAAAGATGCTTTGTAAAAATATTAAGGTGTTCTTCCTCTTTTTTGAGGGAAGATCTTGAGAGGAAAGTTCACTTTACAATTGGATCGCTATGACAATCATGGGAAAAATCAGGAAAGTTTGATCTGCGGAGGAGACGAGCTCAAGTTAGGGCTTAGAAGATCAATTAGATGTTCCCAACTACAGAGTAAGTAAAAAAAAAGAAGAAACAAAAGTATTCCAGGAAGAAAGAGAAATGCAGGCTCAAAAACAACAGTACTTTTAGAAAAAGATAGTTGTATTCAGCTGCAACACGGTGTATACTGTACATGTGAGATGAGACATTAATTAAGCTAGAGAAGACTGTTGGGGTCAGATCACGTAAAGCTAACCCTGTAGGCAATAGAGAACTTTCCAAAACTTTTAAACGAAGAATCATAATATTATAATTTTCAGATATATGCAATAATGTTATTAACGTACCCTAGAAGAAATATAATGTAATAGATACAATAAAAGCCAGCCTTATGCAAAATGAATTTTTATCCACATCTGCTATTTACTCCAAATTTTTTTTTGTTTTTCTGCACCTCTGTCTGCTCTAGTGTGCTCATTTTACTCTATGCTACTTACCCAGTGGCTTCATACACTTCTTTTCACCCTCTTCTATCAAAATGTCTTTTGGAAAAGAGAGGAAACCTGTTATGGACATCTTAATTAATCATCAACAGTCAATTAAGTCCTATTATCACTATTTTGCAGACAACATAAAACTGTGTCTTAGAGCGGTTCAGTCAGTTTTAGAGCTAGAATTTTGGAGGCAAGTCTAGGAGAACACACATCCCTGCACTAAAAGTGACTTAACACATGAGTCTAGAACTGTGCTGAGTTTGACGTGCAACATCAACAAATCTACTATTTCAATGGGGAAGAAAGGCCCGTAGATACAGGGTCAAGAGGGAAGAATTCAAGGGTTTATATAAATTAGTAATAAACTCGTTAATTTCTTTGAGAGACTGAAGAGTCATAGGAAAAGGACTTTGAAAGATGTTTTGCACAGATAGTCAATGAGCAAGGGTGATGGCAACTTCTATAGTAAGAACTGCAAGAGCAGGCATGTGAAGGTAGGATGTTCAGAATTATAAAGGGTAGCCAAAGCAAGGAGAGGTTCCAGTTGCTGGAAATGAGATTGGATATGAGTACAAGGTTTAGATATGAAAGTCCCAGATGTCAGATAGAGATTAGATTAAATGTGCTACTCCTTGTAGGATACGCTGTAGGTTTTGACATGATGAAAAAGAAAAAAGAAGACATCTAGCAGTCATATACAGGATAGATTAAATCTGTGAAGTGACGGAAGAGAAGCCAACTGCCAGTTGTTACAGTAATCCGGGTGTGGAATGATGGTGGCCTGGACTTTTTTTTTTAATGTAAAATGCATGGCAACGACCATTTCTATGATGCCTTCCAAAAAATAACATGAAAACATGGGCTTGCCAACTTGGCGATTACCAGATTAACTGGACAGAGTCCATGGACCAATGAGTCATTGGAGTCATTTTAAACAATGTATTCAGACTGTCTCACTGTGTATTCAGCTGCATATACCTGGAAGGTAGAGTAATGTTATCATCAAAAACTGTGCTGAATAATTCTGTGATGCC
This sequence comes from Sapajus apella, assembly GCF_009761245.1. Lineage (NCBI taxonomy): Eukaryota > Metazoa > Chordata > Mammalia > Primates > Cebidae > Sapajus > Sapajus apella. The sequence goes on along the minus strand of NW_022436943.1, from coordinate 39,294,214 downwards.
ACAGACCAGCCATACAACCTGTAAAACTACAGACTGTGACCCAACCAGCAAACGGAGTTATATGCTAAGGAAAAAAGTAATCTACTGTTATACATTAATGTCAATAGAATCCACTAATTGAAGAATGGTTGAGTTTATCAAGATTTAGGGGAAACAACAGTTTCTGTGGTCACTCAAATTACAGGAAAAATCCCTCCATTTGCTGTCATAGACAATGTCTTTAATTTCAAAAAATGGAAGAAAAAAATTTAATGTTGTTAGGCATCCCAAACGTTTCTAGATTCACATTCTTTTTCTATTTGCTTTTTCAGAATGTTTCTGCCTGTGTGCTCTGTTTACTAATGTGGACAGTGTAATAAAGGCTTCCAGGATGAAGGTACCGCTTCTTATTTGTATTCTACAGAGTAGTCAGAATCTACTTTGGAAGCCTGTATGGATAAGCACCTGAATTTATTTAGATGCTCCTGGCATTTCGAAGAACCTAGTGCTTCCCTCTGCTTTATCCCTTCAGATCTTATAGGAGTGGCAGAATTTACACATGGCTAAAAAACATGCACAGAGAAGCAAGATTAGTTCTAGCAGAGATGCTTCCTGAATCATCATCTCACCAGATATGACATGTGTGCAATGTCGTTAGGCTGTGCTCATTTTGTGAGAAAGGACTCTCAGCTCTGTATGACCTCTGAGGATAGCCATGGGGAGAGGTACGGGAAAAAGTGGGGATCCTGGGTACATTATCCATAGTGCTAATTCCTTGCAGACAAGCACTGCCCAGCAGACATGTAAGGAGGTCCATACATAGGAGCCATCTACATCATTTTAAATTTCTTGTACTCACATTTTCAAAAGTAAAAATCAATAAACAGGTAAAATATTTGTAATAACACATTTTATATAATCTAATATATTCAAATTCTCATTTCACCAAGTAATCAATAAAAAATTATGCATGTATATTTTGCATTCTATTTTGTACAAAATTCAGTGACTATTGTACACCTACGGTGCATCTCAATTTGGACTAACCACATTTCAAGTGTATAATAAGCACATGTGTCAGTGGCTAACCTCATACACCCTAACTTTTCATAAAACTGCTATACCAGGAAAGGTGTTCTCATTTCAAAATAAGAATATCATATCAAGAAGATATGCTTATCAGAGTCGAAGAAGGAAAAAGAGAAGGAGGTAAAGAAAAATCAGTTTTACAATTTTTTTAACCTAGAATTTAAGTTTATTCTCAGAAGGGAATTCTCTTCTTGTGTGAAATAGAGAAAAGAGCTCCTAAATAAGAATGTAATAATAAGGGTAAATACTGATCTCTGAAGAAGTGCTTACTGACCTACAACAACATGAGCAAAACAAAAACAATACAGTGAGATGTTTGTAAAATCAAAAGTATTCAATCTAGAACACTCCTTTTTATTTTTATTGCAATTTCTTTCTCCTTTTGTGTGTTAAAATGCTAACTTCTATGAAATAATAGTAAGAATAATTGGTTGGTGGATGTATTTTTAATGTCTCCCACTGGCAAAATAAAATGTTGGCAAGCGTATATTGATTCTGAGTGTTAAAAATATGACTAGTCATGAAAACAAGTCTAGAGATAATTGTTAAAGGTGACAGAGGCCTATTTGGGGAGTGAGAAGCTGGGCATTCAAGTCCTGCTTCTGCTAATAAACACATTAAATGGTCTGAATCCAATCACTGAGACTAACTGGTCCTTATATAGTCATCTGTAAAATCAAATGTAAAATCAGGGATTTGGGCCAGTGGTCATCTGGCACATACGAAATTTAAAGTAGATCGCACATATGAAATTCGCTGCTTTATGACTCAGCCAAGATCTTTTAGTAGGACAGTGACAAGGCAGAAAAGGGAGGTTGTGTCTCCTGACACAGAACTAGTGTGAATTTCCACCAGATGCAAATTATGAGATCCCTGCTTTGCAAACCTCCTCTTTAAAAGCCTATGAAAAGAAATGTGCTACATAAATAAATGGTCATCAAAGGAAAGCTTTGAGGCTGAAATACAACTTGTACATACATGGTGATGTAGGCATGTAATATCTTCTGAGTCATGCCCACAAAGCTGCCCGTCTCCTGACATGACTAACACACCTTTATCCAATCCTGAAGTTCAGACACATTCGTTTTGGCAGTAAAACTGATTGATATTTGGCTTTATCATTGTAATGCTTCTATAAAATACCCGTTCAACCTGCTCTAATCTGTTGGTAAGTAGGAGTCGAAATAGTTTCCAATAAGTAAACTGAAATGCTCCTTTTGATGTATTACCTTGGGTTGGAAGGAAGAGGAATTTGAGCTTAAGATATAATAGTATCTACAGGGATGTGCTGTATAAAACAAGAACTGGATGTCATTCATTGTACAATAGTATTGATATTTCACTCAAGTTAGTTATTTTAAATATTAATTCCTTGTAAGACTTTGCATGGCTTTAAGTCAGAATTATGCTGCCTTGCTCTTACTACTCATTGGCTGGCATTTTGTAGTAATGGAAATCATCGGTTTCCCACACTAAAGCCTCCAATTTCTCATACACAGAATTGGCTTTATAATAAGTATGTGTAGCAGGATTACTGCCTTTTTGTTTAAAGTTTAAGTGTGGATAATATTTCCAACTAGCTCCTTTCTTTAATAACTCGCCAAGGTCTAATCTACTCTTCATCTTGGCAGGAAAGACAAAAAAGTTTGTTTCTAAATATAATCAGAGGCCATGCCCAAAATCAAATTCTAAGTGCTACAAACTTTCTGTAAAGAAAATATGAATGAAAAATAAAAAATTTAAAGTAACATTTTAAAACAAAATTATCCAAACCCCAAACTTTCTATTCTGATATTTACCTATTATAGAGTACACTTCCAAATGTAGATTTTGCTACCAAATACATAAATTTGGCTTGAGTATTTGCCTTGCATATATTCATACCTTAAATGAGCCAGACACAACAATTTTTAAGCAAAAAGTTTCCATAAAATCAGAAAGTGTGAAAGTTCTGTGTGATTGTTGAAAAATGTAGTATACTAAAAAACAGGCTGATCATATTATCTCTTTTGTCTTCTCATTGGAAAAATTAATGAGCCAATCTGACCTTCCTTCAGAATTAGTATTCTATTATTTGGGAGTTATATATATGCTTGTTATCTGGGGAAAAGTAGCTAAATTTTAACTATTTAAAATAAAGAAGAAAATACACTAAAAAATCAGTTCATGCAGTATAATTTTCCGCTGCCACATTAAATTTTTGGTTGATAAATGTAACAAATTGTGTTTATGCATATATGTATATATATTATAGAATATATTCTACTTCCTGAAGTGGTAATATTATAATGTTATGTTCCAATAAACGCCAGGAGGTAAACAAGATTTTTTTTCTCTGAGTTACTTAGAGCAATTCTTCTTAATATATTTACAATAGAACTAAATGCATGTTTCTAACATGCCTTTTTAATCTGAACAGATCATTTCTTTCAGCTGAAAAGTCAAAGATAATGAAGTCATTTCTGCAAAAAATCAAACTCTTTTTTGCAAGTATTTGTCCACCAATAATGACCAAGTTAGACTATCTTAAAAATTCCTTAAGCATACAAGTTCTGTTACTGAATCTGGAATTAATATTATTGAAGTAGTCACATTAAATCCTTCGTGAAAACAAGAATAAGAATGAAATATAACTGATTATTTTCTTGGGTTTTCCAAAACTATATTGTATATACACTTAACTGAGTTCCTTAATACATAATTGGAAACATAACCGTTCATCAGATTAACATTTATTGAACTTCTGTTCATGTATTTGTTCCTTCATTTGTCCTAAAAATATTTCTGAGTACCTACTATGTATCAGCCATTGTGTTAGATACAAAGAATTCATCAATGTGAAAGACCAGGTTCTCTCTGCCTACACAGAGCTTACAGTCTAGGGTGGAGAAGAGTCACATCAATTATATAATTGTGTGATTAATGTTGTAAAAGATAAGGGTGTGTGGTGAAGACTGTTAAAAATAAGGGAAAGTTGCAATGAGAATATACAAGATTACAGGACCCCAGAGGGCAAAATCAAAAGATTTCCCTAGGGAAGTGATACGTAAGCTAAAAGGTGAAGGGTGAATAAGAGTGAATGTAAAGTTAGAAGAGGGAAAGAAGGAAAAGGATACACATTTCAGGAAAGATAACAATAATGATTTGAAGGGCCTGACTCCTGAGAGATATTGGGAGCATTAGAAGAGTAAGAAGAGCAAAGTAAAAATCAGCATAAAATGAGGTTTCCAAAAACTAGTTAAGAGATATAACGCAGGATCTATGGGCAATTACATAATTTTGAATTTCAGTCTCAAGTACAATGAGAAGCCAGAGAAGTGTGTTAAACAGGAGCTTCTGAGAAAATCATTGTCAAGATGGACCATGAAGAACAATGTAAGGGCATGAGTGAGTAGAAGCAGAGAGACTGTGATGGAGTATTGTAGTAGTTCAAGGAGTGACTCAGACTAGGGACCTGGGTGGGAAGGTTGAGAAATTTGGAAACATTCTAGACAGAATCATTAGAATGTAGACTCAGTATGACCTGCATATTAGTTTAGATATTGGAATAGAAATAGACTCCTAGGTTTCTGTCTTGGGCACCTGGATGAATAGTGTTGTTCTTTGAGGAATCTGGAGGAAGACAAATTCGTGGAAAGTCAGATGAGTTCGCTTTGAGCATGTTGCTGTTGAGGTGCCTATGAGACACTCAATTGTTGATGACAAGTAAGCATTTAAAAACATGGTCTGGTATTCAGAAAAGGGTCTGAGCTGGAGACATAAATTTCAGATTTGCTTCTATGGATGGTAATTGAAGCCATGTGAATATAGGAGATTGCCTAAGGAGAATGTGCATAGAGTGTGCAGGAGAGAAACCACAGGACCGAGCTCTGAGAAACTTCAGGGTCTGAGGTCAGACAGAAGAGGAGCACCAAAAAAAAAAAAAAAAAAAAAAAAAAAA